>NW_026138131.1:2768838-3461048 GCF_025592945.1 Manacus candei
AAATATGTTACTCATTTCCTCGCCCTTCAGGCCCTCGGAGAGAAATGGTGGGATTCCTCTGGCCAAGTGTCTGCTCCAGCAAGACACCATGGGCTCTCTGAAGTGTCACCTGGAAAGAAACAGGCCCTCATAGGTCATGACTCTCTCATTTAAAAATAAGTGCCTATGGAGAATTTTGCCTTTTTAAAATTTCAGAGAAGTGTTTGTCACCTTTAGCTTCATGTATCTACATCAGGATGGGATGAACTGCATCCTAAAAGGGCTGCTCCTCTCCAGGTGACTCCAAAGGGAGCCTTGCCAGCTATGTCAATGTAGCTGTCTATACTGCAAACGTCTAAAGTTAGGAGACCAGTCTTGTCCCAAAATGTCCTTCTGTCTCAGCCTCTTCTGTAACACTGCTGCACAGGCTCGCATGCTTAGCATGTGCTTCATGTTCTGTAACCCTCATTTAACATCCCTGACTGCATTTGACACGAGCCCAGCTGCAGGCCGGCTGGCACACAGAGCTCTCAGCCCCTCAGGTCTGCCCCTGCAGCTCACGGGACTCACCTGTGAATCAAACACTTCCTTTAAGTCTGTAGGGAATGCCAGCCTTGAATGGGAAGGAAGGCCATTGCACTGACTGTGACACTGAAATGGAGCAGTGGCAGTGGAGCAATGGTAACCCATCCCACACAGCCCAGCTCCACACTGGCATGGTGCAACTCAAGGTGTGGTTTGGCATCATGGAGAAGCCTGTCTAACCACTCTGCACAGCTGAAAAGCTCCCCCTCTGCTGTGCCCAGCACCTGTTCCCACCCTTCCTCCTCCTCCTCCTCACTGGCACTGGGGCTCCTCCTGGGAGCCAGGCAAACTCACCCTTCAGACGTTCTTTCTGCTGTTTTGGCTCCCTGGTCTGGCTCACATAAGTATCAAAGGAGCACTGATGGGGAGGGGAGGAAGGCACAGATGAGACCAGAAGGACAAGAAAGGGCAGGGACTGCCCTGGCTGAACCTCCAGGGTGAAGTTTTCTATCAGGGCTCAATACTTTTCACTTGAAGCTTGCCCAGAACAAGTTACCTTACCTTGAGTAATGGGAAGTAACATGTGCAACTGCAGTAGCTTGATAAAGTTACCTTGAACTTCTGCTTCTCAGCCTCCTAAAGCATGAGAGCATTTCCTCTGAAATGCTGCCCTTTAATATACTAGACGTGCTCCCACCAACCATGGGAAGCCCTAGGGCAGAAATAACAGGTAGAGTTCAAAACCCAGAGACTCATCTGCTGCCTCTTCTGCTTCAGAGCTTGCAGTGACAGGACACAGCCTACAGACCCTGCCTAGGCTGCCATCTCAAAGTTCACCTGCCTCCAAAATGGCAATACAGTAGAGCTAGCAAGTGAGCCATGAAGCAGCAGTGATCACTAGAACTTTCTTCAACCAAAATGAGTTGTGGTTTTCTGAGGGCCCATAACACTAATTTACAATTAATCCATAGTATTTTCAAGTAACTGTTGCTTTATCACAACTTTTTCATTCTTGACATTATAAAAGGAGGTTAGTTTGATTATTTTGTGTAATTTGAAATAGTTGCCAGTTTGATGGCCCCTTTTTCTGTCCTATTTCTTTGAGATCTGGAACCAACAATGGACCAACAAAGCAAACTACATGCAAGAGCCAGAGCTCAGTTGAGTCAGGCCTAAATCATATCCCAGGGACCTCAAATAAGGCTTCAACAAAAAGGCAGGTGTGAGACTAAAGACCATGCTGAGTCAGAGAGACTTCTGTTGTCACTTCTGTTTTCATGACCATTGTAACTTCTACACCAAAGACACCAAAAAAAGCCAGGGGATGGGGCCTTTTTTTTTTTTTTTTGTTAAATGAGATGTCCCAATTTATCTTGCACCTAAGCACGTGATAAATCCAACTTGAAAGAGTATTAACCAAAGTAATTCACCCGCTCTCTGTTCTCTGGCAGCCCTGAGGAAAAGAGTACAGTCTCTGCTCTGCTTCCCTGGGGCTATCCTGTCTCTGCTCAAAGCAGACCATGGTTGGGAGGCCCTTGCCAGTCTCTTCTCCCTCTGGAGGATGAGGTGATGTGGGTCCTGTCTCTCCTCCCATGAGATTCCTCTCAGGTCCCAGGTTGCCTGGTAGCAGCTTCTGATCGATTCCACCCCGGAGCAACACATCTGTATCCTTCTCAGGAAGAGTTGCCATCCCCAGATCCCCCAGGCTGTCCTGACTTTCCTATAGCACTTATTAGTGTTTATAATTGCAAATTAATTGGGCCTGCTGAGTTTGTAATGAAGGCACATTTTTACAGGCTGTAATCAAAGAACTTTCAACTGGATTGAGACTTTAGTGTGCTGGTGGTTTAATTACAATTACATGTAAGCCCAAATAAGCTTTTGGTTTACTCCTGTCTTTCAGGTAGGCCACGGCAAAGTTTTTGTGCCCATTTGTTATCACTGAATATCTGATGCTAACTGTGCATTGAACTCCAGGGACCAGGAGTGCTACATGGCACCCCAGGCAGTGAGAGTCAACCCCAGACATGCACAGCTCCCAGGGAGAGATGCCACCATGTTAGTCAACATGACAAACATCAGCAAAGAATTCCTTAGGAGGAGGCATCACGTGAAATAAAAGTTTGAACTGAAGTGTGGACTGTTTGACAAATGCTCCAAGTCAACACAGCCACTGAAAGGTGTTGTCCTCCTCTTCCCTTGCCTCCAACCACCATTCTCTTCCCCTCTCCTGGCAAAACTGGTTCTCTATCCACAGGGCAAAGTAGAATCAGGAGACTGATACGGTTGAAAGCAAGCTTTTTTTTTTCCCCAGCTATATCAGTTCCTTGAGGAACTGCAGAAATATTTACAATAGCATGAAGAAACCAGGAGTCCAGGGACAAGATGCTGGTGGTGAGCAGAACCACTTAGAGTGATGGGAATGTCAGCATCTATCTGCTTAAATGTTGGTTTAGTTGAATCCTAAAGGGAAAGGTGACTGCCAGAAGAACTTTAAAGGTGGCTAGTAAGCTCAAATTGTTGCTAGAATTTGGTAAGTGTTAATTATTTCTGCACTGCACTTCTAGAAAGGGCAATATATTTCAACAGCATTAGAAAATGTGGACTATCAAACAGGCTTCAAACAGTCCCTGGTGACAAGCCTGCTAATCTGGGGCACAGTGAGGTGTCGTACTGCAAAGGAGGTCTGAGCAATAAGCAAAACACATTGGGACTTCAGTTTCAGTTCTGCTTGGCCTTGTTTGCAGCCCAGTCCTTCTCTATTTACAGTCTTTGAACTTCTCCCAGGCACACACAGGGACTGGCTGGGAGGGAGGATGTGCTGCAACTGCTGGAGAGATTAATTGAAAGGGAAGTGTAGACCAACCCCCTCAGCTGCACACACACACGTATTGATTTAACTACTCCAATTTAGAAAAGATTGAGATAAATTGGTACAATCTTCTTGTTGGACAAGATTAGAATGTGTATGCTTTGGGCTAGTCAGGTGCAAAACCAGAGTGCTTTTAAACTACAGCACCACCAGGAAAGGGGAAATATATCTGTGGGTCTATACTACTCATAAGACATTGTTATAATCAAATAGATATAAAATTAGGTAGAAGATGCCCATGTTTTTGCAGAAATTATCTCTATATACAGCATACTAAGTTTAATTGTAATAGATAACATTTTTCTTGTAGCAAAGTAATTGTTTTCTTTTACCGTGAGCTGTTTTTTCTTCATCTGTCTGGGATGTGTCTGCTTTGGTGTCCAAGCCCCATTGAAGCCACTAAAAAGCTGTCAGTGAGTTCAGGATGACTAGGAATATACATTAAATGATTAACCTCAATGCAAAAAAGAATTTAACAAATGCAAATCTGTAGTAATTGAATTTTGACTGTTATATAATTCCTGAGATTTCATGGACATTACATTTACTCAGTGTACAGGTAAGAGGTGCACCCAGAAATGTATTATTTCAAGGAGAAAAAACAACAAATGGCCTTGACTGGGCTGAAGCATACATGAACATATCTAAATGCAGTTTATTATAAAGGCTTGGCATTGAAATGTTTTCTGCTGGTGAGCATACTAGAAATTTTTCCTGATCCATTTTCAGATATTGATAATAATTATACTAAATTATATTTTATAACTGTAACAATTATGTTATATAGTATTAGTACCTGTTATATTTAGCAGGTTAAAATTATAATATAATCTTATTAGCAAATAATCATCATAATCTTTTCTCTGTCTTTGAAGGAGTCAAATGGAATAAAAGCTAAAGGGTGAGAGAGTCACTTGTCCAAATGCAGATGGTAGAATATGTGTTGCCTTTAGAGAGAGGGCCTTTGGCTGACGAAGAGGTGAGTGCTATGGGAATGGTTGCCCTTAGTCTAGAGCAGCTCAAACAAACCTACTTTGCCACTTTTTACACTCCTAAATGTACACGGGGACATCACCCAGTGTTTTATTTACTTAGTAAATTTGAGCAGACATCAGACATCAGTCTTTTCAAGAGGAGAGAAAAAACCACGTTTTTGTCAAGTGTGACTGAAAATGGGAAATTATGAGGGCAACAGCTGCTCGGCCTGCCTTCTGTTAGGGCTTCATAGGATCCACGAACACATTTAGGGGAAAAGGGAAAAGCAGCATTTGCTAAATTGATTTATTTGTGTTAACTATGCCATATAAAAGTCCCAGCAGTCAGATTGCCTCTCTCAACAGGGTGGTGAGAGTGCACATCCCCTGAGGACCAAAACCAAAATCACCATCTTCATCCAGGAGCCCTTGAGGGGACATGGGGATGTTTCAAACCCATCTACAGCTGCTGAAGGGGGAGTTTAAATAACTGTGTGCTTCTTCAGCACTAAATCCTCCCGCTCCTGAAGCACTTGCAGATGAGGTGAAGCAGATTTTTCATGAGGTTAATGTCACTTGAAGGATTCATGTAAATCCTTTATGGGTTTTGCTTTCACTTTCAGTATGACTGACTTTTATCATATAATCATAACAACTCTTTCATTTTAAATTCAGTCTTGCACCAATGGATGGTTTCTATCACTACATCTACAGTCGGTAAGGGGCAAGTTTTAACCTCTGAATGCACAACACCACTTTACAGACCCTGCTTTCCTTTCTCACAGTGTTTAGTTCCTCAGACAATAAGCAGATACACCACTCTTCTAGAGAGGAGTTTCATTTCCTTCTTTTATGTACGTTACCTCAAGAATGATTCAACTTCAGGCTTATTTTGTGACACGCAGTTTCAGCTCCATCCAGCAGCTCTTGGCAGCTTGTTTATGGGGTTGCATGGCAGAGAACCAGTGCTGGCAGCACTTTCCACCTGTGAGGGTGCCCCTGGCACATCCCAAGGTGTGTGAGGAAGAAAAGTCCTCCTTTGCCTCTCTCAGAAGGATGTGGCAGGAAAGAGGGGGCTCAGAGCTACTCCCTTTGGAAGAGCAAACAAGACATCAGCTGCTCCCCGAGGTCTCCCTGGGAACGCGCAGCTCATAGGAGCTCTGGATATTGTGGTTCCTCTCCATGACTGTTGCCTAAATATAGAGCTGAAATGTGACTGTTTGAGATAGAGCCTTGCAGCAAACAAGGAAATTGAGCACATAGCCGTGCAAAGTTTTGGTTATTTTTCTATCGTGGTCTGTAAACTGTTAAAATCTATTGATTGTAGCTTTTTACTTTAGGGCCAATTGCCAGTGAGTTTAAGAAAACCTTCTGTTCTTCCACTGGTCCATCTTGCTGCAGATCTCAAGAGCTACTTCCATGTTTACAAGCTTTTTTCCAGTCACTTTGATTCACTTCACTTGCAATGTAAATAAATGTATTTCTAGATATATGCCAAGTGGCATAAACATTTATATTACAATTGCCTGAAACTGTCCATCATAACTCTATTTTCAGTTGTCTGTTACTTGGGTAAGCATTTTCCAGAATTTACATCAGATTAAAAGCAGAAGTCCATTTCGTGATAAGCCACTTGTGTGTGCATGATGGACTTGTTCAGAGCCACAAGGAACATCACACACTGGCTTTGCCACAGCACAATGAGCCTCCCAGGGAGGACATGCACAAAACTGATGATACTTTTCCAGGCTTGCATTGTCAAGGACAACCATGATTCTGATACTACCAAACTCTCAAGCATCCTGAAGGATCTTTAGCTCAGATGGCATAGCCTGGTATGTCTCCATGCATGCCCATAGCTGTTTGTCTTTCATACCTAAAGCTTTCCTATGGCATCTTGGAGAAAAGCTGCTCATGAGGGACTGTCAAGGCAGATTTTTGAGGGTCTGACAATAAGGAATCTAGAAAGCCTAATGATCAACCTCTTTCCTTCCCAGCTTCCTCCAGACAGGCACGGCTGTGTCTTTCTCAGGACATGGGAGTGGGAGGAGAGGTGAGACAGAGATGTGTGAGACAGTTGACCCCAGCTATCAAAAAAGCTGCTACCCTCCCTTGTTTAAAGATGAACATAAGCTGAACTTGCAAGTGTTGCTTTAATGATGATTGCATACCCACTGTAACCTGCCTTCCCACTTAGCCATTAAATACTGTGAAAGTGGAACAGGCTCAAATGCAGCTGAACCTCCCTCTGCACAACCTGTGCTGTACACCCCTCCTTATTCTCTGCTTCTTGGGAGCTGGAATGCTTTATTTTACCATATGTAGTCTCTAACCCCGTGACTCACTTGTGCTCTGTCAAGCACATGCAGGGAGCTGGTCAGGCCATGCAGAGATTCTTAAGAGTGCATGGAAGAAAGACTTCAGGAAGCTCTTTTTTTTTTTTTTGTCACACCACCACAGTTGTTCACCATTATCATGCAAGAAATGGAACCTCTGGCTATTGACAGGACAAACTGTCAGCACTGTTAGAAGATTAAGCATGTCCAGCAGCAATACTGCAAGGTGGAAGCCATAAACCTGGCTGCTTTCCTTCTGTGATGCCAAAGCATCTCAGACAGCCCAGAAAAGATAGAAAGAGGACAAAACTGAGAGCATGGAAACTTGATCAGTGAGGATTCAGCAATGTCTATGTTGAAGGCTTGTAAAAGGTCACATAAGCCTTAACAGACAAGCAACATCTTACGCAAGTTTTCTCACAGAGCCTGCATCCCACGTCTTGCTGTCCTGCCTCCTCTCAGCACTCCTGACATGTTTCCTGGTTTTGTTTCCCTCACCACCACTTTCCTTACGGACATCTATCAGTAGCCCAGATTCTTCCATAAAGGAGGAGTTTATTTCTTAAATCCTTCCACCATGCTCTTGGCTCCATCTCGATTCTCCCACATTCTTACTGTTTCTCCTTCCAGCTTGGGAAGACAAGCCTATTTGTCATGCAGCAGGAATGTCAGTCAGTCCATGAATGTAGCCAGGAGGGCAAATATTGTGGGTTGTTTTTCCCCCTGCAATGGGCTGACCCTTCCTCTCACCAATTTGTCATGCTTTCATCTGGCTCTGAAAAATCTTGTTGAGTATTATAGTAGGACACACAAGTCTCAGATGACTCTTCTTTTCCTTTCTGAAACTTCATGGGTATTTCTCTTTAGTGTCTCACCTGGAAAAAGACCTAGGAATCTAACCTTGAAATTAAAACCTTGCCAGGCACCACCCAACACCTGCGATATGGACAGCCAGCTTAACTTTACATTTGATAAAAATCATGGTGCTGAATGAGGTAACGTTTACAGATTTATTCTTTTTTAATTAAATTTACACCTACAGTTTTTGTGCAGCCAATCTCACAAATGACAAACACAGGCCTACTAAAAATCAGCTGAAAACTGCACAAAGGAGCAAGGCTGAGATGGAAAGGATTTTGCTGTTGGTGTTGTTAAGGATGGCATGAAAGAGGGGAAGCAATGAATGCACCGTCTTTCATTGCCTCGGCAGGATAAGAGCTCTAAAGGAGCCTAGGCATGCCCAGTCCAACAGAAGAGAAGAAAAGAGGGCTGCAGATAACATGCTCTCCAGCATACAAAAGAGGAACAGAGCCTGTAAGAAGATGTCACAGGGAAGGCAGAAGTAAACACAGAGACAGCTGGAGAGTTCCTGGAACAGAGGAGGAGTGGGAAGGCGTGAGGATGGGAATTGACTGAATCCTCTGTGCAGTCATTCTGGTCACAGCTTCACCTCTCTTCTCCCTGGAGTGGACAGCAGGAATCAAGGTTATGCTCCCTCAACTTCTGGCTGCAAATGCCCAAGCAGAAACTGCAGATAGACCAAGCAGGAAACATAAGGGGAGACACAATGTGGATAAATGGAAATTTTGCCCAGTTTAAACTGCTAGGACAGAAGACAAGGTATGAGCATGTAATGGGGTTAGACATACTCCTGACTTTATACAATATGTATGTTTTAAATGCCTCAGTCCTAAGAAAACAGCATTCTTAAAGCAGGCTCTAAGGCAGGAGGCAGAACAGCAACTATCCCTTGTCCTTTCAAAGAGGCAATCTTTTCAGCACAGTCCCTCCCTTGATAAAAAGGGGCCAGAAGGACATGAGAAACTAAAGGTCCAGGGCAGCTGGAGCGAAGAAAGGGAAACTAAAGAGAGAAAAGGGATTCCCCAGTGAATCACACATTGTGGAGACAGAAGGGCACAGGGGAAGGGGCAGGGAGAAGAAAGGGATATAAAATTATGATGAATAGTATGGGAGATGCAATTGTGTCGTTGAAGGACAGAGAAGAAAAGGGCAAGTGCAAAGAGAAGAGGGGGAAAATGTGCAGGAAGAAGTGGGTGACGAGATCTCCTTGGAAAGACGAGTGGTGCTGGGGTAGTGGCTTTCACAGCACTCCAGGTGGGAAACACTGACTTAGAACTCCACGATTCACACTCACATCCAGGCGCTGACACTGCCTTGGAAGTACAAACCTATGTGTCCCAAGCAGTGATTATTTCTCCTGGGCAATAAAAAAGTTCAGAAGTTGTTACCATTCCTGCTGGGGAATTTGGCACTGGCAGTAGCTGTTACTTGTGTGCCTTTACAAAGGTTCCCATCCCCAGCAGAACCCCCACACACAAGGAACTCCACCGAGTCGAGTCAGCCAGGTGCAAACCTGCCTACGGCGTGTAATGTTCACTGCTAGCAACTTTGTAGCTCTTTTGAGACAGCCCCTGCCCATACTGCTGTACACTGTGTCCTGAAAATAAAGCTTCCACAGCACACCCATTTAATTCAACTTCGTAATGGGAGGTTATAATTTTCAATTTGTCAAGAATTTCAATTTGTCAAGAATTATCAGGAGCTATGCTGGAAATTATTTGTACATCAGAAGCACTTATAAAGTGCAGGAGGGTGCCTGGGAAAGCTGAATTTTAGATTGCAAACACTGTGGTATCATGACAGCTTTTCACTGAGAGCTGCAGCACGTGCGTTTGCACTTCTATTATAAAACCTTATTCAGCTGCTGAAGGGGCTAAAGCCATTCTTAGGTTCTCTAAGAGATCTGTTTAATTCTCAGCTCTCCCTGTGGGAGGTTGGAGGCCAGCTATTCTTTCCACTTGAAGAGTAGGTACCTACAATTCTTGACAAGCAAAGTTCTTTGTAGGCAGACAAAAGTAGGCTAAAAGCAAAGATGCTGGTTAGGAGTTATTTCACTACATACAGAAATTGAGAATTGCTTGGTTGGTTCTTATTCTAACTTGTCACCCCATTTCTAATATATGTTAAGGACTGTGTTCATGGAGAAAAGACCCTTTTCATAAGCAAAAAAAATCATATTTATATTGCTCATAACAGAGAGTATAAAAACATCACTACTAAAATTATTCAACAAAGCCTAATAATGTGTTTAATTGCTCACCTATGAAAATTTAAACTATTTGCTTATTTTATGTGTCAGTGGATGAAAAGTAACCCCTCTAGAACAAGTTTATAATAATCTTTTCCCAGTTTTGTTGTCAGGGGAGCTCTGGATGTAGCTAGTAAATGTGATGGGCAGCATGATCCTGATGCAGAACCCAAACCTTTTTCCTCAAGATTGTACCCAAGAAGTCACATCTGCAGACCATGACAGATCAGAGCAGTTGAACTCCTGAAGAGCCAGTAACCTACCTCAGACATCATTGCTTTCTACAAAAATTTCCAAAGCCTCCAGTCTCCACTCAGAATAAAAATATTCAATAAAGCATCAGAAAATCACCATTCTAAAGCCTTAATACAAGCACTAGTATACTTTTAAATAAATCTGATTTTGTTTTTGTAGGCTGGAGTTTGTTTCCCAGTGCCTAATTTTATCTCGGGAGACTTACTCTCCTAAATCAATATTTACTGCAATGATTCAGTAGAACCACTGAGTAGGACATGCTTATAGAATCACAGCATTTTAATATTTTATTTTAAAAGACATCAGTTCTAAGAATTGGGATGTATGAAATATAAGCCTGAAATTATCCACCCTAATTTTTGCGCACTGGGCAAAGTTTACTTCCATAAATGAATGCCTGCAAAGCAACGCTGTATTTATCATCTTATAAATCAGCTGTATTTATCATTCATTTTAATCATGTTCGATTGACAAGTTGGGAATCATTCACCACTAGTCATTTAACAATATGGGTTTCGGGGTTATATGAAAAAGAGGAGAAATATCACCAACATTTTCCACATGATACATTCCTTATGCCATCAGCTCTCCACTACCTGGGACAGCCTGAGCCTGACAGACACCACTGACAGGAAAACCCCGTGGCAGTGCTGCTGCAGGCCCAGAGTCACTCTGGCATCTCTGTACCACATTCCAGTTTCTGCAAATGCTCATGAGTCGAGCCAGCTCTTCACAGATAAGATATGAAAGTAGGGCTGTACCAGTGACACAGTCTGCTCATGGCTGAATTATCTTCCCACGGGCTTTGGGGACTGAATGATCTTAGCAGTTAGACTCTTGGAATTAATTTTTCAAGTCTTAGACAATGCTTTTGACACAGTATCCTCCTTGTCAACACAGAAGAAATAAATTAACCCTTTCTTTTTTTAGTATTTTTTTCTTTATTTTGCTGCTTTTCCCAACGTTACATTTTAAACACGCCTTTAAGGTTGAGAAACAGCTGCAAGCATAAAACAGCCTTCCCAGAGGCAAATAATCCAGAGTGTGATTTCTTTTTTTAATTTTAATTATTGTCTGAGTTTGATTTCACAATCTGTTTGCTGAACATTTTTTAAGGACCATTTAAATTTTTATTTAAGCTGGAAGGCACTCCTAACGTGGCATAAAATATTAAACATGTTTATATTTTCATAACATAATACGATACCCCTTTCCATGCCAGATCCCATCTGTTAAGACAACTTCTTGAATCTTCTGAATGTACAACCAGCTTCAAATCAGAATTCTCAGAGATTTCCATCCCTGCTCCAGCACGTGGAGGCAATGAGCTGTTGTTTTCGTGTTGTAGTGTGCAATTTGTACAATGACTGGAGGAGTTAAAATAATTTGATTTATTTCCTCTGTGTTTGTGCCCTTCTCTCTCACTGAGATAACCTCAGGCAGGCAGTCCTCTGGTCTATACACCCTCTCCTAAAGGGACTCCCCAGGGATTGCCTGCTGTGCAGTGGGGCTGGTGTTGCCTCCTGCCTGGCACGAGGGACAACCTGCTTTCCTCTCCCAGCAGGATGTTGAGCTGGTCGTTCCCTTCTACCCAATCATTCATATCTGCAGGAATGAGGTATCTTCCTGACCCCTTTGGGGTGTGGGTTTTAAACACATCCAAGGGGGCCAGGGACTAAGAGAGAGATTTCATTTTTGAGTTCCTTAGAAAAGTTTAAAAAATTTAAGTCAAAAAAGAAATTAACCTTGTCACCCTGATGTCCTAAAGAAAAACACAACACCCCTCGCCACCAAGTGTCTCGAAGTGCCCCTACTCACAAAATAAAATAACACCGTAACAGAAATTCTAATAATGAAAATAAAATAACCCATGCTTTTCCTTCTTTTAGCTTTTCCTATGTTAGTAAGAGTCAAGGAAATTTTAGAACAAAGTACTTCTTTCCTGTTTTCTTGTTTGTTCTTCAGTTCCTTCCCAGTACCCAACATTTTGAGCTTTTAGATTTTAAGTGAGGTAATTTTGTGATCTGCGAGTCCATCAAATTATGCTTTATTTATGCTTTCATGAACAAAAAGACAAAACCTGATGCATTTCCTTTTATGATTTTGGAATGAACTCTCCAGGATAATAAAAACAAACCAAACCTTCTTGCTGGTTGCATTAGCAATATGTATGCTTTGCACTTATTACTTACTATAAGCTTTTCACCTGTATGATCTCATTTCTTATTATCAATGTGCACTTTTTTCATGTTACATATCACTCTCATAAGTCTTATCACCGACAAAAATACAGCAGAAGTGAAGCTGGTGGAATTTAGGGTTTTTTAAGCAAATCCTTTGTTTTTCTTTCACCCTTGTGCATAAATAGCTCTTTGATGTAATAAGTTTTATTTTCAAGAGACACTCAATCACTATGTGATGAGCCCCAGTTGGTGATACACTTCTGACCATTGCATACTATTTTGCCTTGTAATCTATGCAGAAAAAAGTTCTTACATTCCACAGAGGAGCAGATTTTACTTGGAAAGATTGACAGAGCTGTCCATCCTAGCCTTCAAATCATTCTCCAGTCCCACCAAGCAAGTGATTGGAAGCAAACTGCTCGTGGTCTAAAGCACACCAATCTCACCTAGACTGCACCCAGACAAACAATGCCAAACTCAGCAACTCTTGCCCACCACAACTGCAGGGGAAATACCAACAGCAGAATACAGCAGAATAATCCTGGATCCTACTCCCAAGTGTTCAAGAATGTGATATACTCCATCCAGTGCATGATAGCAAGCAAAGGAAAGTAAATAGCTGCTGTACCCCAGGAAGAATTCACACTAAATACCTACAGGGGAAAAAACACCTACTTACCAGTCGGTGAATGTTTCTCGCAAAAGGGTCATTTCATCCCTATCCTTCAGTCTGGACCCTCAGGAAAAACCTCCTGAAGACGAGCCTGGGAACTATGGGCTCATTTTTAACTCTGCACAATCCCAGAAGTAAGAGGCTTAACAAGGACATATTTTTTACGTTTTATGAACTCTCTTCTCTGCTGCCAACCTCTCCGCGCTGTACAGGTTATAAAGTATAAGTCTCTCTTTTTTTCCCACAGAAGGGAGCAAGCCTGAAATTTCTCCATCTCTTATGCATTCTTCTCTCTCCTGCAGTACACCTCAGATGTATCCTCAGATGGGTACACCTCACATGTACCCATCACCTGTATTATTAAGCAGTTGGTACGTATCCAGCTAAACTCTGAACAATAATCCTAAATTCATCTTTATCTTATAGACTCATAGAATCTTGGAATAGTGTGGGTTGGAAGGGACCTTTAAAGATCACCCAGTCCAACCCCCATATCTTTGAAATCTGTTGCATTTATTTCAGAAGAATGGCTTTGTATGTCTGAAATCTTTCCTGAATTCTACAACTGTGACAGTTGGCATGTTAAAAAAATTCCTCTTCCTACAAGCCTGATAGCTGCAACAAAATAATCCACTATCTTTATCTGATGTTCCATAACCAATATATCTAAGCCTTGTTAAGGTGCTAGAAAAGCCATACTATACTTTATAGTTATTTCTTACTTCATAATTAAGCACGCACAGTATGTCCACCATTTAACAATATATTACATACACATGTATGACAGGGGGGACTTAAGGCTGTGTATTTTCTTTTTGCATTTATTCCTGTGTCAACAGCTGTGTACTATCATATTATATACACTTTTATATATTTACTTAATACTTCTAGTAACATTGACACTGATAGCTCATATTTTGATTACCATGGGATAGAGTTTTTAATTATAATTTGCCTGTGTTAAATACATAACCCATTTCTGCTGTACAAAAGAAGAGAATTTATAGATCATTTCATCTTGCAGTGTTAGGGACACACATGAAGTCAAAGTTCTCTGCATACATGGGAGGAAAAGCAAGTCAAAGCTAATTAGTGCAGTGAGAATCTGGGAGGAAAAGTTTCCTACTGTCTTTGAAATTTTCCACATCTTGGGTGAGCTGATCAAGCAATGAGTGCTTTGTGACAAGCTGCAAGGCTGATTATTCACTTTTGTTTGTTATTTGTTTTAAATAATACTTCTCCACTAATATGCAGTAGTTTCCTAAGTGAATGTGTAATGTTTACTTAGACAAGGATAACACTCTTTTTTTTTTTTTTTTTTGTTTACAAGACAGTTGGCCTTAAAATTTTGCATTCATAGAAGCTGAGTAATGCCCTCAATGGTAAGTAATTTTTTCCCCTTTAGTCTACAGCAGATTTCAGTGGGAGAAACTTCCTTAAGAGGTACGTGCCAGAAGAGAGGAAAATATGCTGGTGTACAACTGTGTAGTAAACAAGGTAATCGTAGCATTTATTAAGCTTCAGCTTTTATATAAGCTACAACTTTTAGCTTGTATTTTTCTTTAATCAGATAAAGAAATAAGGGATTTAGCAAGAATAACAGAGCTTTCTAGCATGTTCAAAATTCAGCATGCTGTGGTCTGGTGTGGTCTCTCCAGATTGGAGAGATTTCCAGCAATATTCATTGAAAATCAACAACTTTTTCTTACTTTTTTTTTGGGGGGGGGGATCCAGCCAATATGAGAGTCAATATTATCAATCAGAAATTTAGATGGTCTTTCATGAACACAGGAAAGGAAGATGAGGAAGGCAACAACACGTTTCTTCTTGTTTCTCTGCTTCTGCTGCTGTTTCTCTATATCATATGAAGGTTGATAAAAAGTCTGTAAATGTGCTCCAAATTAACTTCAGTAGTGTTACAACAGTAATCTTCAATTTCTGATCCTCCTTTTTGATCTTTAACTATGAGATTACATAGTTAAGGAGCAATAGTCCTTCCAGAAAATAAACAGAGCTTGAGAAAACTCTTTTCTGGATGGTTTTGAATTAATCAGTTACTTATCCCAGATAGTAAGATATACTGATATGACTTTAAATACTTACTAAATTTTGTCATTGAGGGCATCTGTATAACTGTGAAGGATGACTTATGCTCACCATTAAGTGAAAAAAAAGGATCAGCCACATGTAGAAATTGAAAAAATCCCTAGTATGATCTTGATGAATTCTTCACATGTACAAGACCGAACCAATCTGCAATTTATTTGTTCTTGCAAGCCCTGTCAGCATCTAAATTCACCACTCTTAGGCAACTCTGAGATCCTACACCTGAAAAATGTGTGTGGTATCATAAGGTCCACATTCCCTGAGTCCACCTCACAATTTTAAAACAATTCTTTGAAGAATAAATTCATGTGGGGCTTCCAAGAACACTTTGGACCCAGAATTTTCAATCTACACATGAAAAAATGGTAATCTTGTAATTTCTACTCCCTGATACAATGAATTAAGCTTTTCAAGGAGGGAAATGAGCAATAATGCTTGACTGAAGTCAAACAGTGAGTATTTTCATGTGGAGGGCAGATACTCACTTAGAAGATCAGCCAGAAGAGCTGACCAAAACTGGAATCCCACAAATGTCCATGAAAGCAAAGGGCATAACTGTGGTTGAATCAAACAGCTGTTTGCTATTAGAACAATTGTTCTCAAGTACTACATAGGTAATATTTGGACAGTGTATCCCATTATTTAGGATAAGTTAAAGAAACCATTCTCTGGAAATAATTGTTTCTGCTCAGACTTCCATTATCACATCTCTTCTCTCACCCTATCTTTCTTTCTCATTGGCTGCTGTGGCACCTCATCTACGTCTGGTAGAACAGATAGGTGGTTGTCATCAACCCCACTTCATGCAGGACTCATTATATCTGCTCTCTGAACACTTCAGATGCTCCTGGCAGCACATTTCTCGTCCTCTGGCCCAGGCAGTGTGTGTGCTCTCTGTGTGCTGACTAAGGGAAACTGTGGTGGGTTGATCCTGACTGGATGCCAGGTGTCCACTCTGCCACTCCCCTCCTCAGCTGGACAGGTGAGAGAAAATAAACCAAAAGGTTCATGTGTTGAGATGAGGACAAGGAGACATCACTCACCAGTTGCTGCCATGAGCAAAACGGGCCCAACTTGGGGAAATGAATTTGTTACCAATTAAATCAAAGTAGGGTAAGGAGAAAATAAAACCAAATCTTAAAAACACCTCCTCTCCAGCCCTCCCTTCTTCCTGGGCTGAACTCACTCCTGATCTTCTCTACCTTGACCCACCAGCAACACAGACAGATGGGGAATTAGGGCTCTGGTCAATTCATCACATATTGTCTCTGCCACTCCTTCTTCCTCAGGGGAAGGACTCCTCACACTCTTCCCTGCTCTAGCGTGGGTCCTTCCCATGGGCTGCAGTTCTTTATGAAATGCTCCAATGTGGGTCTCTCCCACACAGTTCAGTCCTTCAGGAACAGATTGCTCCAGTGTGGGTCACAGGTGCTGCCAGCAAAGCTGCTCCAGCACAGGCTCCTTTCTCCATGGAGCCAGAGGTCCTTCCAGGACCCTGCTCCAGCATGGGATTCCCATGGGGTCACAACCTCCTCTGGATATCCACCTGCTCAGCCATGGGGTCCTCCACAGGCTGGAGGTGGATCTCTGCTCCCCCATGGACCCCCATGGGCTGCAGGGTCACAGCTGCCTCACCATGGTCTGCACCACGGACTGCAAGGGAATATCTGCTCTAGCACCTGGAGCATCTCCTCCCCCTCCTGCTTCACTGATCTTGGTGTCTGCAGGGCTGTTGCTTTCACATATTCTCACTCCTCTCTCCCCCTGCTGTTGCACAGCAGGTTTTTTTTCCCTTTCTTAGCTGTTATCCCAGAGGTGCTCCCATTATCGCTGATAGGTTTGGCCTTAGCCAGCAGCTGGTCCATCTTGGAGCCAGCTGGCATTGGCTCACAGGACACAGGGGAAGCTTCAAGCAGCTTCTCACAGAAGCCACCCCTGCAGCCCCCTCACTACCAAAACCCAAACAGGGTTCCTCCTGGCCCTGACCACAGACTCTCACCATCAGTGGACCATTGCCCACCTCGTCTGTAGTTGCAAAATGCACTTCTGGGCAGACACTCACCTTATTGAGAACCCAAATTTTGTATCACTCAACACTACCAGGCTGAAAGTTAGGTGGCCATTCACACTTTCTCCACAGAAAAGGAGGAAGGAAAAAGGAAAGCAGCTCTGGAGGGCAGTGGTGGCACGGGGTGAGTCGTGCTCAGGGAGAGCCCTGGGGCACCAGGGAGACACAAGGTGCCCCAGTTGTAGGTGGCTACAACCCAGTGAGGTGTATCCAGCTGAAATGAGTATTATTTGACGTTAGGAGGCTCATTCTCCTTTGAAATGGAGACAGACTTATGATGGATTTAGCCCACTAAGTAGGGGCTGGATCTGTGCTAAACTGCAGTTGGCCGCAGTCTTTCAGCCATATGCTTTTGATACTCGTAACATTCCTTGAATTAAGATTCAAGGAAAACTTCAAAGCCTACTATTACTTAGTGAAATGAATACTACTAATGGCATTAATCCACGGACTTCAGCTGGACTCTCCACCTGAGAAGAATAAGGAATTAGTAATTTGTAATGATATACAGTCACAAATGAAAATTCTTAAGAACTGCTGGCATTTTGGTTCACCTTATTCAGAGAAAAAAAAAGAACAGCACAAAACATGGATGATTTAAGATTTATTCCTATCATTTCAGAAAATAAAGGAATAATTACCTCGTCTCTGGGAAGTTAAAACACATTACTTTGTTCATTTTTGGTTGCTTTGTATTTCTGTTAAAGATGTTAAGATTTTCTGTTAAATATTTAAAAATATAGAAGCACGCCTAAATGTGCATTACTGCATGTAAAAGTACAAACACAAGGAAAGACAAATAATTAGAGACATTATGATATGAAATTCGATTCTCATTTAACCGAGGACATTAACCAGTAATAAGATCAAAAGCAGAAGAACTACAGAATTCTAGTAGTTAAGATTTCAAAAAGAAAAGTAACTTGTAGATATCAGATTAGTCCATTTGGTCTTAATTTGTAACTGAGAGCAGTGCAAAGGACAGAAGTAGTGACAAGTCAATTGGACTTCTAAAACCTGTTTTTCTTGATATTCAGAGAAAGTTAAACCACAGAAATAAACTTCTGTTTACAGCATAAAACTTAGCTTTTGTCCATCGATGTTATTTCCATATATTTAGATCCTGAATTATATTTACCTTCCCAAAATAATGGGATAAAAAAAAATAAACAGAAAAGAGTCAGCGTGCTGAGAAAAAGCAGATTGCCTCTGGATGATAAAAGACCTACTTATATATTGTTTCAATAAACCAACCGATATGTCTAGTAAAAACAGACAAGCTTTGATGCATACAAGTCTGTTTTCAGATCTAATAAAAGATATTACCCCTCTTTACAAGTTCTGGCTTGCTCATTGCCTTATACCATTCTGGCTGCAAAGACAGTGCTGTTGCTCAAACGTTATTACTACTGCAAACCTCCCAGCTAAAATAACACTACTACTACAGATGTCCTGCTATAAGTTACTTCCAATTTATCCAACATATTTTGATGCAATCTCTCAGAGGGCCTAGAAGCCTACATAAAATACAGCATAAAGTTAATCTGCATTATATTATGAGGTGCCCTGTCACAGAGGGATAATGGAGCAGCAATATAATAGCAGTTATCAAAATTCAGTCTTTACATAAAGACTGAATGTAAATTGACATTTGCTTACTATACCATATCATGAAAAGAGAAATAATGGTTTTAGAGAAGTTTTTGGCAATAGGAATTATTTTGCAGGTAACTGGCAATAAAATATAGTCGAGAAAAACTTCTGGACAAAAAAAAGAAAAGAAAGAGTGGAATGACAAATACATAGCTGAAAGGTTCCAAAATCCTATGAGTCTGCATGCTGTACTGTGAAATCCCTCTTCAGACTGAAAAAAGAAAATCTTCGGTCACAAGAAAGAAAAAGAAAACCGGTTTTACAAAACTGCAAACTTCCTTCCTGTACATATTTTTAGATTTAAGCCTTTCTGAGAAACTATTTTTATAAACCTCAGATAAAAGTACTTATACAAGATCTGAAATGGTTCTGTGCTTTGGTTCAAATAATGATTATTTCAAAATCTGTGGTTTACTCTTAAATAATCTTTTTCTATTGTTTCTTTCTCTCTGATCACACCTTCTTTATTTTTCCCATTCCAAACCTGCAGTAGTAACCTTTCTCCTATCAGACTACCCTATTTTGAAGCTTCTCATGGTTTGTTAATGACACTGTTTCACATGATCCCATTGTCTAGCTGTGCATCTGCCTATCAATTCCCCTTGAGCCTTTCAGCCAATTTCAGTAAACCCAGAACAAGGGATAAGGACTTTCAATGAAACATTAATTCCTATAATTTTTAGGAACACTGTTAGCAAGACGAGGAAGAAATGCCAAAGAAGTGCCCACTGCTGGAAAGGCAAGTACAATTCAATTATTATGCCTCCTGCTTGCTATTAGCTAATTAAGCTCCTGACTAGTCCAGCATATTTAACATAAACCAGGCACTTTAGCACGTGAGGTTGGAGGGAGATCAGGGTTTGAAGGGTGTAAGATGCTCAGCCTTAGGAAAATAAGCTGCTTCCGTTCTGCTGTGTACATAGCAACTGCTGTGTTTACAAACACCATGTAAGTGAAATGACCATCATATAATATGTAAGAGACACGATTTTGTGAACAACAATCTCCTTCAAGTCCACACCAGTGCAACGACAAACACTCTGTGCGCAGAGAGGCATTCAGTAAAACTGAGGAAATGGCAGTAATTCACAAATCTACAGAATTTCTTGCAGTTTTTTGACAACATCCTCCTCTAGCACATTTAGGAATAACATTGACAGGTTTTAAGAACAGCTCCCTTCTTCCCTCACTTTACTCTTAAGGCTGGAAGGAAGTCAAACTTGCTCAAGGTTCATGTGGATGAAGAAGACCATATGGTTGTCAAATCAATTTGTTGAACTCTGTCCAAATCCTACGAGACGGATGAGTTTCACATGGACACCACATGGTTTATCTGAGGACAGTTCAGCTAGGAATGCACTAGATAGGAGAAATATTTTGAATTGCTCCCTCTCCAAAAGATAGACGAGATACACTTTTGGGCCTGTAAACAGACTTTTTGACAAATGGTCTCTGCAACATCCTCTGTGCAATTGGTAGACATGGTAAGAATTTCTGCTCATGCTGTTCATTCACCCTGTATGTGAAAAACGAAATGAATAACAGGAAAATGCCACACCATATTTTTCGTATCACAAGAGTTGTTCCCAATCAGATACCATCTTTTCTTCAATGTAAGAGAATACAGGTCTGCACGAATCCTTTTTCTTATAAAATTTCTGTGATTTCTAACTAAGCAACCATTCTTTTGCACCAGTAAGTACAGAGCATAAACTGGATTTAACTGCTTCTATGAGTCTTTTAAGAGTGACATTATGCCCACTCCAACATCACTGTTAATATCTCATGCAATCAGAAATCAAAAGTTGAAAGATGGAAAGTTACTACTATGAAGAGATGTCTTACACTGATGTGAAGAATGGTAATTAAAGCAGCCATCTCAGGAGAAACTGAAACGAAGTGGCTATATTTGGTCTCTATTTGTAACAGAAAGTGATATAGCATCCCTCCAGAAGAGTTTTTGCAACTCCTTGATATATTATTCCTATGGGAATTTTTTTTAACCTAATTTTGAAGGTTAATTAATATGTACAGTAAGTACTGTCTGATACCTCAGGGTGACAAGCCCCCTCCCCCAAAGGTATTAAACTCAGGATAGTATGGAAGGTAGAGATTGCATCTGAGTTTTGGAACAGTACACAATAGCTAAATTTTTGAATTTACTGCATTTGGATTCTGCCTTTGTACCATATAGAAAAGCCTAAATATATAGTGTCTAGATAATTATATGCTAAACACCTTTAAACTACCTTAATTGTTTGATATTTGAATAACTTTACTGGGTTCTGGTTATCAATTTAAGGGATACAGAGGGCAAAGTTCTCCCCTGCTTGGCATTTTCCCATCAGATACAACAGTCACCTGCTGTGTCAGCTGTAAAACACCGAAGTACCAGGGCCCTGAGGGCATTACCAGGTTCCCCAGCAGGCCTGGCCAGAATCCCGTGTCAGCCCAGCCAAGTATGGAGATGCCCATCGTGGGTCTGGGGCTGCCTCAGTGCCTCTCGCTGCTCCTGGCTGGGGTGGTGGGATGGGTCTGGATGCCAGGGCCTGCTTGGATGCCCTGGGGAGCTCCGGATGCTCCTGGGCCCTGGGAAAAAGCTGGTTCCTGGGGTGCCCAGATGAAACCCATTTCCCATGGGGAACACCTCTGGAACCATCTCTCATTTCCATCATGTCTCACCCAACCAACCGTACACAAGGACTTGTGCGTCAAGCGCGAGCGTGAAAGTGTCAGACATTGTCCACCACTCGTGTGTTGTATTTGGGACTCGTTATTCCCAGTATGAAAATACCACTTAATCATCTATGCAATGTTCTGGGACTACTGTGATACAGTCACACTTTACCTTTGAAATTACAGTTGTGAAAAACAGGAGCTCTTTTCTGAAAGGGATGTCATCCTGCGATCCAGTGTTGCACAAGGGGACATCTACATGCATATCATTATTGCCAAAATACTATCCAAAATATGTTCAAAGATTTGAACAAGTGCAAAGTACTCTTTCCCTTACTGGAACTCACACACAGGCTTAAATAAGTCAATGAAAAATTAGGTAACCCAAGAGCACTACTGCTGTGCATTAAGTGAATTACTGGATTGGGCCCAAAACTATTGAAAATGGTGTGAGATTGATCCTTGACGTGATCCTTTGGAACAAATTTCAATGTCCAAGTGCCTTGTTTGATTTTCAAGCAGTTTTTTATTTTGTTTTTAGAAGAAACTCTTCTATCTGCTACATAACCTGTTGTTTTCTGAGTGTTGGTGGACAGTGTGTAACACAGCATCCAAGGGGTCGAGTCAGAAGGAAAAAAAATTGTCTTTCATGGGTCTGTGGTAAAATTCTGCTTTCTCTCATCCGTTATTGCTCTTTTATGCTACCCCTTTGCAAAGCCCTGTAGCTTTACTCTGCACCAGCAGCGTTACAAGTTTACTTTTGTCTACCTCGGGAGCAGAGCGGTGTCAGAGTTTAAGAAGTGGCGATAAATGCACCCCTTAACATAGAGATCTTCTAAGTTCTGAATAATTCCATCACCAGAATGTTGGTTTTCATTGGTTTTGGGTTAGTTAATGAACAACATGACCAGCTGGTTCACAACTGGTTTCACTTTTTGTTTGCTGGGCTGGCTGTAGCGCCGTGGCCTGCAGGGAAACACTTCCGTTCCCCACATTTTCACACTGAACTAAAGATGTCCCAAAAGCATTTGTAATCACACCAACGGCTGTGTACAGCAGGGAATTAGCCAGAATGACTACCAAGGAATAAATTATTCTGTCATAGTTCTGTGTGGACTCTTACTTTGGAGCAATCAGTGAGTTTTGTGAGCGCCTACTAACATCTGTCCTCACCTCATGGATAATCTTCAATCAGCAATTTTTCTGGCTCATATCCTTTTGTTTCCACTATTACTGCACAAAGACAAACCAGTAACGTTTATTTGCAGTATTGGGGGGGTGTATACACATCTTTTCCAAAGGTAAAGGAGTGTCCTTCAAGATGAGCCACAGCAATGCCTCCCGAGAAGAGCAGGAGCCTGAGCACAGAGGGGAGAACAGGAAGAGTTTCCCAGGCAGAAGTCTGTGTGCAGTTTGCTTGTTCAGGAGCCACACAGTGCCATTGCTGTCCCAATATCTGCTTTTATTTGGTGCCATAAATAGCTGTGTGCTCCAGCCTATCGTGACCTTTGATTAGCACGGCTACAAGCAACTGCTGGGCTGTCAAAGCATTCCAGAATATACTTTGAAACGAGGAAGGAGGTCAAATATAAACATGAATAGTTTCTTTTCCCATGCAAGTGCAAAATTCCTCTTGTATCTCATTGTGCTTTTGCAAACTGTACATAAAGTAAAATCCAAAATCAGAAAAAATACCAGCAAAGGTGCCAGAAAGCTGAAGAGGAATCGGTTCTTAGTTTGTTCCAAACCTAAGGTTTCAATTAAAATAATCAAAGCTTCCACTCTTTCTCTTGGCTGAAGGAATGCTTCTTCACAAGAGGGAATACTTGCTACAAGTTGTAACACTATTGTTTCCACAAGTATTGTTCCTATCTTTTTTTTTTTGTTGACTTTTATGTGAACTGACAGTCAACTTCTTGGTGGACAATTGCCCACATTATAAAAATTCACTGATGTGTCACTCTTTGGTTCTGCCAAGAAAACCACAGTAGTTACAAGGAGCACAGTATTTGGCCTGTCATTAAAACAAGGGTCCACTTAACAATAAAAAGAAATCACCATCAACAAACACAGCAGTTTATTTTTAAGGGTAGGTGTCAAAATACAGACAACTCCAATTGTTTGAGGTGTCTGTGCCTCTGTAAGTCATAAACAGTGAAAACCTCGAGGGAGAACACTGTACCAGGCAAGAAAAGCTAAATGCATTTTAGGTGCAGTAATTTTAACTGCCTTCCCTGGAGAACAAACTGGATAAATTGGAAATAAGAGGAAAAGCTCAAAGTAATTGATAAGAGACAAAAAAAGGAGGCTACAATAACATGCTCAGAGGCACAAATAGCCTGGAGATAAAAGGGTTGGTTTTTTATATGATTACATATATTTCTAACACAAACATGAACAGGGTCACACTTGCAGATTTTCACCATGGTTGTGGCTTGGTTTTATTGTTGAAGAAGATGCATGCAAAGCTATTCCTTCAGTAAACAAACTGTTGCATTTGTACAGCGATGAAGCAGCTGCATCCCTTGTTTTGTTTTACTGAGTGGCTAATGCAGAAACATACTTCAGATTTCCTTTCCAAATAATACCATCTAATGATTAGCAAGAAAAATTACTAGCTCTAACTTTGTTAAATTGGGAAACATCATAATTTATCACCACTTGGCTTTGAGCTCTAGCTTTTTACTGAAAAACACCCATCCAGTTTCAGTGCTGTACAAACTCCTGCAATGAGTGATCGGATTTTTAGCCTTTTGCCACCGAATGGTCCAAAAGATAAAAACATTCTGCACGAGAGTTAAGGCTCTTAGCCTGAGCCTCTCGAGCAAATTCCAACCTGTGGAGTCTAAATTCCTCCTGTGTTTTCAGCTGGATGCTGCATCTTTCACTTCCTACTCTGACATTCTTGAATGATGTTGTTAAAATGAGACTTTGACCTTGGAATATGGACCAACAAAACATTAAGCACTAGTTCAGGTGCTGTTCAAGAGCGAGCTCTCCATATCTGCCAAACTTCTGTCCTTCCACAAGGCATCCTTTCCAATTTTTTCTCCAGGTTTTAAATCCAGGTTTTAAGTTTCCACAGCTGCATCTACACAGGCTGGGGTTCTACTGACCTCCTACTCTAGTCATAAATGAACACATAAAATGAAAACGTATCATATAAAAGAAAAAAGCATCACAGAACATTCTGAGGCGGAAGGGACCCATAGCATCATCGAGTCCAACTCCTGCCCTTGCACAGGACCATCCCCAAGAGCCACACCATGTGCCCAAGAGCGTTCGCTGTCCAAACGCTCCCGGAGCTCGGTGCCGTGACCACTTCCCTGGGGAGCCCGTGAAGAGGAACAAAAGATCCATTTCGCTTTTTAAAAAAGGAACGAACGCCGGTGTCCCCTAACGGGGATGTCTCTTCTGCGGGAGGCGAGGGATGGGGTCACCTCCGCGGCAGCCCCGGGGTCCCGCAGCCTCCGCCCCGCTCCCCGTCCCGATCCCATCCCGAATCCCGGCGGGAGAGGCGAGAGGCGACCGCGCTGACGTCACCGTCACCGCCCTGACGTCATCATCCGGGCCCCCGCGCGCGCCCGCCGCCGAGGGCCCACAATGGGGAGCGCGCGCGCGCGCGCCCAACGGACGCGAAACGGGCCCGGCGCGCGCGCGTCGCTGCCTCTCTGTGCGTGTGAGAGGGAGAGAGAGAGTCCCGTCCCACCGCCCTCACCCAGCCCCGCACCGCCCTCCCCGCACAGACACACACGGAGCGGGCTCCGGCCGTGAGCGGCAGCCCCGGAGGACACACGCGGGTGGCGGAGCCGCTGCCGCCGCGGTGGGCCGGGTGCGGGAGGCGCTGCCGGCGCCGCCATCTTGCCCACGGGGCCCCCGCCAGACGCGGCTGCGCTGCCGCCGCGAGCGCGAGGAGCCGCCGCTGCCTCCCTCCCTCCGTGCCCGCTCCCTCCCCCGCCCCGCCGAGCCCTCAGCGCGGAGCTCCCGCTCCCCCGGCCCGGCCCCGCCGCCCCCGCCCGGCTGAGCTCCGCGTCCGCCCACCCCCCCCGCGTGCGCCCGGTGCCCGGACGGGGCGGAGCGGAGCGCGCAGGCCCCGGCCCAGCCCCAGCCCGAGCACAGGCAGGGCCGCCGCCGCCGCCGCCGGGCAGCAGCTGGTGACGCAGGAAAAACGCCCCGGAGAGAGAGAGCGGAGCGCCCAGGGCCGGCACCCGGAGCGCGGGCAGCGGCGGCCGATTCGCCCCTTCCCGCTTCGCGCCGCAGCGCACCCGGAGTGGGGGAACCGGGGCAGCGCGGAGCCGCCCCCTCAGAGCCGCGGCCTGGCATGAGCCCGTGCCCCGCCGGCCGCCGGGCATGAGGCAGCGCCCAGGAGGGCTCCGGGCCGCCGCTGCAGCCGCCGCGGGACGAGGGGAAGCGGTGCGAGGGTGAGTGCGGAGCGCGGTGCCCGGGCGGGGCCGGGCGGTGTTGGCGCTCCCCGGGGACGGGGCTCCGCGGGCCGGGGCGCGGCGGGAGGGGCAGGACGGGGCTGCCGGGGCCCCGCGGGGGTGCGGGGCGGCGGCGGCGCCTCCCTCGCAGCCCCGGCGGGTCGGCCCCGCACCGCCGTGTTTTGGAGGGCGAGGGAAAATGGCTGACGGCTCCTCATCGCCCGAGGCCGGCGGGGGGGAGCCCAGAGCCCTCGAGGGGCTCTGCCCGGCCCGCCGGGGCCCCTCTGGCCGTGCCCCCCCCCGGCGGGGAGGAGGGCCCGGCGCGTCCCCGCAGCGCTGCACCGGCATCGCCTCGCCGGGTTCTCGCTTCCCTTCGCCCCGAACGCCATTACTGAGGTGGAGTGATTGGGGCCGCGTAGGCCCGGGCGACGCCTGGAAATCAGGCCCTGCCGAGGCGCTTTCCCGGCGGTCTCAATGAAAACCACCAGCAAGCAGCTCGCTCACGCCCGCTGTAAACACTGCGAACACGTAGGCCACTCCTCTGGCCTCGGCTTCCAGCGGCCCTGCTGCCGTGCACGAAGAAAGCGTTCGTGGCTTTTTCATCTGATCCCTCCGGTCCGCCGTGCCGCTTCTCCCCGGAGCCGTGTCTTAGGGCTTGTCTGTAGCGATTTATTCCCGGCACTACAGCCCTCTCCCCAAGGTGTGCGCAGGGATAGTTGCGTGGGGTTCGGCCGCGGAGGTTCCCTGTTATTGTCCTCGAGAAAACAGGATTTCACCACTTGTTTGGGTTGTTGAGGTTTTTGTGTGTTGGTTATCGCTGTGTTAACATGTGCCGTTCCACTTCGTGCAGCTTTGTTTGTATACAGAGGGAATAGCCTTTGAAAATTATCTGTTTTGTTTTTAAGTGATTTTGTTCTCTTAGGAGCATCCAAAAATCTTGAGCTGGTTTTTAAGGTGCCATATTTCATTTTCAGGTTGCTCCCTCAGAAGTCGAGTTAAGTGTTTTGAAGATTCACAGTAACACACAACTGTACAGGGAGAAAATAAAAATCTTGCAGAAAAGAATTGTTCTAATTAAATGCTCGAAGGACTCCCAGGCTCACTGCAGACATATTGTGTCTGTCTCAGCTGTCTTCGTGCTATCTGTACAACTCGGTTTATATTCCCAGTTCTGTAGCTGTGTTCGTGTCACTGGGTGTTTGTATCAGTCTAAAGACCCTCTGAAATCGCAGGCTCAAAGCCAGCGTAAGGCCCACTTTTGCTGACCTACTTGCAGAACTGGGGCCTATATTTTTGTAAAAAGTTGTTGGATATCGATATTATTATGCATTCTTTAGTATACCAGTGGCAACGTTTGCTGTGATAGACGGGACTGGGTAACCTGTGCTTTTCAGCAGCTCCTCAAGTGCCTGACAAATAAGTGGTAAGATCTTTATGTTTAGGAAGGGACTACTGATTGGTGTTTGGGGGATTGACCTTTATTGATTATGGAATTGGAGCAATGTCCCTAGTAAGAAAGATTTAGGAGTAACTAAAATCTGTAGGCAGCTGACTTTATTCTTGATATGACAAGGTTTTAGTTAGAGAAATTGTCAGGCCTCCCCATCATAAATGTTGCTGATCTAGTAACCTTTTTATTTCAGCAAAACCCAAGTCATATGTGAGGGAGTTGGGGTTTTATTGTTTGTTTGTTTGTTTGCTTGGACTTTTTTGTTTTGCTTTTTAAAATAATGCTTTTGATTCTTGGAGGTGAAGTAATGTTTATTCTTTGAACTGACAAGCTACAGTAGCTAATACCAAGAATTTCAGGGAGGTGTATAAAATACCTGTATTGATTATTCTGTTGCAATACTCTGGACAACGGTGATGCTTAATGATAGCTGTGAACAAAAACATAAACATAATCATAAAGCTGCAGTGGAAGAAACTCAAGTTATCAGCATGTTTATGGGGAGCTGGGCAGGGGGCAATGAACAAGAAATAAATATAAGATTATATCATAGTAACTTTTCCCTCTCCAATATATCTTGTACTTTTCTTTTGTGTAGTTTGTGTTAATGGTATTCTTTAGGGTATCTCCTCTCTTAATCTTTCCTGGCTGCTGTTTCAAATTCTTGCAGAATTTGCCCTTTGGCAACGCTTAGGCCCATGGAACTGACAGGAAGACTACATCTGGAGGTGGTAATCAATAAGGATAGTGGTAGCAAAGCTATTTTTCTGTCTCCGTGGAACACTGTCACCCTTACATAAACGTTTTCTTCCCCACATTGTGGTGCATTTGTACTCAGAGATAGACCAGTGCAACTGCTCTCTGTTCTAAATGCACACTTTTAGGTTTATGCATTTTACTAATATTCTGGAATTCTTAGAAGAGAGACTCAGAGTAAACTAAAATAGTGCATTAGTGTCTATGTTGCAAAATTAAATAGACTTCTGAGAAAATAAAGGTGCCTGTAATACCTTAGTTCTAAGACATCTTACACTTGAAATTGCAATTAGTTTAGGACTTTCCAATATGAGTGCAACCTCGGGTAAAATTGGATAGGAATTGAGTTATTTATCAGTTTGAACAAAATAATTTTAAATGGCTTTGAAGTTTTATCTCTGTCAGGTGTGTATTGAAAATATATGGAAAGTTTTTCTGGCCTTCTGGTTTAGACAAGTTCAGAACTTATTTCAGGTATTTGAATGGAAAGTACTTTTGTGTTAGGCAGTACTCTGAGTGTAGGTATCTATATATACATATAGATACATATTTTTACATGCATACTCTTTTTTTTTTTTTTAATTTAGAAATACTGTTTTATATTCTAAGAGACCTAGAAGCTGTGGGTACATTTTGGAAACATCCTGATCAGGATAGCCTCATTTGTGAAGTGAATGAGTCAAAGGTGTCCCTTACTGTTTTTAACTTATAACAGGATTTTAAACAAGCCAAATCCCACAAAACATCTGAAATTACTGTGCTTCCTTTAGTTCTTTCTCTTGTAATCACAAGCAGTTGTTTAATCAAACCGGTAGCCTTGCTTATCCAGCACTTGCAGAGACCAATGTGAGGTGGTTGTCTGAAGATGTAAGAAACTGTGCTCGATTTTTTGCTCATTTGAAAAGTTGTCCATGTGAAAGCTTTTGTGTCCTTTAGACAGTTGTTTCCTGGATGTTTTGCATTAATATTAATCCGAACACGTGGACGTGTTTCTCTTGTATCTTAAGTTTTTCTTACAACATGGATCTGTCTTCTCTTCCACCTCTGTGTACCTGCATCCAGTTTTATTACCTTTATCGCACTTGTTTAAAATCAGAGTTCAAAATTTAAAGCTGTGCTGGAGGGTATGTTTTGGGAATACAGCTCGGTAATGTTTGTCTTTTGCTGTAGTCCTTGTCTTTTGCAAAGCTGGCAATGCTGTGTGCTGTTCCTGTAGACTTGTCTTATATCACACATAATGTTTGTGGTGTATAAATACAGAGTTCCTTTTATTTTTTGACACAGCTGAGCATTGTTATGCTATTCCATAGTAGAGGTGAGGGGTGGAAAGAAGGTCTTTCATAAGCATTTGTTTGCATGCAGTGGGACTTGAATTTTTGTACCTGTGAAGTTTGAGCTACTTTAGATTCAGATGTTAGAGAAATGCAGTGACATTTTCATGTATTAAATCTAGTTTTTGTTTTCTTGCTAGTGTAAGGACATCTTAAAATTCTCACACTGTTATTACAAAACTGTAATTCATTGTGAGTTATCTTTTTAGAACAGTTATATTGTGTTGGCTGTCTCTGTTGTGCTTCAGGCTAGAACGTGACTTGAGGACATGGCTAACAGAGGTTAGAACCATGTTTTGACTTGGATATTCTTGTTTAGAGTCTTGAATAGACAGTGGCAGAAAACTGTTCTGTCACGACTTTGCACCCTCAAAATGTCATCTGCCGCCTTTCTGAAACATTACAGTATCCACTTGAGCCCACTGGTGCTTTGAGTATGTTCTGTAGATCTGATTTGGTAAAGTACTTTAAAATGGAGTGTTGGTGATGTTAACAGGAGAGCTGTTAATGACTGTCCCCCCCAGAGAGGAGAGGGAAAAGAAGGTGTTAAAGTGACCAGTTGTGATTTAGGATAAAATCCTTTTGCATTTTCTGTCGTGAATTTTCTGATATTTGCAGTGTTTTACAAGAAACCAGTAGTTGCTCATTTTATTTGAGAGGTGAATTCAGTCTGCTTGTCATCAAAACTTTTTTGGTTGCCAGCTGTTGACGTGTTTTCAAATAAAAATCATAATGCTGGGAATGAAAACCATTTGGATGCAGGTGTGTTCCCAGGCTTGCTTTCTAAAGGAACATTGTTGATGTATAGTTTTCTTTAAGTATTAGTTATTATGAACTGTGGGAATGATTACTTGCTTTTGGTTAACTTTGTGTTAGTGTGTCTCTGAAGAGATCCATGAGATGTAGATTTAAGATCTAGTTGTATTTTGAATGCTGGTATTTTCAGCCTTTTTTTTCCATAAAGTTAAATTGAAGACTGCTTTAGAAATAATGGATAACTATCAGGAATGTTACTGTGGCAAGCTTTTATTTGTAGCATCCTTGATCTGCTTGCAAAACCACTATGTAACCCTGTCTGGTGATTTAGTTTTCCTTACACGTGTAACTGCCAACAGAAAAATGTGATTTTCATGCACATAGATCTTTTCATGGACGTCTCAGCAAATCATACTGTGTGGTAGTTAGCATTTATCTGTGGATTTACTCAGAAGAGGGGAATTCCACATTGCATCATTCCTCAGGGATGTACCTCTGTGCTTTTTTTCCCAAATTCTGTTCTTAAGCTGAGATTCAAGACTATGTCAAAGACAAGACACAAATATGCGACTCTTTCCTCATATCCTGTTCTTTCTGCTGTAAATTGCAAAAGGCTTCCCCAATACTTTTTTAACAGAAGTGTTCAAATGAGTGCTTCAAAATAATGAAAAGTACTTGGAGGGAATTTCAGGGCTATCTTTTCATTAAGCTTTCATGTAAAATACCCAAAGCTCAAGTAATAGAAAATTGTTCCTAGAAGAACCTTTAAGACAAGCAGCACTTTTTCTAACAGCTGAATGGCAACATGGAATGTCAGCAAAATGTATGTTGTGAATTCCATGGGCTTCAGTCCTTAAGTCACTTAATTGGTGCTTAACCTGCTTCTGCAGGACTAGTTGTGGGAAGAGGAAACCGTTTGTTTTGTGTTATAGTGGTCTTAGCTGTAGTGATATGAAAGGGTGAAAGGAGGAAAAAAGATTATTAGAAATGTGCTCAGTAAGAAAAAACCAGTGGTGTGTGTCAGGTGTGATCCCTCTGTTACCAGGGAGGCTTTTCGGTTGCAGGGGAGTGTCCTTGCTGGCACTGTGGTGTGGGATAGTGGGAACAGGCCTGCCTTTGGCTGGGGGTGGAACTTCAGGTTTCTTGTCCAGAAATAAAAATTGACTGGGGAAAGAAAAGTCTCTTACTTTTCTAATGTAAGATGAGTGTGAATGTTGTTGTCAAAACATACTGGCATCTTGGTAAATGAGCATTGAGTCTTTTGGTGTTTATTTTTGTCTGCTGTCTTAGCAATAAAGTGCTTCATTGTGGTTTTGAGTAAGTTTTCACAGGACAAGTTCATGAATTTTAAAGTCAAATAAAGAAGGTGTCTCTGCTTAGCTTAATTTTGATGAACTAAAACCTTAATTTATAGTTTATATTTTATATTAGACTTTGTAGATTTCTGATTTAGAAATAGAATGTTAATTGTTCAGTGATTTCCAATATTTCCTTTTAATGTGTTTTCCTGAATTATTGACCTGTGAGGATTTCCTTTTTTTTTTAAATTGTGACATAAATCCTCTGGAGCTTGAAGATGAAACTCTAGTGGCTTGTTCTACAGTTTCAGTCTCGAGTTTTGAACAGGCCTGCATATGTCTTGACCTGTCTTTCAGACAGTGTTTTATTAATCACAGTGGGACCTTAAAATCCCAGGTGCTTTTCCCTGAATGCTTCTAATTGTGTATGTGCACACACACGTGGGCACACACTCATGCAAGGGGCCTTTTTTTAGGATGATGCACTGACTTTTCCCTAGGTGAGGTGTAATGTCAGATTTCTTAAAGGCTTTATAGCTCTCTTGCTGTGTTGAGGTGTCTTCATGGTAGTTCTGGCAATTAGGCAGGAACACAACCTCCAGATTGCCTGAAAATTCTCACTGTTCGTATTCTTGTAGCAGTTCAGCCAGATTGCTGTGTTTGACAGTTTGTTATGTGTCTAGTGAAGATGTAATTTGAAACATGAATTTCCCTTGTGGCATTTTTTCCCTTCCATTTCCAGGATTGGAAAAACAAAGTTATTTTTTTGTGAACTCTGTGGTAGTGAAACCTTACTATGAGCTGATGTGTCTTCAGCCATGGAAAAACCCCAGTGTGATCAGTACCAGCCTCTGGTCAGCAGGTGTATGACTGAAGTTTTTCACTTACCTGCACCTTTCTGGGATTTTTGGCCACATGAAAGAGGGTTTGGTAATGCCATCCTGTCATGAATTTTCCTTTTAATTCATATCACTCTGCTGGTAATGGTATGAATATTTAGGACCAGCAAGAGCTTGGATATGTTGCCTGGAGGCGGCTGGAGGAGGGTAGTGGTTGGTTTAGTTTTGTTGTTGGCAAGTAGTAGCCAAAATAACAGTTTGATTTGGAGATTCAACTGCGCTGTGTTGATTGATCCTTAGACAGTACTTCAGAAGATCATCTTTCTCTAAAGTTGAAATGGTACTTGATACTTATGTACTGTATGTTTATATGTTTTATATTTACTTAGGATTGAGTATCACACTGGAAGGTTGAGATGTTGTGCAAGTTATGTGCGTTACACAGACCCAGCAGCAAGTAAGAGTTGAGAGCAGAGAATCAAAATCTCTCCTGCTTTATGCTTTTAAGTATGTGCTTACACTGTGCTACACCTGAAGTACAGTTTGAGGGTTTTGCAGTGTCGAGGAGCCCCTGCGGTTCTTTGTGGGTGTGAAAAGGCGATAAATAGTGGTAGTTCACGTGAAATGAAGACCAGCCCTTTAGTTTTACTTTCGATTAGTCTAACAGCAAACTTTAGCTTTAAATGAGAGTTTATATGATATATGTCATTTAAGTTCTAAATGGCAGTTGTCCACTAGAATTCTCTATTCCGTATCCTTGACATTATCAGTTTCTCTGATGTGTTTGATGAATTTAAGTTCTTTTCTCAGAATTTGGTGCCTTAAATGGGAATAGGGGGGAGGGGAAGAAAAGCCTGAACTACCGTGTTAAGGTTTAAGTAGTTAGGTCGCAGTTGTTTTTCCCGTGAAAGGAATTGTGAAGATGTTAGTCTGGGGGTACATTTCTGTAGGTATAAAAAACTTTGCTTCTTACACAGGCTCTAGAAATGTTTGTTTTCTCTTAAGGTACTTTTGTTATTTTTGTGATATTTTCTCTTAATAAAGGTTTTTTTGTTTGTTTGCTTAAATTTTTGTAGTTTGCTCTACTTGCCTGGTTGGTCTGATGTTTGTAATCTGCTTTAAAGAAGACTTGCCTTGTCTCTCCTATTTCTGGGTAGCTAATGTTCTGTTTCACCAGAATTGGTAAGGTTAGCTGTATACCTTGGAGAGATTTTCTTGCTGTGAAGAAAGTGTCATCTTGACAGACAACTTATCACAGGGTGTGTGTAATCAGTTGGGTGTTTTCCTTTGCTTTGCTCAGTTTTTAAATGTGAGGTTGATGTTGAAGTTACCTTATTCTTGCAAGATTTCTTGATAAATACAACTGAAAAGTTTGGGTTTTTCCAGCTAAAGTACATATATTTTCATCAGGACATGGGGGTTGTAGTATTTTAGAGGGGATTCTTGAGCAGAACTAGGTGCTTGTTTTTTAAAATGCTTCTGTTACTCATTTTTGAGTCAAATTATCAGATGGCTCAGTGAAGTTACTTTTAAGTTGTGCGTAGTGAAAAACAAATGAGGCAAAGAGCCTTGGAAAAAAAATCAGCAAGTCATGGTCTGTATAACACTTTACCATTTATGGGGGAGAGTGATGGATCCTTTGATCCAACCTGGCTTTGAACACTTCCAGTGATAGGGCATCCACAACTTGGGCAACTTGTTCCAGTGCTTCACCACCCTCCAGTGAAGATTTTCTTCTTAATATGCAACCTAAACCTACTCTCAGTTTAAAGCCATTCCCCCTTGTCCTGTCACTACGTCTTTGTCAAAAGTCCCTCTCCAGCTTTCCTGTAGTCCCCTTTAGGTACTGAAAGATGCTCTAAGGTCTCCCCTGAACCTTCTCTTCTCCAGGCTGAACAACCCCAGCTCTCTCAGTCTTTCTTCACAGGAGAGGTGCTCCAGCCCTTGGAACATCTTCATGGCCTTCTCCAGACCCACTTCAACATGTCCTTATGTTGGAGGCCCCAGAGTTGGATGCAGCACTTCCAGGTGAGGTCTCAGGAGAACAGGGGCAGAATCACCTCCCCTGACCTATATCTTTTGGGCTTTCTGGACAGTGAGTGCACATTGCTGGGTTATGTCTAGCATCTCATCCTCCAACAACCCCAAATCTTTCTCCTCAGGGCTGCTCTCAATCCATTTTCCATCCAGCCTGTATTTATGCTTGGGATTGCTCCAACCCACATGCAGCTCCGTGCATTTGGTGTTGTTGAACTCCAAGTTCCTCTAAGTTCACATCAAAGTTGAAAATGGGGAAATAGGAGAATGAAACTTATTATTAAACTAGTGTTTCCCTGCCCCTTCCCACCCCCCCAGATTATGAACTCTTCCTTCTATCGGGTCCTTGACTTATTCAGTCTGGAAGAAAGATGGAATTGAATTGTCATAAAGTCATAGAATATGCTGAGTTGGAAAGGACCCATCAGGATCATTGAGCCCAACTCCTGGCCCTGTCATTCAGTATTTTATCTTTGGAATTCTTTCTGTAAATGCATGTGTTACATCACTCTAAATCGTGTACTGAGCAGAATTATTCTTCTGTTAATAAACTGGATAGGTTCTTTAGGTTTCTCTAATTCTCACCCCGTTCATTACCCAAGTATTAATCAAAAGGCTTGTGTTGTCTTTTATTGAGAAAGAACTGAGGTGCAGAGGCTGAAAACTTCAGAAGTACCTCTTGTCATAGCTTTTCAGTGGATTTTTGTTGGATGTTCAGGTGTTCCAGACACAGTTTTGCTGGCTTAGGTTGCTGTTGTGCTCCCTCGCTCTTCCTCGGTTTTGTCTTTGTCTCGGTACCCAGAAGACTGAGAGGAGGATGAAAAGGTTACTCTGAAAAGAACCCTGTAGTTTCTCCAGCAACGTATATGAACAAGACACAGACAAAATTAACTTCTTGGGAGTTCTATATTACTGCCTTATAACCCAGAGATTTCCCTTTGACTTCTGCAGTTCTGTTTCTTTCCTTATAAAACATTATTTAACTTTTGTAACATATAAGGAATGGACAATTTTTCTTCCTGGTGCCTCAGTTGATTACTGTTTACCCAGGGGACTTAGTTTGATGGAAATGAAATTACAGTGGAAACTGGATTACTCTGAAAATTCCAATTAGGTAGGAGAAAAATGACAAATTGAGCCTTTGACAAATGCAGAGAGCATGTTCTGTCTGTCTGTCATGCAGACATAGAATTTTGTTAAATGAAAACTTCTTTTGTGGAAGAGTCATGATGTTGACTGTCACAGTGGGTACAGCTGTTGTACTCAGCTACTCATTCTCTGTCATCTCTAGTTCCAGGTTTTTTTACCTGAATTTCCAGGTAATGTTTGAATTGTACAAATTGTACAGTTTTGTTTACAGTTTCATAACTGGCCTTTTTTTTGTTGGAGAAGTAAAATCTTTGTCACCTTCTGTGTTTTATGTCTTCTGTATTACCTGTTGTAGCTCTGTCACACTAATTTGTGTGCTTGTAGCCAGATTATTCAAAGTTTTATTGCTAAATTAATTTTCCTGACTCATTGTCATCTCCTGAGTATTCCACTGGCTTTATCATAATTTCCAGGACAAAGACAGTTTGTTGCCTTTGCCTTCTTAGACTTCTTGAACTTGGCCTTATTTGCTGTGGCTGCTTAATATTTCTTTCATGACTGAACTTGTGCTGTTCATGAACTGACATTTCTGGCATTTATCATACACTAAACAGCTTTCTCTGTGTACATTTTCCTGTGATACCCGTTATATTTGAGAAAAATGTTGGTCTTTATGACTCTTCTTTGTTGTCAAGACTCATCTGTGCAATAATGTATGTGAACCCTGGTTCGATCACATGTGCTAACTGTGATTATCCACATTCTGTTTCCTTCCCTTTCCCTCCTCTTTCAGGGTGTATTCCATGATAGATTTGCACTGATGCTGAAGGAGGTGGTTCCTATCCATGGTTATATATATGTTCTTCCTGTTTCTTGTGCCATTTTTAGTGTTCATAGGGCATGTGATGCAGCTGAAAACTGAAATGATTTTTGTTCCTTTCCTCCAGTTACCTTTCAGCCAGCCTGGCTTCTTGATCTGGCTGGAGATGCGATGCAAGGGCTCATTCCATAGTGGTGGTTAGGATGGAAGCAAGCAGGATCACCTTCCTTCCCTTCTCCTCACAGTGGAGACACCCCTGGTTTCAAATGGACTGTGTACCTGCAACTAAGGCTGGTCCACATGCAGAAATACAATGAAACTCCTTTTCTAAAATGAAAGTCTCTTTCTAAAATTTATCAAGATATAATAGTGTTAGTGGGGAATGAGATTGCTGTTTCTCAGTGAGATGGAAGCAGCAGAGATCCACGTACACACTGTGGTGGCACAACTACCTTATTAGAGCTCTGTCACTGTCACTTGGTGCTAGTGGTTTAAGCACTGTCTCTGAGGAGAACAATTAAAACGTTCCCCCTGTCTCTTTTGGCCCTTTGGTGGGATCTTTACAGTGTGTTTTGTGACTGAAGGGAGGGCTCTTTAGCAGGAAAGTTTATGGGATTTGCAGATAACCATTTTCAGTTCAGGGAGAGCAGCAGTAATGTGTGTTTTGGATTTTCTATTTTGTGTGTGGTGGGTTGATTTTTTTGTTTTTTAGTGACTTTCTGGTTTTTACACAGAGCTGCAACAGTTTTTAAACCCATCCTCAGTCCTTAGGATGTGGTAGTAGTTGGTCGTTATCTCCTGCATTTCTCAATAAAGAAGGTTGTGGCATGCCTTTTGATGGGTTTTATGGCTCCAAGAATATTATGTTTCTGGGACAATGGAGTCACATTTTGCATTGGTGAGGGAGTGGGTACAGTGGAAGCAATTCTGTTTCTAACCCTCCTTTGTTCTTAATGTACTTTTTAGGGGCTTCTTTATTTGTTCCTGTCCAACCTCCTCCCTGTTTACCTTTCTGCATTTACATGAAACTGCAGCCTTCCTTGTGTTGGCAGGAGGAGCATGAAGAGACAAAATTGCTGTTCTGTTGCAACTTCTTATTTCTCTGTAGAGAGGCCTGGATTTTTATGGGGAGTTGTTACACAAATTCTCCCTATCTATCAGATAGGTAGTGTTCAGTGATTTCTTGAGCATTCAGACTGCTTAGGCAGGTGGCTTGTGTGAATCTGGTTGGAATGGAGGAGCATGTTTAGGGCAGACAATAATAAAAAAATGAGCTATCACTTTATAACACCTCTAGGGAGCTTGTGCAAGCTTGACTTTTCAAACCAAGTATCTTCTGACTGAAATTCTTATAGGGCAACAGGAAATGGCAAAATGTTTACATGCAGTGAGCTGGCAGGGAACAGTACAGAAATTGCCAGGCTGAGCTGGGCAGTCGGTACGTTGAAAACTAGTTGGCTAAGTTTGTTGAACAGTTATGAATAAGCTTATTGAAATGTGAATTTTAATGCTGTTGTCACTTTCTTCTGTTTTAGAGATATTTTAAATTACTCTTGCTGCTGATGATGGTAGAGTTTGAATTCCTGTGCTTAGTTTGTGCTGATTAAACATCACGTGAAAAGCAGAGGTTTTTAAAAAAAAAAAAGTGAAATTAATGCTAGTACAGTAATGGGAATGCTTAGATTATTACACACATTTCAAAATATCTAGATATTTCAGTTATTTTTGTCATGATTCAAAAATGTGAACTGCTTCCAACTAAATGTCAGTGTTAGATGCTGTATCCTGCTTTAATTATTTGCAGTTAACAGAGCAATAAGTTGTGTTGATTTTATACTTGGAGGGGAAAATTCTATGATGTATTGATAATGTCCCAGGGTACCAGAGGTAAAGGCTAATAATAATAAATTAAATAATTTTCTTCAGTGTAATGTTTTAACATAGTTTAGAGAAGGCATTAAATTCTCCACAGGAGAATTTAAGGAATCAGAAGGGCTGGATTTTTTCAGGCCAGCTTTAAATTTCACTTTTCGTACAGAGTCTTTTACAGTGTGATTGCAGTGGTGGTGTTGGGTGCTGCTCACTATGTGAGACATCGGGTGCTGTGCAAGAGATGATCTAGGAAAGAATAGTGCACAGATAACATGTAAAAATAACATTGGAGTAATATCCGTAATTCACTGGCTGAATGACTTTAGCCAACGTTTCAAGTATTTATCGTGCTGAGTTTTGCAAAGCCTGAAGTGCAGTATACTATAAATAACTTCATGTTTTAAAGCCACAAGTAGAGTGAACCTGGAAGATGCCATTACCCTTCCCTTCAGGTGCTTTGGAAAGAATGAAGGCCTGGTATTGTTTGGACCTCATCAGAAATTACAGAAGCCACGATGTGTTTATGTCTCTGAGGGGGGAACAGAGGCCAGGGATGCCACTGAAGATAAGTGATGGTTTGGACATTGGGATGGTTAGGTGGGATCTTCCAAGGATGGAATGTTGAAGTGTAATTTCCTTTTTCACTCTGTTCCATAGGAAGAATTGAAGTTGTGAACAACATTTAATTGCTCCAGTACAGCAGATCAAAGGGAGTGCTTTGTTTTAAACTTTTCTAGTTAAGTTTTTTATATTTCTGTCTGCAGTTAATGTCTGTAATCCTGAGGCAGTTGGATTAGATAATTGTTGGAGGTCCCTTGCAGCTGAAAAAAATAATTCCATTCTTAAATATCTTATAATTGGAGGAGGAAGTAGATAGTTCATAATTTTAACTTCATCAGTCTTGCCTACAAAATTGTGATTTAAAAAGTCTGAGATTTCTTTGTGAACCCTGCAGCAAAAGAAGAAACAACTTCTCTAAGGAAGTTTCAGAGGTTTATCCTCTGCTAGATCTAGGGGATAAAAGTTCTTAGCAATTACTAAGGGTTTGAGCATCACTCACAAAAAGAAGTGAGATACTATGTGGACACTTTTTGGAATTTACAAAACTCATGTTCTTCTCTATTTAACCATAGGACCCAATTTAGAGAGAAACCATAGAATCTAACACAGCCTGAAATAACAACAAAACCTTCCTGCACAAGTTGCAGAACAGAAGTTCAGGGTGTGTATGAATGGCTTCACCACTACCCTCACTATTCAGTACAAACCCCAAAGCTTTTGTGAAGTTAAAAGCCAGGATTTAATCATGAAAGAAGAAAGGAGCATCCATTCCTGAAGATAGAATTGAAGGAACTTCTGGAGTGGTTAAGAAATTGAAGTTTGCGTTTTGGAAGAAAAATCTGTGTAGATGCATCAACATTTTGTTTAATTTTTCAACCCAGATGTGAATATTGCAGACCTGTGGCAAATCTGAATAAAATGGAAAACCCCCCCCCATTCTTTGCTGTTACATATGGAATGTTCTAACACAAAATCAAGTTGGCTTAGGCTACTGCAAAGTGTAGTATTGATGGCATTCCTCTCAAAGATGAAACAAAAAAGTGGCAGCTTTTTATGAATAAGATTTTTGTCCTTGTTTTAATTGACTGTAGTATTTCAGAAATGGATACTGGTCAACAGAAAACCGTAAATGTTCTTAGGTTATTGAAGCTGTGTAAAAGGTTACATGGTAACAGAATCAGATTTTATTTGTTTTAACATTACCTTGTAGGAGCTGGTATACTTCTTGGGTTGTATAAGCTGATTTTCTTTCTGAGTTCTTGCTTTCAAGAAAACCAGACTTTGGTGAAAAAGGTGTTTACTGCCCTTTATCTGGCATGATTGAACTCCTTTTAAGAGCCTGTGATGCATTACTTTTTTTGGCTCTGTGTTTTAATGCTGGAGAACTCGTCACTATTCTTTCCTGTGTAGAAATGGTAGTAATTTTTTTGCACCCTACAGGAATGATTTTGTTTCAAACCTAGAAAAGCTAGACCTTCCTTCCTATTTAGTTCTGTACTTTATATCTAGTGTTTGCTTTAGTTTCCAACACAAAACCATAACAATGTCACAGGACTCAGTTTCTCATATGTTAGAAGATAGAATTTCTTACCCCTTTGAGTGGGAGAATTGTAATGGATGGAAATACTACTTCATTGTTACCCAGTGTTCTGGGAATGCATTCAGCATCCTCCCTTCTCCATTGGTATGAAGAACACTGTTACTGAATATGTTGCTCTTTATTATTTGTGCTTCAAGAGTTATGTTTAAATGTGGTTTTTGTGTATGTACATTACTTCTAATTGAAAATGTAGCTATATATAGGTGATAGTGGTATCAGCTGCTCTTCTTAGCTCTGTGTGCTAATTCAAGCAGTCAAGGACTGTTTTCCTGCATGACTGGCTAAAGATCCACAAAACACACATTTTAGATGTCTTGGTTCTGTTCTTGAAGTCTTCAGCTTAAAAGCTCTTGGCATGAAATAATGCCTTATTGTATTTATAGCTTGGGGCTTCAGAACCAAGGAGGAGATCTTGTGTCATGTGCAGAAAATAGGGTTCCTCTTCTCAAAAGTTGGAGGAAAAGTCAGGTCCTCCCTGCTTTTCCTGATTTTGTGTGTGTGCCTGATGGGCAGTTACCGTGTTTTTGAAAAGAAAATGCCAGTTACAGTTACAGTTTGTATAGTATTTGCCTGCTGGTTCTTTTTCTTCTTCGATAGGCCCGAAAGTCAAAGAGAGTAGAAATACTACTCTTAAAGGACATCCTTATTTCTTTTCTTATTTCCCAGAACAGTTGGCTGCCTTGGAAGTGGATCATCTCTGATGTTCTGTCCTGTGGCTAGACTTGTAATGGGCTCAGATATTTGAGTCATCACACTGCACTCTCATCTCACTGGGGCAGTTAATTGGTGTAACTTTTCAGCTGCATCTTTTTTTTCTAGATGTAAAAGGCTGTAATTCACAAGCTTCTTACCAGTTCTGCAATCAGAATTGTATGATTCTGTAAAAAACACAATAGTCTTGAGATTTATTCTTGCTACAAACACGTGATTGTGGTGTTTGTGTGTAGTTGCTTTTCTACAGTAGCCACGCTCTAGTCATGTTCTCCAATATGTACAAAATTTTCTGTATGTCCTTTGGTTTGGGAGTGACCTGACACTTGCCTGTGTTAGTGCACATGTTATTGTTCCAAGCTTACCAGATCTGTTACTCTGTGATGTGGTCACATTGTTTATCACCGCATTAGTTTGGGTGCCATGTGCAAGATTAGTAATTTTACAATTAATTGCTTTCGTCTTAGTAATTGGTAATATTGAATAGTATGGAATTGACAATTGAGAGATGAAGTGTTTGGCTAGGAATGTTGTCCTTGGTTGTTAAAATCATGTTAATAATTCTGTTTTCACTCAATAGAGATTAATTTTTTTTAACCTCTTTTTTTCCCTCCGTGAATTTAGTCAGACAAGTACAGAAATTCAGATAGTCTCTAACATCTTTCCCATTAATGATAAAGGAAAGTATTAAATTGATCCTACTAGACTGCAGGAAGTTGCATTAGTGGTTATGAGATTCACTAAGTGGGTTTATGTTCAGAGATGGTTGTTGGATTTCTTCATTCCCCTTCTCTTCCCCCTGTTCCTTTTTATGCTGTTTTGGACTATATCCCCTTTTTCAAGATCTTTTACAAGTCTAGTGAGCAGATTTCTCTGGATTCTTGATCATATTTTAAAACTCCTTGAGTGCAGTTTATCAGGGTTTTCTGATTTAAAAATAATTAATATAAATTTTAATATATTACATTGTAATTATTAGAAACTGAGTTTTTTGTTATAACTGATGTATTTTTTTGTGTTTAAATTCAGAGCAGAGATATTACTTAATACAATGGCAGAAGAGACTGAGATGTTTAATGTTTGTTTAATATTATATGGTGGTTGCTAGGATTTTAAAAATATATTAATTATGATCTGTAATCATATTGTGTACTAGGAAATGCATATTAGCTAAAGAAAAAGGATAATCAATTAGGATAAATTTGGAGACCATGTATTAAATGAATTGCATAAAAAATGATATCATTCTGTTTTGTTAGTATACTACAGTAAGTTTATCCAAAATTAGATTTTTAAGTGCAAGAAAAACTGAGGTGCTGTTTTCTATCTGCATTAGCATATAAACTTGTATGTTCTCCTGTAACAGCTTTTAAGACTCATTCCATTAGGAAACTGAACCTGTTGAACTGTCCAGTTGTTTTCTGAACCACTGCCAGACTCTGTTATAATAAAAACAAAAGCTTTCAGTGCCAGTACAGGAATATAGTTTATGTCTGTCTGCTCTTAGGGATCATATTAATTGGCAAGAGTGGTTGGCTTCATTGTCTGCATTCTCATCCAGAGAAAACATGGAGATGACCACTACTGTGTGAAGTTGGGTGTCTGGTCTGTTGTTTTTTTTCAGACTTTGTAATACATCCCACTGTGCAGATTCCCAAAGTTTTTCATTCCTACTAGGAAACCACTGATACCTCAGTGCTCAAAAATTTTAAAACTTCTACTGTTTCCTAGCACTTTGTGGTAAAAATTCATGTTTTGTTGAGAAAGGTCTTTATTGCTGAAGCGAAATTAAGGCTATATTTTTTTGCTATTGTAATACTGAGAATTGTGATTTTTCCCTTTGACTTTTGCGGATCCAGTAATAATGTTCTTTGGAGCAAAAAGGCAGAGCAGTCACATTGAATGTAAAGTAACATTCAGCAGTTAATTATCCCTTTTTGAAATTAAGTAAGATGAAATCTGTTTTAAAAAGTGTAATAGCATAATATATTGCAATTATTGGCATTTGGATAATGCTTTAGGGAACAAACAGGATTCTTAGTGTTTTGGACAGTGAACTTTGCTGTGCAGCTTGGAGAGGTGTAGCTGTCACATCCATCTTAGAATTGGATGAACAGTTTGAAGTATTTGATATGGCCATGACCAAACTAGGGCTTTAATAATCCGAAATAAGGGACCAAGAGCATTTAATCAGTCTTTGGTGCAAACTTGAGATGTAACTACTTCTTGAAGTAGTGATAAATATATGTGATATAATAATAACTACTCCATAGATGATAATTATCAACTGCAAATGTCTACATTCCTTTTCATCCAGAACATTACCTAAATGTAGACATTAAGCCATGATTTGTCCTTACCTGTAGTGTTCTGCAGCTGCTTCTGAAGGACTAAGGTTGTGGTTGGACCTGCAGTCCAGTCAACTCAATCCTAATTGGCTCTATTGCCAAGAACAGAGTTTTTGGGTTGCAGAAAGACAACCTCCTGCATAAACTGCAGCATAATTGGGAACAAGTGTAGCATAACAGCATGAGATTGGGTTTGACTGAAACAAACAAACATACTGAAGTTCTTTGATTTTTATTTTTTAATGTTTTAGTTTTGGAGTTGTTTCCTGTTTTAGCTCGTTCTGTTAATACAAGGTAAAAGGAAGTCTTGCCTGTTTCTTTGCATGTGAATTCGGTAGTCAAGAAAAGGGCTGCATAGTAAGTGAAAGTCAAGAACATCTTTTAAAATAGATTTTTGCATTTTCCAGCTTGAAGTGACTTGGTAAGTTTACTTTTCTTAGGTTATAGTGCATGCATTTACCAGTTTTCTTTATATTTACAAGGTTTCATTCTGTTCGTGCAAAGTCTGCCTTGTTTTACCATCATGACCAAAATTTCCATCTCTCTATAAACCCCCACATTATTTAGCTACTCACCAGTGCCTTGAATGTAGTTTCTTAACTGCTTGGAAATGTTTAAACCATTAATTTAAACAACAGAATTTTAGGGGCTGTAAGTTTTATGTCCCTCTTCCTTCTGTCACTGAGATGTATTGAATATCATTGAAGATGCATTTTCCAACCAGTTGAACCTGAAAACTCCTGAGAGTGAAGGAATGGTTGTCCTGGGTGAGAGGCACAGTCTGGTCAGCACTCTGTCCATGGCAGCAGCCTGGGATGTGCCCCTATGGAAAAGGATGGCAGCAAGGGCACAACTCCCTGGAGGGAACTGTCTTACCATTTGCTGGGTTTTTATGTGCAGCATTGACTTGGTGCTGGATCTTTGGCATTCGTCTCTGTTCACTGTCACATGAGCAAAACACTTCTCCTTCAGAACAGGAACTGAAATTGTCTTTTTCTGTTTGGTAGCCAGAAGCAAGTGTGTGATCTGAAGACCTGTCCTCTTGTTACATTATCTGTGGAAAAGCTTCATGTACTTTAAGTAACCAGTGGTGCACTGTCTGACTGGTAAACACCTATTATTGGCAGATGAATGGTTTTCTGGAAAAAGACACTTGTTGCTGCTGTCCAGTTCCCTTTTGGGCCTTCATTGATTATTGCCTTGAAGTAAGACAGTCCTTTGAGTTATATAAAGGATTTCCTCTTATTCATTAAGTCTTTTGGGAGGTCCTTCCATGTGGAAACACCTCTCCTGTGAAGACAGGCTGAGAGGTTGGGGCTGTTCAGCCTGGAGAAGAGAAGGCTCTGAAGAGACCTTAGAGCCCCTTCCAGTACCTAAAGGGAGGCTGGAAGAGAGCTGGAGAGGGACTTTTGCCAACAGCATGTAGTGACAAGACAAGGGGAATGGCTTTAGACTGAGAGTTGGTTTAGATCAGATATTAGGAAAAAAATCTTTACTGTGAGGGTGGTGAAGTGCTGGAACAGGTTGCTCAGAGAAGTTCTGTCTGCCCCATTGCTGGAAATGTTCAAGGCCAGGTTGGACCAAAGGAGCAACCTGGTCTAGTGGAAGGTGTCCCTGCCCATGGAAGGGGGTTGGAACTGGATGATCACTGAGGTCCCTTCCAACCCAAACCATTTGATGATGCTGTGAAAGAAAAAATTAATACATTTCAAATACATCTGTTCTGTTGCCTTGACATGCAGAGCGAAATACTGTTGTCAGCCTTAACTTGAATGCTGTTAGATTTGATTAGAATTTCTTGGGCTTCAATTCTGGAAGCTCAGTTTTGGAAGTTCACTTTCTGTACTTTTACTGCTTGTTTAAATTCATATTAGTGCTGGGTGTAGGAGCATTTCTGATAAAGTGTAGTTGGATACTGTTAAGCAGATGTAGGTTAGCTAAGCTTAGTCTCAACCCTAAGCTTTGAAGTTAAAAAGAAAAAAAATCCTGAAGGAACTGCAGTATGTTTCAGGACAGTCCCCCTTTATTTTGTTATATGAGTTTGAGGGCAAATAGAATTACATGTTTGAATGGAAGTACTCAATGTTCCAGAAACTTAGGCTGCCAAGTGTCTTCATTTCAGATGTATGATGTGAAAGGATCACTGAAAAAGGTTACTGGAAGTAACCTGGTTTTCAGTGAGAATGGTTTTAGATCATAACAGTTACAGTTACTCAAAATCTGTCTTTTACTGTAAGACTAAGACAATTGTTGCTTTGAAATAATGTGTTGGAACCTGATGCAGCTGACTAAGTGTCATGTATACTCACTTCTTTACTAGGAGAAGGAACCTTAAGTCATTTCTTTGTAATATATGCTATTCAAGATAACATTTTCTGGTTGCTGCTTATCAGGTATTTTTTAGACATTGGAAGTTAGACACTTCTTGCTGTACTGAATAGTAGCTTAATGACAAGTTTTTCATTAATCATTGAATGCATTTCAGTTTTAGTGCATGTCAGTGTTAATGAGCAAATTGCTGGGACCACTAGTTCTCTATTCTGATTATATATATAATTTCCTCCTTCCTGAAAGATACAAGACAGAGAAGAAAGAAAATGGTAAGTGTGTGGGGGTGTGTATAGATTGTAACTACTGAATTAGGTCAGTGTTACAGATTTGGGGGAGGTGTTTCTAGATGAGAAGGCGTTCTGGTTGGAATAAAGGAGTAGGGTAGAAGGTTAGATTCCCAAGACTAGAATTTTAGGCTAGAATCATGTCATAATCCTTGTGGTGAGTCAGTACTTATTAAGATTTTAAGAAGGTAGTTCCTAGAATCCTGTATGAAACCAATCAGTGATACCTTTCACCCTAAAACTGTATTGCTGCCATTAAGCCTTTTTGCAGTACAGCACTTGTGGTGAAAAAGCACATCAGTGAGATCCTGTTTAGAGAGAAACGTCATTCTATAAATGAATAGTTGTGTGATTGTTAACAAGCTCTGTTGTTACATGGTGGGTAGACTTGTATTCTGGCATTCACCATTACCACATGGCAAAGTAGATTTTGTGGCATATGTCCTCATTTGTATGTAACCAGAGTACTTCAAATAAAAGCAGAATAGGTCTGTGACCCTGGATAGGGCTTAGGTAATGCTCATGAATAATAAAGTGCATTTTGAAGTCTGCCTCTGTCACCTGGCATTTGCTTTTTTCTGAGGCTCTATATTTTAAGTAACCAATCTAGGAGAAAGGCTGTAAGTATTGGGGTATCGCAGTTGTTTTTGAAGAGGAGACTTTGAGAACTCAAATGAAAGCTGTTCTAGAAGTCAACTGTATTAGAAAATTATGTTTGCTCTTTCATCATTATATGCTAAAATGCCATCCTTTCTGTTTGCTGTGACATGTTATCCTGTAACAGGATAATGTGCCCATATTTGCTTCATACCTAGCACTTACCAGGAACATAGGTCTGACCTTTTTTTATTTCTGGCTTTCGAAGAGGTGCTTGATTTCTCCCCAAAACAAGATTAACCTCTTCTGCCACACAGCATGAGGTTGCTGGCTGTGGAAGCTGAGGTGAGGCTCACGTGTGCAGCTGTACTGGGTGCTGGAGCCTGGAAGCACAGGCCCCTCCTGAGGACAGTGCTGTGCTCAGTGTCCTCAGGCTGCTGGGACTCTTTGGAGTGCTTCTTGCACTGGGTACTGCCTTCCAAATGGGGAGTCAGAAGAACTGCAGTTGTCTTTTCCTGGTGTTATTAAAATTCCAAGGAGTCAGGTGAAGCAAAAACTGGCTTTCGCTTATAATTTATTGGTAAATCAGGGTGACACAAGGAGATGGCAAAAGCATAGCGAATGGGAATTTGCTCAACTGGCAATCAAAAAGCAAATGTCAGTGGGATTCATTTGACTCAGCCTTCATAGCCTCGGACATGGCTTGATTAGCAATTGAGTAGTTAGTTTCTAATTTAACAGGTATCTGTCTCCATTTTGACCCTGTTTCAAAACATCTATTCAAAGCTTTGGATAGAGGTGTTAATTTTTTTTTAATGTGGCTTACCATGCTGAATCCAAAATCAGGAATAGTAGAAATGAGATGTATATAAAAACTAATGCAGAGTATCCATTAGAATTCAGCTGGATACAGGGAGTTTGAATTGTTTCTGTTGGGCTGTCTCTGTGCTTCAAACCAAGGTGTCACTGCATCGGTTTACATGTGTTTATACATTATCAAACTAGTTAGGCTGTTCTTGAGCTGAGCCAAACTGTACCTTGGTGTGTTGCAAATCCAAAAAATTGGAATTGAATAGTTTGAATTAAGTGATGGGAATTCAAAGTTTCGTGGTTAATTAGTACTAGAGAGGTTAAAGCAGTAGCATGTTCTCTGTGGGCATGCAGTTTTATGTTTTCTCTGAAACATAAATGGTTAAATGAGTGACTGAAAACAGGACTGGTAAACTGCTGCCTTCTCCTACCGTTTAAAATGCATAAATTGGATTATGATTACACTTACAGAAGTATGTTTATATACTCTGTAATTAGAAGGAAAATACCTGAGCAAGGATATCCTTGCAATTTAGAATATGCAGATACTACAACAATCAATTTACTGGAGATGGAGTGTTTTTAGTTAGCTGCAGAATGAGTGGAAGTTACTTTTGTATCTCTGAGGAGGGACAAGGGATGAACTCCTGAAGTTGGCCTTGTGTTATGCACATGGCCAAGCCAAGTGAAATTCTGAGGAAGCCCTGAAATACAGTTTTCTGGGAATATAATTTAAGTAATATACATGGAGAGTCATGATTAGACTCTTAAGCAAACAATCACTAAATAAGAGGAAGAAAATGATAGGTTAGTCCTTTATGTAAACGTTTTTTACTAGTATCAACAAAATATAAGGAAAATATACAGAACTTTGCTTTACTCTGTGAATTTGCATGATTTTGAATAAGTTGGATATTTCAGTAGTAGCTTTCATGTATTTCCTAGTTAAATTGTGTTACTTGCCTTGAGCAGAATGGAATTTGCAAGAATGCTTTGCCCACACCCTTCAGTTGAGCACAGAGACAAATCTCAAGGTAAATCTACTCTAGTGTCAGTCAGTTTGACAGGAGAGCTGGAGTTTATCCTGGCTCCCTGGCTGGCATTGGGATGAATGCTCTCTGCCCTTGCAGTGTACCACTCCAAGCAATTAAAGAAACTGGAAATAATCAGTCTCTGTAAGTTTTGTGGGTTTTTGTTGTTGTTTCTTTTACTACTCCAAACCAGCTCATTTCATGATAATTCAGCCCAAAGCATTAGAATAAGAAAGGGATGAGATGGAGCAGCTTGCCCTTGGTGTAAGCAACTGTGGACACTTACACTGTGGTGTAAGCAGTCCGTGGACACTTCTTCCTGCAGTTAAAGCCAACCTAGACCAGGATTGGTGCTGAAATGACCAATTTTGCCCTTTTTCTGGACTTTGCTATCTTACTCCTTGTGCCAGCACAAGTTTTCATGTGGTGGTGTTGTGAACCAGATCTGTTAAGGAAGAATGGTGGTGGTTAAAGGAGGTTTATTGTGGTGGTGGTTGGCTTAGGGCTGCTGAAAGTGCAGTGTAAGTTGGCAGCAGTTTGATTTCACTGGTTTGTACAAGTACCTCAAAGCCTCCATCAGGTAGTGCAGGGGAACTGACTGCATTGAACTGCAGTAGACTGCAGTGTGTGTGTGTATAGATGTATGTGACAGGAAACTTAGTCTTGCTAGTACTTTCTTCCAAGTGATCTTTCTAAACCAGTAGAAAACAATTAAATACTCAGGAAGGCATTTTTTAAAAAGCTCCAATTACATGCCAAATACATTAATTTTAAAAGTTGTCTTTAAAAAGTCATTTCCTCCTAAAGAAAATTTCAAGTTGGTAATGCATTTGTTCTGCACTTAGTGTCTTACTAAGCTCTATGAATATGAATTCTGAAGGTTAGAGTTGGATTACAGTTGAGTGTTTTCAAAGAACACAACTTTATTCAAAAGTGAACATTATTTTAGTGACCTTATTAGAGCTCTCTAAATTCGTTGGTGCTGTGAGTATTGGAGACTGGGCAGGGTAGGTACAATGTGTTCAGTCAATTTTTATTGTATATGTAATGCCTTGCGAATTTGCACAGTTTAAGAAAGGATTTTAAAGTGTCTTGGAGGAAGATAACAACTGAAAATTAACTTGAGACATCACAATAAAACACTTATAAATATGCATAGTGTTACAACAGAATTTTTGCTGTTTGAATCAGGAGCTTAGCACTGCCAAATGCCTCTTGCTGAAAGCTCATACAGCTCCTACCACTTTACTTGGCTTTTTAACTTTCAGAGTACTGTTGTTGGTTTTTGTGGTGCTTGGAAATCTGAGTTGCTCTGGGAAATTACATCTCATCTTCTACGAATTACACAATGCCCGGTGTTATAGGGTGAAATTGCTCTTATAACTTAATTCAGCTCCTTTTGTCTGTATATAATGCAATGAAGTTGAAACACATAACAAATATTGAACTCTTGCTATCATGATTACAAGTTCAACAAATCTGATGTCACAGTTTTCCTCACATAATCTGCTAAAGTGCTTGGTGGTGATATGGTGGGCTTTGCAGTGGGGCTGCAAGGCCAGAGAACCCAGGCTTTGGTAGGCAGGTGCTGGAGAAAGGGAATACAGGTCAAATTCCCTGGGTGAATACTGATGTGCTAATGGAAGTTTGGCTACAGGGTCTCAGTCTCAGCTGAGGCAGAATCAGTCTCTAACTCTCAGACATCTGCAGTTAAGCAGTGTCAGGAGAAGATATTGGAAAAGATGACAAATTTGGCTTTTTAGGCTTGTAACCAGGTCATTTCTACCACAGACCTTGAGCAGCACCAAAAATTCAAGTTGAAAATCTACTGTTGTGATTCAGGCACAACAGTCAGAGTAAACAGCTGCATTTTGGATGTGTGCCAGTTTCTCAGAGGTATAAAGGTGATTATCAGTGTAATTTTTACTCAGAACGTTAAAATCATGTCAAATATGTCAAATGTGATTTTGTCAGTTATATTCTATAAAAAGGAATACTAAATCTAAAATAAAAGATTCTCTATAGCAGTGTATTTGTTTTCATAGTGTTCTTTTCCAGGTGTGGATTATGTTTATATGCATGTGTTAATACAGCGTATTTCTTTTTTTTCCACCCACAGGTTATGCAATGGTCTCTGCAAGATGTCATGTTCTTGAGTTGGAGCTTTTTAAGGCAAGCATATGCTGGTACTTCAACTTAACTAAGTGGACTATAATTTCTTCTCTCACATCAACTACATAAGCAGACAAAATTGCAAAGATCTGCCCTGTGTCGAGTATGACAGCCACGACTCGTGGCTCTCCGGTAGGAGGGAATGATAGCCAGGGCCAGGCTCCTGATGGACAGTCCCAGCCTCCCCTCCAGCAGAATCAGGTACGGTATTAACCATCAAGTTGTCTAAAAATAAAGGATTTTGCTCTTTAGAAATAGCGTTTCTGAATTATTTGAATTTGTATATTCCTGGAGATGTCTAGTAAAGTTAGATATTTTTGTGTGTGTGTGTCTGGAAGTACAAAAACATTTTGAGGGATGAAGGCAGTTCTACTGGCAAATTAGACACTGCATTGCAAAAAATACTCACTTTCCAGACAGTGGCATAGTTCCTTCAAGCATATGTATTTTGGATAAGGAGCCTTCTTGGAATGATACCAGAAGCTTCCTCTGAACCGCATTGTTGACATACCTGCCACGGATTGGCAGAACTACTCTCTGTGAGTTCGGTTCGTGCTCAGTTCTGCAAAAGCACTTTCTGGATACAGGAGCTTACATCCAGGTGTCAGCTCTTCCAGAGCAGCTGCATCCAGGTCTCTGTTCATTGTACAAGACTTCCTGAACAGCTTTGTGTGTTTCTGTTGAACGGGTTATCTAGCTTTCAAAAGACAAGCAAAAGCTTTTATATACTATATTATAAAGTGATGATTCTTTTTTGTTGAGGAAAAAAATGCCAGAAAAGGCGCTTTTAAACAGTGCAACTAAAAGCATTTAAAAGAAGAGAGACACTTTGTCACTTAATCCAGTATGAATATATCATTATTTTTTAATACCATAAGGTTTAATGGTTGCTTCTTCCTGAGAATAAATTGTACTTTGCAATGTGTGTGGTGGGCTGACCCTGACTAGCAAGGAAGTCTCCACCCTGTCGCTCACTCCCTCTGCCTCAGTGGGATGGGGGAGAGAATCAGAAGGAAAAAGTGAGAAATTGTATGGGTTGAGATAAATGCAGTTTTATAAATGAAGGGGTGAGGGGGAAACAAGTGATGCAAGTGCTGTCACTCACTACCAGCTCATGGAGGCCCATCTAATCCCCAAGCAACAGCTACCTCAGGGAAAAAAACCCTTTGTTTTATTGTCAAGCATGCATGGAGCACTTCTTTGGTCAGGTCAGGTCAGCTCTCCCCACTGTGTCCACTCCCAGCCTCTTGCCCTACTTACTGCTGTGGGGGCAAAGTGAGAATGACAGGATAGTTAAGGTTGGAAGGGACCCCTGGTGTCATCTAAATCCAACCTCCCTGCTCAAGCAGCATCCCCTTCACCATGTTACTCGGGATTGTGAGCAGGCAGCTTTTGAGTATCTCCAATCTGGGAGACTCTACAACCTCTCTGGTCAGTCTTTTCCAGTGAATGGTCACCCACGCAGTAAAGAAGTTCTTCATATTCAGATGGAACTTCCTGTGTTTCACTTTCTGCCTGTTGCCTCTTGTCATGTTGCTTGGCACCACCGAGAAGATCCTGGTTCCGTCTTCTTGGCACCCCCCCACCTTTAGATATTTGCACACACTGATGTGTTCCCCTCTCGGTCGTCTCTTCTCCAGGCTGAACAGGCCAAGCTCCCTCAGCCTTTCCTCATTTCTGAGGTGCTTCAGTCCCTTAATTATCTTTATCATCTTCTGCTGGATCTGCTCCAGGATCTCCATGTCTCTCTTGTGCTGAGGAGCCCAGAGCTGGACACAACACTCCAGGTGATCCTCACTAGGGTCGAGTAGAGGGGCAGAATCACCTCCCTGACCTGCTGGCAATACTCTTCCTAATGCACCCCAGGATCCCATTGGCCTTCTTGGTCCCCAGGACACTCTGCTGGCTCCTGGACAGCTTGTTGTCCACCAGGACCCTCTAGTCCTTCACAGAGCTGCTTTCTAACAGGTCAGCCCTCAGCCTGTCCTGGTACCTGGGGTTATTTTCTCCAGGTGCAGGGTCCTGCACTTGCCTTTGTTGAATTTCAGAGAGTTCTTCTCTGCCCATCTCTCCAGCCTGTCGAGGTCCTTCTGAAGGGCTGTGCAGCTCTCTGGGGTATCAACCACTCCTCCAGCTTTGTGTCACCAACAAAGTTGCTGAGGAGGCACCTCCCACTTGATCCGTCATTGATGAGTAAGTTAAACAGTCCTGGGCCCAGTATTGAACCTTAGAGGACACCACTACTGACAGGCCTCCAACTACACCCTGTGCCACTGATTACAATCCCCTGGGATCTGCAGTGTAGCAAGTTCTTGATCCACTGCAGTGTCCACTCATACAGTCCACACTTCCTCAGTTTTCCTAGGAGGATGTTGTGAGAGACCATGTCAAAGCCTTGCTGAAGTCCAGGCAGACAATATCCACTGCTCTCCCCTCATCCATCCACATAGTTTTTTCATCATAGAAGGCAATCAGGTTGGTTAAGCATGATTTACCTTAAGAATCCATGCTGACTACTCCTGATCGCCTTCTTTTATCCATATGGACAGAGAAGGCTTCCAGAATGAGCTATTCCATCACCTCTCCAGGGATTGAGGTGATGCTGGCTGGCTGGTAGTTCCCTGGGTCCTCCTTGCCCTTTTTGAAAACTGGGGTGATATTTACTTTCTTCTAATCCTCGAGTGCCTCTCCTGATGGCCACGACCTTCCAGAGATGATCGTGAGTGGTTCATTGTGGTGTGTCCCAGTTTCCTCAGCACTTGGGGGTTCATCCCATCAGAGCACATGGACTTGTGGATGTGAAGTTTAATTAAATGGTCTTTATCTAACCCAGTCTTCTCAACCAAGGCGGGAAGGTCTTCCTTCCTCCAGACCTCTTCCCTGATCTCCTGACTCAGGGATTCCCGAGGACTGGCCTTGGCTGTGAAAACTGAAGCAAAGAAGGCGTTCAGTATCTCTGCCTTCTGTGTAGCCTCTGTTGGCAAGGATCCCTGTTCCATTCAGTAGCAGGACCACATTTTCCTTAGTATTTATTTTGGTTTTGGTGTATTTGAAGAAGCCCTTCTTGTTATCCTTGATATCCTTAGCCAGATTTAATTCCTAACAGGCCTCGACCTTCCTCATTGCATTTCTGCGTACACTGACAACGTCTCTTTATTCATCCTGGGTAGCCTTTCCCTGCTTCCATCTCACCTATCTCTTGCCTGTGTCTGAGTTTTGACAGGAGTTAACAAGGAGAAACACAAGGCCTTGAATCTATGCCAGTGCTGTTCACCAACAGACAAAACACTGATGTGTTTTCCTTGCTGTTTTGGTCACAAATCCAAAACCCAGCACTGTGAAAGGTGCTGTGAAGAAAATACACTCCGTGCCAACCAGATGTGATACAACAGGTGGAAAATGTACTTGAGGTTTTGTCCTCCTAAATCTTGCTATTCTGATTTGAACCTTTATTATTGTCAGTTCATACTATTTGTATGTGTGAATAAATGACATCTGTAAAATACATTGTATTTTGCATGGCCCATCAAAATGGACTTGACTTAGTCATGTTCTTGAAGGTTGGTTAGTAGACAATTACAGTAGTAGGTCATTCATTTTTAGCAAACTTTTAAGAAAGTGTTTTTCATTGTTATTTTCCTCTGTACTGCTGCTCAAGGTTGTATCTCTGCCTAAAATAGTCATCTTTTCTGCAGAAGATTTGTACAAACTGGAGCTCCCGTGTATTTATTTCACCTTCTAGATAGGTGGTCTGCTGAAAGTAGAAGTCTGTTAAAATATACCCCACTTTCCTCACTGGGAATTGTAGCTTATTTTTTAAACTATCAGCATAGAAAGCATATATAGCACATTTTATGCTCTATTTTTTGTTAACAAATCTGAAATCGAAGGATATTATGTTGACACGTGCTTACTTCAAATGAATCTTTGAAACACAATATGAAGGAAAAATGCCAAAACAAGTGCAGGCAGTATTTAAAGTATTTTCCCTACCAATTTTAGACTTCTTCACCTGATTCTTCCAATGAGAACTCCCCAGCTACCCCACCTGATGAGCAGGGCCAAGCTGATGCTCCACCCCAGCTTGAAGATGAGGAGCCTGCATTTCCACACACAGACCTGGCAAAGTTGGATGACATGATCAACAGGTATTTTCACACTGTCTTCAGAGGGTGTAGATTATTTTTGCAAATAGCTTGGTAGTGGAATCAGGATTTTTACATCTTTCTTTCTCCGGATTTCTTGAAATGTTTTTTTTAATTGAGTTAAAGTTGTAAAGAGAAAGGCTCAAAGCAGAGTAGGATTTTGTTTGGGTTGGGTTTGGATTTTTTTAGTGTAGTACTCATCAGGACTTTAAAACGTATATGCTTAACTGATATTAAAAGCATTACAAAAGGTCAAGGATTCTTGATTTTTCAGAAGCACAACTGAAATTTGGGTTGATTTTGTTTTTGATTATAGGCCTCGATGGGTTGTACCTGTATTGCCGAAGGGGGAATTAGAAGTTCTTCTAGAAGCTGCTATTGACTTAAGTAAAAAAGGTAAGCTGAAAAGACAATTAATGATTATTGGACAAGTGTGTAAAGTCTTTTCTTGATCTTTTGAAGCCCTAGTGGAGGCTTAAAAATTCTTAATAAATTCAGTGTTTCTGTTACAACTCTTGCCCTGAAGATTGTTAGATTGCTATGCAAAACCTTCACAGATCAGAAATTTTAGGAAGGCATTAATGTAGTTAGAAATTAGGTGCCTTAGCATGAGTAGGAAAGTTGAATAAGCTCATAGACCTAAAAATCCTGTCATTCCTGTCATACCTGTTTTCTGTTTTCACTTTGATATCAGACTTAGTGGGTTTGGTCTTTATAACAGGTACTGAAACTCAAAGAATTCTGGTTGTTTGTTTGTTTGGTTTTTTTTAATATAAGTTACTCGTCTAACTTTCAAATATCCTGCTGTAATTTTTTGTTCAAATTTGGCATGCACTTACGTTTGAGAATATTAGAGAAAATTTAGAATTTTAAGCAGCATGGCTTAGGCTAATAGTCCTACCAGTGCTTGTTATGTCTGATTTGGAAGTAGGAGGGCTCCATATCAGGACTGTGGATGTGTTTGCTAAATTGTACAAGTCAGATTGACAAGTTCTTCATGTGTTCTGGAAGGTGCTGTCCTCCTGGGAAGTGGCTTTGGTCTCCTATTCCAGTTAGTGTTTGTTACCCCAGTGCTTGAGTAATACTGAAAGTAGATAAAAATAATTTTTTAGGTTATCTGCACTTACCATCTAGTTGTGTCTCAAATATAGTGTCATACAAAGTGTCTGTTCCTACTTTTGCCTGCTGCTGGCCCAGGATGACTTCATTTCCATATTAATAAAAGTGAACCAATTTTAAGGCAGAAAAGCTGTTTGTGGTCATGATATTCTGGGTTATTTTGATTGTTAAGTATTTCTTGCTTTGGAGCACTCTCTGAAGAAACAAATCTTAGGGTGCATCTTTATGATCCAGCACAGGATGGTGACATCGCTGCTGACTTATCAGCCGTAGTTGTGCTTGTCATTGGGGGCTTTATGTGTAGCTGGTTCTGGCAGGAATCCTGAGGCGAGTGTAGGATGTTCAAGTGATTGCATCTGTTCAGGAGCAAAAGAAATGCCAGCTTACCGAGAGAAAATGAGCCACCTTTGTGTCTGGGTTGTTGGAACAGTGCAGTAAAGAGAAATTCTCTGCTTGTGATTTGCAGGAGAGGAGATGTGTGTTCTGCCAGCTGTTAAGTCATCTTTAAAAAAACAGAAATCAAAACCAAGAAACTGTCAATGCAATGAAGTAATAAGAGCAAAATGAGAGTTTTAGCTACTCCTAACATCAACTTACTTCCCCAAAGCATTGGCTTAGTTGAAAGTTCCAAACAAAAACCTTGTTTTTCCTTTTGAAGTTGTTAAAAGCAGTGGAAATGTATTCATATGCTTTATGCACTTCAATTTTTATTAAGTTGTTGGTGTCCAAATCTAAAAGGTACTTCTCTGTTGCTATTTAATTATGTTTTCTCCTGCCCTCTAGATGAATTCCTATGTGTGTACGTATGCAAGGATTATTGGATAAGGAGAAAACAAGGAAAGCTGTTAGAAGTAGTTGTTTAACTGTGTTATCTTTACAGTTACCTCCTAGATTTTTTATTTTTTCTTTGCTACTTGAAATTACATGATGGCTAAGATGGTTCTTTTTAAATAACTTCCAGTTCTCAAGGAATATGATAGGGCGTCACTTGGTGTAACTGGCACTGTTTTGGTAGCTCAGAACTTGGCAGACCCTGTGTCAGAGCAGTGTATGTATAGAGAGGTAACAGAAGTGATTCTGTTGTGTACATTTCTTAATAGATTGAAGATGTGTTCCATTACCGGGGTAAGATCTAAAATTGGACACCTTGCTACCTGTCTGTGGGAATTTTTCATATTCCGAGGAGTTCTGTTTCAAAAAGGAGGAACTGAAAGGAGAAATAGAAAAATAACCAGCTTTTGAAATACATAAGCTCTGTATTTCAGTCTGTATCTCATTTAAATTGTGAAACAACAGAACCTAGAAAGAGCCCACTATGGTTTTTTTGTCAAGCACCATTTTCTGGTGATTAGGGTTCTTGAATAGCTTTTATTCCTAACACAGCCAGTGGCCCTCAGCATTCTGGAGTGATTCTGGGTAACTACTTTGTGACCCTGTCTATAAAATGAGTGATATTTGCATCCTCTTTAAATCTTTCCAGGAACTAAAATTGAAAGGGACATAACTGAACTAATTGAAGGTAGTAGTGAGAATTAAATGCAAGTGCAAGGAGCAAATTTGACAGAGTAGCATAAATCCTGTCTAGACTGTGACTCGCATTATTTTTGGCAGGTGCATTTATTTATGGAAAATTCTCTTTTTATGTGTAGGCATCAACGTATTATTCGTCATTAAACAAGCCATGAGACTATCAAATAATAGTCTGGAGTTATTTGCTTATAGAAGAAAACCTATTTGGAAAATACTATTTAATAGCAAAACTGATGTTTATCCTCACAACAGTCCTGAAATACTTACAGAGTGTTTTCAGTAATGAGATTTGCTCCAGAAATAAAGGTCATAGTGAGTTGGACGCTATAAATTTTAAAGCGAAAAGAAAAAGTTTGTTTGGTTTGTTTCAGGGTTTTTGTTTTTTATAGACCTCTCTTTCAAAAGGATTTTATTACTCCTAGTGTTTGCACTCAGTGTTTAACATGCTGCCAGAACTTTCCAATGTGACACACTCAAGCAAGATGCAAGGCAATTTTTGGAATTTGTAGCTTATTTAAACTGGAAAGAGACTTCACTGCACAGCGTAAACCTTGAGACTTGGTCCCAGATCTGTGTTTTTGATGAATTACAAAGGTTTACAGAGTGGTAAAGAGAGGCCTTAGTGCCAAAAAAAAAAATAATTAGTGTGTGCATGTGCATCCAAAAATTAGGCAGCCCAATAATAGGAGTTGTTGCCAACATCCACTGAAGACTATCTCCATCTCTTTCCAGATGATTCATCTGCATTTCTGTGGAACCACTCCGAGTTCCTTTCTGAAGCTGTATCTTCTGCATTTCCTTGAAATGGTTGTTTTTACCCCTCTTCACTCACTGATTTTTACTGTTAAAAAGTAAATAGGAGATAATATGAAGAAGAATGGAGGATAAAGATTGTACTTATTGTTATTTTTGCTAGTGTATCTGCATGTTGCAAACATGAGAAAAAACCCAACCCCCATCACATCTTTTTAAAAATAACTTAAAAATCATATAAAGGAGTGTAATTTTTTGAGATGGCTTTACTAGAACACTAATCCATCAAGTTTTTTGTCCATTCAAGCTTATGTAAGTTTGTCTTCACAGAAAGCTTTTATAAAAATTAATTCTGAAGCTTTAAACACCAAACCCTTGAAGTCCAAATGTTGTGGTTTAACCCCAGCAAGCAACTCAACCCCACACAGCCTCTTGCTCACTCTCCCCTGCTAGGATGGGGGAGAGAATCTGAAGGGTAAAAGCGAGAAAACTCGTGGAATGAGATAAAGACAGTTTAAGAGGTAAAGCAGAAGCTGTGTGTGCCAGCAAAGCAAAACAAGGAATTCATTCAGCACTTCCCACGGGCAGGTGTTTGGCCATCCCCAGGAAAGTAGGGCTCCATCACGGGGGATGGTGGCTGGGGAAGACAAAGATCATCACTGCAAATGCACCTCCTCCCTTCTTCTTCCCCCTGCTCTGTGTGCTGACCATGACCCCATGTGCTCTGGGATATCCCTGTGGGCAGTAAGGCTCAGCTGTCCTGGCTGTGTCCCCTCTGTACTCCTTGTGCACCCCCAGCCTACTTGCTGGCAGGGTGGTGTGAGAAGCAGGAAAAGCCTTGGCTCTGTTATTGCTGCTCAGCAGTAACAAAAACATCCCTGTGTTATCAACACTGTTTCCAGGACAAATCCAAAACACGGCCCTGTAGGAGCTACTGTGGAGAAACCAACACCGGCACACCAGATCTCTTCTCTCAGCATTTAAAAAGTCCATGTAACAGCTACTGAAATTCCACATTTTGATTGTTGTTTTTCTTTTCTATTTTAAAATAGGCCTTGATGTAAAAAGTGAAGCATGCCAGCGATTTTTTCGAGATGGGTTAACAATATCCTTCACAAAAATCCTTACAGATGAGGCAGTGAGCGGCTGGAAGTTTGAGATTCATGTGAGTTTTTAAAGTTGTGTTTCTGAAAAGGATGGTAATTTAAATAGGGAAAGAGACTGTAAAATCTGAATTTCACTTTTGAAACTCAGCAGTGAACTGTAAGAAGACTCTTGTATGCAGGGATAGGGGCAGGCAGAGGGGAGTCACCTTTCTGTCATTGTTTCACTTTATGGCCTCCAGTGTTTTTGGAAAGAAAAAAACCATGAGAGATGATATGGGGAGGAATGGAACAGCTAGATACATGCTAAGTGAGAAACTGTAAAGATCTTTGTAAGCAAATTTAAAATCTATGAGAAAAATGGGAGAAGAAAGGAAAAGTTAATAGTACAGTGGCGATGCGTGAATGTCTCATCCAAAAACATTTGTCTCTTTTCCCTAAATTTAATTTCTGGCTGAAAACAGATAGTTTAAAGTTTGTTTAAAGCCTTTGTTGGAGGAAGTACAAATTAAAATACAGTGTTGTAAATCTCTTGTGCAACTCTTGCATGCTAGGTACAGATGGTTCAGAGTTTATAGTTCATATTCATTGTACAGTCACCTGCCATGTTCTTAGTTGTTGTTTTTTTCTTAACAGAGATGTATTATTAACAACACTCATCGACTAGTGGAACTATGTGTGGCCAAGCTGTCCCAAGATTGGTTTCCCCTTCTTGAACTTCTTGCCATGGCCTTAAATCCTCACTGCAAATTCCATCTATATAATGGTACTCGTCCCTCAGAAACAGTTCCTGCAGGAGTCCAGCTCGCTGAAGATGAACTTTATGCCCGTCCTCCTGACCCACGATCACCAAAGGTATGAGAACCTTTTCAGACTGTGGTTTTAATTTCATGCAGTGTTAACTGATGACACGGTAGCTGTAGAGAAGTGTTTTTAGAAGGGGAGGGGAAAAGCTGCCTTTATTCTCTTTATCTCTGAGATGTTCCTCTGCTTATGACTCCTGGTAGTGATTTAAGGTGCAGTTCCCCTTCTAACTCCTCCCATCTTTGGTCCACAATCAGATTGTGCCATGTGTTTCTGTGATAAGCTGGCACAACTCTCTTGGAATGCTATTCCCACTGTGTTAATTGGCTTGCTTGGGTTTGCCAGTTGATGGATTTGCCTTCTCACTTAACATGATTTTGTAGATAGCACATTTTGAGGAGGGGATTATGTGATAAAGTAGGAATTTTCTCTGCATTTTCTAATAGTTTCCAATGATGGGAGAAATGTTTTTAGTTGGACATGGGATGCTAGTGTCTGTGGGTTTTGGGGTGGGTATGAATGAAGGTTTGGTTTTGAGGTTTTTGTTTGGTTGTGATTGTTTGTTTGTTTGTTTCTGTAGGTGTGGTTTCTTGGGGTTTTGTTTTGCTTTTTTTTAATGGGCAGTGCAGATTAGCAATTTTCTGGTTCCTGGCTCTGAACTTTTTCAAAATTGAGCTCCAAGTGGCATTGATATGACATCAGGAGTTAATTACATTTTTTTGGCTTTCTTCCTTTTTTTTTTTCCTTAGTAGAACTGCCAGCTGTTAATATGTAAGAACCAAAGATAAAGAAGTACTAGGACTTCCTGGCATTGCTAGTGCTGTTTAGAAGAATGTTATTTTGCATTTTTAATGTCTTTATATGTGGCATTATCACATCCAGGGCCAAGAGAAAGTACCAAAATTGTCATGCTTTCTCTAGTAACTCAGCAGCCAAAGCAGAACCTGAAGTATAGTCAGTTTTATTCCTATGTATTTGATAAATTTCTTTGAACAGCATCTGTTCTTTGACATGATAACAGGAAAGATCTTGTTGCCTGTTTTTAAGCATTTCCTTAAAAATGAAAGCTGTTGTGTAAAGACTTTTTTAAAGCAAATTTTTGTTATTAACAGGTACTTGTAAGTATTTCTAGGTGGTAATTTGTAAATGTCAGAAAATAATTGTTTGTTATATTGCAGGGTTGGCTTGTAGATCTCATCAACAAGTTTGGCACATTAAATGGATTTCAGATCTTGCATGATCGCTTCATGAGTGGATCAGCATTGAATGTTCAGATCATTGCAGCTCTCATCAAGTAAGTTTTTTTTAAATAAAAAAATATTCTGTTAGCACAAAGCTTAGTCTTTTTTTGAAGCACTTCCCCTCACTCCATCTCTTAGCTGGTTGTGTTTACCTTCACCGTTTCATGTACTTCTAAGTAGACATGAGTTTCTTGAATTAATTGCACTGTACTGTCATGATATTACACAAGTACTGATTATGGCACTTACCCCTTTTTCTTTCTTTTCTAGGCCATTTGGACAATGTTTTGAATTTCTAACATTACATACAGTGAAGAAATATTTCCTTCCAATTATAGAAATGGTTCCACAATTTTTAGAAAATTTAACAGATGATGAACTGAAAAAAGAAGCAAAGAATGAAGCCAAAAATGATGCTCTGTCAATGATAATCAAATCTCTAAAGAACTTAGCTTCAAGAGTTCCAGGACAAGAAGAAACTGTAAAAAATTTAGAAATATTTAGGTTAAAAATGATACTTAGGTAAGATGCTACTTCTAATATGATATGCCACTGCTGACATTTTTTTCCACACTTCTTACATTAAATCTCTCTCACAGGTTGTTACAAATTTCCTCTTTCAATGGTAAAATGAATGCACTAAATGAAGTTAACAAAGTAATATCCAGTGTGTCATACTATACTCATCGACATGGTAATCCTGAAGAGGAAGAGTGGCTTACAGCTGAAAGAATGGCAGTAAGTTCTCCTTTTCACTGAAGTTCATTGAATAGATTTTGTTTCTCCTTATTACTTTAATTATAGAAGTAGCTGTATACTGTGGATACAGCACACATTGCTTATGTTCATATCTAGTGTTAGAAACAGTAGGTGTCATGTGAAGGTAATAAGTTATTTTAATAGTAGCCTTTCTGTGAAAAAAAGGTTGTATTTGTGTCAAAGCTGCTACTAAAAACATGCCTCAAAAATAGATCCTTGAGTATTGTGTGTTTTATATAGTGTTTTAAAAAACCCAAACAAACCTACATAAAAAAAAAAGTGTGATTCCTTTGAAACTTCAGTACCACAGTAACTGGAAATTTAATGGTCATTTAAATAAGGATATAGTCCGAGTTTTGTGGTCCAGCTTTTTCTCTTTAGTGTTCCAAGTGACTACTCTGCTTTTCATATTTCAGAAACTGGATTCTGTGATACAGAAAGTTCTAGATACCACATTTTTTTTGTTTAGTCTTTACATATTTTGAATACTGTTGCTTGAATGTATACATAGGGAACTATGAAAATGAGTATTTATAAAGTTAAGAATGATTTTCTCTTCATCTTTGTGAAATTTAGTCATGTTAAGTGATTTTTTTACTGTTCTGCCCCGTTGCTGTGACTGACCACCTGTTGTGAGGTTTGTAATTTACAAAAGGACATCTGACAAGAAAGAATAACTGCAGTGTGATTTTTTTAAAGCAGTAGGAGGAAATAGGTCTCTTTTTTGCATATTCCCTACAGTTTGGCATCTCAGACAAGGCCTGTGTTTTTAAATGAAAACTTCCAGATTTAAGTATTTCATGAAACTCTAGATTGAATGTTGTAAGTCTGTAATCAAGGAGACTGTTGGAAGCTGTGGTGCTGTGGATGTTTGTTTTCTCTTTTGGTGTTCACAGCACACCCTCCTTTACTTCAGCTGGAACAAAACAGTCTGACCGTGTCAGTGACACCACTGAAAAAATTGCGTTTTCCTAAATATGACTTGAATATTTGTCTCTAATTCAATTAGAAGGATTTCAAAGCCTATAAGTGGCAGCACTGAAATAATCTAATCTTTTTTATATTTCAGTCCTTATGTCCTTTTTATGGGGTATGCTGTAGGCATAGCAGTAAAGTTAGAAGTGTCTTAAACAGTTTGGTTTTGATATTTAATGACTGTGAATTGGAATGTAAAAATTTTGTTCCTTGCATAGAGGCGTTAACTGTTCTTCACATTGACTTCTTATGTTTGAAGTCGTTTGAACATTTTTATACTTTGAGTTCATGATTTTAATATGCCTGAAAAAAATTTCCCCTTAGGATATCACAGTGATGAGCATAATGGATTATTTTTAATGCTAATTTTTTTTTTTTAGGAGGAAATTAAAGTTAGGGATAAATACCTTCCCCTTGTGCTATATTTCTCTTGCTTAATCTGTAACAGGTTGAATTTTTTCTTTGTACTTTAAATGTCAATGATGGCACCTGAATAATTTGAGATGGCACTACTTTTTCTTTTTTTATATTCAGGAATGGATCCAGCAGAACAATATTTTATCAATTGTGTTGAGAGATAGTCTTCATCAACCTCAATATGTAGAGAAGTTAGAGAAAATTCTCCGTTTTGTCATCAAAGAGAAAGCCCTTACTTTGCAGGATCTTGACAACATTTGGGCTGCACAGGTAAATAATTCATCTGCTCGTCTGCTACTGCACGAGAGGGATGTTGTTGTATGTCATGTATTGAGAAGACAACCTGGGCTTCTTTTGCTTAGTGTTTGACAAAACTGAATTAAAAATTGAAATCAAATAGTGTTCTTTTTTGGGGTCCTGGATCTCAAAACTGTCTTCTCAAATGTCTTCAGCGGAAGGGATCAGCTGCACACATATGGAAAGTCTAAAGGAGCAGTTCAGAACATGGTGCAAAAGTTACTCTTTCTAAGTATTAAGGAACCCGCAGTGTCGAGCAAAGACGTGATAATGATACTCTTAATGCATTTTAAAATATGAAGTTATGTGTTGCTGATCTCTGAGTTCACCACAGTTGTGTAAATTTTTCCTGGGCAGAGCATAATTAGTAAGACTTAAATAATAATATAATGATGATAATAATAATAATGACTGTTCTAGAAGTTGTTTAAGTGCAAATTCTTTTCTTTGTGTTGTAAAGATTATTTTTGAAAAATTACAAATTTTGCCGTATTGACTTGTTTACTTAAATGATTGGTGAAGCTGATCTTCCTAGCTGCAGGTTGCATGAGTTTAATACACAGAATGGGCAGCTGAAGAGACAAAATCATTTAGAATTATTGACAATACAGAAATAAAAAGTCATTTTAGGATAGAGAACAAGCACAAGTACATAGATCCTTTTTCATAAATAATGGGTAGTGAAAGTGATTGTAGGAGTAAGCCCTCAGGCCAGTCTTTCAAGTCTGGGAAGGCTAAATCTGATTAACAACACAGAGAGCTGTACTGGTTTGGGCAGGGACAGAGTTAAATTTCTTCACAGTGGCTTTTGTAATAACTGTGTAAGTAAGGCAAAAGATTTACCTGTTGATCTCAACCCACAAATTTTCTCACTTTTACCCTCCTGATACTCTTTCCCCATCCCACTGTGGGTGGAGGGTGAGTGAGCAGCTGCATGGAGCTCAGTTGCCAGCTGGAGTTACACCATGACAAGAGCTAATACAGGAGTTGGGTGGTATTATATCCATAGTTTACATGTGTTCATGCTGTTCTGAAAATGTAACAGTTTGGCTTAAGTGGACTTTTCCAGATGTCCCTGTACTACTTTCAGGTTGCACTTCAAACACTTGAGACTGGTTCAACTAAATTCATAATGTCTAGACTTCAATTCCATCCTGATAGTAACTGCACAGGCTGAAACTCAATAAAGTCTTTTCTCATTATCCCAAAGCCCTGTTCAGAAAATTGCATCAGGTAGCAGAGCAATACACAGATTTACTTGAATTAGGGTCTGTGATTACAGTTACTTTTTAGCTTGTGATCTGTAGATACTTCCAGACTACAAGGTGTCTGTGGGGCAAAAAAAAGAAACTTTGAGAGGTTAGTTTGCTGCTAGTAGGCTTATTTTAGCTGTATTAGATCCTCACTTTTGATAGTAGTTTTGCCCTGTATTTTTTTTGTGAGGAAAAATTTATTTGTGAGAAAGTAATTCTTATTCAGGTAGATGGTTTCACTGCGGCTTTAGCCATGGAATTAAAATAGACTAAAAATTAAGAATACTAAAATCTGCTAGTACAGAGTAGTACAGAATGATTTTTACCAACTTCACTACTCCCTGTGTACAGTAGTTTTTAGGAGTTCTTATTAAGTGACTGTGGTAAGAGCAGCTGGAGCATGAAATTCAGTAGCGAGGAGTTGATTTACTGTGTAGCTTTATGTAACAGGCAGGTTATTTTAGCTCGGCCTCTGCTGCAGTGGTGAGGTTTTGCTTTTGGGCTCAAGTCGTTGTGCTGCTGCACCAGAGAATCTTAGTTAAAAACTAGAATAAAAATAAGTAGTTTATTAAAGTGATACAGTCACGTTGCTTTTACTTTTAGAAGGCAACCTGAGTTTTAATTTTACTAAAGTGTTTTCATGTCTTACAAAGCCACTGCTCACAATATAGAAGTGTATTTGATTCAGAGAGTAATGCTGGAAGTCTTTAAAGGCAAGCATTAAGTTGCAGCCTCTGGAGTTGCAGGGAAAGATCCAGCAGGACAAGACACAAAATGGCAGAGGTTGAGGTCTTATTATTCTGGAGTATTTAGTTGGAACTTTACAGGCACTTCCTTGTTTCTGCACAGCAAGCTGGGATGTCACTCACCATGTTCCTTCTCTCCTCCCACTGTCTGGTAGTGCTTCCCCATGTCTGTCAGAAACCTCCCAAGACAAGAGTTGCTACGTGCCTTATTCTTATTCTCCTTGCTCCCCCCAGGAGCTGTGCATACTTCTGCTTTTATTTGTTATATTATAGATGCTCTTTTTGCCCTGCATGCTCTCAGGTTTTTTCTATCCAGGAAATGGTCTGATAAGAGAAAGAAATTATACAATATTTTGCAGAATCGAATGGGTTTAGTAATTCCCCCTCTCATGATCTTACCCATAACATGAAAACCAACATTACTACTTAAATTCACTTTATTTCAAATGAAAATTTATGGCACACTATAAAGAGTTTAAGGCACAGCATGTAACAAAGCTATTAGTCTCTTTTTTGTTTTTAAGTGAGTTACTGATGCAAGCTTTTAGAAGGAATTGAATTTCAAAACTGCTTACACATGTATTTTTAATAGTGTACAAAGATTAATTACATCAGAATGTGTATTCTAGGTATTTGGTTTGCATTTTTTTTATTCCTTGCTTACGGGAAAATTTTCTACAGTGAATCAGTTGATTCACATAGTCCAAATTTGTTCGTTTTGAGTGCAGATGTAAAGTACAGGATGCTTTTTTTCCCCTCATTACCCTCCTCCTTAAATGTCAGAATTGTCTTGTACACCAAACTCTGGGTTGAAATGATGTCTAGTGTAATACTGAACATCTTGTCCTTAGTTGTTTAATTGTTAGATTTTTAAGATTAAAAGCTGCTGGACTTTCAAATATGGTCTACCAACAAGTTGTTTGTAATAGAAGGCTTTAGTTGTCTGTGAATGCACTATCACAAAGGAAGTACTTCAGCCTGAGAAATTACATGGAAATACTAAAAATTGATTTACAGGTTACAACACCTCAGTGAAATTCATTGCAGAAATGGATTTTGAGTCCTTTCTTGATAAAAAGAAAGAAAACCACACAAAACAACATTAAATTAAAATACTGATTTGTAAGTTAAAATACCCTTTTAGACTTTATTGTTCACTGTCCCGGTTCAATTTTGTAACAAAAAAATAAATATTGTGATGCTGCAGTATTTATATTCTAAATAAGTACTTGTATGCACGCACACAGAGGACACTTAAATACTTACACATACGAGGGAAATCTAAATATTGTGAATTCCCAGTGAAGCAAGTATTCAGTTTGCCATGCTGCTCCCACAGCATCAGCTCTTCTTACTGGCCACCTCAGACAGTCTGCTTGTAAAAATGATGTTGGATGTCTTGCTGCTTGACTTAAATATGAATTGCTACAAATGGTGGATTCTTTTTCTCTTCTGGACAGGCAGGAAAACATGAAGCCATTGTAAAAAATGTACATGATCTCCTCGCAAAATTAGCTTGGGATTTCTCTCCTGAACAGCTTGATCACCTATTTGATTGTTTTAAGGTAATTATGTGTGTTTTGACTGTAATCAGGAAATGGGTTGTGAGGTTTCATGCAGATTTGTGGCTTTCTCAGTGTCTTACTTTCTACTTATTTTAGATAGTTGTTTTCCGTGTGTTAAAAGACTTCTTAGTGTGTAGCAACAGTCTCTAATATTCAGTTCTAGAAATGCTTTTCTTTAATGAGCACTCCTTGTGACATTTTCTAGTTACTTCCTGTCTAAACAAAGGCTAATGATGCTTGTTTAGTAGACAGTTTTGTTTTCTGGTTTGAACACTTTGGGGTCATGCACATCTGTTCAAGTATTAACGTGTTAAAGTTACCTAATAACATTAAAGTTACCTTTAGCAATCCTAGGAATATAGAATACCAAATAAAATAAGTTATTTATCCTACATACCTTTTTACATTTGTTCCAAATTAATAAATGTTGGTGATTTAGTAAATGATGTTTTTTCTCCTGGCATTAGAGTAGGTTTTGTCAGGTTTACCAGGCAGTGCTGCTTTTGATCTTTAAGTGGAGGAGATCAAGGACTTCCGTTCCACACTCCACCAACTTCCTCTTTATCATGTAACGATTTTTCTCTGTTTAGCCCACATACAGAATGACACAGCCCCAGGAAGATAAAGTTGAATGTTTATAAACATATAATGATTTGATTTGAAATCCCAAATAACTTGTTTCTGAAAGTTCAGTTACTCACGGGCTTTTTATGTATAACATTTAACATTTACAGCTTCCAGTAGTGGGGCTCTCTGGCTTGTTTTACTGTTTCACTTTCGGGACATGATCTGCTGTTTCACTTTTAGGACATGATGAGCTTTGTAGTCTCTGTTTTCTTTTTTCAGATAAATGCATTATGGGCATATTTTGGCTTATGTGCAATTTGTGCTCTCATTAATGGGGTCCTGTAGTTTGGTGAATATGGGTCTAATGTTCTGTAGTTCAGATGCTGAACTCAGCGCTCAGAAATTCTGTGTGTAAACTTTTTTCTCAGACCTTGAGAGATGGATATAAACTGATGTTATACTGAAAACTTCCTCAGAGAAAAGTTAATTTAATTCAGAGGACATTTGTTTTGGTCAGATTCAGAGGCACACATGATACTAAAATTTTACTCACATAGTAATTATAAGTTATCTAAGAAGTTTTTAAAGAATAAGCACAGGAGTTTTGTGAAAGCATTTGCAAGAAACAGCTGAGACCACTGGCCATTGGTGAACTTGTCAGTGGTAATGTTAACTTTTACAAGAACATCTTAAACAAAGAGCTGCCTTTTTTTAAACCTCAAGTTGAATACACTTTAGTTGTAAACACTAGAAGAGCTCTTCAGTTGTGTCTGGCTTATGTACTGTGAGCTCTAATGTGCTCTTTGTTTTTAATGAAAGAAATGAGAGTTCTTCATGTAGTTGCATCACTTCTTTGTTGCATCATTTGTTAACAGTGCAAGTTATGTGTGGAGTTTAAAAAAAAAGACTTTTTTATAATATTTTTTTTAAATATTAGGCAAGTTGGACGAATGCAAGCAAGAAACAGCGTGAGAAACTGCTTGAGTTAATTCGCCGCCTTGCAGAGGATGACAAGGATGGTGTGATGGCACACAAAGTGCTGAACCTTTTGTGGAATTTGGCTCACAGTGATGATGTACCAGTTGATATCATGGACCAGGCTCTTAGTGCCCATATTAAAATCTTAGATTACAGCTGTTCACAGGTGAGTGATCTGGTATGTTGTGCTGTGAAAGAAGTCACTGAGTTTCCTTCCGTTCTCCATGAAAAATTGAAGGGATTTGGTAATTTAACAGAAGTGTTCCCTGTCATAGATTTGTATTATTGTACTGACAACCTGGTGCTTTTAAAATGTTATGGGGCATATTTTAATTAACACAGTTAGTGTTTTAATTGGAGGGAGTGAAATTCATCAGTTTACCTGTCTTGGTGCAATTGCTGATGAGCACACTGGGAGAACTGGAATTGGACCCTGCCAAAGTAAATAGGGAGAAAGGAAAAGCAGCCCCACTCCTCCTGTCTTTGCTTTTTCCCAAACTCAATTATACTGATCTGTTTTGGTGTTTTGTTTTTTTCTCCCAGTAAGTCCTTATATGTCTTGTATAATATTAGAAAGGACCTAGCAAAGGTCCTTTCCAAACTACTACACACGCTCCTTCCCCACCCAAACTTCTGTGGAAGTCTGCCAGAGCAGTGCTTCCTTATGGTCCAAAATTAATCCATTATCCGTCTTGTTAAGTGAAGAAGCAGTTTGTCATTGTTTTTTGGTATTTTGTAACAGTGAGTAGAAATAAATGAAAGCTTTAAGAGAGAGCAGATTATTTAAGCACTTCTTAAGTACTGAGTGCTTGAAGGCACGGACTTTTTAGCACACTGGTGACTTCTGCCAGCATGTCGTGCTGCTCAGATACTTTCCTTATGCTTCAGAACTCAGGTGATCTAGCATTTGTTTGGTGTTGTATGTGTGTTCTGTCTTGGAAACAGTGAGGGAATTATAATTTTGCAATATACTTGATTTTGATTATGAACTGCTGTTCTTTAAGGATCGAGATACACAAAAGATCCAGTGGATAGATCGTTTTATAGAAGAACTTCGCACAAATGATAAATGGGTCATTCCTGCACTGAAACAAATTAGAGAAATTTGCAGTTTGTTTGGTGAAGCACCACAGAACTTGAGGTAAGAATTGAATGCAAATGAAGTTTCCTCTGCCAAAAGGCAGATGGGTTGGAATGAGGCAAATTTAACTTTTTTTTTTTACAAAAGGTCAGTAAAACTTAGGTAAAACCATAACCTGTGTTGGAAGATGTTCTTGAGTTTGTTTTAGTAAGGATAAATAACCTCTAAAAATTCAGGCACCTAAGTTCAGTAAGAGACCATTAACTACTTCTTCAAACATGCTTTTATTAATTTTTATAATTGTAGTCTAGTGGAAAATCTGAGTTTGTTTTTCTGTTGTTCATGGACTTCCTTGCCTAACAATGGAATTAGCTTACTAAGTATAAGTATATTTTATGTTTTTGTATGGATATTTGCACACACATCCAAAACCACAAACATACCCACCCATCCCTGTTCTTTGATGACAAATTCATGCAGGTCATCTAGTTTATATGCTTGAAATCAAGGTGACTTTTTAGTCTGGGAAAAATACTCTACTGATTTTTCTCTCCTGAACGGAATTGTTTTACTGGGGGGAGGGAGTTTGCTTGTTTTGTGGGGGTTCATTTGATGGTTGTTTTTAAAAGGAAATAAAAATGAAAAGCAGTTGTCTGTTTGGACTTGTTAAAGTGTATGTGCTTGGTTTAGTTATTTTAAATGTCTTCTCACTGCAGAAATAGCTGAAATTCCGTGCCCCTAACAGTATTTGTATCCACATCAGAATTTTTACAGACTCCTGAAAAATATTATTTGCTTATCAGGGGTGCACAAATCAGGGGTGCACAATTGCTTTGTCTTAAAACTTGTGAGCAGATAAACTATTCAAATCAGTGTTGCTGTTACAGTTGGTTTACAACAAAGATCAAGTCAGGGAAAGTTAAGGAAAATAAGCCTCAGTTTGCACAACACTATCTTCTTACTGATACCATATTCAGGAGCTGTGATAATACTGCATTCCTGGCTTTTAGAGTTTTCTTTATTCATTTAGTTTGCAACATATTTCTCAGCTTTTTCATAACATTTTAATCCTTTACAGTTTCACATTAATGATTGCTTGAGGTTTATCCAACAAGGTCACAGAGTCACCTGGTAATTAGCAGAAAAGTTTGTTTTTTGTGTCCTGGAGTCCTTAACCTTTTTTGTGCTGTAAAATCCAGGCAAATCAAGCTACCTGATCGTGCAGAGTGGTTGTTCAATTTGAATGCTTTTAACACAGTGCCTTTAACAAAGATGCTTTGCTTTAAGTAATTATTGAAGCAGAGCTCATTCCAGGTACTGATTTAGGTTTCTGCTCTGAGGTAATCTTGGGAGGAACCAAACTTCTTTTGATTGTGGAAGTTTAGGTTTCCTGTATGGTCTGTGTACAGTTAGATGGCTTGAATGTTTCTTGTCTTTGTTTATCAGACCATCTCATCCTCAGATTTCTGGGCAGTCTGCGTTGCAGTGTGTAATAACACCTCGTATTTATGCAGGATTTGAAAACAAATATGGCAGGAAAGTAAACTTGGAATTGAAAGTTTTAATCAAGGGACTTACAAAGACCTCTTCCTGTGGAGCATCCTTTGTTAGCAAGATACTGTTGAGGGAGTTTTTTTAGTCAGATATTATTACTGCCCAAGTAGCTGGGAAACCTACTGAGTGAAAACATCATTTTGAAATAATCACTGACTTTCCAACCTGCCTAGTTGTCTGATAACTGTTGATAAGGTTTGGAAATTGTAATCTATGCCTCCCATACCTCTTTCTATCACCTTACCTTATCTAACTTAAAACTTTAATACCTAACATCCTTCTAGCATTTGGATCGAAAACAGGTCAATGTAGGTGTATGTGACTACTGCCTGAAAAACATGTCTGAGAGCTTTCTGTGTGCAACAGTAGTCCCATTTTCTTTATGCTGCTCTTTTGGGGTGGTCCAGTTGATTGGCAGTGGCAATGAAAGGTTCAGTCCAACAGCAAAGGCTGCTGATCCTTGGCAAAACTAAGTATAAATTGTCTTATGCCATTGGCACTGTAGAAATTCTTTTGGGAGGGAGGTTTTAATTGTTGCTAGTTATTCATGCAGTTGAACAAAGTGATGAATTCGTTGTACAATTGCTATGGCAAAATTTAGCTCCCTGACCACAGAGAAATGCTACATGTTTGGGGAAGTTCAGCTTAACCAGAATTACAACAGAAAATAATTCTTATGTAAGTTCAAGGACTCTTACAGGTGCAAGGATGCTTTTTAATACTGAGAAAGAGTCTATTACTCGACATGCTGATCTTTACTGTACAGATAATTAATCATCTTAATTTTCTCTGCGTTGGCTGATGGAGGTAGAGCCTCCTGTAGACTAATGTCAAGCACTTAAGTTTGACCTGTATCTACCTGAGCAGTAAGAGATCCATCTCCTAAATTATTTGCCCAGAAGAATTAATTGAGCATTGACAGTTCAGGGGTTTTGATAGTGCTTTAGGGCAACAATGATGCTTCAAGTCACTTTTTAGCCTAAGTAGTAGAATTTGCTGGGATCAGTCACTGCTTTTGGATTTTTAATGGTACATAGCATTTGTTCATTTAGCAAAACAACTCTCATCTTCAAAAGCTGAGTTATATGGGCAGAATTATTTTGGGCAAGATATATGTGCAGATAAATAATTTTTTTAATCCGTTTAAATTAAGTTGTTTGGAATTTTGCCTTTGTCAATTTGCCATTATTTTTCTCGCAAATAAGCATTCTGGCTATGAAATGTCTTTTGTTGTATTGCCAAAATACTACTTCATCCATTTCAAAATGCTATTTTTTCTTTTTATACATTAGCTTTGGGTATCCATTTAGTAGAAACACAATGAAAATCTGAGTTTTGCTGTTAGCTTCAACTTTTCTTGCTCCTCAGTTGTTACACATTAATGAGTGTGTAGTAACTAATGTGTAATAATATTACACATTAAACGAATGTGTTCTAATGGCAACATCATAATACAGTCTAACCTTAGATGCTTAAAGAGAATTTTAGTTGCATGTAGAATTTGCTTAAATACTAGAAAACATGCTAAAAGAGCTTGTCAGATCAGCTTTTTTCCTGTGCCTGAAGACAGTAATTTTGCCTTTGACTTCATCCCAACAGATGATCAAAATAACATCTTGAATGTTGCTCACAAACACAGTGTAACAGCTCACAACTCGTAGCTCATAACTCTAGTTATTACAATTATTCAACTTTTAGAAATAGTTGCTAACCAAGGTGAATCTGTGTGCAAATTTACTGTTTGTGCACGTCGTTGAGAAAGGAGAGAAGTAAATAATATCTAACACAGAACATTGTAGTCTTCTGCTGGTAAAGCTGTTGTGTTGCTGTACTTTGTGAGATTGATACAAATGCTTAATATTATGAGTATAAATATACACTTCAATATCTTGATTCTGCAAAACACTCCATCTTGCTTCTGTTTGCTCCTTTAGTTGTTTCATAATATGTATTTCCCAAATAATCAGTGTTCTTATTTACTGTTACCCTTTGTGAATGCAACTCTCTGTCTAGAGGTAACATCTTGGGTAGTCATAACATAGAGACATCCAGCCTTTTCCTGTGTTTGCTGCTGGTTTATTCTGAGTAAGGAGGGTCGGTGGAGATGGAATGAAACATAATTGGAAAGTTTCTTGAAGTGAAAACAAAGAATTTTTTGAGTATATGAAGTTCTGTATGTTTTTTCTTTTATGTGTCCATCCATTCTGTTTTCTCTCTGACGGAGATCTCAGTTTCTGGGTTTCTTTTTAACACAATTTGTGTTTTAAGTGCCCCTTTCAAACTGTTTTAGGAAATTCTGCGTATTATGAAATTCAATCTTCTGAAGACCACAATGCTTAGGAGGGCAAATTATGTTGGTTGCAGTTAACAAAATTATTGGCAGGGTGTTGATGGCTTCTGTCTTTTAAACCCAAATTGGCAATGATCTTTGGTCCAGTGAATCAGTTTATCTGTTGTTGTTACATCTACAGTGAAATGTGGTTATCAGCTGCAAGATCATTGTCAACTGGTGCTGGAACTGGCATTTTTTGCCTTCCCCACTGTTCTCTAAAGGTGTGGGGATACTGTGGAGTGCTGTAGGTCTTGTAGTGTGGAGACCTTCTTTCCTAGGAAGGATGAGGATTCCTACCTGTAATCCATTCAGGTAATTCTAGGGTCTACTTTTTGAAGTGTTGAAGGAAAAGAGAACAATTCTGAAATGACATTTTTCTTTCCTCAGGGCAGGCTATGGGATCAGCTGAGTGCTAATGAGGAATGTCACTCTTCCCCCTGACACCCACTTGTTTTCTTTTTTTCTCTTTACCATGGAAGAGCAGCACTAGTGTGCCTTGTTTATGCAGTCCAGATCAGTGCTCTGATCTGCAGCTACAGCAGTTGAGACATTTTGAGGGTGTTCTGCAGAGGTGGAGTCTCCAGGTTCTAGAATTTGATAGTGTTAATGGCATGTGGGTCTTGGACCCAAGCTTTTTATTTTCTTTTACAGTTTACTTTTGTAATCTAAATATGTCTAGTGTTGTTTAAGAGCAGCATTTTTTGCCAGGTCTTGAACTTATGATCTAATTATTTATTTGGGATATTTCTTTTTTTGAACTTTTCTGGATTTTTTTTTTTTTTACTCTATGCTTTGCGTGTCTGCTTTTTTTGTTTGTACCAACATTTTTCACAGATATCATTAGAAAAAAAATCAAGACCGTTTGCAGGTTTCTTTAACTGCTGTGATTATTTGCTAGTGTTCTTTCACTGTGGTCTCAGGTTTTACTTAGTGCTTTAATATTAAATATAGAAAATATCAGATGGCTGAGGAAGAAACTGGGTTTTGTGTGTTGTAGTTACACTACAGTTGAGGGTCTCTGTCATTACTGTGCACTTTGTGGGCAGGTATTTCTAGTCTGTCTTGCTGCAGATACTCTCCCTCTAGCACACTGAGCTACTCAGATCACTTTGATATTTCTCATACATATTGTAACTGTATAATCCTCACAAATTCGCTGCTTTTACTAACTGATAAGAACTGTTGGCATGTCAGAAGAAAAAAAGGAAAAATATTGTCAGAAACTTAATATGATTTCTATTCAAGATCCTTTAAAAACTTGCATCAAAGATTATTTGCTTAAATTGATTTCTGAACTGTTAGGTGCAAGACTTCTCTGCTTTTCCTCTAACATTTGTATTTTATTTTCAGTCAAACTCAGCGAAGTCCCCACGTGTTTTACCGACATGACTTAATCAATCAACTTCAGCACAATCACGCCCTAGTTACATTGGTTGCAGAAAATCTCTCTGCCTATATGGAAAGCATGAGGCAGTATGCTAAAGGTAAGCTTTAACAAAAAATTTGCCTCACAGAGTGTATGAAAACTCCAGTTGAAAATGGAGTTAAAAGCAAATTCCCATAATAAAGTAACTATGAAGTTTATTTGTTTAATTTTCAGGTGTCTGTGGGGTTGAAAGCTTTTGTGGTGTCTGTCTGCATAAGAAAAGCTTAAAATGCTATTTTTTTCTTTTTTATAATTGAAAATGTGTGTTTTATAGTTGAACATGTGGAAGTGGCAGCTCTCATTTATCTGTGGATTGATAAACATCATCTTACCCTACTTAGGCTAGGGTAGTAATTTTTGTGGAAAATCCTAATAGTAAAGCTTCTAGTTTTGAATTTTTGAAGGCTCCTTTGAGAAGCTTTTTTAATCACCTCCTTTTGAAACCAGTATTTGGAATTTGTCAGGGAGAAGGACTTTAAACCACAGGGATACTATTTGTTTTTACAAGGTAACTCCCGTATCTGTTCAGTTGCTTTCTCACTACAGTTGTTACTGTCAGCACATTGTGTTAGTATTTATATATTTTAGGCTAAACTCAGCCCTTCACTGATGAATTTACCCTCATACTCTGGATTAACTTTTAGCTACTGAGGTAGAAGCGTGGAAGTGAAGGATAATGGTGGACCAGGAAGCTCCTTGTTAGACTAGACCACGGTATTTTAATATAAAATTAAACCAACAGAAGTGAAAGGAGGAGGTTTACACCCCTCCTTCTCCACCACTGACTTTACTGACTGGAACCAGGGACTGTTTTCTACCCTGGCATCATAACATCCTGCCAGCCTTTCAGTTGCCTCTCAGATAGGGCTCAGTATGTTGTGGAGGAATTCAGTGTAGACAGTCCAGAGAGGACAGGATATTTGCATATTCTGAAGTTTGTGTCTTACACCACTAGGAAAGGTTGCCTAGACACCTTTAATTTTGGATTTCATTTAATTTTGGAGTACTAGATATATATATTTTATATAAAAGATACTGAAAATATGTCCTTGAGGATATGTGTGAATAGCGGTGCTCTGTGAAGGTGGTCGTTCCTGCCAGGTATAGGTCAGTGAGAATGGCATTTAGTTAAATCTGCACACTGCAAATACATTTCTCTATTCAGGAATACATGGGGCTATTACCCTAATTTAAGTTCCTTAATTAATGATAGCATTGCACTAATTAGTGTTAGAATGATACTAAATTATTTGGTCTGTTCTCAAACCATAGTGTCTTAGCCTTAGTCTTCACAGGAAGGTGGAGTAGAACAAGTATTAGTGATGTAACTTCTGTGAGCTGTTGGAGCTGACATGATGCAAAAATGCCATTTTATTTGCAATGAACTTCACATTTTAACTATATTGATATCTTAGAGTTTGTGATTCTGTTCTTCTTTCTCTTGGGCTTTGACCAGCTGTGAAATCTGGGGTTTGGCCTTAGGGTTAGCAGGGAAGCATCATGAACAGCTGTATTCTAAAGCAATGCTGTCTTTGTCCAAAAATAGCCTACACATGCTGTTGGTGTATGAACTATTTTTCATTCATTTCAATCACATCCCACTGCCCTGCCCCTCCCCAGCTATAATGACTCAGTTAAGCAGGAATATGAACATCTTCAGTGTGAGAGGAATTACATGTGTGTGAAGGGTTTAAATTTAATCTAATTACAAAGCAATTAAATTATGCTTTCCTGAGACAAAGCTGTTGCAGAACTTCTCATTTGCATCAGAGAACAAAAACAGATGAATAATAGTGTGGATTTTTTTTTTATTAGATGCTTTATTACATTATTGAGGGCAACTAGAAAATACCTCCTAATGTTCCAGATACTGTACTAAATAAGACACAGTTCCTGTGCAAAAACTCTTTAATTTTCAGCTTTATATACTAAATAGAGCAGAACATAGAGCACTGTGAAGTTTGTCTTCCATGCCTTAGTGGAGGAGGAGGAATATGCCAGGGGGGCATATAAATGAAAGGGAATAAATGAAAGGAGAAAAAAGATTATGCATGTGAGGACAGAAAGAACTGGAAGCTGTAGAATTAAGCTTGGCTGGAGAAGGTGAATGAGACAGAGGGAAAAAATTCAAGGCAAACATCCAGACAGCACAAGTCAAACAAATGCCATAGAAATGAAGAATCCAGTTGTCAACAGATCTCTTTGGCAGTTAACACTGTGTAATTTTGGATATTTTTAAATTAATTTTGAATTTGCCATATTTTTATTTTCCTTGAAGGCTTCCATAGTTGCATTCTGTGATGGAGAACAATGCTCCTATTCTCCTGTTATTCACCAATGCATAGTATTTTCTGTGACAGTCACTTCTGTATGTTTGCCTTTTTAAAGAGAAGCCTAATCTATGTTTCTGAATTTTTCCACGCTTTTTGATTTTCCCTTCTACTGAACTCACCCTTTTCTCCAACTCTGCAAAGTCCTCCATGAGATGAGACAACTGCTATTGCATTTTGTAGTCCTGAAGGAGGTCACAGTTTCATCTTTCTGATGATTTATCAAAGATCTTTTGAAAATTTTAGAAGGTTGCTAGTCAGTTTCCTTTGTGTTCTGTTTTTCTGAAGTAATAAAAAAATCCAAAGTGTTAATGAAATGTAATTATTTGTAGAAATTGTGCCATATGATCTTCCATGTGTGTTTATCACTAATTAGACTTAAATTTTCAACCAGTTGTTTTTTGATTGCTAATTTCTCTGTTCATTCTTCTGCTCCAGTATGTAAAAACAATTTTTAAGGAGATCACACTTGGACTTGCTGTGGGATGCACAGAATAGAAAATAAATCTGGCAGATGTAGAAAGAATGTGATATAGGTAATATTTAGGGAGACAGAATTTTTTTGTAGTTCAGAGTGTTTCAGAATTCTGAAGTGCATCCACACTGCCTTTGGGCAACTGGCTGGGTTTGAATATTTGACTTCTTCTGTGGTTGCCAGTGTTGATGTTGTTGTCTGTGAATTAAACTCCAGTCAGGAAAAAAAATCCCAGATAGTCCCCACAGTGAAAACAAATGAACACCACCACCACCAGCTCCCCCTCAACAAGATAAAATCAAACAAAAAACCCACCCAGAACGCCCAACACTTCAAGTAATTAGTTTTAATTTCTCTGCAATATGCTTATCTACCCTAATTGTTTCTTATTCTGGAGCCACAGCATATTTTACCAGTTTTCTGCTTGTAATACTGAAGTAATTTTTGTTTGGCTACCTTTATATTCTTTCTTCTGGTTTTTTTTTCCACATTTCTTCTTTTGATAATTGCCCATTTATGATTACTTCATTAGGGTTATAATTTAAATTTTTTGAAGGATTTCCAGTGAACATAATGTCTCCAGTTTTACAGACATCAGTTAACTACTAGTCTTCTGTTTCCCCTTTTATTTTATTTTTAAGGTAATGTACCTTTTACACTTGGATATAGAGAGCAATATGACAATAATTTTTCTCTTAATTTTGAAACATTGATGGACTTCAGCTGTTAGACTGGTTTGGTTTGGGTTTTTCCCCCCTCCCTGATATAATAGGAGATACTGATTTTCAGCTCTGAAGATAAATTCTAGTATTAGTCTTGATGTTGTCATGATACAGTCTGTCATGGCTGGGTCATCTTAGCTAAAGGCAATTTGTACACCTTTGCAAATAAGAAATACGGCATTAATTAGTTTATAAGGGAGCTGTCATAATGAACATGTGTCATGATGAAATACTGTTAGTACAGATGAAAGTAATGTGTGCAGAGATCTAGATTGTATCTCTTTAATTAATAAAACCCAACCAACCAACCTAACACCAAACAAAACCACACCAACACCTGTGTTCCCGTGAAGCAAGCAGCTGTTTGTTAAGCAAAATATTATGCTAAGATTTGACAAAATGCAGATAGAAGTTTGACTTCTTGCCTTATTTTAAAATTACTACTTCTGTTTCAAGCTTGTCAGTATTCCAGGCATTTGGGTCTTGTATTTGGAAACTTGCAGTAGATAAAGTTGCCTTATTTTCTTCCTCTGAGTGATGTCGTGTACATAACTACTTATAAAGGTGTTAAAGAAATGGAGAAATTATTTCCTCTGGAGAGGAAAAAGTCCAAAAATGGAAAATTTAAATTTTGGAAAAGATGTTCTGTTAGGAAGTTAAAGCATCCTCAGGAAAACAACCCGCTGGATAATCTGAATTATATGCTTGGTATACTTTCATTTTTAACTGAATTCTGGCTTCAAACTGACTACCTAAATTAGGAAAAATTGATTTGAAGTAGAAGAATGCAGGTTCCTAATTTTTCTGTAATACTTTCATTGAACAGTGAGCACTTGTATCTGCACCTAATTGTGTATTTGATTATATACCTCGGTGGTCTTTGCCTATACTCTTTTTAATCTGGGATGAAATACTAACAGGTAGTAGCTTGGTGAAAACTCTTTTCATACACCTTACTGAAAATTTACTGTGTTTTGGGTGGTTTTGATTATATTCAGAATAACAAGTCTTCAAACACACCCTGTCTTGTGGAGTCAGCATGCCTTTTCTGAATGTCTTGTCTTTTATTTGCAGAGCATGGGGAATATGATCCTCAAACTGTAAGGCCAGGAAGCAGATACAGTCACGTGCAGGAAGTACAGGAGCGACTCAACTTCTTACGGTAAGTTTGAACTTGAATATTTGTTTGACTTCTGTAAGAATACTTTGAATACTTTAAAGAAAAAGAAACCCTTTGCATTTCTTTTTCTTCTACAGCTTTAAGTTGTTGTGTTAACTTCTTTCAAAACTCAGATGCAAAAATACACTGAATGTTTTTGTTTTGGTTTCTTTTTTTTTCCCCAGAGGGCTTCTATGCTACTGTTGGAATATTCAAATAAAGTTTATTAGGATCTTTGTAATCCAAGGCTCTCATTCTGCACTAGGATTTGTGTGTTTTTTTCCTGTCTGTGTGTAGACTTGAATACAATGTGCAGGTGGATACAGTTACATACCTATTGGAGTAACTTATCTGAAAGTTTAAAACGTTCCCAGTAGGGATATGGCCATGTGTCCTTATTTCTTGCACCACACCAGATTTAAATCCACAATCATAACCTGACATATACTTTTGTCAGCCACTGATGTTGTTTTGTCAGCAGCTGAGCCATAGAAAGACACTGGAATAAAATTATTTGGATGACTTTTGACCAGCTGCTGTTTGAGAAAACAAAGGATCTCTGCTCATCATAGAACTGCTGTATGTTGATGCTTTTTAGGCTGTCTTGACTTTTTCTTAGTTGTTTTTAACCTTTTTTTAGACAAGTAAAAATACTTGAACTGTCAAGTTCTGAAGTATTCTTTAGTGTTTTCCTAGGGGAGATTTTTTTACTTTTTAAAATTTTACCAAGAATTTTTATGAATTAATCTTAAGTGTTAAATGGTTAATGAACTTATACAATAGCATATGGATAGGCTTAATTTATCACTCCTGCATGTTAAATATTGTAACTTCCTTAGATTTAACTTCACTGTGTACACAAATTTATGAAGTCCCATGGTTGTCAAATGTAGAATATGTAGCAATTTCTGAAAAGCAGTGCCATAACTTAGGCCCTCCTTTCTTTTACATAGAAGAGATTTCGAATCCGAAAAATTATTGTAAAGAACTTTATCATTTGTTCCTCTTGAAAGATCCTTAGTGTTAGCTCTCAGAATTGAAGTTCTTAATAATTCTGTCTTAATAATTTAACACAAAGGAAAAAACTTGGTTAAATAAAAGGAAAAATTTCCAGTTCATTGACTTTATTCTGTAGAGTTGATACTTTTTTTGCAATTTTGCTAAAGCAAGTGTTAAAATATTGTGAGTGATCGCAGAATTAATTTATTCTCTTATGTTGTGACTTTTAAACTAAATAGTTTACATTAGGAGATGTGCATTTCTTTGTCTATGAAATGCAAATAATGCTTGATATTTTTGTGCAAGACATTTTTTGCTGAATCTTATTCCTTTTTTATTTGGAATATAAAGTCTTGATTCGTTCAAACTTACTAAGAAATCATGGGGCTAATTATGATGTAAATAAATGTATTCATGATGTAAATAAAGTTTTCAAGGTCATGCTTATGATACATAAATGAATTACATATATATATTCACCTTTGTGCCTGTGCTTTTGACTGAATTGTAACCCTGGATGTGTGTTAGAAGTGCTGTTAATTGTCTCTCTGTTTTGCTCAAGATTTTTATTGAAGGATGGTCAGCTGTGGCTCTGTGCCCCTCAGGCGAAGCAAATATGGAAGTGTTTAGCTGAAAATGCGGTTTATCTTTGTGATCGCGAAGCCTGTTTTAAATGGTATTCCAAACTAATGGGGGATGAACCAGACTTAGACCCTGACATTAATAAGGACTTCTTTGAAAATAATGTGCTTCAGCTGGATCCTTCCCTATTAACAGAAAATGGAATGAAATGTTTTGAACGTTTCTTCAAAGCTGTGAACTGTCGGGAAGGAAAGCTAGTAGCAAAGAGAAGAGCCTACATGATGGATGATCTGGAATTAATAGGATTAGACTACCTTTGGAGGGTGAGTTAATTGGAGGAAACATCTGAAAGTTTAATTGCTGAGTCTTTCTCAGTCTCTTAATATTTTTAGAAATGTGTGATTTCATATTGAAATTACAAAAATCTACTTTTTCAAAGTAAATGCTTGACTTTTGACTCCACTGTCTTCCCAGCAAGTGTACAAGCTGTTAACTTTGCAGACTGATACTTGATAGAAAGTTGTTTGAAACATAAGTATAGTTATGTATGCACATGAAATTAAAAATTTGCCTATACTGTTGAAGAAGAAAGGATCATTCCAGGTGATTTACCTGTAGATTTCTCTTTTCTTTCACATGCACATTATAATTAAACTTTGTTCCGTGCATTAATGAGCTACTTTATTGCATTCCTTGTGGTGTAGTAAACTGGAGTGATTCTACATTAGACCATTGACCACTGGTCTGATTCTTTCTCTTATAGCCACAACCTGTTGCCTAAACCTGGTTGTTATGCAGGATCCACAGGTTCTATATAGCCACCTGTTTATACATATAAAATCTTCCTTTTCAATAGGAAGGTTGTTGCTTTCTGAAGCTTGCCAAGTCTGTTGGGGAAAAACATCAGTATCTAATCTGTTGTGTAATTTTTTCAGAGTGTTCCTGGTTCTCAAGAGCTGTGTTAAAACCCACAGTGGTGCACTGTGGCATGATTATCATGGCTGTGTTTTTGTAAAACATGTGCAGCAGCTGTCTGCAGTAATTTTGGTTGTGGCTTTTTGAAGGATTAGGTATTTTAATCCTGGTGATAATAGTTAAAACCAAAATAGATCACAATTTGTATACAAATAAATTCACGCTGTTTGTGAACAGAGTTCCCACGTAATGATAGCATGTTTTAGTGTTGGGAATCACCTTACTCTGGTCAGCATGACAAAACTCATTAAGCTTCAGCTCAGTATCCTGCAGGGTTTGTCTGTAAAACCTGCTTTCAGACCTGGTGACTAGTAATTAAAATTTAGATTATCACATAAGAAGCAGAATTCATTTGCCTGTTCCCCTTCCACCCGCTCACAGCCATTTACATATTTGAAAATTCTCTTTGGTGATGCAGGCTGTTCAAGCATCTGAAAAAATAGTTTTCTTATTCTCTGAAAGTAGAGAAAATTGGAATATTATGTGAAGATGAATATATAAACACTAATTCTATTCTGTTTATAAAACATCAGCTTTTTTTTTTTTGGTCTGAACTCCTTTAAAACTAGCTAATTCTTAACCATGATTTTTATATAATTACTTTTAGTGTAAGTTGTTTTATTTTTTGTATCTAAACATTTTAATCACTTTCACCTGATAAAATCATTAAACATACTGTTGTGTAAAGATACTTATGTAGTAGTTATGTTTTTAAATTTTATACCAGCAAGTTTTAAGATTTCTAATGCTTTTTGTGTTTTTTTTTTTTTAAATTATGCTAGGTTGTGATTCAGGGAAATGACGACATCGCCAACAGAGCAATAGACCTTCTTAAAGAGATCTATACTAATCTTGGCCCAAGGTTACAAGTTAATCAGGTAAAAAAAAAAGCAACAAGAAAACTGAAATATGATAGAAAAACAGTAATAAAATTCAATTTGTGATATTTTCATAGTTGAAAGATTCGAAAACAGAGAATAGTTTTTGTGTTTTGCAGAGTATACTCCTGAGTCCAGCCATCAGTTTCTGGTCAGATGCAGAATTAAAGAGTTTTTTCTCGTATTTGGAGACTGAACTCTGATAAATTTTTCATGTTAAGTTTGTCTGTTGTATTTAACTGTTTTCTGAGTAGAAGGGTCAATGTCATATACTTAGGAAGACCTTTTGTGGAACTTTCAGTTGTGGCACTTATTTATACCAGCATGTTCCCTGGCTGGGTCTGTGGAGTGTTGTCATAAGCTAATGTAATCTCTTTTTTCTGTCATGTCCCTTACAAAGGGTCACAGTTTCCCTATATAATGGTCAAGCTGAGCTCTAGCAAATCAGATATTATCTCCCTGCCTTAATATTTGCTGGGAGCTGCATTTCAGTGGGCAGAGAAGAGAGAATGAATTTCTGTGAGGTCAGAAGAAGGGATGTCATCCAAGGGTCTTTGACAGGCTTGAGGTGGGCCTGTGAAAACCTTCTGAAGTTGGACAAGGCCGAGTAGAAGGTCCTGCGCTGCACAGGGGTCAGAGCAATCCCAGGCACAAGTACAGGCTGGGAGGAGAATGGATTGAGAGCAGCCCTGAGGGGAAGGACTTGGGGGCACTGGGGAATGAGAAGCTCAACATGAGCTGTTGATGTGCACTCACAGGCCAGAAAGCCAAACATGTCCTAGGCTGCATCCAAAGCAGAGAGGGGATTCTGCCCTTCTGCTCTGCTCTCATGAGACCCCACCTGGAGTGCTGCATCCAGCCCTGAGGTCTCTAACATAAGAAGGCTATGGATCTGTTGGATTGAGTTCAGAGAAGGCCACGAAGATGATCAGAAGTCTGGAGCTACTCTTCTGTGAAGACAGACAGAGACCTGGCGTTTTTCAGCCTGGAGAAGAGAAGGCTCTGGGGACACCTTAGAGCAACCTTCTAGTACCTAAAGGGGGCTGCAACAGAGCTGGAGAGGGACTTCTTGACAAGGGCATGTAGTGATAGGGCAAGGAGAAATGGCTCTAAACTGAAAAGAGGGTAGGGTTAAATTGGATATTTGGAAGAAATTCTTCCCTGTGAGGATCACTGGCACAAAGAAGTTGTGGCTGCCCCATTGCTGGAAGTGTTGAAGGCCAGGTTGGATGGAGCTTTGAGCAACCTGGTCTAGTGGAAAGTGTGCCTATGGCATGGGGGATCTTAACTAGTTGATAATTGAGGTTCCTTCTGACACAAACATTGTATGATTTAATGATTGCACAGATTTGGTGGAGGGATCATAGAATCAACCAGGTTGGAAAAGACCTCCGAGATCATCAAGTCCAACCCTTGATCCAACACTGCCGTGGTTACCAGACCATGGCACTGATGCCACATCCAGTCTTCTCTTAAAAACCTCCAGGGATGGTGAATCCACCCCCTCCCTGGGCAGCCCATTCCAATGTCTGATTACTCTCTCTGTAAAAATTTTTTTCCTACTATTCAACCTAAACCTCCTCTGGCACAGCTTAAGACTGTGCCCTCCTATCCTACTGCTGGTTGCCTGGAAGACCTGTAGCCCCACCTGGCTACAACCTCCTTTCAGGGAGTTGTAGAGAGTGATGAGATCTCCCCTGAGCCTCCTCCAGGCTGAACAACCCCAGCTCCCTCAGCCTCTCTTCACAGGACTTGTGCTCGAGTCCCTTCACCAACCTTGTTGCTCTTCTCTGGACCTGCTCCAGCACCTCAATGTCCTTCCTGAACTGAGGGGCCCAGAATTGGACACAGCACTCCAGGTGTGGCCTCACCAGCGCTGAATACAGGGGAAGAATCACTTCCCTGGACCTGCTGCTGTGCTGCTTCTGATACAGGCCAGAATGCCATTGGCCTTCTTGGCCACCTGGGCACACTGCTGGCTCATGTTCAGCTTCCTGTCAATCCTCTGGACAATCTCCAGTTGATAGCTTGCCGGTTATATTTCTTAAGACTTCAATTTTCATACTTGTCCTCAAAAACACAGAGTCTTCAAAGCTGCCTGTTTGCCAGATCCAGCACAGCTGCTCCAGGTGGTGCATTTACAGCCATTCAAGCAGTATCTGACTGCAGTGGCAGATGGCTGGAGCCTTCTCTCTTGCAATAGGTCTGGGCTTACTAAGCGTGCATCGATCTGTGCATGGTTAGATCTGACAATTCCAGAAGTGTTGGATTGACTCAACATGCACACAAGTATTCAGTGTGCTGGCAACTCCTCTGTTCCTGAGCTGCCTCTAAGGAAAGTGGCTGCTGGACTGTGGTTTGCTGCAGTAGCTGTGACTGTTCGTGTTTTGGTTGCAGACTTACCTGGAGACACTGCAGATTTTTTACAGTGATTCTCTAGGTTATATGTCAGTCTAGGTCAGGAGCAAGGATGTTAGATGTCAGATATAAAATGTTAGATACCAGGCAGAACGAAGAGAGCTGCTACAGCTGCCACTCTGCTGAATCTAGCTCAAAATCCGTTTCTGAGTTTGTGCAGGAAATGAGTGTATCTGGAACTTGGTTATGTGGTTTTGGAGGCTGGGGCCGGGGTAGTTGTTCTGAGGATTTGCAAATGTTCTTTGTTCAGTCTTAGTGTTAAGTAAGTCAACCTGTACTAGATAGTCAGCTAAAGATTCATTAGCAGTCTGAGAAAATGATGAAGTGAAAGTCCAGTTGAGTGTTCTTTGTCCAAACTTCCACTTTTTCTATTTACATGCAAGTTTGCACTGTACAGTTACAGCTGCTGATGACATGTAAGATTTTTGAAGCCACAATAAATTAGAGCTGTTTTATCAGTGGTTGTTGATTTGGTTAAATGGTTTGGTTTGGGGGATTTTTTTTTACTTCTACCATTGAATTTTCCTTCTGAAAAGATGATTTTTAATATTTCTTGTAATTGCACCAATTTCTTAATGTAATTAGGTAGTGATTCATGAAGACTTCATTCAGTCCTGTTTCGATCGTCTAAAAGCCTCCTATGATACTTTATGTGTGTTGGATGGAGATAAAGACAGTATAAATTGTGCAAGACAAGAAGCAATACGGATGGTGAGAGTGTTGACTGTTTTAAGAGAATATATAAACGAATGTGACAGTGATTACCATGAAGAGAGAACTATTCTACCTATGTCAAGGTATGTGTGAAAAAGTAGTATTGTGATTTTGATTTTTGTTAAACTAAAACATTACTAATAGCTTTGTGATTTTTGCATTCTAAAGGGTTTCTATTCAGGGAATGGTATTTACAGAGTTTCAGAATTCCATTTTCTTTTTTAATACATGAAACTGTATTTTAAAAAAATTAATTTGAAAGATCAGGCAAATACAGATATACATGAAAGGGACAGCAGACCTGAGAGTAAACCTGTTGTGCTGGTGTTTTGTTCTTTAACTAACACAATGTACCTTGATGCTCAATTGTTTTGGATATAGTTCTGTTTTCAGATAATTACTTAAAAGCAATACTGTTCTTTACATTAGCATCGTCAAAGCTTTGTTTTTTGTATTCCTGTTTTACAAAAAACATGTCAATGTATATTTTCACCTTCCATAGTTGTTTACAGAGATCTTTTATCTTACTTTGCAAGCCTAAATTTGGGATTATTTCTAAGGGAAATAGTCTGTGTAAGTTCCTCATAAGAGGGGGTAGAAGAAAACAGTACCTTGAAGTATATTTATTTTCTGTATACCTTCACTCTTCTTGTATTTGTCCTTCAATGAAAACTCAGCTTGAATCCTCACTCTCTTCCTTAACTTTGTCTTTGGTATAAAGAAAAAGCAAACACTTAAATCCAGTGTTGTGTAGATGTTCATAAGCAAAATATTTCCTGAGAGAGGAGAGAAAAGCAGAACAGAAAACTGTTTAAATGTTCCACTGTTAATAGTTGCTCTCTGTGGGAAGAAAACCTCAAAAGTACATCAGGAATACACTGTGATTGCTATAGATTTATGATAAAACTAAAATATTTTTAGACATGGTAGGGGTTTGTCATTCCTTATTTTAAATGCCCTTTGCTGTTTCTTCATGGTGTGTCAGTAATTTGCAGTGTTCCTACAGCTTTTTTATTGTATTTGTTGATTGATTGATTAGTCCTAACGAAGTTCTCTTGTTCGTTATGGGTGCATCTTTTTTTATATGGGCTGCTTGTTTGATTAGACTAATCTTTCAGAGGCCTTGTTAGCAAGGAGCTTTCTGAGGAGTTTTTTCTTTTTTGTTGCATGGGATTATTTTGTTGGGCTTATCTGGGCACATCTTTCCTAATGAGCTCCCTGCCATTGTGGGAAGTGTGATCACTGCTAATGTGAAACTGTTTCTTTCTTTTTTGATCCCTTTCAATTTTATTGTTTTTTTAGTAATTGTGATTTTAAAAATTGGAATTCTAATGTAAAACTTCTAACAGCTTTTGACAGAAGTCATTAACACTTGGTGACCTAAAGGCCTTTTCTGATCTTAGTGTATTTAAAAGCAAAGCTGAGTTGCTTTGCTAAAAGAGCCAAATGTCATTGCCAGTCTGATTGATCTTTGCACATTTTGGTCAGGAAGTTGCTAGACAGAGAAAAGATCTAAACTTTATAAGAGAATTCTAAAATTTCTGTTGATGTTCGTAACCTGACTGTAAGTTTGACCATATGATTAACGTGCTTGTGCCAAGTTTGGCTTCTTGAAAGATTCTGTGTGTGTTGTTTGCATAGTTGCTGGGGCTTTCACAAAATCTCATGCTGGAGAATATCATCATACGTAAAGATTCAGTGTTGAAATACCTGCAACACAAAACACAGCAGGGAAAAGAATCTCTTTCATGAGGGCAAAAATAACTTTTTCTGGTGTGTTTATTTTCAGAGCTTTCCGTGGTAAACATATCACCCTGGTAGTTCGTTTCCCCAACCAAGGCCGACAGGTGGAAGATTTGGACATTTGGTCTCACACGAACGACACCATTGGCCAAGTGCGGCGTTGCATCCTCAACCGCATCAAAGCCAACAGTGCACACACGAAAGTGGAGCTGTTCATTGGTGGGGAGCTGGTGGACCCTGCAGATGACAGAAAACTCATTGGGCAGCTGAACCTCAAAGACAAAACGGTGAGTGTTGCAGGCTGATTATTTACCTCAATTCAGATGTTGCTTCCCTTTTGTAAATGCTTGAAAAGTACCGTGCACAGGATCACTTATTCTTGTGAAATAGTTCCATTCTTCCTCCTTGTATTGTGCCATTAACATGATATCAGGTGCTTATTTAATAAGGAATCTTAATTTATGCATGGTATTAAAACTGTGATTGTGTTTTTCAGCTAATTACGGCTAAGCTCACACAGATAAATTCTAATATGCCCTCAAGTCCAGATAGTTCTTCTGACTCTTCAACTGGTTCTCCGGGCAACCACGGCAATCACTACAGCGATGGGCCAAATCCAGAAGTTGAAAGCTGTTTGCCTGGAGTGGTAAGCTTATTCTGAAATTAGCAGTTTAAATGCATTTTTTCTTATACTTTGTCTCTAACTAGGAATTTTAATGTGTGGTTTTTTTTAAAATTTGCTTATTTTAAGATCATGTCACTGCATCCTCGGTACATCTCTTTTCTTTGGCAAGTTGCAGACCTGGGCAGTAGCCTAAATATGCCACCCCTTAGAGATGGAGCTCGTGTTCTAATGAAGCTCATGCCACCAGGTAAAACTTAATTTTATCCTTTTTTTATCTTGTAATATCCTCTATAATAATTTCTTGCCTTCATTTTATAGAAAAATGAAGATAGGGGAATATTTTCTTTCTGGTAATTTATTGATATTACAATTCATGACTGATCCTAATTAGGACTCTAAATGTTTTCCCAAATAGTTCTTTCTTCTCTGCTATATCAAGTTGCATAGCTTACCGTTGGTATTGGGGTTCAGTGCCACAGTGCAGTGAAAATGGGGAGAAGTATTGTATTCTGAAATGATTTTGTAGCACTGCTTTAACAGGATCACTTTTGACTGTAATAATCATTGCAGAACACTTCATAGTCTGATGTTGTCTGTAGCTTTTTGCAACTGTTCTGATACACTTAAAACTTTTCAGATTTATATTTGTAAATAGTACTGGCTTTTTGTGGAGTAGTTTTGTTACAAAACACTTACAAGTCGTGTTTTTATTGCAGATAACACTACAGTTGAGAAACTAAGAGCTATTTGTTTAGATCACGCAAAGCTTGGGGAAAGCAGCCTTAGTCCATCCCTTGATTCGCTATTCTTTGGTCCTTCTGCCTCACAAGTGCTGTACCTAACAGAGGTTTGTGATGCTTTGCCTGTTCTTTAAAAATATTTAGCTCTCCCTGTGGCAGTCCTTTCTGTAATGTTATAGAAGTCTAAGATCAAGTTCTGGTTTGAAATTAGCAATCAAAAGTACTTAACAATTTACTGGAATAAACATGTGTATGACCAATGCTGTCAAAAGCATTGTTTAAGTAGTATTCCTGCATATTCTCATGTTCAGTATCTATATCCAAGCTGGTGCATTGCTGTTAGTTAACTCTGTATTTTGTTCTACAGGTAGTTTATGCCTTGTTAATGCCTGCCAGTGCACCCCTGGGAGAGGATGCCAGTGACTTCCAATACAACTTCTTAAAAAGTGGGGGTTTGCCTCTTGTGTTGAGCATGCTGACCAGAAATAACTTCCTGCCAAACGCAGATATGGAAACTCGGAGGGGTGCCTACCTTAACGCTCTGAAAATAGCCAAATTGTTGCTAACAGCCATTGGATATGGCCACGTCCGAGCTGTGGCAGAAGCTTGTCAGCCAGTTGTGGAAGGCACAAGTACAATTTCACCGGTAATATGAACCTTCCTTCCTGCAAATACCAATGTGCTCTGGTTTTTATGTTGTCTGCAGCAACTTCTCTCCACTCTTCATTAACAGTATTCTTTGAGTGCATTGCATGCCAAGAACTCCTGTTACTTTCAGATAATGTTGTCTAAAAAAGAGATCAACTTGCTAAAAGAATCCTGTTTCTTTGTGACTATAAAAAGTTAGTGTGAGATGCACTTGCTCTGTATGTGATTTTCAGTGGTTTGCATGATTGTCAGTGCAGGTAACTTTTAATTTCTAAGTACATTATCCCATAAATTCAGTTCACAAAAAGAATTCTGATTCTTTTGAGCTGCTGAGTCTATTGAAGGATGTGCCTCTGAATTTCTTGTATCTATTAGAGCAGAAACCAACAGAACTGATGTTGAGTCATGCCAGCCCTTTGTCTACATAAAGACAAGTCTTTGGATTGCTAAAGTCCTAATTCTGAGTGTGGTTTGTAGAAGATTCTTGCAGAGAACAGTTTAGGTACATTGCAAAGTTAAGTGCTGATGGCTGAAAGGTGTCCTACCCTAGGATTTCTCAGAGTTAGAAAGGGAAAAGTCTGACACAGGTATTCTGAACTGTGATCTCACATGTCTGTAGTAGATTTTATGGGTATTTAATATGGCAGGTTAGTTTTTGTACATCTAGACAAATATGTTCTGGGTCAAGGTTTTATTTGTGTCCTCTTACAGTAGATGGACAGCATAGAGCCCAAAAAGTAAACTTTGCTGCTGTTTGTCTTGGACATTTACTTCACAAGTATTCCAGCTATTTAGCTATTTTTTTTTGCCTTTTGTGAGGTTCCATCCCAAATAGTTGCTTGAGCTCTCAGTCTGTACTCAAGAATACATAGAGAGTCCCACTTCAAGGTACTTTATTCCACAATATTGACTAAGATCCATCTCTGAAGCAGACAAGTACATTCCCCTTAGGTCTGAAAAATAAATATCCATTATGGTTAGCTACATCTCTTGGAAGATACATGATTAATTCTTTTTTCCAGAGGTGAAGATCTCTTTTCATGTCTCGTATTAGAATATAACAGAAACATCTTAAAGCAGACACGTTTGCCACTCTGTCCTTTGTTCTGTTTAAATGAGTAAGTTTTACTGCCCTCACAACATAATAATTTCTTACAACAATTATTTAAAAGGTAGTTTGGAACACAGATATCATCATTTGAGTCTTGAAGTACTGTTTAAAATATATTTATGCTGACTACTTAAGAGGTAGTAGCATTTGTCCATGATTACTGGCATTCACTGTTTGGTGTTGCAAACATCTAACTTAATAATATTAACTGATTTGTTGGAACAAACATGGTTATTCTTGCTGTCATCATCATCCTGTTTGAAGGACTTTGATATTTTTTGTTATTGCTGCAGCACCAACAAGTTTACACCTTGGAATGGAGGTGAGATTTGTTAATAACTTTCATCTGCCTTATCTAAAGCATAAGTACCAAAGCATAGCTTTCTGTCTTGGCTTTCCATCAGTACTTGAGAGAAAAGAGGTAACCAGGGTTATGTGTCTGCAGTCTTTCAGTTATCAGTCTGTTGCTGTCACTAGTACCTTTTAAATTTTTACTTTTTTCTTCCTTGTTTTCATAGAAGGTGGAATTAAAAACATTATCAAACACAGTATTCTGAACTTGATTTGTCCCATGTATATTGTGGTTGATCACTTCCAGCCCGCTTCCAATAATTAATTGACTGTGGAAGCTCTTTTAGTCTTTGGTGGGGGTTCTGTAAGTTTGCTCCCTAAATCAACTGTCCTAGTGAAGCTGACAAAGCAAGGGGTGGGATCAAAGGCAGGTGTTACACAGCAACTTCACAGTGTGTCTTTTGAGCAGCATTTGAGGTGGCTTTTTTGAATGAAATGGTACAGAGAAAATGAAGAAACTCTTTTGTTGAAGAAGTTTTAGCATGTAACCACAGCCCACAGTCTTTTGTTTGTCTGTGAGTAGGAAACTACTGTTTTAGATTTGAACTGTCAAAACTGTGAAGGTCTTGCAGCCCAGGGAGAGGGAACTGTATGCTCAAACCAATACAGAAAAGATAAAAACTTGTCTTGCTACTGTTTTGTTATGGAAATACCATAGAAAAAGTGGAGGGATAATTCAGAACAGAATTCTTCAGTAGTGCTCTAACTCAGATGTTTAAAATGTACTTCAGTATAATGAACACTGTAACCATGTACTGTCTGGACACTATTACCTAATCCAGAGGGAGAGCCAATTGTTTTACCAAACCCTTTCTTTCCTACATCAACAGAAAGGGAAGGAGGCATAACTGTAAACATTCTGTTATGAATAACCTTGATCAGTAATCTGATGAATAAACAAGCTTCCAAACCTAATAAATTTTGAGCAAGTGCCTCTCCTCTTAACTGCTTGTACTCTGTGATCATACACTGCAGCATAAAGTGTCTTCAAATGTGATATCTGTTTGAAAATGAGATTTATCTTGCTGTTTGCAGATTCTGTAAGTAGTTTTCCTTCCACAATCTTGCATACTTCTGCCAAACCTTTCCAAGTAACTTTAGACCTTCATATCTTTTTGCTTTTTTCCCTATGTAAAAGTAAGTATAAGAAGTACTTTCTTCCAGATAAACCAGGCTACGCATGACCAGGCAGTGGTGCTACAAAATGCCCTACAAAACATTCCTAATCCAACTTCAGAATGCATGCTAAGAAATGTAGCAATACGTCTTGCACAGCAAATATCTGATGAGGTTGGTGAATTCCTTTCTCTTTCACCTTTTTTCCTATAGCATTTTTCCTCTTTTTTTAATCCTTAAATTTATTGCATTATAAAACATGGATTTTCCTTTTAAAATTTCATGAAACATTTTAGGTAGTCTTCATATGATTCAATAAGCTATTAATTAAAAGTGTTTCTTTGTTTCCATATGCATAATGAAATTTGGTGTCTAATACCATAAAGAGGCTTTAGTGAAGAGGCAGGTTCTGAACAAGCTCTTTAATGGATTGTGAATATTGTTATCCTTAGATCAGAACTTTAGAAAATGGATGTAATAGATTTAAAGAAGTTAATGGGTATTTTGAAAACACTTTTTGTGACACTTACTTCTTTTTTTTGGTCTTCTCTGTTTTGGTTTCTGAGTAACAACTCTTCCTGAGGAGAAAAACAGAAAGGGGAAGGGAAGTTTAAAGTATTGAGCATGATTTTTAAATGCTGAGAGATAAAAGTCTCAAATCCTTGCCAGTGTATCTTTATATATTGAAAATGGATTAATGTTGCAAGTGAGAAGTTGGATTGTGGACCTCAGCAGTGTTAAAGAATGTGCTTTGAAAATGTAATAGTCTTATCCATATGGTATGGCCAAACCCTGTTTAGATGTGGAAACATGAGTCAGTGAATAACATATATTAGTGAATTCTGCTGAAATCAGCAGAAGCTGAAATCAGAATTGCTGTAACTTCCTCTTCCACAGTGCATTGGGTCCCTCCCAGTGTGGAAGCAGTGAAGATGGTGTTTCTGTACTGTATAGCACATCTGCAAAACCATCTCCAAAACATTTCTGAGGTATCTAGATAGTAGTAGCCTGTATGATCATCTTGGTGTTAAAAAGGGCACTATCCCTGCAGAACAAAGGACTGTGTGTAAGGAAAGCACCATGTACTAGACTGCAAGGCTGACCCATCTGCCTTAGATCAGTGGTGGTGTTGCATCTGTACCTGAAATCAGCCAGTTGAACTCAATTTAATTAAACTGCTTCCATAGAAGAAATGTCTTTTGAGGTGAGGTATGAAGCAAGTTTTTTAATTGTGCCTTTGTCTTTCCTGGAGGACTTCTAATAAATAAATACATTATTTTTCTTTCACCAGGCATGTCAAAGCAAACAAAGGCTGAATTTCTTTAACAGTATTGCTGTTAAAGTTTTATTTGCAAATTTCTGGTATTATGAAAACTGCTGTAGATCTAAATTTCATATGTATCACAGTTTGCCTTTGAAAGGTTTTTTCTTTCTCTTTTTCATGTTTTGATGTTCCATCCAAAAGACTGACTCTTTTTAACTGTCCACACAGTTTTTTAAAAAATAAATCCAACATGATTTCCACAGGCCAGAGAGAAGACTACTGCAGAGAAAGGAATCTTTCACGTTTTTTAAAAATGTTGATACTTGAAGATTTTAAAACTCCAATGAGATAAAAAAACACCCCTGTTACTTTTCTTGTGATGCTGTTGCTCTGAGGTTGCTTAGCTTGTGACAAAGATGAAATACCTGTTACTTTTCTTGTAACTCCAGATGATGTTCGTATCACTACACAAATGGACACTGTTCAGGTTTCCTGATGCAGAGAGCTTAGTAGTTCAGCCTCCCTTTTTTATTAAGTCTGAACATTAGAAATATGGAACTTGACATTTTTGAGAACTGTCTGCCATCTGCTTTTAGAGATTGCCTAGTTTTTGGACAGTTCTACATAGAATACAGACCTTGGCTGTGTTTTGTGTTGTTTTTTAAAGTTGATGCAAACTATAAATAGTAAGTTGTAGTATGTTTTGTAATGTGTGTATATCAGTAAAAGCTATTGGTGCTAACTCAGTCCATGCACGAAATACTGAAGAGTGATTCTGCATTCATAAGATGCATGAGCTGTGTTTTTATTAACGTTAAAACCTGTATATCTTAAATGTAGAACAGTCCCTTTATATCATGATCACATACTTTATAAGCGTCAGTTTGTGGAGCTTGCTATCAGCCAGCACAATAAATACCATGAGGAGGAAAAACCCTGAAATAAGTTTCTGCATTGCTTAAGAGGCTGGCTGCCTTCCAGATGCATGTTTGGTGGTTTCTTGGGGTTTTTCCCCAAATTGAGAAATTCGGCATTGAATTTGGTAGTTTCTGCTAAACCTTAATCAGTATCAGAATCCTACTTTCTGTTAAAAAATGAAATTTTATTTAAGTGAAGTACAAATATTTTCAAGATACATCATCTCTCTTTTTTCTATTTAAAGCAGCATTTATTAAATTTTGAAATTTTAAGTGTTAAATTTTCTATAAAATTCATTTGTGAGAATTTGGACTCCACAGTAATGTTATTTGCAGCTGCATTCTAATGTTGCTTTGGTTTATTTCTCTCTTTTTTCCAGGCTTCAAAATATATCCCTGATATCTGTGTTATCAGGGCAGTACAAAAAATTGTCTGGGCATCAGGCTGTGGGTCAGTTCAGCTGGTTTTCAGCTCAAATGAGGAAATTAGTAAAATCTATGAAAAGGTAAGAATTCCTAAGTAACTGCTTTTTTGTGAAACTGTTCATTTGTTTATAAAAGAGTCTGTTGACCACATCAGGCTTAGGGTGTTGAGCTTTTAGGTGTGTATACCCTGGTGGTGATATATTTCAGAGTTCAGTACAGGTTTTTGTCATACCACAGTTTGATGTTCTATTCCAGATTACTTTTCTCAGTAACTGTTTAATTGTAGCTTCAATCTGGTGTCAGTTCAAAAGTGCACCAGTTCTGTAAGCTGCTCTAACATGCTTTCAGCCCAGTTAGATTCTGTATCTAAATAAGGAATAAGTATTTCTTGCAATACTAGTTTTTCTGGTCTTCAAACTTAAAAGGTCTGTTCTACAAAAGCTGATTTAACACATATGTGCTGTCTAGAATGAAAACCAAGAGCTAATTTATGTGAAACTAGCACTGGAAAAAAATTAATTGCTAATCCTGTATGACCTTTTTCTTTTTATTAGGTAGATATGTAAAACATCTTGATGGTTTCACACATGGTTTACACACATAGTTTGGAGTTGGGGGTTATGCATCGGTGCAGTATCACACACTTTGTGTGTAATGTTGTTTACAGTTACAGGAAATAGTAATATGTATTTTGACAGTGATTTTTTAAAAAGTATCTTTTTGTTCTCTGAGCATCTTCTCTTGTTCATCTTAAAAAAATCATGTTTAGGACTTGTCAATGCTTGTCTAAGAGCAGAAAAGAAAGGAATCTGTAAGGGGGCTTTATTCTTGGAGGATTAGCTGCTGTGCTTAGGTGATCAGTCAGAAGAACATTTACTTCAGCAAAATGCAACACCTTTACATTTACCTCACGTAGTGGTATTGTGGCTTCTGCTTCTATTGCTGTGAGCATGACTTCTTCACTAAATAAATTGGGGCTTTGGGGGTTTTTTAGGTGATAAACTGGCATATAAAACATGGTTTCATTAGTGTGACAGTCCAAGCACACAAACATATGCTCTTGTATCTACACATATGATGTTTTAAGAACAGCAGTGCACTGGAGAAAATACACCTGAAAGAAAATAAAGCTAAGTGTGCTTTTCTAACATTTTTCTGGCAGTTAAGTTCTGGTAAAATTACTTTGAAAGCAGTCATCCTCCAAAGGATTTTATGGGTTTTCTGTTTGGTTTTTTGTTTTATTTATTCTTATTGACACTTATATGGACATTTTTGATAAATGGCAGCTGCATTTGGTTTATGCTAGGCAAAAGGGGAATAAAAATTGAAGGGAAAAATTTGAAATTAAAAAGAGGAAGAAACTGCAGAGGTAATAAGAAGGAGGAATAAGGTACTCTTCGCTAGTGTAACATAAAAAAGAGGAAAGTATCCTGGAAATAGAGGAACATCATGGGAGAAAGGTCACATTCTTATTTTAAGAGAATTGTGTTTGCTTATAGATGACAGGAAGTAACTTTTATGATGGTTTTATAAAGATTGAATATACTGATGGCTTTTAGAGGAAAAAGTATTTTAAGGAAAATGCTTTCAGTTTCCTAAGTTAACCACTAAACGTTAGACTTTAACTCATAGGTCCTAGAAGTATTTTGCTAAGTGTGTGGAATAGAGATTTATCATTAAATGTTAGTTTAAGAACAAAAGCAGACTAATTTTTGTGGAATCAAGAATGACATGTCAGGATTCCTGAAAACATCAAAGACTGCAATGGGAAATTATTTTTTTAAGAGGCGTTTCAGACTAGCGCCATCAAGAATGACTTCTGAAAGAATGTTGAGCACCTAAAGAAGCTTCTGAACTTAACTGGTGAATTGAATTAAACTTTAAAGCCCAGTTAAATTATTTTGAGAGCATAACTTGTATGGAGTCTCTTCTGCCTCCTGCCTCCAAAAGTTCTGGTGTGAGAATCCTCTCTGTGGCTGAAGATGACTTTTTGCAGCTACCAGTGGTGTCCAACTGCCTTTGCCTCATTAGCTCAGAGAAGGATCCTGGACACAAGAAATACTGCTACTTGGACAGACCCCTCAGCTCCTGGTGGCTGAGTGTAGGGAAGTACTTCCCTGAGTACAAAATGCACTTTGCTGTTCTCCTGGAGCCCTGCAGCAATGCAGAAATAACTGTCCTTTTTGAACAGGGGGCAGTGCAGAGCAGGTGCAATCCTGAACTTGTTGGAAGCACCTCTGTTTGCTTTAGGATCTTGAGCTGTGTCAGTGACCACATCCTCCCACTGCAGTGTGGTGACTGTCTCTGATTTTTTAGCTGCTGTGCAAAGACTAAGTAGTGTTTGTTACCAGACTGAGGCATCCTTTGGCCTGTTCACAATTAATTCTCTTTCCTGCATTGCAATCCCTTCTTTCTGCCTACTTAATCTTGATGCCTTCCCACATATAAAAGAAATAATTAATACCTCTAGTTAATGTTGCTAACCTGCATGATTTATAAATGGTGAATGGAGACCTGCTCACATTCAGTTTCTTCAGAACTTCTTGAAGATAATTACTTTTAGGTGGAGGAGAGGGCTTGCCATTATTCTCAAAGTATTTTTTTTGGAGAAATGTACCAAAATCAACTCACTTGATTTTCTGTGCCCATTAGCAATAATATTACTTTCTATTTCAAAAATCACCACACAGCTATGTTTGAAATTTGGTTCAGCTCTCTCATGTTTCTGAAAAATAGTGTTGAATAAATTCTAGCAGTATTAAGAAGCTTTTAGTCAAATAAGTTGTGAGTGTCAAAGCCTTGTAAAACTGGATTTAATGATGAATTATAAAGCACTATAGCCTTTCTGTGCTTAAGTAGTAACTGTTTTCCATGCTTTACACTCCATGTTCTGAGTATTAAAAAAAAAGCAGAAGAAAAGAAAACCAAAGAAACCCCCAGATACAAACCAACAAACAACTCCAGCAGTACCAACTGATGAAACTTCTGCTTGCAAGCTTCCTATTTAACTTCTGGCTCCTTCAGTTCATGCTTGGAATCCTCCTTTGAGAAGCACAGTACTGGAAGTTCAAGTCATCCTACACAGTGCTTTGACTCAGATCTGAGTGCAGTGCATAAAATACTTGGCAGTGATAATCACTTAGTGTACAAATTTGTGGTTTGTGTTTGTATTTAGTGGATATACCTTGGAGCCAGTTGGGTTTCTTGGGAATTTTTTCTATACCCACTTTGTGCACTCTTGTTTGTTTTCACAGACAAATGCAGGAAATGAACCAGACCTAGAAGATGAACAAGTTTGCTGTGAAGCACTGGAGGTGATGACCCTGTGTTTTGCTTTGATTCCAACGGCTCTGGATGCACTCAGTAAAGAAAAGGCATGGCAGACGTTTATCATTGATTTACTGCTGCACTGTCACAGCAAGTAAGTTTTGATTTTTTTTTTTAATCACATCTACTGTTTTACAATTCAAAATTCATATGAAGCCTAAATGCAAAGCAGTGACTTCTTATTTAAGTGATTTTTCTCTGCAGCTGTCTTAATTATTGTTTAGCACTGTAAATCTAATTTGGATACCTGTTCTAAATATCAATCCTATTTTCTTTGTACTCATAAGGAGGATATTGTCAGGCTGGATGGATGGGTGTCTGATAATGTGCTACTGATGGCTTTAGAACAAATTATTTGTGGTGCTCTCAGATGAATGGGGTCAGAATTTCAGCACCCTGTTTTGGAGTTTTGACTTTTCTAGATAAACAGGTTGAAAATTCTTAGATTCAGGAATATTCACCATAACAAAAGGATCATGAGAGTATCTCTTTACAATGAACAATTTGCACACATTGGTGAAACTGTGGAATGTTACCAGAATACCACAAACTTTATTAGTTTGCAGCCTCTGGTGTAGGGTGTTGAATTTTCAGTTTTACTGAACCTTGCTAGTATCACTTATTGTTTGGAAAAATAGTTCATTGTGTCAGTACAAGAAGCTACCACTGAGCTCTTTTCTCTCATATGCTCATAAATGTTGTGATACATATGATAATCTCATTTAGAGTAGTGTATCTCTTCATTATTAAATGATAGAATAGCATAAACATGATAGAAACAGGAGACTGCTTGTGATTGAAGATGGAGAAATTGAACTAAGTTGCTAAAAAGTTCCTCTTCTGAATTAATGCGGAAACAAATTAATGTTTGCAGAGAGAGAAAATTTAGCAAATACCAGACAGAATTCTGAATATCCTTCCATTTTCAACTATTGTTCTCTAATCTCCTAAGCTCAATCAGAGAACAATGTGAGCAAAAATACACATGTGAGAAAATGCACCATAAAAGAGAAGGAAGATGATCAAGTTCAGATCTCACAAATAGGATCTTTCTGGAAAAGATCAGATGGATTGCTTGTTTTTCAGAGATTGAGACTTTTGCTGTTTCCTCAGAGCATAACCATTGAGAAACAGTGCAGCATGTTTGGTGTTAAATACTAGAGCTGTTCTTCCTCTCCAGGGTAATTGATTTTCTAATGGTGTCCCCTGAATGCAAGACTGGCTTAGTCAACAGTGGATTGTTGAACGGTTAGTCCTAAATAATCGTGGAACCCAGAAGTATTCCACTGATCTCTGCAAAGTGCTCAGTGCAAAGTGCTTATTTATTTGTGGCCCAAATAAATAAAAATTCTGTGTGCCAATGTAAAGCCATGCTCCTTAGACCTATTGAAGAGGCTGATTTCTGTTAACTAAGCAGAAGTCTGTGTCCTGGAGCTTTCAGTAGGACAGGATTCAGGTTGCCTGCCTTGAGGAGGGAGGTGCTTGACCTCCAGCTGTTTTACTGGGTGAGTGTGAGTTCATCTTGCAACTTGTGTGCTGTGTGCCAGCTCTGTGCTGTTGTCCTGTGTCTGATATAGCATGGGAGGCCTGTGTTTAGGCAGCAGCTTCCCATTCATGATTCCTTAAGAACTCTTAGATTGTTGTAGCCTCACAAAAATATAATACTTGTGTTCAAATAGTGCATATTCCTCAGAGGTATGTGTTTGCTAGGTCACATTTCTCACTTTAGGAAAATGCCACCTCTATCTATTTCATTCTGCATCTACATGCATGGACCTCAGGACTGTCTGTGTGATGTGTCCAAAGCAGTTGAAGGATTGTATCTTAAAATAAACTTGTGTGAGAAGTTCTATGAAAACGTCAGCTCAGCAGTGGGGTCCCATGAAATGTCGGTTATTGTTCAGAACAAAACAGAGCTCCCCCACCCCATGGTCCTCTGCAGCTCAGAGCAGTGGAGGAGAACTTGTAAAGATCAGAGAAGGGTGACAAGGGAGATCAAAGATCTGAAATTACTTCCATCTGAGGAACAGCTGAATAGCTGGGGGCACTTCATATTGGAGGAGAGATAAATGGTGGGAGGAGAATACCACAGAGACCCTTAAAATCAGAAGTAGCAAAGGGAGAACAAATAGAGAACATTATTTCTTTGTGTAAGACCTTCTTGAGCAAAACATTTAAGCAGTGTAAACCTTCAGTTTGGAAATGGTTTGAGGGGTTCTTTCATGAACTTGTCCAGTGAAGGCTATGAAATACTGCTTTTGGTAGTCTTCCTGAACCACAAACTGTTAGAAGCAGAGAGAAGATTCTGGAGAAGTGTTGCTGCATCTTCATCCTTCTTGTGCACTTTCCTTTGTGGCTGATAGCAGAGACGAGGTGCTCAGCCAGGTGTGTCTTTGCTCTGACCTCAAGGTCATTCTTATGTATCTTTGAAACACAGTTAACCACACATGAAAGAACTCTCCAGGGAAGGGATTCTTTGGTGTGCTTTCCACACTGACCTCCTGGGCAGAAAACAACGACAGCCACACCAGACACTGCAAAATGCAGTTTTTCATATGTTGAGATACTTTCATAAAGTGTGGCATTCATGTGTAGTCTCTTCCCACACAAGCAGAGTTGTTCCTAACAGATTTTACAAGACATAATGCTCAGACAATTGATCTTACAGCTTGAAAGAATAGGATTTGTCTTAAATATGTTTTTTACTGCAGCTTATCCATTCCTGTGATTAGATTAAGTTCTGAGATGGAAAATTTCCTTTAATTAAAACTACTTGAATTTTCAGGAGGGTCATCTTTTTTCTTACTAATGATAAATTTTGATCACTTCAGAGATGCTCAGCAAATGCTGAGGTGCTGTAGTGGTACATAAGAGCAGTTTTACTATGGTAGTTCGGTTTGTCTGTCGGGTACAACTGGTGCTTGATTAGAAAGAAAGAGTTATTTAGTGTTGCAAATTGCTTGTTGTGTTATGCAATATTTGCTGGCATTTGCAAAGGTATAATGGTTGGGTGCTTCCAAGTTTCTTTTACGTTTAAATATTTGATTTGTGGAACAGGTTTTGTAATAGTAATTCACATGTCTGAAATTTCACTTCAAGGAGGAACAATATGATGGGCTGTGAATAATTAAAATATTCCCATTTCTTACATTGTGTTCAGCTTTAGGAAATGACGTTAAGCAGATAAGCACTATTTTTTTTTTTAATGTCCTGTTTGGATAGGGAGATTGAATTTAATGTTTCTATTAAATGCTTTCCAGAACTGTTCGTCAGATGGCACAGGAGCAATTCTTTTTAATGGCTACGAGGTGTTGCATGGGACAGAGACCTCTGCTGTTCTTCATTACCCTGCTGTTTACTGTTCTAGGGGTAAGTTTTTAGAGATAAAGGCTTCAGTACAACGTGAAGTAACAGGAGAAAATATCTGCAAGAAAAGACAAATTGCTATTGGCAGCAGTCACTAAAATAGAGATTCCTTTTGACCCACAGGCAAGCAGCACAGTTGATTTCCATTTGAATCAGGTGAGGGGAAAGGGGACTTTTTTGTATTTTCTGATAAGAACGTGAATAATAAGCTTTAATATCTGCATTTGACCTTTAACGAATGCTGACCTTCAAGTAAAAATCATTAGCAGATTAGAGAGATACCTACAGTCAATGCCTTCTCTTACTGGGCCTGCTGGGGCTTTTCTGTTCCACATGCTTGTGGCCCTCTTGAATTTGATCACTTCACTGTTTGTTTTTTCCCACTCAGGTATAGAAATTGCTACTAAAATAGTCGAGTATTCATTCATTAACAACTAAATACAATTGTAAACTTCTGAAGGGTTAAAAATTACTTCTCTTTCATGTTTACTGCCAGGTTTAGGGAAGATGTGTTGGTGTTGCACTGTAAGTAGAAGAATGTATGAATTCTCTATCATTTGTTTTTGGTTTACATAGAGTACTGCAAGAGAGAGAGCTAAGCATTCTGGAGACTACTTCACTCTCCTAAGACATCTTCTTAACTATGCTTACAACAGTAATATTAATGTACCCAATGCTGAAGTTCTTCTCAATAATGAAATTGACTGGCTTAAGAGGATTAGGGTAAGTCTTAGGATCAGTTTATTCCCAGTAATTAGCTTTTTGCTACTTTGTTGTAAAGTACAGTTTTAAGCTTGGTAAATGTGTTACTTGGAGTATCCTTTCTCTTAAATTGGCAGGATGAAGTAAAAAGAACAGGGGAAACAGGTGTTGAAGAAACTATTTTAGAGGGTCACCTTGGAGTAACAAAAGAGTTGTTAGCATTCCAGACACCTGAGAAGAAATACCATATTGGTTGTGAAAAAGGAGGTGCTAATCTCATTAAAGTAAGTTGAAGTTTTTTGACCAGTGAGGGGTTTTTGTCTTTAGGTGGGGTTTTTTGAGGGGGGAGAGAAAAGGTGTTTGGTTTTTTGTTAGGTCTTTTTTTACCCAAAAGTAAGTAAAAAGGAAGCTTTGCATCTTGTGGTCTGTATCCATAAAAGTGCTTCTGGAATTCAGTGTTTTCTTTAAAAATAATTTTGAAAATTACATGTTTTGTTCATAAACTGTACTTAGCTTTCTCATTCTTACTGTATTCCAGTACTTGACAAACATCACACTAGGATAGTGAGCTGGATACAGGACTGTTTTCCTTTGTTACTCCGTATTGTCTTTTCTGCACATGTTCTTAATTAGTGCTATTAATACTTATAGCAGGTTTGAACAAATGCATCACATCTGAATACCTCTTTAATCAGACTTGTTTTCTTTGTACCTCTGATATTATACAGCAGGAATGTTGGTTTTTTTCAGCAGTAATTGATAGAGAGCTTTTTAGATAATACTGGTTTGGCAAGAGAAATTTTTTACCGATCAAGAATAGTACAAATTTATTTTTAACTTGCAGTGGGGAGGTGAGTTTGCAGGGAACCACTTTAGAATGGAGTTACTCAGTTCTAAATTTAAAAGCTCATTATAGTGTTGGTCTCAATTTTGACTCACTTTTTTTTTAAGTACCCCTTTGGTTCTCAGACGTTCATTTAACGTAATAACTCTTACACTCTTATAAAATTGTGTGCATTTCCGTGGTAACAGGTGATTTATTTTCTTTTTTTTTTTCAGGAGTTGATAGATGATTTCATCTTCCCAGCATCCAATGTTTACCTACAATACATGAGAAATGGAGAATTGCCTGCTGAGCAGGCCATACCAGTCTGTAGTTCACCAGCTACTATTAATGCTGGCTTTGAGCTCCTAGTTGCACTAGCAGTTGGATGTGTGCGAAATCTCAAACAGATAGTAGACACGTTGACTGAAATGTATTACATAGGTACAGCAATCACTAGTATGTAATACTTTTAATTATCTATTTTCTACTTTTTAATATATATATCATGTATAGGTTTTGTTTATTATGCACTGAAGCAAATGCTGAGTGTTTTAGTTTGTGGTTTGTGTCTGCTTTTAATGTTGCAAAATCAGGATGTCAGAATCTAGGAAAGTTTGTCAGTGTAGCCTTTATTGTTCTTCTTTATGCAGTAAATGTACTGACTTGCATTACATAGTTGCATCCAAATTCCAACCCCAGCCACTTACACTGTCTGACCCTTCCTGTCCCAATCTCTGACTACTCCCCTTTGTCCATGCCAGCTCCCAGGAACCTCATTCTCTCTGTATCTTCTACTTCTGTCTCATCGTTTCAGGCTCTACCTAACCAATCCCAGAACCTCATCAGGTATCTTTGGCTCAGCTTTAGTGCCAGTCTCTTGGTTGCTCACCTAATTTGTCATCGTTTTCCACACACAGACACAGGTCCACTGTCCTGTTTCCCTTTTTAGTTCTGAACTCATTCTCTGGTTGTCATAGTCCTTTTTCAAGCATTTGTTCGCTCAGTTTTGGCCTTGTCTCAGCACTGCTCTGCACTGAAGGAGCTTTCTCCTTCTCACTGGAGAAAGATTATAGCAATTGCAGTATGTATAAAAACTTGCCAATATTAGTGCTTCCCCAAATCTTTGTTCGCGAAGCCTAGCCATGATAATGATTAGTGCTTCAAAAGCTAGTAGTCAGATGAAACTTGAGCTAATTTTCACAAAGATGGCAAAAGGCTCATACTTTAACATGGATTTTTGTTGTCAGTAAAAAGTATATAAGACTTTCTTAGAAGTGAACAAAGAGGAGAATATTTTCTCCAGCCCTGAGTGGGATAACGAAACCATTTTGGCTGTAATATTAACAGGGAAAGGGAAAAAAGAAAAAAAACCTCAACACCAACAATAAGTAAAAATCCAAACACCATCAAACCAAGCAAGCCCACACTCATATGGGAGGAAAGGCTGGTAGAGCTGGGGTTGTTCTATCTGGAGAAGAGAAGGCTCCTGAGGTACCTTATTGTGGCCTCCATTACTTAAACATGACTTATAAGAAAGAGAGAGTTTTCTACCAGGGTCTATAGTTACAGGACAAGAGGCAATGATTTTAAACTGAGAGAGAGAGAGTACATTTGTGTTGGACACAAGGAAGAAATTCTTCACTATGAGAGTGCTGAGATGCTGGAGTGGGTTGCCCAGTGAAGTTGTGGATGCCCCATCCCTGAAAGTGTTCAAGGCCGGGTTGGATGGGGCCCTGAGCAACCTGGTCTGGTAGAAGCCCATGACAGGGGTTTGGATCTAAAAGATCTTTAAAAGTCCCTTCCAGCCCAAGCCATTGTGTGATTTAACAGAATGTTTAAACTCAGAGGGTTCAACCAAACTGTGAGCAACTAAAAATAGTGTCCCAAGGAGGGAATTGTCCGTTACCCCTCACAGTGGCAGTGCTACTTGCTCAGGTGGTGCCATCAGTGAGTCATTTGAGATTTTTCAGTCTCTTCCTTTTTAATTCCATCTCAATAAATGAACAGGGCAGCTTTATGGTGTTCCCCTCTGCCTCATCCTTTTTTCTTCACCCTTTTCTATTGGGAAGTAGTGTGTTTCTTGTCACTTCACAATTAGAAGGATTTCATTACATTTCCTTCTACTCCAGTATTTGGTAAGCATGATAGAACACCACATCTCCGTGGTCAGAGAGAGGAGACAACACATGTATGAACTCTGCATGCTGTGTGATTCATATACCAAGTTTGCTTGCAAACATGCATGCTCTCTTATGTCAGAATTTTTTGTGTTAAAACTACAGGGCTACAGGTTAGCTAGGAAATTGTGATCATAAATGTACTCTGAAGAGATGTGATACATATTTTTTCCTCCCGAGTCTTCTCTCTCAGATCCCTCACAAGTCATAAAGATAGCATTTCCTAAAACTGTTTCCCATCCTGGCAATGGAAAGTGAGGCTTAAGTGAAATAATTTTAAATGATTTTAAAAGGATTATAAATTTCTTAAAGGCTTATAAATTGATTATATATTCTAGATTCATTCAACTGAATTCTTCGACTAAGAAGCTTGGTGGTATTGAGGAAAGACTTCTGTTTCATATCTAAATAGACTTGAATTTTTGCCTGGACACCTCTTTAGTTATGCAATAGAAGAAAATTATATAATGTCAAGATTGCAAATAGAATTGTCCTTCATAGAAGTTGTGTTGATTTTAGCAGTTAAGTTTTCTGGTGAAACGTTTGTTTTATTAAACTGCAGTGTGATACAGACTAATAACAATTCTATGCAACTGCCCTTTATGTTGCATTGATATTCTCTTTATTTTATAACAAAATAGTTCCCTTATCATATTCTGCTTTTTTCTTCTAGCTTGTGAAGCTCTTACAGAATGGGAATATCTACCACCTGTTGGGCCTCGACCACCAAAGGGATTTGTAGGGCTAAAAAATGCTGGTGCCACTTGTTACATGAATTCTGTCATTCAGCAGCTGTACATGATTCCAGCCATCAGGAATGGGATTCTTGCCATTGAAGGCACAGGCAGTGATGTAGATGATGACATGTCTGGGGATGAAAAGCAGGACAATGAGGTAAATTTATTTATGTAGAACTGGCTTATCTTTAACTAGTAACTCTTTTTTGATGAAAAGGTTATAGCAAATTTCAGTTGTTAATCAATCACTGATTTCCACTGATAGCAGTGGGGAAAATAGCATAATATTTCTTACTTGACTAGGCTCACTACCAGAGGGGCAGTTCAGAAGATCCAAGCAGCAAGGTTTGCAGAATTCCTCCTCATGGATCTGTACTGGAAAGGAACGTGTCTTATTGCTGCCACCAGAACGTTGTTAATGCATACAAAGACAGTATTTGATTTTTCAGCTGAGAGTATGAAACATCCTAGATTGTCAAATTAAACAAGAGATACAACAAGCTTTGAGCCAGCTACGTATCAGTGTTAATGGCACAAATTTTCTTTTGCTTTTCAGAGCAATGTTGACCCACGAGATGATGTGTTTGGGTACCCACATCAGTATGAAGACAAACCAGCACTGAGTAAAACAGAAGATAGGAAAGAGTACAATATTGGAGTTTTGAGGCATCTCCAAGTAATTTTTGGTCATTTAGCAGCTTCCAGGCTACAGTACTATGTACCAAGAGGGTTTTGGAAACAATTTAGGTAAGTAGAAAATTTAGTATTGATGTTTGTTCACTGCATCAGTAGCAGAAATGGTGGTGATGTAAAGCATATGTGATTTGCAGTGATGTAAGGTATAAATTAGCAGAACTTGTGCAGCACTGTATTTGTTATCCTACCTTCTCACCATTCTGTAAAAGTCTGTTAATAAACCAAAGTTTACATCAGGATGGTTATTTTGAATTTTAGCAGTTCTTGACATTGATATTGAGACTGAATTAAGTGTAAAGTTACACACAAAAGCTTTTTTTTTTACTTACCAGAAAGTATTAGGGACAGAGTAACAGGTGATATACTACATCAAAAACCAATAGTTTCCCTCAGTAAGAAGGGATTAATAGCTTGAATAATTTTTTTTTTTTTAGAAAAGCAGTTGTTGAAGAACAAAACAAAAAATACTTGACAAGATTGTGCTTTCATTTTCAGACTTTGGGGTGAACCTGTAAATCTACGTGAACAACATGATGCTTTAGAATTTTTTAATTCCTTGGTGGACAGTTTAGATGAAGCTTTAAAAGCTTTGGGCCATCCAGCAATGTTAAGTAAAGTTTTAGGAGGGTCCTTTGCTGACCAGAAGATTTGTCAAGGATGCCCACATCGGTAAGTGTTTAAGATTTTTCTCCTTTTTTTACAGGAAAACCACCTATGTTTGTGTTCTTATAAAAGTGATTAGAGTCAAGAGTGGGGTTTTTGTGTGATTTGGGTGTTGGATTTTTTTTTAAAGCTAATAGACTTTTATTTCTTATTTTTTTATAGCCTTAATTTGTGTTCAAGTGCCTTCTTAATTATTATTGCTTCTACCTTGCAGATTGTATGTGAAGCATTGTGTATTGATCAGGGCAGAAAAAGATAATGCTTTTTCATGTTAAAAGTGAAAACAATTTAGGGACCAAATGCAATGTAGAAAATTTTAAGACCTGGCCAACAACTGTCGCTGTCTTCAGTCTTCCATACTGTGTGTTTAGAGCTGACCCAAGTGTGAGTCTTTAGTTCCAATGAGTAAACTCTGTTCATGTTCACAATGTAACCTGTAATTAAGAAGAATGGTGTAGAAGGTTAATCTTTTTCTTAAGGCTTCTGCTGTATTTGTATTTAACTTTAAATGTGAATACTGAATTTCAGCTTCATACAGGATATGTAAAAACACACTCATACCAAATCCAACTGCAAGTCTGTAGCTCACTGGTGATGGTGATTAGTGAAGGAATAGAAGCAGACATTGTAAAGTTGTAATTCCCTAGACTTTTTCACCTATCCCTATATATCCCATCATATATCCCTTTTCAGGTGGATGATTAAAATTGCATGTAAGACTCAGGATGACCTAATGGTGAACTTGTTCTTTTTCAGCAGTTGCTTTTATATTATTGTGTTTGATTTTATTTCACTATCAGTTGGCCTCTTTACTGTTCAGCTCATGTGTGGTTCTTAAAAAATATAGATCTCTGCACATTGCTGTTGCAAATCCTCTTTATTGTGAAAGTTTGCTATTTACTAGAGCCTTCAGTTAGCAATTAAAATACAGGGGAAAATGATACAAATGGATTATACTGTGGTAATCTTTCAGCTTCGGTTGAGCTCATGTGTGAATTAGAAGAATTTATAAGTGGCACGTCTTCAGTTTCATGGGTTAAAATGTGTGACTAGAATTAAGTTGAAAATATTGCAAGATAAATGAAAGCACTGATTTTACTTCATATGCAGTGGGTAATTAAATGGCAAATACAGATCTGAAGCAACAAGAGTTACCAATCATTCCTGTTATTATGTACTATCCTAAAGTATTGCCTATCTTTTTAGAACTCTACTGGATTTGCATGATTGTACTTACTAATAAAAATGTTACCCTGCTTGTAGTTTAGGGAGGAGAAAACTGATGATAACTAAACTGTGGATTTGGGTATGACAAATTAACAGCATTTCTGTATTTTGTAAGTTATTTAATAGGTGAATGCATATTACTGTTAGTGGAAGTGTTTCTAAATATTTATTTATTCATCCTTGAATGCTTGATTGCATGTCAGAGGAACAAGCCCTTCAGGATTATGTTGGAATTGATGCCACTTTTTTAATTTATTCATCACTTCTTTATCTTTAAAAACAAAAACATATTTCCAAGATGTATCAACTGGTTGTCTCTCAAGCATTGCTGATTCATTGCTAGACATTTGTTTGAAGGTTATATTAGAACACAGTACGTCAAAGGCAGTCATAAATATGCAAAATGATTTTATGAAGACAGCTATTCATTTTTTTTTTCAGATAGAAAATACAAAGGCTTTTTGTTTGTTTCTTTGCTTAATTGGAATCTGTTTTGAACTGTTGTCATTAGATGTGATACAGTATTTGTGTTTATCAGTCTAATTCCTGACTGTAAAGATTAGCAATGGAAAAGTGCTCTGCTCTGCTCTCTGTGCTTTCCTACTTGCTTGGTTTGCCAAGAGTCTGTCACGCTACTTTAGCTGCTTTAAAAATGTGATGTGCTAAAAAAATCAACTTCCATGATCTTTTCAGTGAACTTGAGACATACAAGTCATTTTTATGATCTTCATAAAGTAACTATAGTTAGTGCAGATGAAAAAAATACAGTGTGCACATATTGTAATGTAATTGTAGGAAGAATGAAATAAAAAAGAGTTCAATTCCTTTTTTACTGCTTTCACACTGTAGCACATGTAAAACATGAAAATAGAACATATTTCTATCTTTCTCATGCATTTGCCTGTTCATTGGTAGGTATGAATGTGAGGAATCCTTCACAACTCTGAATGTAGATATAAGAAATCACCAAAACCTTCTTGATTCTTTGGAACAGTACGTCAAAGGAGATTTATTGGAAGGTGCAAATGCGTATCATTGTGAAAAATGCAACAAAAAGGTAATGATTCCTTATGTTTTGAATTTGTGTACAACTGTGATGTTACAGCTGTACTAAGTTCAGTCTTAGTTCGTGTTCAGGGGGAAAAAGTCACCCTTTGATTACTGAATTTGGTATTTGGTGATAGTATATGAATGGAAACTTAAAGAGCTGCTCGTGTCCTTTTTTAGGTTGATACAGTGAAACGCTTGTTGATTAAGAAGTTGCCTCCAGTTCTTGCCATCCAGTTGAAACGATTTGATTATGACTGGGAAAGGGAATGTGCAATCAAATTCAATGATTATTTTGAATTTCCACGAGAACTGGACATGGAGCCTTACACGGTGGCAGGTGTAGCAAAATTGGAAGGGGATGACGTGAATCCTGAAAATCAGATAATACAAAATGAACAGTCGGAAAACGAACACTCTGGGAGCACAAAATACAGGCTTGTGGGTGTGCTTGTGCACAGCGGCCAGGCCAGCGGCGGACATTACTACTCCTACATCATCCAGAGGAATGGTGGAGACGGTGAGAAGAACCGGTGGTATAAATTTGATGACGGAGATGTGACAGAGTGTAAAATGGATGACGATGAAGAAATGAAAAATCAGTGTTTTGGTGGAGAATACATGGGAGAAGTGTTTGATCACATGATGAAGCGCATGTCCTACAGACGCCAGAAGAGGTGGTGGAACGCTTACATTCTTTTTTATGAACGTATGGACACAATAGACAAAGACAATGAACTAATAAAATATATTTCAGAAATAGCTATCACCACTAAACCCCATCAGATTAAAATGCCATCAGCCATCGAGCGAAGTGTGAGGAAGCAGAACGTGCAGTTCATGCACAATCGGATGCAGTACAGCCTGGAATATTTCCAGTTCATAAAGAAGTTGCTTACTTGTAATAGTGTCTACCTAAATCCTCCTCCAGGTTAGTATGTTACTGTGATAATTATGGATTAACTTCTTGCAAGAAGAGTTTTGATTCGTGTGGTCAATATTTTGTCAAGCCAATGAAAATTTTGTGTGTTCTGCTGTGAATACTCTGTCCTCCTGGACTTCTGCAGTTAAACATCCACTGTTGAGTTGTTCATAAGGGATAAGTTGCCAGAATATTTAGGAAAAAATACTTTGATAAGCTGTCAGCTGTTACTCAGCTTATGTACTAAGTCAAGTTAAACTACTGAAGTTTGGGGGCTGTTCTGCTGAAAACAGTTCTCAAGGTGAGATGCTGAATTTCTAGAATCAGAGATATGTTAACATCCAGGTACCTGTCTTAAAGCTTACATTTTCAAATGATGCCTTATAGAAGATAGAGGCTGTTTTGATCAAGTTTCTTGTTAAAATTGGAACACCATGTTAGACAAAATCAGTTACATTATTATAAGTTGCTTTTATTTTGTCTACATGTGAGTATTTTGATTTTTCTTTAGGACAAGATCATCTGTTGCCTGAAGCAGAAGAAATAACTATGATTAGTATTCAGCTTGCTGCTAGATTTCTCTTCACCACAGGATTTCATACAAAGAAAATAGTCCGTGGCCCTGCTAGTGATTGGTATCTTGTCTTTTAACAACACTTACAATTTTGGAAGTTTGATATCTGTTAAAAGATCTCTTTTAGATACTTATGATAGTAAAAAGTGTATGTGGTCTGTCTTCTTTTCTCCTCTTCACAAAATGTGTGGTGAAGGTGCACATGAAAAGGGGGGAAAATTTAAACAGAAAATACTGGGAAGAAACTGAACCTTAAAATAAACTTCCTGAGGTGACCATCTTCAAAATTCATTTTCAGACACAGCTTAAATCTACCTTTTGTATGTCTTGTAAAACAAATAAAGGACTAGAAGCTATCGGTAGCACAAAACTAACAGGTTATGTTTTCTGACAAATTCAGAATGGTTTATTCATTGTTTGAGTAGTTTTGAACAAAGCTGGTTTGAATCTATTGTTGCAGCTTATATTTGTATTGTTTGTGTAATGTGTATAGTCTCTGAGACCCTGTTAGCAGAGAACTTTGTGTACATTGCTACAGGGCCTGTAATTCAAAGCCATAGTACAACAAACAAGACAAATTATACTCACTGCACCACAACATATTAGTCTTTAAGTTCAGTTATTTTGTGCTAGAGGGAGAAGTGTGGGTTACTACTGGTCAAACTGAAGAGAAAATCTGGTATTCATGGTGAGCAGTAGTTTACCAGCTGCTAGTAAGTAGTTTTGTAATACAGGGCAAATACATATCTCCAATAGCAGATTCCAGAGTAGCTGAGTTACTCCAGTTATTTTAAGACATCAGGAAGAGTTCAAATACTACTGCAGGAAGGAGGACAGATTCATGCAAGGCCCTGTCTGAAACAGATACTTTACTCTTTGGGTATTGGTTTTTTTGGCTTGTGTGTTTTTTAGATCTGTAAATGAGAGTGTGAATTCCTGTTAGGTTGCATATTTAGTTACCTGTCTCATACCCAGCTCATAAAATCCACCTTGTTTTCTCTGCTGCTCACCCTCTACCCCAGTTCTAGTACAGAGGGAAGAGTGGCTGCCAAAATAGGACCTCCTTTGAGCAGTAAGGAGTTTGGGGGTTCTTTAGTTAGTTCTTATAGATAACAGAAGTAAAATGCTTCAGTTAAATGTTAGGTTTTAATTGAGTGTACCTTTAATTTGTGATTGCACATAACAGAACATCACTCTAGAAAGTACAGTTTATGTAATTGGAAGCATTAATGTTTGGGAATCACCTTTAACATGTGATTTCTTGAAATTCTGCAAAAGAACACATCTGCCAAATTCATTAATATCTACATGTGGTCATAATCTCAGTTGTGCCATTTTCTGTTTCAGGTATGATGCACTGTGCATCCTCCTTCGTCACAGCAAGAATGTACGCTTTTGGTTTGCACACAATGTCCTTTTTAATGTTTCAAACCGCTTCTCTGAGTACCTTCTGGAATGCCCTAGTGCAGAAGTGAGGGGTGCATTTGCAAAACTTATAGTATTTATTGCACATTTTTCATTGCAAGACGGACCATGTCCATCACCTTTTGCCTCTCCTGGACCTTCCAGTCAGGTATTTAATCTTCAAACAAAAAGGTTTTTCAACTTATTCTTACTTCTTCATTTATAAGCATTTAATGCTAAATAAATTCTGGAGTAGATGCATCAGTGTTGACTGGAAATCTCTGCAGGCCATTTTGCACTACAGCATGATGTAACTCCACGAGTTTGTGAGAGAGATGCTGTCAGAGGGGTTCAGTTCCCCCTCATTTGTAAATCTCTGTGAAGACTCAGCAGTGAGAACTTCGAGTTGCAAGTGTGAAATAGTGGCTTTTTTACTAAAGTAATGTGTAGAGAAGTGAACCCTTGCTTTGCATTTAGAATTTTAAACAAGTAAATAAGCCCCACAAAAAAGCAAACAAAAATAATATAACTGAAAACCTGCAGGAGTTCCCTAAGTTTTCATCCTGTATCCTGCAACAGTTAAAATTGTAACTTTGAGGAGGAGTAGGCAATGAGTTGCCTAGTTTTATACACCTAGAACTGACAAACAAAAAAAAAACCTATAACTTAATGTAATACTTGTCATAACAATGTTTTTATTTGGACTCTATTAAAATTTAGAAGATGAACCTTTTTGAGCCTTTTCTCAATCATGTTTTTACTGTCTACAGCAAGATACTTCTGATTTGTACACTTCCACTTACCTTCTCAGAATGTTATCACTGCTATATCCAGCTAAAGAATTTGTTTTAAGTTAAAGTTACATAGGTTTTAGCAGTGTTGTGTTTCATGAAGTATTAGAGATACACCTGTAGGGGTGATTTGGTTGTCTGAGTGTGTGAAGTTGACAGTGGAACTGCACGTGTGTTTCTTATTTCAGCCTATCTGCTGTTGGAGAAAAAACTCAGCTAAAAGCTTCTCTACTTGCATAATTTCCTGGACTTAACATGGTACTGAGTGATGGGAGTCTTGTTCCCTGTATGTCTGTTTGTCTTGTGTGAGGTACAGAAGATTAACCAACTGCTGGTATTTTGGAGCTTGTCTGGATCCCATACCTTTAAACCAGTTCTGTTTTCTGTCGTAGTAGAAAGTATAAACTAAATAAAGATATGTTCAACCACTGACATTAAAACTTTTTCTTTCAATAGGCTTATGATAACTTAAGTTTAAGTGATCATTTACTGAGAGCGGTACTAAATCTGCTAAGAAGGGAAGTATCTGAACACGGGCGCCACTTGCAGCAGTATTTCAACCTGTTTGTGATGTATGCCAATCTAGGTAAGGACACTGCACACACTTTTTCTCATGGCACTGTAATAAACTGGTTTTTGATTAATGGTCATTTACAGAGGTGTAACAGCAGGAGAATCCAGTTTTCCATCTTCAAGTAGATTGTTATCATTATATGTCGTATAAATGCTCCCTAGAGCGTCTGTCTTCCTCCAGTTTGGAGCTTGGGGCTTTAGTCTTCCTACCATCCTTGGAAGATAAACATGGGAAGGTGGGAGCAATAAGACTGTGTCCTTCTGAGAGAGGGTGGGGTTAGGTAACATTTTAAAAAGTCCTTGACCATTGCTGTTTATCAGCTCCTGCAGGAAGTTATAAATGTTGGATTACTTTGTGGCTAAAGTGTTAATCAAGTGTATCAATCCAAAGGTAGCTATGTCAGAGTTCCCACATGGGATTGTCACACGCAGACACAAGAGTTCTGGAAGCTCTTCCAAGTAGGTAGACACTTTAAAAGGAATTTAATTTCCTATCTGTAAAATTAATCTGGACAATTGTGTTAATCTAATTACACCTGTAACATCTGTTGCTTTCATATACTTTGTCTACCAAAGCATTCTCTGTCAGGCAGGTTCCACCATGACCCCCAGAGTGGACTTAAAGTCAATACAGAGAAGAAAGATGCAATTCTTCTGCTCTGCCTTCTCTTTTCTTCTTTACTAGCTTTTCATAGTCAGTCAGTACAGTTGAGGTCTCCAAGCAGGAGAGCATTCAGAACCCAGGGAAAATACAATTTTATTTGTGAGTCTGATAATTTTCACAATCTACCTGCAAAGATAAACCTGGAAATACAGTGCTAAGCAGTTGTGCTTGTCTTACTACTGTTACCTGAAGGCTTCTGTATTGATGTAGACCTCATTCATTAAAAGCCACAATAACATCTTTCCTGCAGCATCCCAAGTTCTCTGTAAAAGATTAAATTGTCTGACATTTTTAGAAGTCAAATAATATATTACATTACATTATATTATATTACAATATCAAAGCGAGAGCTCAGTTCTACAAAAGATGTAACTACAAAACTATCTAGCATAATCAAAAAAATACCATAAATAAAAGCTCTTAGATTCCTCCTTCTTATCAGAAAGATAGAAGGGAAGGTCTAGTTATATTTTAGAATAAGAAAAAGCTTGGAAAGGTATGGAAAATTGTGACTTTTAACCAAAATAAGAAACACAATATAGGATCAGAAGGGACATAGGGAATTTCCTGGTAAGTACTTGTGTAGTATGTGCAAGGTATTCATGCAGTTAAACTAGGTTTATGTTTGGATTTTTCTGGTGGGCTTGGATTTTGGTTAATTTTGGAGGTTTTCTCATTGGTTTTGCTTATTTACACTTATTGCAGCGTATGGCAAGTTACAAACTTCGAACATTTCTAATTGATCTGTCGAGGACATGATGGGAAAATAACATAACATACAATGGGGGGGATGTTTATCCTATCCTGGCCCTCAAAATAAAAGGATGAATTCATTGTCCAAAAGAGTTCTCTGAGGTTTTGCTCTTAACACAGATGCTACTAGTGAGTTACTTAAGTGCTAATGAGCACTGTGAAGAAATTATAGTAATTTACAACTCTGCTTCAATGTGATTTTTCAGCTGAACGTAATTTTCGTGTGCATCTTTATTGATTTAATTATTTTTTTCCTCAGGAAGCATAAGTGATGGTTTAATAAAACCCATGAAGTGAAAAGTTGCGAGTCGTGTAAACACTGGTTCTTTTTGTTTTAAAAAAATTCTAAAAATCAGGTATTGTCAGTGCCAGAAACAAGGTATTTTTCTTTCTCCCTGCCCCGTAAAGGTGTAGCAGAGAAGACACAACTTCTGAAACTAAATGTTCCTGCAACCTTCATGCTTGTGGCTCTGGATGAAGGTCCAGGCCCTCCAATTAAATACCAGTATGCTGAACTGGGGAAGCTGTACACAGTCGTGTCACAACTGATCCGTTGCTGCAACGTGTCATCGAGGATGCAGTCTTCTATCAATGGTACAGTGGATTTTAAGTTTTCCTTAGATTAACTGACTGGATCAGTAAATGTCTTTTTGTGCATAGTTAGCTATTATTTGTAAAGTGGATTAGCTGGAAAAACGTTTTCCTTTTGTGTTTTAGCAACTCCTTTCATTTAAAGGCAGAAATTTGTTTCTCATAAGCAAAACTGATTTGCTGTACTAAAAAGCCCAGGACAGAAATCTGTTCTGTATTTTATGCTGCATGGTTTATTCCTTAAAGATACAGGAAAATAACTGATTCATAAAGCAGGAGGTTGTTGATTACAAAATAATAATGGTTTTAGAATAGTTTAAGCACATTGTAAAGAGTTGCATAAAGATACTTTTATTGCAAGTAGGCAATGAAAAATAGATTATAAAAGTAATCTGTACAGGAAAACCACCATAGCAGGCTCTGAGATAGCTAATAATGCTTATCATGAAGAGATGTTGCAATGTTGTGGGTAGCTCTTGAATATGATTTGGTGCTTGTTCACACTCAAGACGACAAATGGAAGTCAGCACTTTAATTTATGAAAGATAAAGAATCAGCTAGAAATTGATTAACCACAGTGTAAATCATTAATATCTCCAGTGGCTGAATAGAGTGCAGTTATTTTTGAGAAATGGTGACAGAATATTGGGCCATGTGGACTTTATAGCCTGTATATGTACATGTTCTGTTAAGCATATTTTAGAAAACCTAATTAGGAATCTGTAGAGAAGCTATTTAATGGCAAACTCATTACAGCTTGATGTGTCAGGCTATAAAGTCAATAGGCTAGAATGTGCTGTAGTGAGATTAATGAACTGAAAATTTTACTGTGCTATAATAAGCTTCAGAATCATTTGGCAGTTTTGATTGGGTTTGTTTCCAGAGCACTATATGAAGCTTACACTGAAAAGATATTCTACCTATGAAAAATAATTGTATATTCACTGTATTCATGACATTGTAGTGAAAAAATTTACTTTGTCTGAACATCATTCTGGCTACTAATTATGATTACCGTTTGCAGAATAAAGTTATTTTTTGCTTCAGCATATTAAGGTAGAGAAGTTCTCCCTTGGACTGTGGGCATCTTCAAACAATAATCAAAACACTGCGAAATTCAGAAACATCAGGAGCAAATCAACAGTCTTTCCTTACACAAAACAAAGCTTACTAAATAAGATGCATTAATTTGTATTCTTTCGAAAGTGTATTACTTCTGTACACTCCAGAGATTCAGATGGGACTGTTCTGACATAGATATTCCTCTGAACAGTTTTACATTGTCTTATGGAGTAAATAGATGTTGTGTCCTTAAAGTATGACAGGTTTGGGCTGTGTTACACAAGCACTGAAGCAGATAAATTCAGGAGATAAGAGGATTTCACTGAGGAAAACTAATGATTTTTCTTCTGGCATATGAACATGTCTCCAGCTGTTCTGCTTTGATTGTCACTGCATAATCTTATCAAAGAGGAAGAAGTAGCTCTCTCAGGCAGCAAGTGTCAAGCTTCACAATCATGAAAATTAGTTATTTCATATGATATTTTTTTCAAAGAAAATCATCTGTGAAGGGAGGATTTGTGCTTTTTCTCCATCTATTGTTTTTGATGAGTTACACCAATTTATATTTTGGAGTGACTACACTTGAGAGTACTTCAGTACCTTTTAATCTGTAATAACTGTTTGTTCTAGGTAATCCCCCACTTGCCAACCCTTATGGTGATCCTAATTTATCTCAGCCTATAATGGCACTTCAGCAGAACGTAGCAGACATTCTGTTTGTGAGAACTAGTTATGTGAAGAAAATTATTGAAGATTGCAGCAACTCTGAAGAGACCATCAAGTTGCTTCGTTTCTGCTGTTGGGAGAACCCTCAGTTCTCTTCCACAGTCCTCAGTGAACTACTTTGGCAGGTAAAAATAAAAAGCCAGGAGAAAGATGGGAATATAAATGTGTATGATATAAGATTCTGTACTTAGATGTGAGTGTTGTATTGAATACTGAACGGGTGCTTGATAAATAAATGTTCCTTAAGATGGCATCCTCTGACAGTATTTACAGTCTTAGGTCTGTACATCATGTTGAAGTACTAAGAGAAGTCCTTTTGTGAGTTTAGGAAAGCAATCAACCTTTAATGAGTCAGGAATGCTGTGTTAAGGATGGAAAGTAGAACGTGGTGGTCTTTATGTATTCCAAGAGTATCACCTAAAGACTTTCTGTCATTATACATAAAAGAACTTCTTAAATTACTTGGAGAGCTAGACTAATTTTTTAAGATCTCCCTTGTATTCATTTCAAGTATGTTCTTAAGGTTCTCTTTTACAATTTTGCAGAACATACTTGGCTTCAACCTCAGCAAAGAAATATAACACAGCAAGGTCTGTGTTATATTTCCTTTCTAATCTCTGTGAGGTCAGTCACACTTTTCCACTCCCAATAAAATTTTTGACTTCTATTAGGACATCTTTCTATTCACCCCTTTTTTTTTTCATGTAAACATCACATTTCAATATGTCTTTTTTTTTTGGCACTTGAAAGAATCATAATAAAAATCACTTTACTGATATTTTGCTAGCCATATATTTTACATTTTAGGATAACCTTTGAAGATAACCTTTGAATACATTGCCTAAAAGTAGCAATACCAGTGCAAAATGCCATTTTGCAATTTTGCTTTTCTGAAGGTATTTTTAAAGGTAGTTTCTTCAGCATCTCATGCTTGGGGCACCAGATCAATTGTATAAGGAAGTCATGAGGAAACATTTTGTCCTTTACATAACTTAATATATTTACAGACAAAACAAATATTGAACAAAACCACAACCCCCCAAATTCCCGCCACAATCAGCACTTTTTAGAAAAAGTCTTGTATCTTGAATTAATCTTCGTATTAATTTTATTCTTGTACTGCACCATGTACACTGCAGTGCTTCAAGAAATGCTTTCTTATGTTCTCTGCATTTTCCCTTTTTAAGGTTGCATATTCATATACATATGAGCTTCGACCTTATTTGGATCTGCTTCTGCAAATCCTGTTAATTGAGGACTCTTGGCAAACTCACAGGTCAGTATTTACCTGTCTTTTTATAATTCAGTATTGTTTTGTACAGATTGTTTTTCCAGTGGTTCTGTTACTAATCCTTTAAGAGGTTTGTTTTAAATAAATCCTAAATCAAAACACACAAATGAAGCATTTTTTCTTGTTTTTCTCACAAATTTTGAGATAAGTACTATTTTTCACCTTGACCTTCCTTACTATTGAGACATTTGCTGCGCAGTCCTATAAAGCCAAGATTTTTCATATAGAAAAGAATGTGCAGTTTAGGCTAAACTTATTGGTGCCTAGATTGATTCTTGGAAACAATCCCAGCCTGGTCTTGCTAAGGAGCACATCAGTTGCAAGAGTGATGCCAGGGGATGTATAAAGTGTGAACGTGGGACCAGAGCATTCCTACATAAGTCTTCTCTGTGTGGTCACATTTCAAGAGAATTTTAACTTCAACATATTATATATTAATCCAATTTGAAACCTAGTTTTTATGTGTCTACAGAATAAAGCTTTTCAAAATTGAGATTAAAAAAATGTAATTATTGTAAATACTGGCTATTTGTGATAACAGTCCATTTTTCAAAAGTTTTACATAAAAGACATAGGTGAGATAACACAAAATAAATGTCATCAACATGCTACCTGTCAGTATTTCAGAGTGTCACTGTTTCATAATAAGTGGTTATAGGTAGTATTGGATTTACTAAATAATTTCCAACTGTGTCTCATAGGACATTTAAAATACTTGAAGTAAGAGCACACTTGCTGTGTGCAGTGAAGGTATGGAAGTGGACTCCTGTCCTTAACCTGTGGAATTAGACTGCTCCTTTAGGATGTTATCAGTTGCCTGGCCTTAGTTTAGAAGGGAGTCAGGGAGGGTGGTGGTTTGGCTTAACCACACTCCAGAACGTGACAACTGAGTTGTAGGAATTTCTTCTTTTTCTTTAGAGGAATTACAGTTTAGGAAAGTGACAGAAATACCCTTTACACACAGGCTTTCCAGTTTTGCATGTATATGTGTATGTAATGCACATATCATGCAGTTTGCTTATATTTTCTTCTTGATAAACAAATATTTCCATAGGATGTGTCTTAAGTCCACAGAATGCTGGAGGATGGACGTACTTAAGTGGATATGAAGTAAAATAGTATATTTTTAGGGTTGAACTGCAGGTGAGAAATCAGTAAATGGTTGTTGTGGATAATGCTACATTTAAAGTAACAGGGTGTGAAGGGTGTTGAATGTTATAGTGTGGCTTCCCTGGAAAAGTACATCACTCCATGTTCAAGACTACAGTCTGAGGAGTAGCACTGTTGTATGGAATTGTGTTAGGCTTCAGCAGAGGAGTATTAAATGGCCACCTGCAGTCATCCCCTGACTGAAATACTGGTTTGGTGCTGTTCTTGGTTTTGCTGTGATAATCAGAGAGTTTAAATGATCTTTGTCTTCTCTTTAAAAAGAACAAACAAAAAACAAGCCACCACCAAACAAACAGCAAAACTGTCCATGGTAAATGGGGTCTTGTAACTCCTGGAAAACAAACATCATCTGACCTCAGGCAGTGTGTGTGTCCCTCAGTGCTCCACCTCTTCTGGCACTGCCAGGTCACTGCTGCCGTTCCTTGGCATCAGACCCACTCTCTTAAATTTTTCTTGATTTGACAAGTTCAGGTGCTTAGTTTGGGATAATAATGTTCCAAGTGCCGTTAAGTTAAAATAGCTGAAGTAGAGCTCGTCATGGCTTTTGGATGGAGCCTGGGCTCATGGCTGCCTGCAGTCTATTCACTGCCTGTGCCAGGGCTGTGAGGAAAGAGGGCAGTTGCTTTTCCTACCATGAACGTAGCTCTTTGAGACTTCTTTTTCAGAGCCAAAAATATGTCAGTTCTCAGTTTTTGCACAGTTTCAGGGTGGCAGTTAATTTCCCTACCCCCTGTTTGAGAGCAGAAGGCAGAGAAACTGGGCTTAGTTCCAGGGAATGCCCCAGTCCCTTTTTCCCAGGGACAAATATGTACCAGTTCCTCTTCAGAGGAACTGCATGTAAAAGAGTGCATCTTTGAGAAGCATAACTAAGTGTAAGTAACCATTCTGTTGAGGATTTAACTGTTCCAGTTTTGTAAGGACTGTAAGGGTTAAACAGGACTGTTTTGCAAATGCAGTATACTTTTAAAATAAGTAGTAAAAATTAACCAGTTACAGTTGATTACTATGATTAGAATTAATCATACTTACATTTTTATATATATCTTGTTCTGTTAGTTTAAATACTACCAAACATGCTAAAAATGTTACATATATGATATGTCAAGTTTGTCTTCTGATTTTAAAAAAACCTCTTGACTAACACCAGAAGTCAGAACACAAGCTGCCCCTTTTATAATTACAATATAAGTGGAGCCTTAATTCAAACACTGAAACTCTTTAACACTTGAAGTGTTGTTGTTGTTTTGGTTTGATTTTTTGTAGGATTCACAATGCACTTAAGGGAATCCCAGATGACAGGGATGGACTATTTGACACCATTCAGCGCTCGAAGAATCATTATCAGAAAAGAGCTTACCAGTGTATAAAGTGCATGGTAGCTCTCTTCAGCAACTGTCCTGTAGCTTACCAGATCCTTCAGGTGATACCTTTCATTCTGTTTCTTGCTGCTTTTTCCTAGTGCTGTGGGTTTTAAAATTAAAAAAATTTAACAATTAAAAAAACAAACCCCACCATTATTCGTTTTTTATCACTTTGATGAAATTGCAACTTTGAAGTACAACTCATTTGAACCTTCCTGTATTAGAAAGTCAGTATATGGGGTTGAAAGCAATTTGTTTAAATTCACACTCATGATTCTGTGATGCAGCTGCAAATCCACAGACTTCATTTCAAATTTGAAGTTTTCTTTGTGCAGTATAGGATATCTGGGGACTCTTTCAAAACAGCAGCAGATGGGTTGGTGGCCTGTTCTCTAATAGCTGATGTATAAGAAAGGAAAATTATTTCTCTTTTCAAGATTAAAGGAAATAATTTTGAATTGTTTCTTTTCCATCTGCAGAGCAATGGAGATTTGAAGAGAAAATGGACCTGGGCAGTAGAATGGCTTGGAGATGAGCTCGAGCGTAGACCATACACTGGCAATCCCCAATACACCTACAATAATTGGTCTCCACCAATACAGAGCAATGAAACATCAAATGGCTACTTCCTAGAGAGGTCACACAGTGCTAGAATGACTCTTGCAAAGGCTTGTGAACTCTGCCCAGAGGAGGTAAAGAATTAATTTGACTTCGGTAAAAAAATTGAGTAAAATGCTTCTGTAAACAATTAAGCTTAGCAACAGTCTCTGGTCATTGAAGAGGCAACAGATTTCATAAGTGTTTTCTAAATGCGGATTTATATTTTTATTGACTTCAGTTACATACTCCTGTGTATTTTTCAGCTTTTATTAGTGTTTCTGTAGGCATCTGTCACTTGGAGAATTAGCAATGTGGAACTGGAATTGAACACTTAAAGTAGATTATGAATGGGTCTGTATTTCCAGTAGTATATTTACAGGGGAGTTTTTATGTAGTACAGTACAAGCTGTAGGTGACAATGTGGAGTGGAATTTTTCTCCAGGCATGTCTGAAACAATCACTTCCACATAGGATTTGTTCTGGGTAGAATAATTGTAATATGTTTTACCAAAGTAAATTAAATGGGTTTTTTCAAACTTTAGGAACCAGATGATCCTGATGCCCCAGATGAACATGAGTCTTCTCCACCTGAAGATGCCCCACTGTATCCCCATTCACCTGGTTCCCAGTATCAACAGGTAAAAGCTCTGAGTTGAACCATTTATTCAGAGTTTCAGGTTTGTTTTTTTTTTCTTTAGCATTTGTGGTAACTTATATTATAGGCATTTAGCCAGAAGCATATTATTGTCAAATATCACACTTGGAGGGATAAAGATAAAGGTACATCTCCATTTTGCCAGGAGCAGTTACACCATATGAGAATTTTATCAGATCAGGGATTAATCATCCACAGAAAGACCTGAGGGACTGATGTCATCACAGTGACTGAATTTGATTCTGTCATATTTATTGACATTGATAATATTTAGTGAGTTGCTTACTTGTTTTCAAATATAAAATCAAGCCTCAAAGCCTAATTTCAGTTTGGATAATTGGAAGGCTTTTGGAAAAAAGCAAATGGCTTTGTGCTATGAACAATGATGTCTAAATCTTAAGTACATACAAAATCTAAATCTGTTTTTACGTTAAATGCCTGCTTTGTTAATATTTTCTGGTGGAAAGCTAGATCTGAAAAAAATCCTTACCAGGGTTTTTTTTATCGAATCGGCTAATTACTAGATCCTGCACTTAGTTGCCATTTTTTGTTCCAATTCATTTTATATATTCCAAATCTGCTAATTTAATTTCCTTTCCTGCCCAAATGCATTTTCCCCTCCATCTTGCTTTCCTTACTTGATGTTCTCAGCAGAGCAGTTGGTAAGTCATGCAGATTTTCCCACTCCTTTCTGAGCTCCCAAGTTCGGACACATTCTGTAACCTCACCGTTATCCGTGTGATGTGTTCACTTTCTTGCAAGAGATGGCATTTCTCACTAACACACACAATCCTCATATTCCTAGTTTCTCCACAAACTCTGCAAAACAGTAGATAAATGAGGTGTTTTTGTTGGCCAGATCTGTGTATGACTTCTTAAACTGGGGCAGAGCATCTGCAGAAGACTGCTGGTCTAGATTTCATTCAGTTCTGTAATGTTGAATTTCCCCTTTAAAAATTAAAGTGTGCTGCATAAATACAGGTATGCTTTTTCCATTGTTTTAGGAAAAAAAATCAAGCTGATTGAATCTGTTAATAAAATATATGCACAGTTTAATGTGGCAGCACGTAGGCAATCTCTCTTTGTCTCCTTTTCTTTCTTTCTTGCTACTTTTGCTTTGCATGTAACTGTTTGTTATTCAAAAGCTGAGATTGCTATTTCAGCTGATCTTGTACCTTTACAGTTGAATGTTTGTTTACCTTCTGTGTAAATCAGAAAGGTAAGTGAAAGGTGTGGATCAGAGGAATGAAGAAGCTGGGATGTGTGTTCATACTGACGTTGCCACAGGAGAAGTTCGGTGTGCTTGAGGATACGGTTCAGTGGTCTGAATGGAAAGGGGGAAAGCAAACGAGTGAGGAAACATCCCACAAGTTTAAAGCCCCTTTAAACTGTTTCTGTTTTCTTGCAGAATAACCACGTGCATGGACAGCCATATACGGGCCCGGCAGCACATCATATGAACAACCCTCAGCGAACTGGCCAACGAGCACAAGAAAACTACGAAGGCAGTGAAGAAGTTTCCCCGCCTCAGACAAAAGATTAGTGAAATGCACATAATCAATTAACTTGCTCCATCAAGACTGTGCACCCAGGCCTTACAGTCCAACCTTTCTCTGTGTCTGGCTAATATTTAAAACTAGAAAAACTATTCCTAATCAACATGGAGTGGAGAGTCTATTCACTGTCTTATCTGCAGAAAATTTGCTGTCAATATATAACCCGCCTGCAGTGGAAAGTGTATAGTGTTTTGTAATAAATGGCCTGATGCTAATGTGTAAATGGCAAAGGTGTATATAGTATATTAATGTTTGACTGTTAATTCTTGAGCAAGAAACATTTTTTTTTGTCTTGATGAGACTCACAGATCTACAAAAACAAAAAAATAATTTCTTGATATATCTGCTGCGCTCTGCAACCAGTGTTGCCTGCCTCATGGCAGTTGGATCAACTCCTTTATGAAAAAGCCTATCCATGTCAACCACAAAAATAGTTTCATGTTAATTCTTTGCCACTGGAGTCGATTTTACTATGAGCAACGTAATGGCTGGTAACCTTTTAATTATTTGGTTGATGTGGAAAATTGGTGATGTAACATTGTTTCTAGATCTTTTTTCATTGCCTTTTTCATTCTGGTATTAGGTTAATCACTTTGAAGCTATAGTTATGCTGTAACATTTAGCATGGCTTCACACCAAGTTAGTGTAGCCAATGAGGGGAAAAAAAAAAAACAAAAACAAACGTGACAGCAGTTGTCCCAATGTGACAACTGTATTGCTCAGAACTTTTTCTTCTTACACCTAGACTATAAAATGGGGAGGGAAAATGTGACAAACAAGTGGTTTTCAGTTTCACATATGTTCCTCACATCTGATGTTTGACAGTTCTCTCTCTGGGTGGGATAAAGAACACTTAGTTTTCAGTAATAGGAATTTAAAAGATTTAAAACAAATATGCAAAAATTTGCTATGCCAGGATGCCTGGAGCATAATAGACTGTATTTGGTGTGCTTGTTTTGTTTCTTTGGTAGAGCTTATTAGATAAATTTCTAACACTTTCCTTCTACTGCATCCCAGTGAAGTGGAAGTCAACAAAATCACAGAGTACTTGTGAGTGCCACTGCACCAAGTTAACTTGCTGGTTTTCTGCTCGTTCACAGTTCTACTTGAAAGCGAGAATTGTCTTAGCTCTTTATCCATTATACAGAAAATCTTAACATTAGAAGCAGGGTTTAAAGATAAAAGAAACTACTGGTTAGTCAAATACAATTCTGAGGTATCTCTATTCCAGAATAAACATTTGTTTAAAGACTTAAAGAAACGCATCAGTAAATACTGTATTTAAATGAAAATTGGTAACTTGAATGTGTGTAATTTTTTTGGAACCTGTCTAAAAACCAAATACCCCTGCAAAACAGATACAGCCCACCCTATACTATTTAAATATTTTGCTGTTTTATTTTATAGAAATTATTTTGCTGAATTCACAAATAGATTTGATTTAAGAAGAATGTTTTGTCCTGTGGTGTGTGTTGTTTTTTGGGGTTTTGTTTTTTAATGGACTGCACAGAAAGGTGAATTCTGTGCAGTGGCACTATGCTGAATTCTGGAACAACAGTCACATTGAGATTCTGTGCACAAAAAAAAAAAATTGGCCCTTAAGAATAAAATAATCAGGACAATTACACTGTAAAAGTTTCTTAATGTGATTTATCTTGTACTTTTTGTATGTTTTTATATATACATATATATATTTAAGAGCACAAGCTTGATGGTGTTTTTTACAAATGAGTTGATAGAAACAAAGCTGCTTATCAAATTAAAGGTCTGTAGTTTTGAAATGAACAATGGCAAATCCAGTTGCAAGTGCATTCTTAGGCATTTAGTGTAACAAGGGAGGGACACAGAAGATTTTTGAATATGCTTGTGTAGTGATGATCACTTTTATGCTTCCATGTTTTTCCTAGTGCTAAAATTAATTCAGATTTTTTCATAGTTTTTTAGTAACACCATTTTACCTGGACTTAGTAAATTTGAATAAAGTGTTCCCATTTATGTTTGGGAATGCTTGTTGGAGGTTTTAACTAAAAAAAAATTCTACCCTGAGTTCTCAAGTTGAAATAGTTCATATTTATTTGGACCAGTAATTGTTAAACAAGCTATCTCAGAGGCAATTATTACGTATTTTTTACTATATAGGTAAAATATATAATGTGCTAGTTCAGCCTTGCCAAATGTGTTTGCTTTTAATAGTGCAATGATTGTAGAGACATGTCAAACCTGTGACACTTTAAGGCTGTGGCTTTCTTCAGCCGTACCCACCCCTGTCCCTGAACTGGGAATGGCTGCAGTGGCAGTTGTTTTTTTGAGGCAGCAAATTGAGAATATTGTGCATCTTTGTGACGTGAAGAAGGATAAGCCCGTCTTGTTTGCTGCAGCTGCTGCTTTTAGAACAGGTGTAAGGTGCAATGTTTTCTTCACTCTGGGCAAAACAGTTTTGAATTGTACTTAACAAATACTGTACAAGCAAAAAGTTTGATATGCATGTTACTGGTGCAGCATCTTGGCAGGTGATTTTCAGGCGACACACCTGGTGATACCTCGTTGGTGATGGCACACACTTTAAAGCAGTCGTCCTCAAAGTGCCTAAAGATTTAATTCCCCCCTCACTAATTTCAGTCCTGTTTTTCTGTTCAGAACAGTTTCTAGGGAATCTCTGGTCTTCCATAAAACGAGCCAATAAATAGTAAAGCAATTACTCGTGTTCCTGGCAGTGTAACACGGAATACATAGAAACTGAAAATCCATAGGTGATGTTAAATGGGGTTTAATGTGTAGTTTGACCTCGAGGGTCAAACTTAACCCCTACTACTACTCTTGTGTGTTTGGATTGTGGTTGTTTAGTGACTAAAATAAGCTTTTTAACACTTGCTACTTGTCAGTGTTAAAAATAGTACAGCCATATATAAAAGGAGTTCAGTCACTGTTGGCGTATCAGTAAATGTGCTACGTTTCAGTCACAGTTGGTCACCTGCACCTGTGTTACCCTTTGACAACAAGGAGATGGCTCAGGGTTCAGTCAGAGCTTGTTTGTCCTGCAGGACCCGATCTTGTGGTGATGGACAAGCAGAACAGGACTCTGCTTGACTTGGAATTTTTCACATTATTCTCCCTGCTGACTGCCAGCTCTGAAAATTCGAGTTCTCTGTTTTTCAAGCTGGTGTATCTTACTGAAATGGAGCCAGAAAGAAAATAAATTCCCCAATGACATTTCTCTTTTTTTTTTTTTTCCCCAAAGTGAAACTTCAGACAACATGAGAGATTTGTGTTATCATAATTGCTGTTATGCCTTCTCAGCCACTTTGTTGTGCCTAGCTTGTGTGTTTTAGCATATGTATCATGAAAAAGCACTTATGGTTCCAAAACTTCCTATATATTTCCTGAGTTCCGGGAGAGAATGAGATTAGCCATTCTGCCAAAGCTAAAATGGGCAAAAATTGGCTACTGTAGCAATTTCCTCCATTTTTGGTTTCAATAAATTTTGTCTACCTCTGAGTCTTTTGCCAGAAAGGCTGATAAACTGTGTCATGGCAAAGTGGCTCAATTTTTTTGTTGGTGTGAGTTGCAGTTACTGGGCATTGCAGGGAGGCTTTCAGTGCAATGGATTTAACTTGAAATGAAAGCTAAAGACTGACTGTAGAAATTAGGGGAACAAGTGGCATGTTAGTAAATTTGAAGAGTAACCAATTAAGTGTTTAAATATCTTAACTAAACCTTGTTAGTTCACACTTGCGAATACACATTGAAAGCAAATTCCTCCTAGTGATCAAAGACACACACCTTAATTTTTGGGAGGGTGAGATGCTGATGCTTATCTCACATTTCTTAAGACAGGTGAGGGAGTTTCCCTTTTATGGCCCAGCTTCAGCACAGTGTAATCAGGACAAAAGTAATTTTTGGCTCCCCATCTTCTTACTTTCTATACTCTCCATCATGTTCATGATACCACTTTTTTCACAGCCATGAGGTCTTGGGAACAAAGTCCTGCCTTCTATAGGGCCAGGCAAGACAGGCTTTCTGGGGAGCAGTAGGAGCTGTCTTGTACGTGCTGTGTGCTGCACAGTGGTGCTGCAGGAACAAAGCAAGGGCAGAGCAACCCAGCTGCTTCCTCCTGCGGGGTTTCTGATCCTCTTCCAGGTGGTCTCATGAAGAGGACAACAGCAAGCCCCTCTTTTAGGCTCAGTGCACTTTCTCCTGGTTTGCAGCTGGGATCAGAGCACACTGGAGCAGTGACCTCCCTGTGTGTGCCCTCTGTGCCATTCCAGGGTGTCCATGTCCCTGCCTTCTCGTGGTCTTTGGGGATTGTCATGTCAGTTCAGTCACTTACACTGGGACTTGCCCTCTGTTCCAGCCTGGACAGCTGTACTGGGCTGGAAGGGCTTTAACCAACCCCAGCACTGTCACTTTTCACACTGTGGAGCTTTGTAAGGTTCACAGCATAAATGCCCTTTTATTTCTGAGTCAGCTCCCTCGGGGTGACTGTTTTAAAGTGTCAGTAGCCATTCCTTTGTCCTTTTCTACTGGAGCAACTGCTCAGTCCCACTCCTGCAGTGTGTGTTAGGGTAGGCTGTTCGTGGAATTGTGTTGATGTATTTTCCAGCCGTTAAATTCAGAAATCCTCATCCTGTAATCTGATTTTCTAATGCAAGTTGTGATGGATCCCTGGATTTCAACAGCATTTGTGCAAGTTCAGTTGATTTAAGCACTGCAGGAATGGAAGTTGGTGACGTGTTGCAGGGGTCAAGCCAGATCAGTCAGTGGGTGGCACAAAAGACAGATCTCTCTCTTGTTTGCAGACAGTGAAATCAAAACAAGAACGAGGGAATGAGTTTCTGAAGGAGAAAAACACTCTCCTGAATAAGGGCTAACTTTTCATTGGATTTTTAAATACCCAATTCCGTATTTTTTAGCTTTAGAATTCCTTAGAGCCACTTTTTGATAATAAAACTGACCTACAGGCTGTTTCCTTGGAAGAATTAATATAGCCTTAATCACATCAGCACAATTCTGAAGTGACAGGGTCATTCTTCAGTGGTCAAAATAATGTGCAAAAAATGACTCCTAGTCTTTAACCATGAGCTAACCTTGAGGAATGGAAATAAGAGAAAAAAGGGTCTGTGAATTCGTCCAAAATCTAATCATAGAAAAATAAGATCGTTCCCTTCTTCTCTGTCTCTGTACTATTCAAAATGTCTGGTAGTGTTAATTTTTGTTCTTAAGTTTGCAACAGCTATCCCAGTAACTTGGTTTGTGTTGCCCAAAGTGGTGTCAGCTGCACAGTCTGCAGCATCCTGATGGGTTTAGTCCTCACCAGAGGAAAGCCTTTAAATGTTTGGGTTTTTTCCCCAAATCCACATTTCCATTGTGATGTGCTGTTTCTGTTTCCATACAATGCCCAGGGCTGGAAGAATGCTTTCCAAGTGTGGTTTCACCTGAGCCATTAAGCGAGCAGTTCTGTTCCCTTGCTGTAGTGACACCTCTGTAGGTGCAGCTTTTAAAGGTATCGGCCTTCTTTTCGTAGCTTTATTTATTGAAATGCTGCTCAGTTCTTGTCCCTCCACCCCTAAATTCCTGTCCATCATTTCTTGTGATTCTTTCTTACAGAGTTTTTCCGCTCTGGATTGTAAAGGTCATTTTTATATTTAATATTTTTGTATTTTCTTGGAATCAAATCCCTTCACTTGCCATGATGTTGTTTACCTCCTTTTTTTTTCTTTTACTTACACCTGTTGTCCTGCTGTTTGCTGCTGCAAAAAAAAAAAAAAAAAAATGCTTGCCAGGCAGCCTCCAAAGCAGAGCTTTTTACTGTGCAGTAGCAGCAGCCTTGACCCAGGTGGGCTTTGTCATCTCTCAAATCTCCTCGTAATTTGTGTGGGATTGGAAAGCTTTGTGCTACTGATGGCAGCCAGGAATTCTAATAGCTTGTGGCTTATTGGGTTTCTTCAGTTGATTAGTTGGTTGGGTTTTTTTCCCCCTTCATTTTCTATCTTGAACAGTTGGTTTGTACAGGTGAACAAAACCAGTAGGTTTTGCTGGAATCTACTCTGGAAAAGAAGGCTGATTGAAAATGTGGACACTTAATATACTTGATTGTATTTAAATATCTGGTAGGTGCTTTAAAGTCCTCAGAAGGTCTTCTGGAAGCAAATTCTAAAGCTTAGAAATGTGAAGACTAGGTCTTCAGGATTTAGTGATAGAAATTCTATCAGCCTCCCCTGTGCGTGGTTAGGGACAGGTGAAATAGCAGAAATGGGAGTATTTCCCTGAAGGGAGAGGTCATGCTCTGTGAAATCCCTGGGGAACTGGAAATGGGCTTTTCTCTGGCCCCACACACCCACTGGCAGCAGCTTGTGAGCCCTCCCGGTGTGAACTGTCCTGAACCACAGGATCCCCGGGAACCGAGGAGCTGATTCCTGGCAGGAACTTGAGATTAAGTAGCATGTAAAGCATTTTCTATCCTTTTTCTCCTCTTAAGATCTGTACCAAGTCGAATCCTCTGAGCAAATACAGGGAGTGGGCTGAGTGAGGGGCTTCCCCAGCTGCCTCTGTGAATACTTTCTACCTCTTGACGTTCTTTGCCGGCTGTTCCGCCGGGAGCGGCTCCAGCAGCGCGGGAGCTGCTGTGGGTCGGGCCAGCACAGGTGCACAAAGACCTGGTGGGGCTGTTTGCTGGGCAGGCACGGGCAGTCCCTGCCTCCCCTGGGGATGTACGGGATCATTTGGGGTACCTGTGTTTGCATCAAAGTGGAGGAACTGGCATTTTTCAGGTGGCACCACATGGACTCACAAACACTCCTTACTCAGCCTCTCGTGCTGCCTCAGTTCCCGTGTGGAGTAGCATCAAATCCGTTCACAACTAATGTTCAAATAATGGAACTGTAGGGAGGAACTTGGGTTTCCAGCTGGGTTTAGAAAGGGAGGGATGTGGGAGTGTGAAAAGCCAGGGTTCTGCAGATCAACCCAGGTGTTTATCTAGAATAAAAAAATGTTTCTGATTGCTACTGTGGTTGTGTGTAAGACTGAAATGCTGAAAGAGAACTGTGTAACCCTCCCACTCCGAGTCTGAGAGAGACCTGGCATTGGCTTTCTGAACACTTCTGCAACCTGAACCAAAAACCTGCTGTGGGAATGTAGACTTACCATAGAGCTGTGGAAGAAAACTTCAATCGTGTCACTTCTCTCGGTCTTCAGAGCAGTCAACATGGTTTTGATGTAGGTTTTAGATTATGTATATATAAATCTGATTGAAGTACCAACAGCAAACCATAAATAAAATGTGGACTTAATTGAAGAATGGGCTAGTGGAGGCCTCTTGTGTTGAATTTATTAAAATACAATCTAGCAAAGTTGTTGATGGAGGAGACTCACTGTGACGAAGACAGGGAAATAATAGCTGGGATGTCCTCAAGTTGGGAAAGTAGCCAGGTTTGCTGCTGCCTTTGAACCTGTTGTAGCACCTGAGGACCAGCTTGATTGTGCTGTAGTGGCTGGAGAAGAGCTGGATGCATGGAAACGCTCCTGGGTACCATCCCACCTTCGTGCCTGCTGAGGGCCAAAGGCTTCCGTGAGTGGCACCGGCCTCTCCTCGGAACGAGGGGTTATTCCAGGGACAGGTGTCCTCTCACATTCCAGGCTGGCAGAAGTTGCTGCAGCTACTGCAGAGCTGCTCTTACCCTGTTTCCACAAGGTGCCCATTGCCCAGTTGCTTTGCTCTGCCAAGGCCATCACCTAAAGGAATGTGAGGTGGGTGTGAAAGAGCCATGGGAAACCTCTGCTTCTCTGTGTTTGCCCTTGAAGATTTGTAAATGAAAATGCAAATTACTGGGAATTTGTAGTACTGCCATTAAATAAACCTGTTTGAACAAGACATCATGGAAGCAGGTAACACAAGAGGTTCCACCTCAACATGAGGAAGAACTTCGTGTTGAGGGTGGTGGAGCACTCGAACAGCTGCCCAGGGAGGTCGTGGAGTCTCCCTCTCTGGAGACATTCCAAAGCCACGTGGACACAGTCATGTGTCACCTGCTCCAGGTGACCCTGCCTTGGCAGGGGGGCTGGACTGGAGGATCTCCAGAGGTCCCTTCCAACGCCAACAGTTCTGTGATTCTGTAACACCTGAGTTTGTGGGTCTGTTCAGTCAGTGTCACCCATCTGAGGGGACCTGCCTGTGAATTCTTGGACATCCACGTGTTAGCAAAAATGAGAATTCAGGATACACTCTGGATGAATCCCAACCGGTCACTACTGGTTGGGGGGGGGGTGCTGTAAACTGGGAGAAGAAAGCTTTTGATGAAGGCAGCAAAAATGCAAAGTGACTCCTACAAATGTTTCTGTTCTCACATATCTCTCTGAGAAACTGTTAATGCCACAGGACAAAAAAAGCCTTTTTTTAATTTAACTTCTATGGAGGCTATAATGATTTATTGATCACCAGACTCCTTGAAACCTTTCAGAATTTGGGCTCCTGTGGTTTTTACATTAGCTGAAAATACAGCCCAAAGCATTTTCCTTAGATTTGACAGATACTTACCTGGTAACTTCAGCATAACAGCATCGTTATCTTATTGCTGAAGCTGGTTTGCCTCTGATCTTTTTTGCAGAAACTCTCTGGATGTGTTTGCTCTGACTTTTTTCTACCTCACACTGCTTCCTTGCATCTCCTTTTGCATTTTCTCCCTCCCTGCACCAGGGGTGTGGCAGATTGTGGATCCTCCAGAATTGCTCCCCCCTTCTGATTTATCAAGGGTGGGCAGTCAGGACTGGGAGATGGTGCTGTGGAAAGCCCTGGAGCAGGGATCCTTCCCCATCCCTGGGTGAATTCCTGCTCCTGCCGTGTGAGTCTTAGCACAAGGTAGAAATGTTTGGTCTGTGCAGGAGCCTTCAGGCTGTGGAGGCGTTGAAAGGGGATAATGATGTTAATGAGAGGGTTCTGTTACTGTGAAAGATCTTGAGATAAGTGTTGATGCTTAGGTAGCACTTCGTGTTCCTCCATACGCCCTTAAAAAAGTGTAAAGAAAATGCTGTTTGGTCTTTCCGTAGGTGGGAATTTGAAGCCCTTTTAAAGGAAGACCTTTTAGTGCTTCACTGGTATGTATCTTTTTTTTTCCTTCTTTTTAATTTTTTTCTTTTAGCAAACAAAGCCTTATACTGGAAATAACCTCTGAAATTTCTGCAGGAACGCTTCACATCTGTCTTTAAAACAGAGTTGGCTTCATTTCAAGATTTCTGATGTCCTTGTAACCATGCTAATCCTTACATGAAGTTTTTTATTATTATTTTGATAATAAGCATGGCTGTATTTGACCACTCATGTAGTAGCTCATGTCCTCTGTGCAGCATTAGGGCTGGGAATGGAGACACTCATCTGTGAAGTATCCTGGACAGAAACTACATAAGCAAATCAACTGTGTTCTGTCACGCTGATGAGAACTGCTCGTTTGAGCCAGAGGTTCCTGGGTGTGATATATAATTAAAGTATAATTGCAATTATATAATTATTCCTGTGGCAGGGGGCTTGGAACTAGATCATCTTTAAGGTCCCATGTGTTTTGTATGCAACATTGTTTATTTTGCTAATTTACATTCAAAAGTGGTTTTGTGTTGAAGCTTCTTCAGTAGAGCTCAGACGCCTGCCCACCTCACCAGCCATGGCTGTAGAGGAAGGCTCCCTGCTCCTTTGCAGTGTCCCTGTCCTGTTGAATTTCTGGTTTTTACAGAAATTCTGGATTCAGAAGGATCCACTGCCCTGCTCAGCTGAACCTCCTGACACTCCACTCAGCCCTTGCAGAGGCCAAGGACCGACTTTCACTTCAGTCCCATTTTCACATTCAGTACTTCCACAGATCCTCCCAGCTTGTTAGGAACTCAACAGTATATTTTTATTATTCTTGTTGCATTGTTAGTTCTCTTTAACTTCCCCTGTCAGGTAACCTGCTGGAGCTTAAATGAGACCCTCACTTTGGAAAATATATTTCAGTTTACTTCAATTTTTCATTTCAGGTTGGCTTCTTTAAAGCCTCTGATTTTTCAGTCATTCATCTAATTTGCTCTTCCCTCCTATTTTTCATACATTTTTAGCACTGAGGTGCTAGGGGACAGAATTTTGCCCTGAGAGAGTGTTTATCTTGTGGTTGTTTTCCAGTGTCACTGTGGCTTTTTTAAGTTCCATGTTCATGTTTGTAACAGGAGACTGTACTGTTATAGTTACTTGCAACACGGGTTTGGTGATTGTACCAAAATCTCCAAAATCCTCATACCACTGTGAATTTAGAGACTGAACATTGCATCCTGTATATTTACATTAAATGTTTGTTGCTGCCCTCAGCACCAAAAAGTGCTAGTTTATTTATTTGTGCAATTATTCCTACCCATTGATTTAATGCACTGATCCCCTGGCTGCTGGCTGTGAACACCTGTGGGATGCTGTCAGAGCCTGGGATCAGCAGCAGAGGTGACGAGTGTCAGTAACCATCTCCCCCTTCCCTAGAAAATATATGGAGTCTAAGGGGTCCAAGCGTGGTTGGAAACCATTGTTTCTGTGAGTCCTTTAGGTCATTTAATGCAAATTGTTCTGGAATATTAAATACTGCACCTGTTCTTCAGATGGTGTTTGGAGGGCATGTTATATTTAGGTCCATGTCAGGAGAACACAGGCACATGACCAGCTTCTGTTCTCGTGGCAAAAACATGAGATGTGAACTTTACAAACTCTGATGGTATTGGGAGAGTATAAACAGAAACAAAACCTGTCATTGCTTTTTTTATTTCCCCCAAAGGGGAGCTAATGCCTTTTTCCAAGGTGTGTGGTCTAGGGTATTTCCTTCTCTATAGACATGTGACGAGCTCCACTATTGGTTTTGTGGGTGGATATAGGAAATTACTTTTCTTGCTTTGCATTCCACTGGATTCCCACCAATGTAAGTCACACTCATGTGTGAGGTCTGGCTGCAGTGCCCTCAGCACTGACCCCTGTGGCACAGCCAGAGCTGCTGCAGATCAGTGGGAGCCCTGGCTTTAGTTGTGCTCAGATGTGAATGAGCTTCAGCTGCTTTGAGATTTGTACTTTTTTTCCCCTCCAAAGGCCAGTTCAGAAAAGCTGTGAATAAAGCTATTTTGCAATAAACCCCATCACTTCTCTCTCACTGCCCTCCAAAAAGCTGACTTTTCACAGGACAGCTGTTCTTATGAGAACACAGCTTCCCAGTGGGACTTCAGTGCTACTGCCCATGTTACTACAGCACCTTGGAACATCCCATCATGAACAGCTTGCACAGGGGAGAATTTTGAAGCTGTCTGCCCTTTCTAAACACTGATGAGTAAAGGGGGAGGTTGTGTGATACCTTAAACTTCTGAGTTTGTGCTCAAAGGGAGCATCTTTGATTTGACTGGAGCCCGATGATTCCAAAAGGAAGCCCAAACCTTACAGTGATAGCTGAAACACTCCCTCTGTGAGGAGTTCTCCAACTCTCAAGCTTTTCCTCCAAAGAAACAGAGCAGATAAAAATGGAAAACCATTATGTTAAGAGACTATGAACTTGGGAAACTGAGCACCCTTTCACCACTTCATCCAAATTCCCAAGTTAAGCCAGGTAACCAAGGGATAACTTGACTGGTCTGTAATGCTTTGTCAGGCCTAAGCAACCCCATAACCAGGCCAGTGTTAGCATCACACCAGGGCACAAGAGCATTCACACCAAGTGTTACTCCAGCCTGCAGGACCAGCTTACAAACTGCTGGCTGAGAGAATCCCCCTGCTCTTCAAGGCAAGGGGGGAAAAAAAACCCTTTATCTCCACTCACAACTTGTTTATCATCCCTATTTTAGCCCCACTGCAGCTGCAGACACCACGAACTTCACGCAAGCTCTGTTGGGACGAATTTATTGTGTAACCTCCACAGAGGTTGTTTAGTTCTCCTTCTCCTGCACAGTCTTTGTTCCCCTCAGCCTGCCCGTGCGACGGGCAGCGATGAGACCGACCTTGCGCCCGGCGGGAGCGTCTCTCCGGATGGTCGAGGGCTTCCCGATGTGCTGGTGGTTACCCCCTCCGAAGGGATGTTCTACAGGCTGTGGAGAGGGAAGGCAAGCCAGCAATGTAACCACAGAAACAAGTAAAGGGTGTCTAACAGCAGTAACTCAAGGGGACAGGAAGTTTAGCTGCTTCGCTTTTCATGTGGTGCAGTGATTATCTCGCCCCTGCATCACACAAACCCTTTCCAAAGTGCAAGGAAGGACAGTGACTGCAAACAGACTCACGTTCATGGCCACACCACGGACACGTGGCCAGCAGTTCCTCTTGGCCTTGTACTTGTGGTAGGCCCTGCCAGCCTTCAGGATGGGCTTGTCAATACGGCCTCCGCCGGCAACGATTCCTGGAGGGAACAGCAGGAATGGCAACACGCAAATAGAACACGTAAGAGAACAAAATAAAGTGTTTGAGACTAATCCCTAATGACATTCAAGTTCTAAGACTGAGTTTCTGAAGACCAATCTCAAGCCATCCCAGCTGGGTTCAACCCAGTAAGTTCCAGCCATCGCCAATGAGATCAGAGTCGAGCTACAGCCACACACTGAGGGCTCTGCAAGGGGACACACTCTTTAGATACTGCTTTTCAACCCCTTCACACAGGTTTAAGAGTTTTTAAAGCACTGCCAGTTTTACTGCTCAAATTTCTTGTGCAACATTAACAATTTTGCAAATAATGCATGAATCAAAAGAGCTCAGGGGGCTATGAAGAACTCTGAGTTTTATACCAACTTCATTATTTATTGAGTCAATTTTACCAGAGTAACACACCAGATTCCTCATTTAGGTGTCTTCTACGCAGAAGCAGGCCAGTGACACCAGCAGCCACCTCAGCTGTCAGTCAGGTGTACAACAAACCTGGTAAAGCCTCTGCTTTTTGGAAGTTGTCTTGTCATTCCTTGTCAGACCTTCCAGAACACTCCACCCACCTGACACCACCTCCAGCACTGCCCTGCAGGCTCGCTCTGTACCAAAAGCATCAATGCCACTTTCCACAGAAGTCTTTCCCCAAGGACTGCAGATTCTACAGACTGAGCAATTCCACTACAGCCCAAGGACAGTGAGCATCTACTGTTCTGTCCTCTCACTAGGTCACACCACCTCCAAATTTAGGTCACCACTACCCAAAGGCAGTGCAGGCATAACATACAAACCAAGGAGGCCCTGAGCACAGACTATGCTGGTGTGTAACCCTGGGTCCAGTTTGTACATGACCCTTTTTTTCAAGATGGTTGTTACAAACTGGGACCCAGTTTGAAAGGTTCCTTAGCGGTGACAAGCAGCTCAGTGACCAGACAAGTTCATAGCTCTGTTCCTTACCAACAACAGCTCTGTTTGCAGAAGAAATCACTTTCTTGGAGCCAGAGGGCAGCTTCACTCTGGTTTTCTTCGTTTCAGGGTTGTGAGAGATGACTGTGGCGTAGTTCCCAGAGGCACGTGCCAGCTTCCCACGGTCACCGGGCTTCTCCTCCAGGCAGCACACGATGGTGCCCTCTGGCATGGTGCCCACAGGCAGGACATTACCGATGTTCAGCTGAGCTGCAAAGAGCAACCAGAGCAGCCACAGCTTCATTTGGGTTCTTGGAGTTCCAGTTCTATTTAACACAGGCCTCATGCACAAGAGGGTGGCACCGCACGGAGCCTCTGGCAGCGGCCGGGGCACATTTTAGGGTCTGACCTGGAACACCTGTTCCATGTCAAGTGTGGAGAAAGGTGTTGGGACACTCAACGTGCTGCCCCTGCCCAGGCAGCCCCCCCAAGACCCACCTTTCTTGCCACAGTACACGAACTGGCCGGTGTGGATGCCCTCGGCGGCGATGAACAGCTCCGTGCGCTTCTTGAACCGGTACGGATCACGGAACGCGATCTTGGCCAGGGGAGCGCCCCGGCCTGGGTCATGGATGATGTCCTGTGGGAATGCAGAGCTGCCTCAGAGCAGGACACAGCCTTTGCCATGGGTTCTGCACAAATCAAACAACTGGGAAAACTGGAGATGAGTACTCCAACATAACTGTCGCTTTTCAAGGGGGTCTGGATTCCTCCCGACACAAATGAGCTGAAGATTCACATCTGTAAGGATGCAACCTCCAATATCTGCATCACATCAACACATCAGGGAAAAATTCCTCACTGTGAGGGTGGTCCTGCATTGGAATAGGTTGCCCAGAGAGGTTGTGGGTGCCCATCCCTGGAAGTGTTCAAGGCCAGGCTGGATGGGGCTCCGAGCACCCTGGGATAGTGGAAGGTGTCCCTGCCCATGGCAGGGGGGTGGAACAAGATGCTCTTTAAGGTCCATTCCAGCCCAACCCAAACTGTTGTGTGATCACAAAAGAATGACCCTGGTTAAGTGTGCTGCTTGTAACTAATCCTGTCTGAACAGTTTTATTCCTTAATTTCCTACTGAGAAATTCACTTTGCCCAGTCACCTCTGGGCACAGACAGAGCTGGGCACAGGCAGGGATTTCTCCATGTGTTTTTTTGAGAGTGAAAGTGTTTCTAACCTTTATAATATCAGGTACAACAAAGTTACAGAAGTTCCTAAATCAGGAAGCACAAGGCTTAATGACTTAATGTTTCTTTTACTCTTGGAAAAACAAGTCAATTCTGCTCCTGGAGTACACTGAGATTAAAACACACAACCATGTATTTACAGACAAGTGACTGTGACACACCTCTTAGATGTGCCTGTTTTCCAGGACAGCTCAGATGCTGTTGGTGCCCAGTACTGATGTTTTTTTCTGCTGCTTAAGTCAAGCTTCCCTGCCTACCTTTCATCACCACCTTAGTTACAGTGAGAGTGAATGAAGTTCTCTCTACAGCCTGGAGATGACGGTGCCCTACAAAGCTGAAGGGATGCTCAGAGCACCCAACCAGGTACCTGTGGCACTGTTTGCAGTCACTGACACCCAAAAAGTACCTGCAGCACACCTGAACCACTGTATCACACCCCAAAGTACTGCCCTGCCCCCACTGCTCGAGACCAAGAGGATGGACACCTCTTAGTGATTTCAAACTGGGGTTTTCAATGTGAAATCAACTACACGGACACCTCTCCCCACCTGTCTTTCCCAGGCACAGGGAATTCTGAAGACAACATAAAACCACAATATTTCCTACAGAAAACCTGATGTTCCTACATAAAATCTGACATTTCTACACTAGCAAAGCTCCAACAAAAATATCCTACTGCTGGCTACGTGCTGCCACCTTTACCTAGGTGCTCCCATAAATCCCAAGTAGTTTAACTTCCAGAGGGACCTGATTATTTAACAAAAAGAGAGATGCCTGAATAAGGCACGGTCTGAATAAGGCATGGCCAGGACAAGGAACAGCCGCAGGGCACTGGGGAGAGCAGGAAAGGCTTTGGATACCCCTCGGGAGGAGCGGAGAGATGGGCCGGGCTGGGCTGGGATCCCGCACAAGAGGAGCAGAGGGATGGGCATCCCGGAACGGGCACCCCAGGAGCACGGACACCCCGGGAGCAGGGACATCCCGGGAGCAGGGGCCCGGCCGTACCTTGACGATGCCCTTGATGTATCCGTGCCGCTCGGCGAAGTCCACGGCGCGGAGCTTGGCCGGGCCCTTCCTGTGCTTCACGTGTGCGCGGAACACGGAGCCCGCGCCTTTCCTCTGCCCGCGGATGACGCGTCCCATGGCGCCCTGCGGGGACACACCGGAACAGCCCCGTCAGCGACAGCCGGTCCCTGTTGCCCTCCCCGTGCCCGTCGCGCAGCCCCCGTGCCGGCCGGGCGCGGGGGGCGACCGATGGAAGCGGATCGGGATCGGGATCGCGGCCGGGCCGCTCCTACCTCGGTGCGGCCTCCCCCGGAAAGAAGGAAGCGGTGACGTCACGGCCACGCGGCGCCGCTTCCGGCGCTGGCGGATTGCGAAGAGCCCCGCCCCGCCCGCGACGTCACGGCGCGGTGACGTCACGCCAGGGGGAAGGTGAAGGGGCGGAGCCGGGCTGGGTGAGGGGTATCGGAGCTCCTGGTTCCGCTCCTCCGGGGTTCTCTTCACACAATCGCAGGATTAATTAGGTTGGAAAAGACCTCTGAGAGCGTCGAGTCCAACCTGTGACCCAACACCACCGTGTCGGCCAGACTGTGGCACTGAGTGATACGTCCGGTCTTTCCTTGAACACCTCCCAACAGGGAGTCGTGCAGAGCAATAAGGTCTCCCCCTGAGCCTCCTCTTCTCCAGGCCGAGTCCCCCCAGCTCCCTCAGCTGCTCCTCACAAGACTTGTGCTCCAGACCCTTCCCGAACTCCACTGCCCTTCTCTGGATCTGCTCCAGCCCCTCAATGTCCTGAACTGAGGGGCCCAGAACTGGACACAGCACTCGATGCTTGTCCTCACCAGTGCCAAGTACAGGGGGAGAGGTATTGAGTTTAAAAACCCTGGGGCCTGACAGCCTCTTGCCTGGAGATCTTGCATAAACAACCAGGGACCCCCAAGAGCTGCCTTGCCAAAACATCTCTTAATTAGCTGGACTGAAGATGCTGTTTGCAGGATGAGGCTCCATCCATTACAGGTACAGTTGGATCTGTAATAATCAGACTGCATCGTGCAGTTTAAGAGCTGCAAGTTTTGGGCAAGGAAGCGAGTGGAGATAAAAGCCTTTCAGTTGCTTTAAGCTGCCTTTGCCAGATTTTAATCAATATTAATTAGGGCATAACTGAGAGATACAGCAAAGCAGAGGTAATCGTCTTAGTGTTCCTAATCAACTTGTGCTACGCCCTGGAAGGGGAAATGAAAAGTGCCTTAACTTCTTTAACAGCCCACTAGGTTTTCTGCATCAGAGGCCGTTCTTCCAGCACAGGTCACTGCTGACGACCCAATTCCCTGGAGACAGACTGTTTGACTTTAGACTGACTCATTGGAAATTAGGAAAAGCTCATCAGTGTAGGTCCATCTTTGCTCCTTGCCTTCAGCTGAAGAACCTGAGCATCCACCACATCTTGAGAGATAAGCTTTCCTACAACAATCTTCCCAGGACAAATGGAAGTCACATGCCCCTAAGAGGTAAAAAACCCTGATGCCGAGGGCTCTGAGCCATGATCCCTTGTCAGATTCAGCCTGCACAGGTAAAGAGATTAGCACAGCCAGGTGTCCCCTCTGCCCATCTGCTGGAGGTCACCATCCCTCCAACAAGCAGACGGTGTGACAGCTGCTCGGGCTGAGCCCCACGTGACAGCTCAGTGTAGGAGCACAAACTGCCACGTACTTTGGTTTACACTGAGTTTACATTCACACTGAATGTCACTATCTAGAGACTTTGATTTATGGTTCCTGTTGGCTTCAGCTGTGGCAGCAGGAATCTTGTTTGTTTTTGCTGCTAAATCTGACAAGAGTCAGATCTTTGAGGAACTACCTCAATTTCCAAATAACACCCATATAACCAGCAAATTACAGTGGTCACTCCTCTCTGTCGTTGTTAGTAATCAATTATATAAGAAGTAGTTGTGTAATGACTTAGTACACTCATTGGTTTTACTATCCTGTATTAACTAGCCTTTGCATTCATTTTATTATTATTTAATTCATGGTGCAGTCTTGCACACTGCTGTCACCACCTGTGAAGCTGCAACCTCTTGGTTCTGTCGTGGGCTTGGCCAGCTGCCTCCCTGCTCAGGTACTGCTGCAACATGGAGGGCAAGGATGAAACCAGGATCACCTCTCTCTCCTCCCTGACAGCTTTTGGGATGTCCTGAATGTGGTTAGAAATGTCTGTTCCCTAACAGTGTGAAGAGTTCTGAGTTCATCATCACAACAGAGGCTGTTTCAGCCTTTCCTCCCAGTAATGCTGAAGGTTGTTACCTATTTGTATCACCTCAGGCTGTGTTTATGCACATCTCAGGATCAGAGCATGCTGCTGCCCAGGGTTCCAGTGCTGGTATTGTCCAAGCTGATTATTAGTGTTTTTCCACCAGAGAAAACCAGGAGGAGGCTGGGAATTGTATCCATCTAGGTTTCTGTGTGCTCATGGTTTCTTTCGGATTCATACATGGATGCAAAACCCTGAAAGCCTCCAAGTTTTCTAGCCTTGATGGAGTTTAGGAATCAGAGAAGACATGCAAATAGGTGACAGAACTGCATCAATGATGGTATAATTTTATAATTGATTTCTCCTTATATAAGAGACATTAGTTAACGTGTTCATCATCAAGGAATAACAGCACTGTATTACCTGACCCAGCCAAGCATGGACTGAACTCACAATAAGGTTAATTATTTTCTTTAGCTGTGCCTTCAAAATTTCATGGATCCAAAGAAATGTAAACAAGTAGTTTAATTGCCACCTGGTGGCAATTAAAAAATCCTGTCCAGGGTTTGTTGGAACAGTGTTGCTGTGGGTCGTGCCCTTCACATCTTGGTGCTGAAAAAATGCAAGTGTTGGGCACTACCAACGATCATTATTCTATTAGAGTTTTAGGAAAGGAGGTGGTGCTGTGGTTTGAAAAGAGGCTGTTTCCCTCCTCACTCGTCCCCTGGGCCATTATCATCTCCCAGAACGCCCCTGTGGGGTATTTCACTGTGGAGGGAGGAGGTGGCAGTGGCAGAGCTACAGCAGGACAAGCCCATACTGGGCAGGACAGAGTGAGACACGGGGCTGCCAATGGTAGAACAAAGGCAGCTCCCAGCAATACAGGTATTGCCTGGCACTGCCCACCAGCCACACGGCTGTGCAGCAGCTGCTCTCTGGTGCAGCTCTGAGCCCTGAGATTTTGCCTTCAGGACATCATACCTGGCAACTGCACCTGGGTCCTGGTTTTGCCTGGGATGGAGTTAATTTTCTTCCTAGTGGCTGGTACAGTGCTGTGTCTTGGATTCAATATGAGAACAATGTTGACAGCAACAACTAAAACATCAGTGTGTTAAGCAGAGCTTACTCTAAATCCAGGACTTCTCAGCTTCCCATGCTCTGCTAGTGAGAAGGTCCACAAGGAGCTGTGAGGGAACACAGCCAGGACAGCTGATCTGAACTAGCCAAAGGGATATTCCATACCACCGTGTGTCGTATCCAGTATATAAACTGGGGGATGGGGTGGCTGGGAGAGGCTGATTGCTGCTCAGGGACAGCCTGGGCATTGGTCAGTGGGTGGTGAGGAATTATATTGCGAAACACTTGTCTTTCTTGGGTTTGATTCCCCTTTCTCTCACACTCTTTTTTATATTATTTATTATTATTATTATTATTATTATTATTATTGTTTACTTTATTTCAAATACCAAACTGTTCTTATCTCAACCCATGGGTTTTACCTTTTTTTTCAATTCTCCTCCTCGTAGCACGGAAGAGCGAGTGAGCTGCTGTATGGTACTTAGTTGCCAGCTGGAATTAAACAACAATAAGCTGTTCTGATTTAAGACATTACAGCCTTTACCAGCCATCCTGCCTTTCTGCCAGGAGTTACAGCCACATGGGAAGAGGAGCAGAGGCAGGGCCAGCGTGCTGGATTTCCCTGGCCAAGGCCTATTTTTCCAGCAGTGCTCAGGCTGTGTGGGAGCTGGGGGAACTGGCTCACCTGCTTGAGGGTTCTCCAAGGCCTGGCAGCAAGCACAGGGTTGTCTGGATAACCCAGGCACATCCTGGACATCTGCACAGATCAGCTCTGCTGTGCTGTCCAGGGGTCCAAGGCTCTTGGGAAGCCTTGGCCACAGTGTACATGCGTCCTGCCTCCCAGACACGGGAATCCAGATGGAAGTCTGGTGATTTTAGGCAACATAGGGGATGCTTCCAAAGCACAGCTGCAGCACATCACAGCCTGATATTTTGGCAGCAGCTTTATCCTTTGGTTGCTTAAAGTACAACACTGAGCTGAGGTGGCTGAGTCTTGGACCCACATCCTGATACCAGGGCAGTAACAACTCAGCAGCAGGGAAGCACCCACACTGCTGGGCAAGGCCAGGTCCTCTCTCCCCACAGCTACTTCCACTGGACTGTGTCTGCTGGAGCCCTTCCTCATGCATCCCCCTAGGGCTGCCAAATTTGATGGAATAATACAGAAAGGATAAAAACTGTTCCCCAGATTCTGGAAGGGCTTTGGCAGAGTTGTGGGTGTGCTGCTGCAAATGCACGGTGGGAGCAAGTCAAGGGTGTGTTGCCTTAATTAATCCTCTCATGACAGTCACAAGCTAATTTGTTAAAGGTTAATTGCACTGTAAATAGCAAAAGGGGTGGTGTTCTGCTTGCAACAGATGGCAGCCACCAAGAAATTTTGATGAGATTGCTGTTTGGAGAGAGGGAAGAAACAGCAAGGTTTCTCTAGGACCCCACCTTGGGAGGAAACTGAGAAGAAAGGAAGCCCTAAACTCTGTGCATTTTTTGAAGGGGAAGGAAATAAAGTATGGCTATAAGATTCATATAAGTGTTTTCTCTCTGGGAGTGGTGTGCTACAAGGGAAATAATCCTGACCTCCTTCAGGTGGGCACATACCTCCGTTTATGGTCCTACTGACCTCTCGGGGGCTTTCCGTGGGATTAGGAACTGACATGTGCACTCCAGCCTGGCTGCAGCATCACAGCTCCAGTCTGCAAAAATAACACACCTGCTAATCCCTGGCAAACACACTCCTGGGTGATCCTATTACTGCAGGCTGCTGCTCCCAGGGCAGGGCACAAGGGGTGTGGGTCACCTGCTGCCACTGAGGCGAAGGAAGGGCCACGGAAAGGAGTTACTGCACAGGCTGTTCAAGGGGAATGTCCTGGGCCTGCAGTATCCTGGATATAAAGGCAAAGGAGCCCTTTGTGAGGATCTCCTCCCAGCAGCCCCCCCATACCACCCTCAGCATCCTGGTGAGCACAGGCCACTCGTGTGTATTCAACTCTCCCGGCTTTTGAGAGGAGAGAAAAATCCCTCTGCAGAGACACCACAGGCCTCCATTTCACTGACTGCTCCCAAAGTAAATACTTTTGCTCTCTTCAGAGGAATTTCTCCTTCTGAAGGGATCTGCTTGTGTTTCCTCTTTTGAAACAAATACTCTCCCTTGACTCTACCCATATCCCTGCTCCCAAGCCTGTCTCATTCCTAAACCCTGGAGAGAGTTCCAGGAAAATTATGTGAGCTTTCCCTTCTGGTCTTGCATGAAGCAGATGAGGTCTCTGACTTCATGACAACCACTTAATCATAATTGCAGCTAAAACCTTCCCTGTAGATACAACACTGGATGACCTGGAAGGAAACCATACTTGTTTACAGTGTCCTGTGTTTGCAGGTTATAATTTGCAAAGCAAGAATTTACGTAGAAGAATCCTGGCCAATTACCCAACCAGCACATTCAACCCACGTTCCCTTCTGAGTTACTGCACCAGCACAGGAAAAAACTGGCACCCCCCTCCCTCTGGTAATGCCCCTGGCATTCCCCGGGCTTACAGAGGTGTGGCAAAGACATTGCCCGCGGTGCACAAGAGACTCCAGCTGTGCTAGGGCAGGATTTATCACAGAAACAGGTGGGTTAAGACTGGAACGGTATGCAGAGGGAAAAAAGCCGATTAAGTGATTGCCTTCTCACCCCAGAGGGAGCTGACTCCTGCACAGCCAAAGCTCTCCAGCAGGGTATGGGTTTGCAAGCGCTTTCTGTTATTCACTGGCTAATGACAGCCAGGATTCCTTGGCAGAGGGGAGACCCAGAGCTGCAGAGGTGGAAAATCCCAATCAAAACAAAGCAATTTGCACTTCACAGATGGGTTTAGCAATGTTCATTAATTAGGTTCTGGTGACCTCTAGAGGCCTTGAGCCCAAAGCACCTGATTTTTGAGGATCTTTCCTGGAATAATGAGCACAAAAATTCTGCTTCATTTTAGTTTCAAACCAAGATTAATTTTAGCCTTAACGGGGAAGGTCTTGAGGAACAGTAATTGATGGTTATTCTTTTCCTCCCACTAAGGAGGAAAGGCTCCTACATTCTCTGTGTGCAGCAGCTTCAAAGCTTGCACAGTAACTGTTGTAGGTATTCTGGAGATTCACATTTTACAAGAAATTTGCTTTGTGTGTTGTCAAGTAAGAGAGGAACTACTTCTCTTCCTTATCTCTAACAATATATTCAATTAATCACTGATCCCGGAAAAGCTGCCCACCTATCTGGTGAGATAATCTGGTTGCTTACATGCATATAAGACATGTGAGCTTAAGATTCAGGCATTACACGTGAGTTAAAGTGTGTTAGCAGAACACAGCCTTTGTGGACTAGTCCTTGCAAGGCTGAGCTCAAATACTGTGCTAGACCTCTCAGACTGCAGTATGACCGTGTTTTCTGAAAAATTGTTTTCAGCTGCAAACAGGGAAAAATTGACAATCCACCAGATTTGGGAGCCAAGCAACAGAAAACTTACCTTCTGCCTGTGTTGTAAAACAACAATAAAATTACCTGTGGAGAAGAGTGAGGCAAGAAAATGTGTAAGAAAAAAAAGTGGGTTTTTAGTTAATACATCTGAATCAGCTTTTTTTTTCCCTTAATGAGATCAGCAGGGATAGCTGATGGAGAAGGGAAGAAATCCACTGAGCTCATTTTCTGTCCTCTTGAGCAGCTGAGATACGAGGTTGAAACCGTACCAAGGAACTAAGAGAACTGGAAGGAGAGATGGAAGAGAAGCGAGGCCCTGGCCAGAGAGACACTGGGGAGTTCACTGAGAGAGGCTTACAGCCACGGAGCAGCTCAGCAAGAAACAGATAGAAAAGCTGGGGGAGGTGAAACATATCTGCAGCAATGCACAGCTCAAAAAACTCTTCAGCAAACTTGCAGGGATGTGTGGGAGACCTCCCAAAGATTTCTAATTTAAGAGCACCCAGCTGTACTTCCAGATTTAGTTATTAGTTACTTTTCCTACGCAACTCCCCCCCCCCAAAAAAAAAAAAATTGTTTTTCTCTTTGCATTTCCTAAAGGACCTCCTACCAGCACTTTATTGACAGCATTTGTTTGGTGACAACATCCCTGGAGGCTACAGCCAGGGTAGTTTGCGCATCCAGCTTAGAAACCAAATACAATAGCACAGGATTCTCTCTTGCTTGATAGATGTGACCCACAAGAGAGGGAAAAAGAGTATGTTTTGGTATTAATTTTTTTGTTTGTTTTCTTATGGCATAATGATGGATGAGCTTGTTGAAAAAAAGAAAATTTAATTATTTTCTTGGGGGTGTTTTTCATATTCTCTTGCTTTGTTCTTCTCTTTTTGCCTTGTAGGCAATAGAGCTAAAGGGATTTCATGCCTCAAAACAGAAAGGAATCCTGAGCTACTGAGGGGAATTAAGAATGGAGGAAGGGGGAAAGATTTAAAAAAAGGATTTTAAAAGAATTCTTATTCAGACTGTGTAAAAACTCTTCTGAGGTTGATCGAATCAAGACTCCTGCAAAACACTTGGGACAAAATCTCAATTTGTTAAAAGATCTGCATTCTCCTCTATCTCCTAAGTGCAGACTACAAAACTAATTTGATTTTGTTGGTCCTTCGAGAAGTCCTCTAGCAAAAGAAGGCTGGGGGTGGGGAACCTCTCTGTTTTGATATTTGTGAGAAAAAAGGAAACCCAAGCTCTAAGGCCACTTGCATAAGCTTTAAAAAAAGAAAGCATTTCTTTTGTAGTTACCAAGAAATGCTGGCTCCATATGGTGCAAAAGCATTTTTAATTTACACAGGTTTGTTGGCTGGATACTTTTGATCAATAGTACGACAGTGCTAATCAGAAAATGACAGGCAGTTTTCATGTGGACCTTTTCTGGGTAAAACCTTTTGAACTTTTCTAATCTCTTAACCGAAAATGAGAACAAAATATTGCTCTTGCCTTTTCTCCAGATACTGTTTTTCCTTCCTTTTTCAGAGATAAGAGAAAGAATAAAAGGAAAGAGGTGAGAAAGGAAACAAACATAAGATGGTAAAATAGAGAAGTAAAACTCCTCCTCCCTCCAAATAACTGTCAGGTTTTTTCCATTAAAGATGTCATTATATTTAAGATTTCCATTTCCAAATGGAAAAAATCGTGACTGGCTCCAAATATAAGAACAATGCTTGAGGGCAGGCCTAAAGTGAGCAATAAGTCAGAGCAGGAAATATTTTGCTTGGGGAACACATCGTGATTAGAACATAAATAATCCTCTTTTCTCCTATATGCAACATAAACCAAACACAGCTGTGAGTGCAGGCGTGCACATCCCCATGTTTGTGCACACACACAGGACTCAGCCCCGTGTCCCCAGGGCAGTTCTCTGACAGCACGAGAGGTGAAGGGTTATGACAGAGGGGTCGATGACTTGGTGTCAGCTGAAAATCTCATTAAAGCAGAGCAGCAGAGCCAAGCATGCAGGGAGCACCGAGGGATGTCACCAGGAGGAAGCCACCCCTGGGCCAGCAGGAAACTCTGTGTATCAGTCTCTGCAATAAAATTCTATTTTATTTCTTAGTAACCGTGGCAGTCACAAAATATTTGTTTTTCTGTGGCAGAATCACATAGTGGAGGGTGGCCTTAAACTGGGGCTGTGCTGAGAGAGAGGCCTGCCGGGGTATGTGTCTGCTCCAAGTTCTACTCCAGAGCTCAGCATCACACACAGGTTGCCTGTGTAGGTTGGATACTCACACAGGGCTGGTGTCATTCACAATATTTGGGGCTCCAGAGCCTTCCACCTGAGCCTGGCTCTCAGGAGCCTGTTGTAAGCACACAACAGATCCAGGCTCAGGCTGCTGGATCTTGCCTTTTTGCAGGAGCTGTGCAAAACCCACCTCATGGGCTATGGGAGACAGGCTGCTCCCTGGGCTGGGCAAATCCAAAGCTCCCCCACGCCTTCCCAGTGCTCAACCCACTCCAGTCCCAAGTACAAAATTTATTTTCTCTGTTTTGGGCCCTCTTGCTGGCCTGGCAGATTTTGCCCTCCCAACAGGCATGGTGTTATTCTTCCTTGTCCATCTGAACATTTCCTTAGTAATTTCTAGCACCAGAAGTGAAAAGACATGGTTTTTTTTTAACTTTCAGTGTCATCAGGGATGCTTCCAAAATTCAGCACAAGTAGACCTGGGGTGAGACACAGAGCTGGGAGCGATGCTGGGGCAACTGCTTTCCTTACCAGTCCTGAGGAACCTCCTGGATGAAAACAATTCAATTCAAAGTGAGTCTGAGGCATCCAGAGGGATCCTGGGTGGCCCAAAGCTCTTTTGCAGGAAGAAAAGGAAAGCCATACGCCTTCCTGCAGAATTTGTCTCCCTCTGAGATCTTCTTGTGAATTTTTCCATGGCAGGGATAATCCAACATAATCAGTTCCATTTGACCCAGTTTAATCACCACCTTCCTGAAGTGGAGTTAATGGGTGCTTAATGTTAACCAGCACGTGAGGAGGATGGTTCTCAGATGATCTTGGACAATCACTCTACAGTTCCTAACAACACTACATTTTTTTTCTTTTAATTCTTTACCCAGAGTTGGTAACTTCTGAGGCCTAAATCACAATACATCTTGAGCTCACTAATCTAAAAATACTGACTTGCCAATGACAGAATACTAATGAATCTTCCACAGGAAAACTAATCTGTCATTTCCCTTCCCACAGGAACACATACAAGTGGTTAAATATCTAAAGATTTTGTACAGCCTCTCTGCCTATGGCATTGTACTTTGAGATCTTGATTCAGGTACTGTAGGCATATATTTCCTTCATTTCCTGGCGTATTATTCCACGTCTGTCATCCTGCAACAGCACTGATTCTGATTTTGCTTCGCAAGAATGACAGCATTCATAAATAGAGTCTCTGCTTTTGAGATGGTTTTGGGTTTAGTCTTTCAGATCTATGTCAGGAGTGGGGTGCTCCCATTGGCACTGTAAGCTGGAAGACCCAGGTAGCCCTGGAACAGGCAGTGCCCTCACTGCCATGGTGCAGATCCAGGCCAGAGGATGCTGGGATGGGGGTCCCAGACTGAACTCCTCAGGACCCTGGTGACCCCCCAGCAGGACAGCAGTACTGTCCCAGTGAAACCCAAAGACTGCTTCTAGGTGTGAACTATTCTATGTTCTCATCAATTCACTTCTGTTGTGTTGTCTTGAAATATCCTGTAAGGGAATAGAGAGTAATACTGATGGTCTAAATAGCAGGCCATTTGAGCTGGGGTGGTCACAGCCACCTCCTGCTCCTCCTCCCCTGCTCCTTCCTCCAAAAAGGTAATTTTACGGACATTTCCTCGTACTCCTTTGAGTGACAACGTTTGTAACCATTGCACTGTGGTGACATCTGCATTCAGGTGTGTGAGTTTGGCCAACTGGATGTATATGGTACCCCACACGTGGTGATTAGAGCATGAGGGGGAATGTGCAGTACTGAGCTCACTGCACTTCACCTGCACTACTTCTTGACTTGAGACAGAGTTTCTTGCTGCAGCAAAACCACTGATCCTTAGCAACTTTATACATTTGTCACCTGACTAGACTAAAAGTTGTTTTGCTCCCTTCCCTGCTACCTGCTGGCACCCCTTTTTTAGCCTGTGGATTTTCTTTTCCCTTTCATTACTGCTTATTTTTTATTTAGTTGTTTGTTTGTCTAGGTTTTAAACATGCATCTTTGAAACAGTGTAGACAATGTCTTCACTTCCTGGAAAAATCTCACATCCCATGGTTGGGGCCTAGTGGACTTACACAGCAACCACCTCAATTGACTGTGATCTCATCTCTCACTGATGACACTTTCACCCTCTCTGCCTTCAACACCAAGCTCACCTGCTGTTTTTCCACTGAGAAAAAGACCTTAGGATCACCTGTGGGTAGAGTGCATTTGCTCTGTTCAACCATGTCATCAGTATCAGCAGTGAGTGGGATCCAGTGTTTACACAGATATCCTACCAGAGGCACTTCTCCCATGCCCTATCCAGAGGCAGGAATCACAGAAGAGCTGGCAGTTCTTCCTACTGAGTGTAATTCCTGACTTCCTGCTGCTGAAAACTTATCCATTCATGGTGATGTGGTGGTTTAAGGCAGAGGCTCAAATACCAGATGTTTATCTTACCACCCTAAGACCTCTTGTGTAACACTCCTCCTTGTCTTCCCCCCAAACAAGTGAGACTGAACATCAAGGCTTCAGAGGCAGCTCCAGGACTTGTGCTGGCTGTGCATTCTTGCCAGGGGCCCATTGCCAAGGAATGGGAAAAAATGGAGTTGCAGGGCTGGGCTCTGATAGATGTTGATCTGAAAAAGGTCTATTTAATAAACAAACAAACAAGATGTTACATCCCCACAAGCATTGTTAGCAGGGAAGTGGGTTGCTTGGGGAGCCTCAGTGCCATCTAGCATTTGCAATTGGTCTATATTTAGTCCTTTGAAACTTCCCAGATAAAAGTTCTTTTAAGGTGATCAGAAACCTTTGACCACCATAAAATACACAGTGAGGTTACATGTCCCTGCTTCCTCCCTGTTGCCACAATACAGCCTCTCATACTTTGTGTTTGAATCATCAGGTTCCCAGTGCTAACACCCAGTCTCCAGCAGTGTGACTACACAGTAGGGAGACAGAACACGTGTTGGTTAAAGCCTGACAAAGCAACACTTGGATTTAGGTCAGGCACAGCAAACAGGAGTTACTTGTATGCTGTACCTGGCACCCATTCAAACACAGAGCCTGATGAATTCACACTAGCCCAGACATGCAAATGGTATCTGCCTTTTCCTTTTCCACAGACATTTCTTCTCAGACAGTACCTTCAGCTCCCTGTTTCTGTGCCCCTACAATTCAGGGCTGACACAAGGCATGTTTGCACCATCATTATACATGTCCCTCCCTTCTCAGTGCATCCACAGCAATGCTGCCCCTCACCTGCCCATCCACCATCCAACTCTGCTACAGCTGTGGCACAAAGCAGGCAGCAGACAGTGCTCAAACTCCAGCTGCACATCCTACACTGTCCAGATTGTCCAGCTGGGCCTCCTGCAGAACTCTGACCAGGAAACCATCTGCTGGACCTCACACCTTCTGATGGACTGCCAGGACTCTCAGGGCATTCATTTGATGACGGTGAATTCACCTTTCATCCTCACGGTCTTTTAGACTTTGTCTCTCACCCCACTGTTCCTTTATCCCTTCCCATTTTCCCCTGGCTGCAGTCGCTTCCTGGTGGTAGAAGCAGACTTTAGTTTCTGTTCCAGAGTTGGCAGAGGCTTTTAACTCTGCATTTAAGTCTGGATTTGCAGAGGCTTCAGTTTGTAATGCCTTAACTCCTTGTTTGCTAATTGTTGGAGTTGAATTTTGTCCTTTCTTGTCTTCTGGCCCAGCTCAAGGCCCCTTAGTGCAGCTGACTCTGCATTAATGAAGTTATGGAGAAATGTTATTAATTTTTTGATTAATGTAAGTATTATTATTTCATAATGAATGCATGATTACTTTACACATTTATAGGGATTATATTTACCTATATTTTATATTCAAAATAGAAAAGTACAAATATCACAAGTAAAATATAGATGAATTTAGCCATAAAGTATTTCTCAGCTTTGCCAACTCCTGATGGAAAAGAGATTAAATCAGACTAAGAATGCAGTAACCTCACCTACAAATTTAAGACTGACTTGGTGGTAGAAGATTACATACACACCAGGGATCACTTGGGATTAGGTAGCATCTTGAGTATATTGTCAGGCTGTACAAGAAACCAATTTAGCACAGCTCTATTTGTTCTTCAGCTTGTACTCAAAGTTTAACTTGTATACGCCTCAGTCTTGAAATTATTTTAAATGCTTCTATTAAAAACATATGTGAGCTGGGCACAGTCAACCACAGAATGACTTCTCTGAGACATGTCCTAAGTGCTGGGATTCCTGAGCAGCTTTCAGGCTGTTCTGGAGGGAAACACGCAGCTCCTTTCTACAGCACATGTCCCCCTTGGCTTCTGCACCTGCATGTGGGTCTGGAAGGCCGAGGTCGTAGGATGCAATAACTCTGGTCTTCCCAATTTTCTCTGCTCAGTGCTTTAGAACAGTGAACTTGTGTGGGTTTTCTTCACATTTCTAATTTATGTTGGTTCTCACACGCTTGGGCATCCCCTCAGTAGCAGCCAGAGTAACTTCCCAGCCCTGGTATTTTCAGTGCATGTCTGGAATTTTGGAATGGGGTGGTGAATTTGGACCCTTGTATGCTGCAGTTGTTGATTTGCTTCTTGCCTTTTCTACTTCAGTTGTGTATTTGTATAAAAATTAAGAATCCTGGTGGGTATTTTTAGTGCAGGATCCAGGGGTTTTGGCTTTTTCTTAGGTTTAGATGGGGGACTCTGAGTTCTTTGTTATCCAGAGCATTGTCTGTACAGTTGCCATACATTAAAGGAGCTGGAATAGAATCGGCGCACTATCCAGTTTCACCCAAATGAGGTTGTTGAGCAGGATCCAGAAGATCTGTATCCACAGAAGACAAACACAGTATTTGAACAGAAACAAAGCCTGCGATTTATTTCATTATTTACCAAGTGCTGCCATGGTGCTCAGTACTATATAAACATTCCCTGCCCCGGGTTATTAATACTACCAGGCACAGGCAGGTTCAAGAATCAAAACACCTTATATTAAATATTCCCAGAACGAAAGCTGTAAGGACAAGTTAAAAGGACAAAGTTATCCGTAGAGGAATCCTGTTAATGAAGTTTCAGACTTCAAAAATAGCTACATGTTCCAATAAGAAGAAGTTCACATTTGAGGACCTAACTTTCCACCCATGCCATATAACAACCCCTCACGGACTCTTGCTGTAACACATTTCTGCCCTGTTCAGTGTGTGAGGGATGCCAGCATGCCCTTTTTGTTGTACCATAAGGAACATCCACCCCCCCTAACAAATATGGAGAACTAGTAGGAGATCACATTTTGGGGGTTACACTACATAGTGATCCCATATTTAGGGAGAACAAGAAGGTTTTGGTCTTTAGACTGCATAGCTCTGGAAATGCTGGGGAGTCACTGCAGGGTCCCCAGCATATGTTGTCAGTGGGTGAACAGTAAAAGGGAAAATGTTCAGGAAGAATGAAAGGTCACATCTTTACCTCTTACAGAAGGACTAAAAGATGCAAGCTATTTGGAGGCACCTGGCAGAAGAAAAAAAGGAGTGTTTTACTTAGATATAACTTAAAAACATTATAAATTCTTGAGAAAGGCTGGGAAAATTGTACTTAAATGCATCAGGTTGAAATGATCCCAAAGGTATACGATTGCTTGATGAAAACATCAATCATTTTTTAAAAAATTATGTATGCATGTTTAGGTCAGTGAAGATTACATCTTATGTAAGGCCACTTAAAAGACAGAGCTCTCACAAGAATTACAAATTATTCTGGGCCCATGAAAATCATCCTGGTTTTAATTACAACATTAAAGACAAATCCATAGAGTTGTAAGTTCTGCTGGCAAGCAATCATTATAAATCTGGACAAGGGATCACACAGAAATTGTAAATAAGGGCTGTGAGAGATTTCAGTACTAGCTATTTTCGTCTTTAGAAATGTTTTTCATTTCAAAAAGTCACCAGCACTTGTGCTCAGCCAAAACTTGCTCATAAGACTAACCAGGATTTCTGAACATAAACTGTCCTTAAAAGGATACTGTCAACTCCCAACTAGTCAGTTTTGAGAAGAATTTTAAAGATCTTTCAGTACATGAATCCCTGGGGTGATGCCTGTCCTTTTGTCACAGTACTTCACCTTTTTTCCTCAGTGCTTTATCTTGCCCTTTTGCAGCATCAAAGGCACCACACAAGCTCAGGGAACCAGAAAATAGGGAGGTGAAACTGAGAGCCTGGAAAGCATTGTCAAATGCTGAAAACAAGCCAGGGGAGCTGAACAAAGAACTGAAAAGGTATATCTCCTTTTATTAACTTTCAGTTCCAGGAATTGTTTGGAAAAGAGAGAAAAATGTCAGGCAACGATGCTCCTGCAATTTAGAGTTTAATTACAGCCAATACTGCAATAAGGAGAGGAAAGATGGACAAAATGAAAATTCTCTTCTGATATTAAGATGACCTTAAAAAATACTTTTAAAAAGACAAAAATTCAGACAAAGCAAGAGTTCAGCATGTTGTGGAACAGACATACAATATAGTTCCTATATCCTGGCACTTTAAACCAGAAGTTTGTTACAAATATCATGATCCAATGCCATGAGTTGTTGGAGGTGATAGTTACACTGACTTCAGGGGGTACTGAGGGCAAACTGGGAGAGGAGTCCCTCAGATCATCAGACAAGAGTTGTACAAGTCTGTAACGTGTTTTATTATATTACATTTGTGTCAGCAGTCCTATCCTCCCAGTGGGATTTGTGCAGCTGGGTCCTTCATCTTGCAGGGACCCTCAATGATAGCAAAAAATATCTTTCAGTAAAGGTGTCAGGATTCAAACACTGCTGCCCCTCTGAAACGAACCTGAATCCTACTGGGACCTTTGTTTGGCCTTTCCTTACCTTCTGCATTTGCTTGAGAAGAGCTGCAAGGACAGCCCCAAGAAACAGCCCCAGCAAGCCTTGCCCAGTCCGACACCAGCTTTATTCCAGATGAAGAGGTTTGGAGCTGGTGATGCAGATCAGCCAAGCAAGATGAATCCCATGCATAAACAGCAGCTTGCATGTGAGCCTGTCATTACAGGCTCTTCCCATATAACTTCAGCTGTCTAACATGGAATGACGAGTAGGCAAAAGCACCTTTGGAGGTGCCATGTCTCCTGTTGACTCAGCAGGATGACTAAACTCCTCACTGGTGCCTACAGTCAGGCTGGCCATGTTCCCCCTCCCACTGTGCCAATCCCTCCCTAGGCAGTTTTCCACATACAGCAGGCAACTCACATGCTACATATACATCACTCGTGGTGTCTGCTGATATCTCAGAGACAATTATAAAATAGTCACTTGGAAATGGCAGAGTTTCTTAAAGAGACAGCCAAAGTTAACCCTTCTCCTTTGCTTTCTTCTTTCCATTTGTCTTCTCAGCCGCTCTCATTGTTGTCCAGCATTTGGCACCACTGTAAAAGTTGTTATGCCAGAGTGTTTCAAAAATAAGATACCTTCTGCTATGTTTTATAGTGGGTCCATTCATGAAGACCAGAACTTTCTATCCTGCAACGTCAGAGTTAATATCCCTGAGATATTCTACTATTCCACAGCTGTAAAAAAGAAACCAAAGCAAACCTAAAAGAATTTAGCATGGAAAACATATTGCAGCTTTAGTGACACGCTGGGCTTTTGTTTAGGTTTCTTTATTATGACGAGTCATAGTATGTAAACTTCTCATGCAGTGACCGAAGTCATGTGTCTGCTTTATTTTAGCTTTGGAAACAGCAGCAATGCCTTTGAGAAAGGACCTGAGAAGTCCTGAAAGCCAAGGTACCCTCATAAGCACTGTGCTGCTTTTTCACCCTTTGGCTAGAAAACAGAGGTGTAGATTCTCCAGACCAGCCCTTTCCACATTAGGCCTTCCTTTTAAGACCCTGGCACTGGGAATGCTGCTAGCAAAAAAAGGATGTCTTGTTCTGTGTCTGTCTGGCCTGCCTTGAGCAGAAGTGAGCCATGCACAGGTGAAACCAGCAGAGCTCTGTTAGTGCTGGTAGTTCCACTGCTACTTTTATTAGTGGAGCTGTTCCAATCAGAAACCCCTTCAGCAGGGTTAGGGTGAATGGATGTTTGAAAACAGCTCCCCATCCTTCTCCTCACCTTTCAGCTGGGTCCTACAGAAGACTTTAACTAAGCAGAGAGATTTCCACTGCTCTCATTCCCCAGGTGAGTGTCCTACAGTGCACCTCTGCAGTCCTGTTCATGGAGGGGAGGGGTGGAAAGGGAGATGGGAGACTCCCCTGGTTCAGTAAGTGCAATGCCCATCCTTGCAGGTATAAAAGGGCAGCAGTGCAGTCATCTATATAAAGAATGTTCTTCAGAGGGGTCATGTATAAACTGCCTGATGGCAAGGGTATCAAATGAAGGTCGAGCATCAGAGACCTTTAGGCTATTACGAAATATGACTCATGGATTAGTTAACTGCCTGTCAGATTTTCCATTATGAAACTTTAACCACAGCCCATATCTACACAGCACCAACACCTGTAGAAGTACAAACAAACAAGTGGTTATGTATGCATTTGCACTGAAGTGGGTCAGGAGATGTGCTATGGTATCAAGAGAAGCTTTTTCCTTAGTTACAAACTATTAACTAAGGAATAAATATGAGAGGAGGGGGAGAAGATGCTATGAGAGTAAAAAAACCTGTTTTGAAGTACTTATTTGCCAAAGATTCTGCAAGAGAAATCTTTACAGTTTAACTATATCAGATGAATCAACCTAAAAGTTCCCCTCTACAAAATACCATTATTTTAGCCATGATGAACATCAGTGCTTCCTAATCCAAGCATTTGCTTTTCCAATTCCCCTTGATGGCATGAGCAGATGTGAAAAAGCAACTATTCCTGCCCTGGAAAATGATTATTTAGATACTAAACTAAGAAAGAAGGATTTAAAAAAAATTTATTTCCAAAAATCAGTAAGATGTAGCCATTTAGTGGAAGACCCTCATATGTCTCTCATCAGCCATGACACCTGGCTGCTTTGAGGTGCCTGTAAATTCAAAAAGGCAGAAGATGTGCTCTGAAGGTTTCCCACAGGAAGTGGGGCTTTTGACCCCTGTGTCACCACTTTGATGGACTCCACAGGTGAGATTCAGCTCACCTAATTTTAGATGTCTACAGTGTCTATCTCTACATCTGAGCCTGTTGCCCCACAGGCAATTTAAAGGTATGTCTTATCTGATCTATTTTAAATACCTACTTTGGGATGAGATGATTCATGACCTCCAAGTGCCTTTTTCTCCCCTGCAGCTGAAAGAGGGGCCTGAGATGACTTGACTGGAGATCCTTCCATGTGTCCATCTACAGCTGATTAGATGAACCTGCCTGAATGCTCTGCCCCCACAAGGCTGGTAATTCATATGAAATGAGCTGGTTAACACTGCTCCTTGCTATTGTAATGTTTTGTCCATATCGCAGAAACACCACCACATCTGGCACAAATGAATCCTCAGAGGCTGCCTAGAGGTTACTGATTAAGGAGGAAACCTGAACCACTTAGATATATTTCATCACCACATTGTCTTCTTGCCTCTAGAGATGTTCCAGATCACAAGTTAGGTATGGAGTTCTCACTCCTCCTACCACTGTGGTGTCTAATCTGTGAAGACAGAAGTCTCCATTTCCATGCCTTGTCAGTCCAGCTCATTTCAGGAACACTATATTCATTTAAATGTTAAACTGCTGCTCTACAAGAAGTTCAGAAGATATAAACTGTAAGGCACAATGAAAAACAATTCAGTCTCAAGAAGTGAAGTCTGAGGAGGGGCAGAATAGCAGCACACAAATATATAAAAAGTAGTTGCAAAGAGGAAGGAAATAAACTACTTTTCCTGTTTACTATGAATAGGCTAGAAGTGATGAGTACAGGGAGACTTAAGTTACTTCACAGTGACGTGACATACAACAAGCCAAGTGCAGCCACTTCTTGGAGCTGAAAACCACCATCGTGCCATCTTTTAGACAAGGGGGAAGTCACCAGGAGCTGCTGTCTTAGAGAGAGGCAGCAGCAGCTCCTGCTTCCCTGCAGGCACTGAGCTGCCTGCCTCGGAAAGGGGTGGGAGGGTTTCAGCTCCACCGTGTCCGTGGGTGTCTGAAAGGAGCCGGGAGCCTTTAGCTCACTAAGCAGCTTTTCAGTCCCAGCATGAAGCAGGGGTTCCTGCCTCACAGCTGAGGAGCAGTGGCTGTGCTGACATGACAGCATCCTGGGGCCCTGCCCCTTAGGAGAAGACAATTATTGCCAGGGTTGTGAGCCCTACCCCAGTTTGGGCATGTAGTTGGTGTTCTGGACATCCAGTCCGATGAGCATCCATCCAGAGTGGATGGATATATTTAGTCTTAAGGCAGTGTGGTGGACTAGGTGTCTCAAAACCCCTTTACTTTTAATGATTTAAGTGGAAAGGTTGCAATGTGCATGCTGAAGCCTGAGCTAAGCCTCTTACAATGGAGTGGGCCAGAGCTCCAGCTGTGTAACCTCCACTGCTGACCAAAGCCAGCAAGAGGGACAGGGTGGCCTTTGATGAACCCATCCAGAAAAAAAGACTATTTTCTACTGACATTAAATTTTTTATGGTTCTTTCTCTGCTGCCACCACAAGAGATATGACTGAAAAATTATGCAGCTAGATGCTCCTATTTACTACCCCAACATGGTATAAACAATGTAGAAAACATATAGGAGGGGAAGGGGAAGAAAGTGATTTCATTTAAAATAAAAACTGAAACAAAACAGGTTTCACTCAGCCACATTCAGTCTCACACTCACAAGTGCAGCCACCAGGCATCAGGTCATCATGTTCAAGCCATCTATCCAAAATCCAGGCAATATGAAGACCATGCCCAGGTAATGGGTCCAGGATCTGTGTGATGCCATAGAGAACACAAGGGATGCCAACTATTAAGCCCTTCTCATGTCTCCTGGGCTATTCTTGGATTCGTGACTATGCACAGGGTTTGGACATCTTTTTGTATCTTTTTTGAATTTTTGCAACAGCATCTGCATCCTGTCCCAACTCTGACAATCATGAGGGCTAATCACTTTGTCCCCAGTTCTGAGTGTCTTGAGGGATAACAGGGAGATGCCCTGTGGTCTTGGTGACCTGCTAACTCAGGCCATTCAGAGAGCACTTTCCCCTCTGAGTGCTCCAGCTGGTGCCTCCATATCCAGACCTTCCCTCTCCTCTGCTCACAACTCTACGAGCTTTTGTACTTCAAGTTTCTACACCTCTTCCATTCTCTTGCTGGAGACCCCTCACTTGCCAAGGGACAGACCTAATCAACACTCAGCGGCAACAGTGAGGGAATGGAAAGATGGGCCTTCCTCCCCCTTTTTCTTGAAGACCAGAATTGGGTTTGGTTCATGATTTAGGTCTTTTAGTTCCTGGCAGGGCACAGCAAGGATTGCTGGCAGCAAGGGCAGCAGATCCCTTAGGGCTGCAGGGGAATTCCCAGGGCATCAGAGCAGGGTCTGGCAGCCCAGGCCATTCCCATTCCCCATCCAGGTGCAGCTGGGGGCAGCCTCAGGCACCGGGCACCTCCCCAGCTCGGGGACAGCCATGGCTGGGACAGGTCGTGGGCCCATGGCCAGGCAGGGCAGGGCTGTGGGGAGCTGGAGACCAGCACTGCTGTGGAGCTGGGGGTGTCCTCGGGACTCTGACAATCCCACAGGCCCTTCTGAGCTGCCATCACACTCTCTGGTCAGTGACCCTCCAGAGGATTTTCAAAGAAGACTCTAATGCTACATTTATGTTACATAACATAAAAGTTACATTTGGTATTTGGAAATAGTAATTAGAAAAGGTTTACAGAAACCAAAATGAGAAACATTAGTGCCTTCTTCAAAGTATAATACTAATGCTGATTAATATAGGAGCCATCTTGACTAGGTGCCTGTTTTGATTTAGGCAATTACTAGCTTACCAGTTCAAACCAGTTAACAATGAGAATTCACAGAATCCAAGATTTACTGATGTGCCTCTTCCCTTTCTTCTTGCTGCTATAAGTCTCTCTTCTTTTGTCTTCACCTTCTCTTCCTTTGAGCTTGTCTACAAGAGAAAGGCATACTCATAAAATTACAGTCTGCTTGTAAACCAACAGTTAACTCCAGGCATTCATTCAAAGAGGGGCAGTAGATGGATGCTCATGACTTTTTCTACTGAATACCATCATACTACAATTTACTTGGCAAAGGACTCAATTTTTAATACCTGTAGGAACAGAGTGGGAGCCCCTCTCCTGCCCTGTGGACTGGGATGTCCTGGCAGGAAAAAGGCTGCAGTGGGCATCATCTGCTTCACAGCTCGTGTCAGAACACAGTGACAGCAGCGGCTGCTGCTTTGGTGGGACCAGCTACCTCTGCCCAGTGGATTGAGACTCCTGCTGAGGTCAAGACCATGCCCCCAGCTTTTCACTCCCATTTGGAGGACACAATGGGCAGAAGAAGCTGCTGGGCTCTCTTTGTTCTGGTGTAGGAAAATTTATTGCTTTGCAAGTTCTTCCTGTTCCTAATTGACCTGATCTAACCTGAAATAAGCCATTTGTATTCCTGCAAAGGAATACCAGGGAGTCCACATGGCCTTTTGCCCAGGTTTAACATAATTTCTTTAAAGCAAACTGCAAATTAATAGTAGTGCAACTTTCCTGTGCAGGCAAGCCCTCAATCTAATTGGAACATGGAAAACAGCATTTGTGAAGACAAAGCAGTGCATAAACTTGGGGAGTGAGAGAGGAAGGCAAGGTAATTTGGAGTCCAGTGGGGACAATGGAGAGATCCAAATGCAGAGAGATAAAAGTGATTAAGGTTTTTAAAATCCAAGCTAGCAAGGAATCTAGGGATATGAAAAATAGAGCCCAACTCAGAAATTTTCAATGTTCATAGAACTGCCATATTCTTTCCATTCATTCTTCCAGTCAGGACAATCACTCTTATCATTTTAGTCAAAAAATACCCTCCTTTCCACCCTCTACAACCCTCTACAACTCTGAGCCACAGAAAAAGTCCAGCATGGTTCTGACAGTGCACAAGATGGAGCATTCAATTAGTGCTGCCTCTCAGTAACAATATTAATACTTGAAAATCTCTCTCACTTAATAAGGAGCAACGCTGGGCATTCCCCAGATAGCTGAGGCCATCCACTCAACCTGAGCACTCCTGGCAGCTGCACCATGTTGCACAACCACCATCTGCAAAGGTCAAAGCTTGCCAGGTACTCACACATGGCAGCAGAAGTCAAACCCCTGCACACAAGAGGGGAGAGAGCTAGTAAGGCCCTTCCTTGAAAACCTGGGATGCATCTACTCCATCTCTCACATGTGGCCAGGGAAAATCCTCCACAGCCAAGAGAGGTGCACAGCAGATAGAGGGACTTGTTGGCAAAGCAGGGATATTTAGCTGGAACATGGGGTGGAGGCTGGGAGTAAGGGTCTGGATATCCCATCAGGCTCTGGAGGAGTGACTTCTTGGGAGTCAGGGAGGAGGGAGGGGAGGAAGCCTCTCCTGCTGCAGTTCTACACTCCTCTGGACCCAGGCAAGCAAGGCAGCCCCAGCAGGCAGGCAGGCCAGTCCTTTTTTTGGGCTGAGCATGTAACACAGCGGGCTCACAGCAAGCAGCATGGATGTATCTTTGTTGTTCTGCTCACTCTTACCTCAAAAGGGGACCATCTTCATCTTATCTCCCATTCCTTTGCCTCTATTCTGCTGCCATTTCAGTGATAGCCTTGGGTGGCAGTCCTGTGCCCTGACTCCAGCTCAAGAAGTATCTCCTGTGTGAAAGTTATGGACTCATTCTTCCTCTGTCATGTAACAAGAAGAAATAAGGACAAGACTATGCTTGTGCTTCCTCAGTTCCCACAGAAACCTGTGACTACTTGATCTTGTCACTAAACCATTACAGAAAATAAAAATAGGACTTCATTTGAAAAAAAGAGAGAAAGAGAAGCTGCTTCAGATAAGGACTATTATATATTTGAAATGGCCAAATTCTCTCTGCGTATCCCTGTTCCAGAGTCATAGCTTATAAAACTTTCTGTCTCTCCTTTCTCACAATCTCTGCTGTCTGTAAACAGTCTTTAGTGGTTTTTCAGGACAAGATGTGAATGTCTTTGAAGCTTTAGAACACGCTCCAGGCATCTTTTCAGAGATTCATCACGAATCTGTTCTTCATCAAGCCCTCTCCAATCAATTGTGTACATTCTATCTACCAGTCTGTGAGTGTGGAGAGAAAAGGGAAGGAGAGCCAGCAATGCTTGGGTGGCAGTACACTAGCCAAAGAACAGAGTAGCTCTTAATCAGATTGCCTTTTAATTCTTCAGGTGAGTTAAAGGCATTATGTCCTCTCTGAGACTTAGGATAGATGTATACTCAGCTAAGGCAATGACAGAAAATAGTGTTGCAGCATAGTGGAAAATTCTGTAAATATTCTATCAATGCTGTCCAGGCACAGTTTAATAATAATGTTTTTATTAGTAGTAACTTCCTTTATTACTTAGATTTTATACCAAAACAGAGTCAGAAGGACAAAAACAAATAAAAAAACCCTGTGCACATTTTGGCTAAGATACCTGATGTAATTCTACAGGCAACAGAAAATTCTGTCCAGATTTTCCTGAGATTCCCCCCGAGTTCCATGGCTTGTGTAATGGGCACCCAGTGCACTCCTTTCCCAAGAAAATGTGGGTGCACATCCTGTGCTCTCATCCTGTTCTGCCCCTGCCTACCCAGAGAAGGAGGCTGTGGCTCCACACACTCTCCTTCAGCAGCAGCTCCAGGCTCCTGTTGTCCCTGACTGGGACTGGTTACCCTTCTCATGTTGGACTGGCAGAGGCACTTGTGATGCCTCCCTGACAGACTGATCCAGTTGAAAAACAGCACCCTCTCCACACCAGTTTATTTGAGTCTGAAATGAGCAGAGTGAGATGGGGACTACATCAGCTGGCAATGCAAGTGTGAGAAATCCTTGGCTAACACTGAGTTAGGGCACATGTATGGTAGGAAATATTCACTAAATTGACAAAATTGATTGACCACAACCCAAAATCCCACACACATTTACCAGGGCAGAGAGTTGATGTAGGCAGGGTCTCTTTCTACGCCTACAAACAGAGTTATTTTAAATTCAGATCAGTTCCTTCATTGACTGCACGGACTGGCATCACTAATAGCTGTACTGGGACAAAAGAGGGGACACCTAGGGGACAGGAACAAATGGCAAGTGCTGGGAACTGCCTACACCAGTCCTGCTGCCAACAGAGACAGCTTTTCAAATGTGAGGAACCTGGTAAAGCTGTCCAATGCAACAAACCTAGTTTTGTTTTGAAGTTAGAGGAAAGGTGCCAGCTTTAACAATGCTTTTCCATTTTATTCTGCTGCATAATTTTTTACATAGATTATTTTAAAACTTACCCAAAGAGTCCAAAGAGTCTTGTAGCCACTGCTGTAGGGAAATGCAGACTTTTTAGTGAAGGCTTCACCAGCAGTACCATCAATGGTTGCATGTGCTTCTTCTTTTCATGTTATTCCTCCAAATCAGTAAAATTGTGCCTTTTGACTCCTAAAACTGTCCACAGAACTTTGGGAACTGATCAGATGGAGCATGTAAAAATTATGCTGTTAAAGACAAATTTCTGATGTTACAGAGAGATATATGCTGTTGACTAAAGACTCTTTCCAAGTCCCTCTGCTAACCTGTGGCTGGACAACACTGAAGTTATGTTTTTATTGCCCTGCTTACAATATGAAAGACTCACACAAATATTGTATCGTACTCATAAGCAGCTCTGTAGAACAAGAAACAAGTTTTCAGTACTGCAACCTGAAAATTACATTCATGGTAGGATTTATTTTGTATCACACTCTGGATTTCAGGGCCTGAGTTGCTTTATGATTAGTAAAATATCTCCTTTCCTTAGATGTGAGGCCATAGTTCTGTAAGATGAGAAATCTGCTTGCTAAGATGGTTAGTACCATATGACCTGTTGATAGTTTCAAAACAGATAAGGAAGCTCATGTACACAAGGTCAGTATCTATCAGTGTTGGATAAAAATATTCTAAAAGGCAGATACAACTTCATAAACAGTGTTGACTTCACAGCTCACAAGGGTTTGGTGGCAGCTGGTGACACTGTTTTCCTAATGCAACCTCCTCTACACCCAGAAAGCCGTATTTCTGGCTATTTGGGGGTTAACAGTGTAGCCTTTCGGTATGACTACCAGAGGAGGCTCTGCAGGTGAAGGAACAGCAAATTTGGGAATCCTGCTAGGATTTGAGTGTCCAAGCACCTGGCAGTGTCAGGTTTTAAGCAGTTTTGGTCGAACCCATCAATAAAAACTTGCTGAGTTTAACAGTAAGCAGGGTTTGTGAGGACTCCAGTGTTGGTTTAATGCTTGACTCAGGTACTCAGGAGCTGCTCAGCTTCCTCCAGGGAATTGTGTCTGACTCAGCTGTGGAAGAATAAAAGTGAAACAGAGAATACATGGTCCTGCCTAGTGCAGATGGCAACTTAATAACAGAGGGAAAACTGATTTCCCCAAGAACTGACTTTCCTGACTGCAGGATCAGGGTTTAAATTGCTATGATACTTCTAAAACTTGCACAACAAAGAATTAATTAATGTCATTTTCTAGTGCATATGAATTATCTTAAACAATGCCCTTGTTTATAAAAGCACTGAAGACACTGCAGGGATGTAAACACTGCAGAATTGTTCAGAAATTAGAATTGTCTCCAAAGCAGTAAGAAGAAAGGGAATTAAAAGATTTATTTGACACTTGCTTTCAGAAAAACCCCACAAAATTTGGGCCTCCATCCAGTAACAGCTTTTTAAAAGAATACAGAAACTTTTTCTTTTTTCCTTTTAACTGTCAGGCAGCCTCAGTGAAGACACCTGCAAGGTTTTAAATTATATAAATAGGTGAACATGGGGAAGAAATACAAGTATAAATCTTTAACTCTGGAGTTGTAGCTGGATGAAGGAGCATTGTGGAAGATTGAAGGAGAGAACTGAGAAATGTTTTGTTTAAGGCCAGACCCTGTCCTGTACAGAACTGACAGGTTTGTCTGTGAGAAGGTGTTTTGCTCATTTAAGGATTTGTTTGTGGATGTTTAAACCTTGCAGGGCTTGATTTCTGGAATGGGAGGACTTTGGTTCTAGCACTCCAACTTTAAGGGCAGGAAAACCTAAGCAGAGCTTAACTATATGTGTGAGTACTGTGGAAAAGTTTTGTCTTTCTTTTGAATCCCACGGTGAATCCAGCCATCCTTCTGGAGTTTAAATCTTCCCTATGCTCTCTTGTTGGAGGAGGGAAATGGAGGAATAATTACTGTGTGTGGATCAAGGACAACCAAACTCATGTCCTTTTCCTTGGATACGTCAGTATGTCCTGACCCCCAGAGCATGTTTGTCAGGACTTTTACTGACCCAAATTCCAGGAAGTGGCTCCAGTGTTTTCTATGTCAGCAGGCTGTGATGGAAGGGAAGGGGGTTATTTATATACTTTTCCTTTTAAAGACAGGCATTTTAATGCTTATTATTTGAGTGATGTTTACAGGCTAACAGTCTTAATGAGTCCAAGGTGGGGCATTTTGGGGATGTAATGGGAGGGTGAAACTGTCACCACAGGGAAAATGGGACTGCCGGGGGGAACCTTTGGCATGTCCTTTGATTTGACAACTAAAGGTTTTAGGGGGAAAAAGATGCCGGATGTGTGCAATAACTCGTGTCGACCACCACCAGCAGCGTGTCGGGGTGAGCGGCTCGCAAGGATGTGCCCGGGGGCTCCGGGCAAAGGGGACTGTTTGAGCTGTGCAGACGCACAGGTTATGGTGTCCGCACCCGCGCTGAGGGCAGGTGGCGGAGCCCGGTGTGTTTTGGGGGGCAGCGACCCCTCCTCCCCTCACCCCCCCAGCACCGCCATTACGCGCTGCGCCACTGCCCGGGGGAGGGGAGCGACAAGATGGCGGCAGCGCCTACCCACGTGACCCGTGGCCTGCTTCCTTCTAGAGCCGTCCGGGCCGCGCGCGCGCCCGGGGGCTCTCGCGAGAGCGGCGAACAAAAGGACAGCGCGGCGGAGCGAAAGGGGGGGCTCGTGATCTCGCGAGAACTCGCGGCCGCTCTCTCCACCACCCTGGAGACAGGTGAGTGAGGAGGAAACCTCGCGGTATCTCCGTGAGGCGCCGCGCGGGCCCCGGCGCCCCGAAGTCTCGCGACAGCTCCGGGAGCATCCCCTTCACTGTGCGCTGGGCTGCGCTGAGATCTCGCGAGAGCGCCGAGCCGGCGGACGGAGTGAGGGGGGGCCGGGTGGGGGCGGTCGCGTGCGCGCTGAGGTCAGCGCGCGCGCAGCGCGGCGCGCGGGGGGCGGGGCCTATATAAAGGGCGGGCCGGCGGTGGGGGGGGCTCAGTCAGGGCAGCGATTCGTGGCGGAACCAGCGATATCGGCGGCAGCGACATCCCGGCCCGGCGCATCCCAATTCTCGAGGCGGAGCGGGACAAGCCCGAGACCGATCTCTCGTTATGAGTCATGTGGCGGTGGAAAATGCCCTCAGTCTAGACCAGCAGGTGAGCAGGGAACCAGAGAGCGGAAAGGCCGCTCCGTTACCCGGAGAGTGCGCGTGGCGGAAGCTCCGCGGGCGGCGGTGGCGGTGGCGGGAGGAGGCGGTCGCGATCCCTCGCGCGGGGGCTCCGCTCCTCGATCCCCGGCGGCCGCGTCGCGAGTCCCCCCCGGTAATCCCACCTCGCCCCCCCCATCGCGGCCTGTTGTGGCGCACTCGGTCGTTGCGCAGTTCCCGCCGTGCCGTGGCCCCGCGCCGGGCCGGGCTCCCCCCGCGGCGGTGCGTTGTCCCCGCGGCCCGGGGGGCGTGCGGGGCCAGTCGGTGCCACCCGGCCTGGCCCCGGCTCCGCTCGGGCCCCGCGGCCCCCGCGCCGCGCTCGGACCCGCTTTGTGTGGGAGCGCCGGGAGCAACAGCGGCCCCCGGAGGCCGCGCCGGGAACTGCAGCGGGGGGGAGGAGGAGGAGGAAGGGGCGGTCAATGGCCGCCATTGTGCGGGGCGGAGGAAGGGGGCACACACACACACCCACCCCACACACGGCGCTTTGTGTGACGCCCCTTCCCCGGGGTGGGGGGGGCGGCGCTGGCAGCCGCCTTTGTTCGCGCTCCGGTGCCGTCGGGCCGCGGTGACGCATTTGGGCCTGGAGTCGTGTTTTTCCGCACTCTTTTTTTTTTTTTTTAATTTATATTTTTTTCCCTTCTCATTCCTACGCTCCCCCTTCCCCGCCCCCCCCGGCTCCCCGCGCTGGGCGGCACCGATGGTTATCTAACCCCGCGGGGGCAGGAAGAGCCCCATCTGCCGCGGCCGGGCAGCCCTCGCCCTGCGCCGCTCCGGCGAAGTAGGTCATGGAGACGGTCCTTCCCTCCCTCTCTCCCGGCTCCCCCCCGCTTCCCCCCCCGCCTCACACGTGACGGGCGCCGGCAGCAGGATTAGCTGCTCCCGCTGCGCCGGGAATCCAGCCCGCAGTGCCGCACTGAGATGGCGCCGGGGCTGCGCCAGCGCCGCCGGGACGGTGTTACCCCACACGGCGGGAATCCAGCGCCGGGAGATTCGCCCATCGCTTCTCGTGACGCTGGAGAGCCGCTTTTACCTTCTAAAGAGCCTTTGTTTTTGTTTGCTTTTAAAATAACAATCATCCTTGACCCCCGCGTTGATGCTTCTATCAGCTGAAGTGATATTTTTTTTTAAGCGTTGGCTTTAAAGAGGGTGTTAAGAGGCCACCCGTGCGAGAATTTTTAACAGTCTGTCTCTAATAGCAGCACACGCAGCTTTGGATTCATTCATGTTGGAAGATGCTTCTGTGCAATTGGTCTTAAGTAAAATTCAGTTGTATATAAACACGCCTTATTTTTCCCCAGATAAGTTAATAATCTTGCCATGCAGCTGTAATAAGCTGGTTCTTCAGCTTTACCAGTTCACTGCCTTCTAAAATGAGTCCATACTGCACTGGACTTAAAACCTCTGACACACCAGCAGTCAACACCTTTTGGAAGACTTTACTGTGAGGCTGAAGGGCTTTTTTTTAAAAAAAAAACAAACAGACAAAGCAAAAGTAGTGTTATTGCACGTAAAAAATATAAGTCTCTGCAAGTACAGTGCCTGACTGAATTGGTATTATTTGGGCTGGAATCCCTATAGAAAAAAAATAGCCATTAGTCTTAATCAGAATATGTTTGAGTGACCTGAAAGACTATTTAAAATGCCTGTTTAGCTGCATGGAGTGTGAAGCAGAAGTCCGTGGTAGTGATTTGGTGGGTGTAAGAACTCTTCTGGCCTTGTTGCCCTTGGGCGTGTGTTCCTTGGTGGATATGAAGACATTTAAAGATGATACAACGCGAGTACTAACTATCGGGAGATGTAACTGGCACTGTGTAAACAAATTTCTTTGCAGCCACAGTTTGTGGGAACACTGATTGCTTTTGATAAGCAAAAGGGTTTTTTTGTATCTTAGCATAGATTTGTCATATAACGTCTTGATATTTGTTTTATTTCTTATAGTTTTCTGGTCTAGACTTGAATTCCTCAGACTCTCAGAGTGAAGGAAGCTCTACAAGCAGTAAGTACATGCAAATTCTCAAGCTTACAAACACACAGTTTTAGAAATAAGGGGGTTGTAGCTGTGATAAACAAATTTTAAAGCAGAATTTACAGAGGCTGATGGGGGAAATTAGAAAGATTGCCAGTTAAGTGTACATTGGAAACACTGTGTGTTTCAGATAGGACCACTTCATTTAGCATGATACAGCATGTGTACATTTCTGAAATACTTGAGAGAACTTAGTGTTCCAGTTTAATCTCAGATTTTCAGTTGCCTTTAAACTGGGACTGCAGATTGTAGTTGTAATGTGGTGATCTGTCTGCTCAAAACATCCGGGGGGAGTAGGAATGTTAACTCCACCGATCTTGATTCATTAAGTAGAAACTGATGTTAAAGGCTTAAGTGCTTAAAGAAGAGGGAGGGAGTCTTCCAGGAATTCACATTCAGCTTGTGCCTGTTACATTCTGATTCACTTTACTTAGCAGACAGATGCTTCTGGATTTAAATGAGGAATGCGGTTCAGAGGCAATTAGGTGTGGCTTCTGGTTTGATCTGAGCTGAACTGATGGGGATGGTGGAATTTAAGGGGAAGGACTGTGAGTGCCAGTACTTAAATGTCACAGTGAAAATCTTCAGCTGTTCAAGTATCTGGAACCAGATTAAGCCTTAATGAGTTCTGGGAAGTTGGACTTTGTAGACACTGTAACACCCATAAATGTGTGTGACTTGGTCAGAGAAATAGCAAGACATCTGTGCCTTAAAAGCAGCTGCTTAAATGAATGTGCAGTAACTTAATCTTCAGCTCTGAGAGGATACCAAAGTGCTTTATTAAAGGACCCTTATTCAAAGATGCTGCAAGAGGCCTCAAGGCAGATATTTTTACTAAGCAAAAGCTGTTGTTGACTAGCATTTCAAAATGTGCTAACACCACAGTCCTGTAACACTGCCTTTCTTTTGTCCTTTAGAAGGCCGATACATTCCTCCTCACTTGCGGAACAGGGAAGCTTCAAAACAGGGTATGTATCAGAAATACTGTGGCAACACTTTTAACTGGTTCTTGGCCTCCTGAATCTGTAGGAACAGCCTGCACAGGCTCAGACAGTGCTGCTGAAGGTGATTATACAGACTGCTTGACTGTCCTGTGCAGAACGTGGCAACTTGATCTTCTGCTTTCAGTGTGCTGTTCTTGGTCCCTTCGCCAGGTTATATTCTAAGCTCGTGATAACTGACAAAATACTATTTATATCTCTTTAACAGTTAACCATGGCTGAACCAAGATGGAGTGTCCCATCTTAACTTGATGAGCCATGTAATCTTGAGTGTCAGTCTGAATAGATTTTGTGAGTGCCAGTTCTTCTGCAAGTGACTGTGACTTGGAACTTGTAATCAGTTGTTTAATATGAACAAACAGCACAGTTTCACTTGGTAGGTGGATCTTTTACACAAAGACATGTTGTCCTTGTTTAGCTTCCTGCAGTTTTGATGGAAGCCCCCAAGAGTACTTGCAGAAGGAAATGCAGGATGTTGTTGAAAGCAATGCCAAGTACATGACCTATTTTGGTCACGTGTTTACACAGGGGTTTATACTGAGGAGCAGCCTTTTTATCTTCCACTTGAATCTCTAAGCAGAACATGATACAGAAGAAAAATTTAATGGAAGGCTTCAGTGAAGTAAATCCTGACCTCTCTGTGTAAGATACCAGGAGGGCAGGTGTTGCAGCACATGTTGTCATCGTGTCTGGTGACTTGTGTGGATATGAGAGAAACATTTCCTCTTAACGCGTAATCACATACTGGGATGAAGCAGCTAAAACACTTTCTGCGGTCCTACAACCTAAAGGATTGCTGTTTCATAGCATGGGAGGACTTGGAGCTCACCTATTTCTAAAGCAGTGAACTTTCACAGATTCTTTTCAATACTGCAAGAGGACAACTTCCCTTAGGAGTGGGTTGGAGGGTAATACTGAAAAAACTGCTGATAAATCCCACAGTGCTTCTGAAGCTATGTTCCTTTAAATCAGACTAGATGAAAAATACTCCATTCTAGTCTTACACCATTTGAAGAAACAGATCAGTCTGTTTTTGTCTTGCTTTTGTATGTGCCCAAGCTAGTGGGTTTTTTCGGTGTTTAGGGTTTTTTTTTTTACTATGTATAGGAAGCATGACGTGAAGCATCAAATAATGGTACAGCCTTTTGCCAGAGCTGAATGTTTTGGGAACAGTAAAGAGAATGGTGGGCAACAAATTCAGTGCTCTTGAAGTTCCCAATCACATTGACCTCGAATCCAACCAATCTTTGAAGAAACTGACTGATAAAGCCCAGAGGAATGTGCAGTTTCTCAAAAGGAGGAAACAGCTTTAAGCTGGTTTTTGAATATTTGCTGTCATATAAATTTCTTTTCCTTATGTGGTGATTTGTACCAAACTCGAGTTTTGTGGATATTAGTTAATCTTGAGTTCCTGTCATGACCTGTTCTGTATAGGTCTGTCAGTGTCTCTTCTTTTGTGCAAGACCAGAGTTCATACACTGAATTGTATTGTATGGTTGTGGGGACCACATGAAGTCCCACTCTGGGGACTTCAGACTTCAAGTCACGAGGCTTAAATTTGACATGTGGCTTGTTCAGTTAATAAAACTTTGACTGCCAACTTTCCTTGGTAAACGATGAAAAATTGCCTTTAAACCCGGTTGAGTGCTGTATTTGCTGACCTCATGACAAGGTTCATGATTGCTGAATGGAAAAGCTGCAGTTCCAGTTCAGGCCCCTATTGGAAGCAAAGAGAGTTGGGGGTTGTAAAACTGAGCTATTTTGTAGAGTGGGTTGAAGTCTGTTACACAGTTGTACTTTGATAAAAGTAATGTTTGCTTCTGTTGTTTACACTAAATCAAGGACGATTGTCTTAGACTGTATCAAAGCTGTTCTGTATTTTGGCTGCTCCTTGGAATTTTTAACAACAGATTTTTCAAAATGTAGACATTACAAGCCAGAGGCAAAAAACCGCTTGTGTGATAGTGTTTGACTGTACAACAAACTCTTGATGCAGCCTTACAAGGGTAGTAACATGATAAAATTTTTATTGATACAAAAGTTAAACTACTTTAATATTAGTGCTTATAATACTGCTGTACAGCAGAACTGTATTTCAGTAATCCAGTACAGTTGTCTTGCTCACATACCACAACTGTACATACTTCTGCAAAAGTGTTAAATAACTACTACTGTATTCAAAACTTCCAAAAAAAAGTTTCTTTCCTGTGTGGTGGTGTTTACACATGCTCTGGAAACAAAAGAGTGTGTGCACATGGGGTTCTTTCTCACTTTGCTCTGTAGCTGATGATGGGATCGTAACTCACAGGCACAATTGAAGTTGCACAATGGCCTTACTCACATTTAAATAGGAAGTTGCTTAGAGGCAGTGGACTTAAAAAAGTAGCTGTAGTTTGTGTTCAGGAAGAGCAGAACATCTTCGTGATTCCAGTAGGTATTGACAAGAAGTGCTTTCTTCAGCTGACTCCTTCCATTCACCTGCAGATCTGACCATTTCTAACACTAATATGTTGGCTTTGTAAGTGGGGAACTGCAGGAAATAACAGTCTGCATAAAAATAATGTCCTTAGGTTATGTAATGGCGTTTTTCAGCTGTTGAAACTCAATATGCAGGGCTGCCTGGTCTGCAGTGTCTTGCTTCCATGAGCTCAACTTGATACTAGTAAAGCTTGTTGTCGTGTTATTTTTCTGTTAAACTTCCTGGAAGCTGCTCTTGGATATTTAAAGTCTAATCTGATCTATAGCAGATCAGAGAGTAGATGTTGGAACTCATCTGAAAGGTCTCATGCAACCTGAAGTATTCTATGACTCTGTTTCTCCCAGTTTCAAAAAACTGACAATTGGCTGCTGCACATGGAAGCTTTTCAAGTCAGCTGGCAGTAACTTGTGTTAGAGTGTTAGGAAATAAGAATTAAAATGCTGGTTGAGGGAGAAGCATTGACAACTGTAACGTTGTTCATAGGCCTAAGAACTACAAAATTGCTCTGAAAGTTGATGAACTTAGTGAATTCCAAACTTAACCCCTTTGGTGAGAACTATGTGTTGGATGGAATTATACGGGTTTTTACTTACAAAAGAAAAAAACCTTGACATTTTAAGGAATTCTTGCATGGTCTTGTAATCATTCTCTTCGCTTTACAGCGATGTCTGTTACAGGCATTTACGTCTGATTTTAGTTTGCCACGTGGTGTTCTAAATCCTGACTCTGTGTTCTGCCAGCCAGTTACTTAGAATTGACTGGTATGGCCTGGACCTCTTCTATGCTGATGGGAATGCCAATCTAAAAGGTGAACTGGTAAAGCAGGGAATATATATTTATTTGGTCTAAAAGTTGCTGCACTACCTTAAAGAAAACTATGACAAGGTACCAGCTTCACAAATGGGTGCAGTAACAAGCTGGGCAAGCTTACTTTGAAGGCTCTTTGGAGTATAAAATTTTCACTCCTTTTTGGAACTTTTGCCTTGGTAGATGATCTTTTACAGGGTCAGCCCAGTTTTTTCAGTTTTGAGAAATTAGATATGTATATTGCTGCTGGATCTCTGGGCAGGATGACATACCCTGACATACCCCAACATTTGTAGTGTGGTTTGAAAGTTACTACTAATAAAGGGATTCAGATGCCTTCTAAACTAAAATAACTTTCTTGAGTGTTTAAGAAGTGATTATGGTATTCCTGATGTTCTGTCAGTAGTCTCTCTGTGTGAAGTTAATAATAATGGATTATTTTTGCTGTCTGTTTCAGTTATCCAGACAAATTAGTTACAGTTATCACACTTGTTTTTAAAAGTTCTGTTGTGACCAGTGCATTTCTGGATTCTAGGGAGTAGAACTTCTTGTTTCTAAAAAAAGTGGGGGGAAGAGAAATAAAACTCTAAATTTTCGAGAACATCTGAAAAAGTAGGGTAATTGTGGTAGCAGAGCTTTTTTTCCAAGAGACTGGGGCCTAGAACAGCCCCTTTCTTTGGAATAATTTTGTTTTGTGGTTGCTTTTATTGTCTGATGAATAGGTCTTGACTGGTTTTGTGTTGTGGAGCTGGCAAAGCATGTGCACTTACAGGGGTGACATTATTTGTTTATCTGTTCCATTATTTCGCTTGCTCTCTGGTGGAATCCTGTAGCTGAGACTGGTTGGGTCATGTTTTCAAACTTGGGAAGGTTGGACCTCTGAAACAGAATTTGTAATTTTTTAGTCCAATATCAGAGTGGTGTGTAATGATTCCTGTTTCTGCTGCCTCACAGCCCCTGGTAGCTGAATAAAGGGGAGGCTTTTTACTTAATGGTGTTGGCAAACAGAAGTACTTTGTATTGTTTCTGTGAGTTAACACAACTAAGTAGGCACCTTCTGTGGGCAGGTGTAAAAATGCTGTGGAAAGGTCCAGTGTGGTTAATTTGTTGTGAAGAGCTCCATATGCCTTATTTACACATGGTGCTGTTACTTTGTCTTACTCTGTGTAGATCATATTGCTTTGTGTACTTACAGTGTGATAAAACATTGTAACTTCTGACTTGTTTCTAATGCAGGGGTAATATCATTTGTTGATCTCCACTGGAGGCCTTGTTAACCTCCAAAAATTAGAGACATAGTCAAGAATTTCTGTTGCCTAGAGAATGTACATGAGGCTTGGCAAGACTTAGTGCCTTAATTTTTCTTCTGATACCCACCTTGCCGGAGTAGGCAAATCAATTACTAGTACTAAGGCATGTACAAGTTTTTAAAAAAAACAAACGTACATGAATGAAGGACTTTCAGCAAGTTCTAATGGGTGATGAGAAACGCTTAGTCCCTCGTTGAGTAAGTCTTAACATCCATACCCCATAAACTTCCCTTTTTGAAGGACTTCAGTCCTGTAGAGCTTCCATTGAAGATGTCCTGGACAGAACTTGTATTTTCTCATAAAAACCTGGTCTGTGTAATGTGTGGCTAAAATAATCTTTCCCTTGTAGGGTTTGACAGTGGTGGCTGGAGTTCCAGACGGGACAAGGATGCGTACAGCAGCTTCGGAGCACGGTCCGACCGCGACGCAAAGTCGAGCTTCTTTGACCGTGGAACTGGATCAAGAGGAGGAAGGCAAGTACTTCTGTGTCTGGGTGGTGCATAGGAAGTCTGTCTCAGTTCTAGTGCTGCACATGTAATCTTGGTGTCAAAATTAGAGTCTAGGTGTGAATAACACGATAAGGTAGGAGGAGCCTGGGAGGGGAGGTGAGAGGGAGAGAACCTTGCCTTTAAAGCTACATGATTTCAAAGATGGGCAACTTGCATGTGTTGAAAAATGTGCCCTGTAGTCTGCCACCAACCCCTCAGTGCAGCTGTAGAGACCGGCTGACTTCAGCATTTCACCAGAAAAGTTCCAGGTGGGTGGCAACTTCCAAAAGAACTGTTGGGAGCACCACAAGGCAACATCAAAATGGATTTTATTTTTTTTTTATTTTAATTTCAGTATTTTTTTCTTGTTTAAAAAGTGTAGTTAATAAAACTGGGTGAGACTCTTGCAGGTTCTCTGCCTTACTTGATCAGTCTTACACACATCATGCGTTGTATGCACAAGTGTGGTGAGAGTGACCTTTATCGACTAGTAAAGCTGACGTTAGTCCTGTATCCAGACTTTTCTCAAACATGGTTTACCAGGCCTAAAACTAAACAGTTGAGGTAAGGACTTCTTCCACCTTCTTTCCGAGTCAGTAATACAGGTGAGCTCCCTCTTTATGGAATAATTATGTGACATATAATTGAGGTATTTGGTCACATGTGTGGTGGGGGAATAAAGGAACAAATTGCGGCACTTAAAGGTTTTGTCTGGACATGGGAGACCTGTGTAAAATGAGGCAGAGGAAGGGGTGGGGGGAGTTCGAAATAATGCTTCTGAGGAGGTTTAAGCAGAGCTCCCTGAAAAAGAAAATGTCAAGGACTGAGCAGCTTGGCATTGCAGCTCTACTGGCAGATGACCGATTGTTTGCATTGTTACGCTTAACCAAATAAAACTGGTGATAACAAGGTTCACTGTGTTAAGCCAAACTGAGCCCTGAAGTCACAACAAACTCTCCTGTCTGGCGCAGAATAACATTCCCTAGTCTGATGGCTGGGACTAATTTCTGTTCTTAGGTCAAGAAACAAGCACAGATAGTGTGATGACTGAGTTGTTCCCCGGTGGTGTGTGTAATACACAGAGCATACGCTGCTGCATTGTTACAGCTTTGATTTTTGCATGTTGAAAAACCCCTGATGCCTGGGAATGGTGGCCTGATACTGTTGCTGTGTTTAGATATGAAGAGCGAGGCAGAGGGGGTGACTATGATCGGAGCGGCTTTGGAAGATTTGACCGCGGTGGGAACAGCCGCTGGTGTGACAAATCAGATGAAGATGACTGGTCAAAGCCTCTGCCCCCAAGCGAACGCCTGGAGCAGTAAGTAATGGAATAGCATAAATTCATGTGGCAGGGCCATTGCATAATTCTAGCAAGTAAAATGCTGTCTCCTCTGTTTTTAGGGAGCTCTTTTCAGGAAGCAATACTGGCATTAACTTTGAGAAATATGATGATATTCCTGTTGAAGCAACAGGCAGCAACTGTCCTCCACATATTGAGAGCGTAAGTTTTCTTAAAATCTCTTTTGTTACTGTATAATAGTGACTGTTTTGCATGTGAAACTTGATGTCTTGCTGTCCGGAGTTCATGGAGGAAAGGAAACGCTGTCCTGCCTTCCTGCAGCTAAGCTGTTTTGCAGAGGAGGGTTGTATATGATGAACTAAGTTGTGGGAGAAGCTGTGGAAGCTTTTTCAGTTAACACTTGCAGCTTACTTTGTGACTTGTCCTTAAACAGGGAACCTGTGAAGAAGTAGAAGTGCTTGGAGGTGCTGTTTTGTGAGCAACTGCTAAAGCACAGGCACTGTTTTGGGCTAAGCATAGTGTGCTAGTGTAGTCTGCCTTTCAAACTTGGCTAGCTTTTTAAGAATTGCTTAGAAGGCTGGACTAAGTATCTATGTAAGTCTCAGTAACCAGCTTTTGAGTATCTGTGAACTTCATGGGCAAGTTCTATAGGAAGAGCTGAAACAAAAGCTACCTTATAAATGATTTCTTAAATTAAAAAATATGTTAAATGGTGACTGCAGGGAAGGATCCTGATCTTACTCATTTTAAATCTTAACAGTTCAGTGATGTTGACATGGGAGAAATTATAATGGGAAACATCGAGCTCACACGCTACACCCGTCCTACCCCAGTCCAAAAACATGCAATACCTATTATTAAAGAGAAGAGAGACTTAATGGCCTGTGCTCAGACAGGTAAGTTGGTAGCTCCTTGCTGCTTAGTCTCAGTAGGAGTGGGGTCTTGTATTGCTGCAGGTAAGAGGTCTGTACAGTAGTACAGCCTCCTGTTCAGTGTACAGTGAAATACCTGCAGTGTTGGAAGCTTTAGAGTCTTGCATCTGCTTTAGATGTGACTTGACTGGGTTTACTGTGTTTGCCCTGAGAGAAATGTTCATGTCTTGAACCACATTCCCTTCAGGGTTTTTGCTGAGTGATAAGTCTTTTGTAGTTAACCTCTGCTGGCTGAGGGGTGCACTCTGGTGGTGTAGGTAGTATCCATATACTAGTGCAGATATTATGGGTAATATGCTATTGATAAAGGATTTGTGCTATATTTGACAGTAACTCCTAATAATACTGATTTGTGTTCTGTTAGGGTCTGGGAAAACAGCTGCATTTCTTCTACCAATACTGAGCCAGATATATGCAGATGGTCCAGGTGATGCCTTGAGAGCGATGAAGGCAAGTATTCAAAATACCTAGTCCTGGAAAAGCTGTGACCAGTGTGTACTTTTGTTCTGTGTCCTGATGTTTGCTACTGAACACAAAAGGTGGTCTTAAATGTCATAATCACTGGAAACGATAGGCAAGCTTCTCAGCCTCTAGAAGAATTAAGGTGTTTCCCTTAAAAAGTACAGGCTGTGGATTGCTTTTTTTCCTACCTAAAGAGTTGATATGCACAACTCTCAAGAAAATATTTTTTTTTGTCTTTGTTGTTGCATAAACTTAAAAGACACCTCCCTTGCTTCAGGGTAGGAAGTAACAGGTTTTATGGCTATTGTTTCTCTGCTACTCAAGTTTGGGATCACAGTGCAGGTTGTGGATACCAGGATTGTGCAGCTGTTGCTGTACTGACCCACAGCTGTACCCCTGGGTATTGTAGTAGGGCCATCTTCAGATGCAGTGCTTAAGTTGGCTCTCCACCATGCCTTTTCTTTCTTAAGGCAGACTTGGTGACCTGTCTTTAATATTGCCTGTAGTAGCTGTTTTCTTTCCCCCTGTGTTTGGGTACTCATTCCAAGTATGTTTTTCCTTCAGGAGAACGGAAGGTATGGCCGCCGTAAGCAATATCCAATCTCACTGGTCTTGGCTCCCACTAGAGAACTGGCTGTGCAGATCTATGAGGAAGCCAGAAAGGTATATCTTGGAGCTCGTCATTAGAACATAGATTAAGTAGAGTTTTCCTTGGAGCTAATTTTCTTTGTTTTGCAGTTTGCATACCGCTCCAGAGTTCGCCCCTGCGTTGTGTACGGTGGTGCAGACATTGGTCAGCAGATCCGTGACTTGGAACGTGGCTGTCACTTGCTTGTAGCAACTCCAGGACGACTGGTTGATATGATGGAGAGGGGAAAGATTGGGCTGGATTTCTGCAAGTAAGTCTTGCTTGTCTGTAAGATGAATGACTTTAAGAAAGGCCTAGTGAAGGACCTTAAGTTGTAGCTTTTGGATTGTCTAGTTTAGGACTGGTAACCAGTACAGACACTAGACCACAGCTTGCAGAAAAAAGTTCTGAAGAAGCTTTTTTTATTGCTCTGTAGGTACCTAGTGCTTGATGAAGCTGACAGAATGCTTGACATGGGGTTTGAACCTCAAATTCGTCGAATTGTTGAACAAGACACTATGCCACCAAAGGGGGTTCGCCATACCATGATGTTCAGTGCTACTTTCCCCAAGGAAATCCAGGTACTGTACATGAGTTTACATACTTCAAAAGCTCATAAGGCCAAACTGATTTCTACTCTGGAAGGGAGGCAGTGTACTGATTTGATTTTTGTTTCCTTCCCTTTTTTAGATGCTTGCTCGTGACTTCCTTGATGAATACATCTTCCTGGCTGTTGGCAGAGTAGGTTCTACATCTGAGAACATCACACAGAAAGTAGTGTGGGTGGAGGAGTCAGACAAACGATCATTTCTGCTTGACCTGCTAAATGCCACAGGTAAAGACCAACTTCAGAAAAGTGAATAAGGCAAAATTCAGATGAGGCAAATCTAATCACTCAAGTAATAACTTCTATTGATTAGGTGAATGAAAGGATATTTCCTTAACAGTCAGTGAATGTATTACACTGGCTAAATGCCAGCATTGAGTTGATGTAAGCATGTCTTAGTAAAAAATGAGGAGGGACATCCTCAGTGACTTCACCTCAAAATAAGTGAGCAGAGAATTGAAACTACCTGTTACCAGTTGGTGGAGCCAAGTATTTGTGCCCATTTTCTTCTGCTAACCTGTGCTTTAATTGTTGTTAGGCAAAGATTCCTTGACTCTGGTGTTCGTGGAAACTAAAAAGGGGGCAGATGCTCTTGAGGACTTCCTGTACCATGAAGGATATGCCTGTACAAGTATTCACGGAGACCGTTCCCAGAGAGACAGAGAGGAAGCGCTGCACCAGTTCCGCTCCGGCAAGAGCCCCATTCTTGTTGCCACAGCAGTAAGTGAAATGTACAAAACCTGAGCATGGAAGCCTATTAACTCGGCCTGTGGAATTTTACTAAGACTTTATTTAATCCTTTAACCACTAGGTAGCAGCAAGAGGACTGGATATCTCAAATGTAAAGCATGTCATAAACTTTGACTTGCCAAGCGACATTGAGGAGTATGTACATCGTATTGGTCGTACAGGCCGTGTAGGAAACCTTGGTAAGTATGACCTAGAATTTTCATAGCAGAGTTGACAGGTGTAATAACATTGGCTAAGTAGAAAATTTCCTCTAACTTCATGAGAGAAGCCCATGTGCTGCTTTCTGTGAGCAAAAGCTGGTTACTGCTGTCTAGCCAGTGTGGGAAGTAACCTGTACCTTTGGTGGTGTTCTTATTGTCATTAAAAGGTTCTCATGCCATGTGTAAGACTGGTGTCTTTTGTGTCTGTCAGTAAGCAGTCAGGGGTTTGTGAGTAGCTGTGGTGTTCTCAGACTTGTCTGTAAGGAAGTGGAGTGTGGAATGGGTTTAAGTGCTGCAGTGTACTTGCATTCTGTGTAGCTAAAACTGAATGTTCACTTCAGGTCTTGCCACCTCATTCTTCAATGAGAGGAACATAAACATTACAAAGGACTTGCTTGATCTTCTTGTGGAGGCTAAGCAAGAAGTGCCATCTTGGCTGGAGAACATGGCTTATGAACAGCATCACAAAGGAGGAGGCAGCCGTGGGCGATCTAAGAGGTAACGGGCACAACTCTGGCTAAAGGTGTCTACTTGATGTATTGTGAAAGACAACTCTGTGACTTGTTTTCAGTCTAAAAATACAGCTAGAGGAAGACAAACTAGTGCAGTATAAACTGAGTTAAGTGCCTGTGAAGGTGACAGCTCGATGTCTGTCTGGGTTTGTTCTATCATAAGTTCACCCATAAGACTTCTCTCTTAAGCAGGCAACCAGATGCAGCTGAGGTAGAATGACGTCAGCAAAAATTTCTTTAGAACTCTGTGAAAGCACTTACAGAACACATGCAGAGACATACCTTAAGCAGCTGTTTTGATGTTTAGGAGAAGGTGAAACAAAACAGGAAAGTCATGCTTTTCTACCTTAGGAGAGATGGTCATAAATGGATCACATAAACACTAAGATAGGGTTGGACATTCTGTGGCACAGAGATTGCACTGAATGAAACATTACCAGAACCCCACAAATTAATTCTTAGTGTAACATGGCAAGTTCAACATGATCCTGCTTGAACAGTAAATTTTTGTTTGCTGTCCTGAGTGCCCTTTCTGGGTTAGCACTGGGGTGTGTATAAAGTGTGCTGAGCTCAACATTGGTACTGGCTGTTGGTAATCAGAGTTAAGAAACTGAGTACATGAATCTCAATGTGTGCAGTGCTTAAAGTGCCACTTGCTTCACTCAAGTGTGTGTGTGTGTGTTCCCCTCTGCAGCAGCCGATTCAGCGGAGGGTTTGGTGCCAGGGACTACCGAACGAGCAGCGGTTTTGGCAGCAGCAGCTCCAGCAGCAGCCGATCGACCAGCAGCCGCAGCGGGGGAAGTGGCAGCAGAGGGTTTGGAGGTAAGAAACTGGGCACGCAGTGTGGAGATCTAAAATGCTTGCTGGAGTAAAGCTACTGGAAGTAATGTTTATAAGTACAAGGTCATCTGGTGACTGTTACGCAAAGTCTCAGCATCATCCTTAGGTCTAGGCCAGTGCAAGTTACCTGACTGATCAGTTTGGTGCTGCCTACCTTACCAGCATTTTAGTTTAATGTGCATTTGACAGTACTTCTGGGTGGGTTTCTTGGATAGACAGTAGATATCTGGGCTGTTTTCTTGTGAAGGTACAAGTCTTCAGCAAGTTAATTAAGCATCACTTTCTCTTGCCTTTCATAGGTGGTGGTTATGGAGGCTTCTACAACAGTGATGGATATGGAGGAAACTATAACTCCCAGGGGGTGGACTGGTGGGGCAACTGATCTGCTTGCAGCAGATACTCCACCAAACAAGCTAATATGGAAACCACATGTAACTTAGCCAGACTATACCTTGTGTAGCTTCAAGAACTCGCAGTACATTACCAGCTGTGATTCTCCACTGAAATTTTTTTTAAGGGAGCTCAAGGTCACAAGATGGAAATAAAGGAACAAGTAGCCCTATCTTGAAGGTGGTTTTGAAGACTCTTATTGCTGTAGTCAGGATTAACTCCCCTCCCACCCATCCCCACCCAGAAACTGCATTTATGATTTTGTGACTGAGGATCATTTGTTTGTTAATGTACTGTGCCTTTAACTTTAGACAACTTTTATTTTGATGTCCTGTTGGCTCAGTAATGCTCAAGATATCAATTGTTTTGACAAAATAATAAAAATTACTGAACTTGGGCTAAAATCAAACCTTGGCACACAGGTGTGATACAACTTAAACAGGAATCACTGATTCATCCATAATATTACAAAGAAAAACTTATGCGGTAGCCTGCATTAGGGCTTTTGGTATCTGCAGATTTGAAAAATAAAACATCTTGAAGCATATCAATGCAATTAGTTTCTAATGTGGCAAAACTGTACTAAGTTAAAGTTCTGATTTGCTCACTCTATCCTGGATAGGTACTTAGAACCTGATAGCCTTTAATAAGCCATTCCAGTCATGATGAGATGATGTATGGATACATGCATACATTAAAAGCACTGTTTTTGAAGTTAATGCAAGTAAATACAGCAATTCCTTTTTCAATATTTAGGCAGATCATTAATGTGAGCTAGCCAAATGTGGGCAGAACATTACAGGGAACGTTTAAAGGTCTGATAACTTGAAATAGTTTTTAGGAGAATTCATCTATTTAGACTTTTTAAAAATGCCTGCCATAGGAAATTGAAATGGTAGAATGGCTGACCATGGCAGTGATTGGTCCTCCTTAAGGGCCTGACTGAATTTTTGGTCTAATAACGCATGCTAGTGTTGATGTTTTTTGGTCAAGAGGGTATGAACAGGAAGAATTATGCAGCAGGCTTTATTTTAATGCAGATTCACATTACTCTGTTCAAGCTGCGTGGAGATGTTAAACTGGCTTACTGTAGACTTTGTAAAATGGCTCCAGAAGAGTAACAAACAAACCTGAGATCACAGAGGTTGGAAATGTACATAAACTGCACAAGGTTTCAATTCTGCTATTAAAGTGCAGTTTTAGTCAGTTTTAGTTGCATAGGTTTCCATTGTATTTATAGTCTGTTTATGCTAAATCTGGCCAAAGATAAGTATTGTCCACCAGAAAAATGCCTCTGCCACTTGGAATTTCTGTGCTAACTTTGCGGCCAGAGCATTTAACAACTAATCTACAGTGGCATAGGAAAATGGCAAAAATCTCCTAAAGTGCAATAGATTTTTTCAAGTGTATTGTGCCTTGTTCTAAAACTTTTATTAAGTAGGTGCACTTGACAGTATTGAGGTCATTTGTTATGGTGCTATTTCAAGTCTAGGTTTAGGCCCTTGTACATTTTGCCCATAACTTTTTACAAAATACTTCTTTTATTGCACATTCAGAGAATTTTATATATGTCTTGTGTGCGTGTCCTTAACTTCCAATCTTATTTTGTCTCTTGGAGATTGAACGCAGCTTGTTTAAGGAGAAGGAAATAGATTCTAAAACTTATTTGGGACCATGGGAATGATAGCTGGGAAGAAAACTATTTGCACACGACAGATTTCTAGATACTTTTTGCTGCTAGTTTTGTGTAATATTTATTGAACATTTTTGACAAATATTTATTTTTGTAAGCCTAAAAGTGATTCTTTGAAAGTTTAAAGAAACTTGACCAAAAGACAGTACAAAAACACTGGCACTTGAATGTTGAATGTCACCGTATGCGTGAAATTATATATTTCGGGGTAGTGTGAGCTTTTAATGTTTAAGTCATATTAAACTCTTAAGTCAAATTAAGCAGACCCGGCATTGGCAGTATAGCCATAACTTTCTGATAGTAAAACAAAAATTGGCAACTTAAAATTAAACATGCCAAGGTTTTGATACACTTGTCTTAAGATATTTATGAAACACTTCTAAACACTGATGTGAAGTGTCCAGATTCTCAGATGTTTGTTGCGTGAGTTTTGTTTAGTTGTGTGTTTTTTTTTTCAGTGAATGTCTGGCACATTGCAATCCTCAAACATGTGGTTATCTTTGTTGTATTGGCATAATCAGTGACTTGTGCATTTTAGCAAGTTTTATCAGCCAGCAATATTTTCAGTTCAGATACAAGGATTCAAAACAATATGCAAGAATGGATTTAAACTTGCTGAATGTGAAAATTGAACTTCAAGTCACTGTAGGTTTAGAATTGCTTATTGTATTAGTTTAGATGCTAGCACTGCATGTGCTGTGCATATTCTTGATTTTATTAAAATAAAAAAGTTGAACTGCACAGTCTACTCATTTGTGAAGCGTCACTCCTGGTTTCTGAGCTCTGTAGCCCCAGCAGTCCCATTCCCGTGCAGCTCTGGAAGCAGGTGACTCTAGTGTGGTGCACGTCAGCGTGGTGGCAGATGGCAGCTCAGGGTTGGAGCTGAAATACCAGCCCAAAATAACCTGGGTCCCGCAGTGCTGGGTGGTTGTGTGAGTTGAGGTGCCAGCAGAGCAGAGGTGGGACAGACAAGGAGACAACTTCCTGTTTTTTCCTACCGAGTTCGGCTGTAACAACTTAAAATCTCTGTGACCTCACACTCAGGCTTGATCCCTCAGCTGTTCAAGGTTAAGGACTTCATCTCACAGTTGTCCCTCAGTTGCACACAGGTGCCCTGTGGTAGTAGTAGGGAGCTGTAATTTTTGATGTCATTCCTGTTCATTGTTGCTAGGTGTTGAAAAGCTGGAATGAGGTTAAGTATTGAAATATCCAAGGGAATACAGTGGAAGGAATAAACTCAGATGTTTCCAGTAGCTTTGAAGTGAGACAAATCTTCATTTGGGCGAAAGTGAGTTAGAAAGAACATGGGTTTCAAGTTAGGTGCTGAAATGGCTGTAGAAACTGGTGATTTCCTGGTAAGTAAGGGAGAGGTGGTGGAAAAAGTGATGCCTGGGAACTCTGATCCACAAAAGTGTGATACAGATGCGTGGTATGGGCTGAGGGCTGGTAAAGGTGCAATCCTCCATCTGTATAGTGCACAACTCCCTATTTGGCTCTCCACCAACCAGTACTGTGTAGGGGCTTTGAAGAACAGTGGTGGGGAGGGGATGACCGTGATTCCCAGGAACAGCTTGCTGGAGCATCTGCTTTGAGCACACTGACTGTGGACCACACTAAATTTACCTGCTTTAGACTTGCATTAATTATCAACCTCATCATGCAGGGCTTTGTGTCGTCATGCTCTGTCCCTGGATGTGTGACATGCACTTAAGTTTTCCCTCCCCCGTATATCACCTTTAAATTGGCAGAAATGCTCGAACCACAGTTAGGAGATACACTGAGGGAAGTGTTGTACACTGTGGCCCAGGGCAGCTGGAACTCCAGCTTTGAGTGGAAAGCTTTGCATGTGGTGCTTTAGCTTGAGGTTTGTTCCTGGCAAAGTGCAAGTGTGGCGGGGCAGTCATGGAGCAGCCAAAATCCACTGGAGCACAGAGCTGGGATTGTAAAGGTAGTGGAATGGTAAATGTAAAGCAGTGCTGAGTGCAAAGTGAGTGAAAATCAAAGGAGGAAGTCTGGTCTTCATGTGTGGCAGAAATGCTCATGAAGGTTATCCTTCATGGAGACTGGAGGAAACAATTTACCTCTGGAGGTATGAGATGGAAGCTACTGGTGGAAATGGCAGGGATGAGGAGCCTTAGGACACCAAAAGTGCTGGGATAAGAGAAGCCAGAGTGTGTTCCCATAGAGGTGGGAGTCTGTATGGCAGTAGTTCTTGGCATACCGGGCAACATTATTTTCCCCACAGTAAATGAGAAAACATTTGGGAAAGGGTGGAGAAAACATCCTAAACTGTAAAGTGAAGAAAAGAGCTGTGAGGTTAAATGATGAAAATGATTAATGATTTGTCTTTGACTAAAGCTGTGTTGTATGAGGCCTTCAAAATGTGCTTAGTCAGTCCTTAGGCAGTGGATGTTTGCATATGCCAGCAGTGGCAGAGGTTATGGTAAAAAGGCTGTAGTAAAATCCACTCCTGGTTCTGCCAGTGAGGTGACTGTGACCTGCACAGATAAGCAGTAGTCTTGAAACAGCATCTGTTTGATTGTGGTGAGGGGGTGGGAGGGACTTGGATTAATGTCCTGGTGTGGATTTCATAGCAGTTCAGAGAGCAGTGGGGTTACCAGGGAGGTTGGGTTACTGCTCTGTTGGGTGCAAACATGAAATCTGGGCAAGGATTGAGTACAGGAAAGGCGAGTTGCACAATCAGGGTGCTCCTGAGGCTGTGGCAGTCATGAGTTGCACTGTAAACCTCATTAAAGCTGTGTGTCTGTAGCCTTCTGAGTTTGTGAATCCTCATCAACAGTGTTTGCTGTTGCTCATATTGATCAATGTGTTCATGAAAACAGCCTGCAGTTAGTTATTACAATCTGCATTGATTACAAATCCTGTTAGCTGCCAGTCCTAGCTGGAGGGGAACAAGGAGTCTGTAGTTGCACTCCTGCTGTGTTGTGAGCTCTTCCCCTTCAGTGAACCTGGCTGGGGCCATTGGAGCTGCACACAGGCCAACCTCCCAGGTCATGAGTGGATCATTTTTGACGGGAAGAAGATTGCCAAGGCTGTTGAGGTGACACAAAGTGCAGCATCGAAACTATCTCGGTTGCTACTTTGTGTCAGAAAGCAGCAGTACAGATCCTGTCTGTGTTTCTGCAGCCTCCCAGTCGGATGGTTCATGGAATCATTGGATTGTGCATAGCACTGCTCGTATGTAGCACTCCTGTAAGTAAAGTAGTCTGTGTGATTTTCCCTTGTTCACAGGAAGATGACTCTTACCAAGCTGAAATAACCTGTTGGTGGTTAATGAGGCACGGCGGGATCAGAGCCAAGACTAGGGAAAAGCTTAAGTTGTGGGAGGGCCTTTGTTCACTTGTTGGTCTACCACGATGTGGTTCTCTACTGCTGCCCTTAGTTCTTTCTTGGTGTTACTTAGGGAAGGTGTGGAAAGGCTCTTGGTGCTATGGTTCTCTCAAGTCTGCCTGTCCATTTAGGATAAGGTGGAAGGAAATTCTGGTGTATGTTTAGTTATTAGGGGCATTGCATCTCTGCAGAGTTTTTGGAAGCAATTGAAATTCCACTCTAAATTTTGCATCTTACCCAGAGTAGGTTTGCTCTTTGTTCCTGACACTTCAGGAGAAATTCACCATGCACATCTAATTTTTTTAGCAAAAAAATATCGCTGCTAGAGGAATTGCATTGTTCAAATAGATGTTCAGTATGTTCAGAGCAGAGATTACAGAGTGCTGAATCTGATTAATGATCTGTACAGGTTTCAGTACAGCGACAGCATCAAATTACGTATTTGGTGTGATGAAAGCTTTATTCCCTCTGGTGTTTTATGCAAAGCAGATTTCTCAGGTGAACTGTTCGTCATCAAGGGTCATCCTCTGATAGGCCAGGACTACAGGCTTTGCAGGGAAGACTGGAGTACAATCTGGAGCAAAAGGATAGAAATCTGTTGTCATGATGTACTTAGACATTCAGTGCAGAAAATGAAACTATTGCTTCAAGGAGGGACCTGATTACCAGAGTCTTTTGGGTAGCTAAAGAGTTTATCTAATCTCCTTCAGTTGATGACTCATTGGAAAAGAAGCACTAGTGATAAATTTGAAAAGGAAACAGAATAAAAGGTTAGGCAAAGAGAGGAGATGTGTTCCCAGCAGTGCTGCTGATCCGAGTTACCTGGGGTCAGTCACATCGTCGTGCTGCAACTGTTCTCTTTGTCTCTTGTTCATCCTGTCAGTTTAAAGACATCAACTTTTTCAGTCAGTGATTGCAGCACCACATCCAGTCTTATCTGTCATCTCACCTGGGATTTCTGGGTTCTACTTGAAACTGTAATTTGTAGGTAGATTCAGCTTAAAAAAATCACATCCCAATAAGAGCATGGGACACTTCAGCAAATTCCTTGATCATTCATAACAAGAGAGATAAATGAGATTTCTGATAGCATTTCTCAAATATTTACCCTTGTTCTTTCTAACCCAACTCCCATTGTTTACTTTTCTATATTTTTGGTAAACATTTGTTTCTTCTTGCAGTCAAAACAAACATTGCTTCTGATGGTACTGGAGATCTCAGAGGCTCTGTGATTGAAAACGTTTCTGGTGAAGCAAGGGAAACAAACACTTTGGGCTATTTACAAAGAAGGAACAGCCAGAAATTGAGTGGACCAGGAATCTTAATTGAAGCTGTTTGTTAAATACCACTTATGTGCTGAGCTGAGTCAGAGATTAGATTCAGGTTAGAGGAAGTGTTCTCTGAAGAAATGTAAAACTACTTGAGAGCTGAGAACTGGCTTATGGAAACAAGAGTACCACATTGTTGATCTTTTCCAACTCTCTCCATCTATGTATGAAGGAGGTGTGCTCGGGACTCTCTGGGTGAAAAGACTGTGTCCTGAATTATGTTATTTAAGTTATGTGGGTCTACAAATATTGTGGTATTATGTACTTGAAAGCTTGCCTGATTTTTTTGAACTATGTCAGTGGGTTCAAAAAAGGATACATCCTCTCACTGCTCCTTAAAAGCCTGAAGAATCTGATAATTAGACCACTGTTGAATCACAATGGGCTTTATGAAAAAAAAACAACTCCCACAGGGACTCAAGTACTTGGCTGTTTTATGTGGATAAATTAAAATTATGGGCTCGTTGCAACCACTAGTGCTTCTGCAGGACTTTTCACGAGCAAATCTCAGCATATTTTAGAAGGAGTCAGCCTTGCCAGGAAATGGAGACACAGCAGTCGAGCAAGAGGCCAGTGGCCGAGTTAGAACTGAAGCCCAGCTCTCGTCTGGGTGAGTGACCCCATGTTGCTCTTGCAGTGCAAACAGCAGCTTTCTCCCACGATAACTGGGGAGCTGGGAGTGGTGTGAGGGGCTCCAGCTCAGCGTGGGAACCAACATTCAGACTGCAGCCACTGCACTTGCCCTGGAACTCCGTACTCTTCAGTAGTAACTCCCTGGGAGTCAGAGTTCCCTGTGCAAGATGAGTCTTGTGGTGGTCAGCAGGATTTTGGGAGGTTTTCTGCTACTGCTGGTTGGTCCTCAGTTTAGCAGCAGTGATGCACCCTTGCTTGCCTTGCAGGAAAACTCACGTGTTCTTGAAGGAGTTAATCATGACTTTGAAGTACACTCAACAGGAACCACTCATGGACTGGGGGCAGGTTTCAGTGCTGTGGGACACAACAGCATTCCCAAAAGTAATAGCAAGTAGAGCTGAACCCTGCTGAATTTTCTGGCATGGGATTATGAATGTCTTAACAAGATGGAAGCACCAGGACATCTCTGGGTCCCTGTTGATGTCTGCTTGAGCAAGTGTGCTCAAAGAGTAACATTCCACCAGTCACTTTTCTAGGGCTTTTATTAACTCAGTGGAGAGTCACTCTAGGATGCACCAGAGGTCAAATCATGCTTTTTAGTTTGGATACCGGAATCTCACTCCCATGTGAGGAAAGGATCATACACCTTTGACCAATGCTTTTAATACTTCGGGTACAGCTTTTGATTTAGAAGTCTGATCTTTCTTAATTCAAGCCCACATGGACAGGCTGTAGACACCACATACAGGTTTACCCCTACCTCAGTTTCAGTTCAGCTGATGGCATTGGATTGGAGGTAGAAGTTGCAGCAACGGAAACCTTTCAGAGCAGGTTAGGTTAAGAATCAAGAATTACGTGAATTAATTATAGATTAAACCTAGGGACAAGGAATGTGTTTCCACATGGATGGTTCAATTGGAACACAGATTTTTTTTTGTGCTGCAGTTTCCTAGTTACTGTGGCTGTTGAGTAGTTTTCCTTTTGTAGTCACCAGGTGGTCTGTGATTAGAGATTAATTCTGTGCTAGGTTTTATGTCTGTCAGTGTGTAGGCAGGGTGCTAAATTGCCAGCCATGGAGCTGGGGACTGCCAGCCATTTATTGCCATGTGTTTGTGCTGTTTGTCCCACTGGCTTAAAACTACTTTGTACTCCTTCTGTCTTCCCTGACTGTACTAAGCCCAGGAACCCTATACCTTCCTCTGAGTCCCAAAGATCTGCCCTCATCCTTCTGAAACAGACAACCCTTCCTTTTTTCCCCAAACTTTATGGCCACCATCTGCTACCTCAACTTGGTTTGGGTAATTTCAGAGACCACCTTCATTCTCAAAAGTCAGAAGCTTCCTACTGTTGTTTCCCTTGTTGTTCCTGCTCCTGGAGGCCTGTTTCTACTGTACAATATTTTGTCTTGAGTGTGAAGGTCTCCTTTCAGGGGCAGGTGTGATTACAGCTGCAGTGCCCTTCAGGGTAGGAAATCCATGCCTCCAGAGGAAGAGTTTGCAAGGCTACTCAAGCAGGACCTCATAAGTAATAGGTCCTGTCTGAGCTGCAGGAAGATGGCTGTGCAAGGCTTTTCTCAGCAGAATTATTACTGTAGGTTATTTAAACATAGCTCTGCTGGATAATTGAATTCTGTCAATCCAGAGCAGTAGCTGGCAGAACTGGTAAATGGTTATGGCTGTCAAATTTGCATGTAGTCCTCAAAAAATACTTTATAAAATGCTCAGTATCTGAATTCTCATCAGTTCAGGAGAAGATACAGCTTTATATTGAGAAACTTTTGTTTTTCACTATTATTTTGTCAATAGCATAAAAATAATCAGAATGCAGTGATTGATAAAGCACCAAAATGAGGAAGAAGCTAATATGTATTTACATATAAGAGCATGTTGTATTATTAAAATTAGACCTGGATGAGATGTTTTCCCTTTTCCCTGGAATCTTTCAACTTTAAAATTAAAATCTTTCCTCCCTACTGATACAGATCAAAATAGCAGTGTCTTTGATGTAACATAAAGTCTTGGTTGTTTGATATTTCAGGCTATTTGTTATATTGCTTCCTTTATTAAAAATTGCAGTAAAATGGCTTTAGTTTCTAAATCCAATTCTCAAAATACACTTTTTTAAAGAATTGACGTTTTGATGATTCTGAACCACTTTTCACAATGGCCCCACCTTACAAATGTTTTTTTAAGTATCAGCATTTTCTAACAGCCACAGAACAATTTTGTTGAAGAGGTTCTGTAGTCATTTCTTCTCAATATGTGGCACTATTTTCTTTGTCACAGTGGAACTCAGCATCTGTTCTGCCTGTCACCAGTTCAGCCTTGGGTGCTGTAGGTTCAGGGCTCGTGTGTGGGTGCACCCCGACAATAAAAAACCTTGGAATGAGCTGCTTCCCTCCAGCGAGCAGCAGGGGTGCCTGTTCTGCCTTGTTATTCACTGTATTATTTTGTATGTTCATTTTACAAAGGTACCAACAATTTACAAAAGTACAGTCTTGGCAGCCTGTGTGTTCAGTGTGTGGATTGTAGAATACATCTGATTTACAGCCCCATCCTGCTCTCAGAAATGTTGTAGAGAAAATGTCTATTGGATTTTTGAGAGCGAAAGTGGACCTTTCATGCACCTGGTTAATTTGTCTCCTTTTGTGAACTGTGTAGGGCTGGTTTTGCTGAGGCCAACACCTGTGGTGCACCCTTTGGTTTAATGCTCTTATAAAGCGCTTTTCCAAGCTCGGAAGAGACAGCTGAGGTGGTAGTTCCAAAGCATCCTGACTCTTGGCTTACCTTCACTACTGTTTTCTTGAAAGTTTCCTGCTAATTGGGAGGAAGGTGAGGCACTGGCACAGGTTGCCCAGGGAAGCTGTGGATGACCCATCCCTGGAAGTGTCAAGGCCATTGGATGGGGCTCTGAGCAACCTGGGCTAGTGGAAAGTGCCCCTGCCTGTGGGAGGGGGGTGGAACTGGATGATCTTTAAGACCCCTTTCAACCCAAACCATTCTGTGATTCTTTGATGTTCAGCAGCTCTCACCACTTCTGGTTTGGTGTTCCTGGTGGGCAGATGGGGATGGTCCTTTCCTTGCTGCTTCATGAGGCTTAGTTGAAGGTCTTTCTTGAGCCTTGGAGGCAGCAGGTGGTCACAGTGGTAATGTTGGTTCTTGCTGCTGTAAATGAGGCTTGTAGGGAGTCCCCCCCAGCTGGGGGAAAGGCAGCTCAGCCCTGCTGCAAGTAAATCTCTGGCACAGGCTTTGCCCTTCAATGTCAAAATCAAAGTGGGAATGAGATCAAAGCTTTGGATCTTCCTGCTTTAAAGTCACGGGACAGATCACAGTCTGTGTCCCGATCCGTGTGCTGAGGGCTGGCTGGGAACAGCAGAGACACTGGATGTGGGGGAGGAAGGAGGGATGGCAGCTGTGTGTGTTGCTGGCTGCTGACGCTTGCAGGCTGGCAGGAGGATGTGCCTGATCAGCTCTGTGGGTAGAGAAAATGTCCTGGATCAGTTCATGCTGGCAAGAACCGAAGTGAGAAAAATACTGAGACTGAAGTGGATGAGAGTCTTTCCCAGGCTTTCCATGCAGAGCTTCCCAGAGATCCTTCCCTGCTCACAAGGTGCATACCACATTTTCCTTTTGAACATATCATTGAATCGACCCTCTCTTGCTACAGAAATGTCTCAGTTTCCTTCTCAATATGGGGGGGGAGGGTTTAGCCATTTAACTTGTGGGTGGCTGGTGTTACCCTTCATTCCTGTTGTCCCTCCTGAATATCAAATTTGTGTTCCCTTGCATCAGGAGGCAAGGGAAGGCTTGTGGCTCTGGGGTGACACCTCCCACCCAGCTTAATTTAACCTGTGGTACTGCCCTCAGAAATAGGTCTGGAGCAGGTTATACTTGCTTTTCTCCCAGCAGAGAGTTCCCATTATGATTCCACTGGTATCACTGAGAGGTCCTTGGAGTGCTGGCCTGGAATAGTGCTGGGCACAGGAGACCAAGCAAAGCAGCAGCTAAAATGAAGGTGGCAGATGGGTTTGATTTCTGTGGTTCTTGTGTGTTGTGTCACCAGTGACTTTCAGAGCACATTTTGAAGTACTCTGGGAACCTTACCTGTAGGATAATATTACAGTGTTAATAAAGGAACAGGCAGGAAAGAAACATGTCCAGGTTTTTCCAGATCAAATGGGAAAAGAAGCAGCTAGGGAGTAAGGAAATAGTGATTTCAGTGCAGTAGAGAAGGCTGTCAGGCTTTTAGCAGGGTGATTGTTGATGGGCAAGAATAGAGTGCATTACTGTCAGAACAATTCCATCCCATGTTGCTTTAAGTCTCCTCAGCCCAACTGGCACAGGATGCATGTTTGCATGGTGAAGTGCCAGTAAACCAGGCTAGGGAGGAGCCAGGCTTCTCCTAGCTGATTTAAATAATGTAAAACAACTGTCCTTTAGTGGGAAATGCTAAAAATCCCAGACAGTGCTGAAACCTTTCATGTGATGAGAAATTAATTCAATTCCCGCTATAGCCAATGGTGAGATTAATTTATACCTCAAGTTCTAACATTAATCTTTAATTTATCCTAGTGCCTCTTCATCTAGCTGAGAGCTCAGTATCTCCTGACTCTGCTGTTGATCAATTTTCTCCTATTATTTTCATTGTCTCTCCCCTTGTCTAAACTCTTGACCATCTTTTTATACCTCATCCCACCTTATCAGTCATGGGATATGTCTTCTTTGCATTATTTACTTCCTTTTCTCAAGTGGGACCATGGAATGGTTAGTGTTGGAAGGGACCTTAAGGATTATCTAGCTCCAAACCCCCTGCCATGTGCAAGGACACCTTCCACTAGACCAGGTTGCTCAGAGCCCTGTCCAGGCTGGTCTTGAACACCTCCAGGGATGGGAAGTCCACAACCTCTCTGGGCAAACCTCTCTGGGATTGTCCCTCTGGAGGGTGTCACAATGTGGCTGTGTACATGCCAGCCACCTCTCACAATGGACCCACAGGATAACAAACCTGTGCAGGAGCACAGATCCCATCTGTATGTTCTGCAGCGTTTTGCTCCATATTTATGGAGCACATAGCAGAGTAGCATCTTATCTGAATGGCAAATCCATGTGATTACTCATGAGAGCAGGGAGCTTTAACTCTGTAATTCATACAGATCTTAGTGAGGAGCTTCATGGTGGTCTCTTAGGTCTGTTTTATTTCTGCTCTCCCCAAAGTATCACCTGTGAGCTGTGAGAGTGTGGTTGGCAAACTGTAGTCGGATGTTACAGACTTTATCTGATGAAATTACTGTCTGGGGGAATAAACAAGCAGTGTTTTATGTTTGGCTTTAGGAAATTCAGAGATTAGTTAAGGCTGTGTTTTAAACCTCCTCCATAAACAGACTCCAGCTGTGGCAGTCCCTTGCTCCAAGCTGCAGTGCCAAAATACAGGCTTTTTCCTGGACAGGCTTTGTCCTGAGATGATCTCTCAGTTTGTGAATGTGTTCTGACTTGGCAAAACCCAGCTGTTTAAAATATTCAGCGTGACAGCTGTGAAACTGTACAGACCATGGTCCAGTGACTGACTGGGGGAGTCACCAGTGCCCTCTGCAGAATGACAGTCAGCACTGGTGTGACACCAGTGGTGCTGACAGCTCCAGCCTCGGTGGTTTGAGGGCACATCACCCCTTGTCTGTCGTAGCTGAGACATGGAGGTGCAGCTTCCTCCAGGAGATGAAAGACAAAAAGCAAAGGATGTGAAATCCATCGGCAGCCTGGAAATGTATTGGTGTTTACATTGCACTTTTCTGTGTGCAGGGCTAAAATAGGACACATCTGTGTCTAGCTCTAAAGGGGCAGAATGCTCCAGTAACCTGTCTGGGCTGTAAACCTCACATTTGATCATGGTGTCTATTCACAGGTAAAGAATCAAATATTTGGGCTGAAAGGCTTGTTGCCAATTTGCTGTGCAGCTTGTTTGATTAAATTTCAATATATGAAATTCCTTTTGATGGAAAAGAAAGGCCAGCACTTACAACAAACCCCATGGTAGTGTATTTATGACAGTACAAGTTAGGCAGATGAGTAACAGTATTTGGAGGAATTTCTGTGAGCTGCCTGGTGGTTACAATAGGCAGCACTGCACTGCCAATTACATGTATCATTTGTCCAAGTGGAGTCACTGCTGTGACTCCCCTTGAGCTCATACACAGCACTACAGATGCTGTGCCAGGATGGCTGGGTAATAATGATGCCCCTTCTCTTCTTAAGAGATGCTTATCTGCAACTTTCACTCCTCCTTTCATTTAAGTCCCAGGTGAAAGCACTGAGTTTTCCAGGCTTATCAATGGATTAAAGCTGGCAAGGAAGTTAAAAACCTCAATCATTTCTTTTTAGCAGGCTTATGACAGATAAAGGAACTCTGAAGTATTTCTATTCCTCCCCAAACGGGGAATGTCAGATAGACTGTTTCCTGCCTTCCTTCTTAAGAATATGGCGTGGGAGGTCTCAGAAGTATTGAATTGCTTTTCCTTAATCAAAAAGACAAGAGTCTTGGAGCTTTAATAGAGACATATTTTCTTCTCAAGAGTTCTCAAACATTTGAGCTACACCAGATTTAATGATACAGGAGTTTTAAAGGGGCTGAATAAATCACCACTTTTGCTTTTCCTCGAGTGATGTGCTGATGATAAAGCTTCTGTTAGAGATCTGCTTTCGGGAAAAAACCAGCATTAAAACCAGATTGAATTTACTGTTTCTGAAAAAAACAGCAGTGGAAAAACATGCCTCAAATACATAAATGTTACTGTTCAACACAAAAATGTCAAATGTGCACGAGATCTCTTCTGTTCTCGGAGACCTTGGTTCTATTCAGTAAATATATTCGGTTACTAGTGGTAACTTGGAAGACTTAAGAGCAGGGAGGAGAAGGAGGGATAACCAAACAGAAAGCTGACAAGGGGTGCAGCTGTGCAAGCATGGCTTGTCTGGCTGGAGCTGCGGCGCCGCGGCCGAGGGATGAGTGAAAGCCCTGGTAGGTCACGGCACAGTTTGTTCTTTCTGATTTACGAGTCCCACACTTTGAGTATGTCCTGGCTTTGCTGTGTTAATGGCTTCAAGTGCCCAGGAGTGTGTGTGTATCTTAGGCAGGCACTGGTTATGTCGGGTGTGTCAATCATCAGGCAGCAGCACTGTGCAAACAGTGGCAAAAGAACTGCTGCATTCTCACACTCTTGAGCAGACTTATGCTTTCCAAAATGTAGAGCCAGGGGTATGTCACTGTGCTTTCCAAACTGGACCCTGAAGAGGGCTGGAAAGCAGACAAAAGGGTCTCACTTGCTGATCAAGGTTATGGTGCATTGCCATGTGAACATTGCAACCAGTATTTCCAGCACAGTCACTCAGCTCATGCGGGTGCTGTCAAGCCAGGGAGAAGGAAAATAAATAAAGCAATATGCTTGCAGGTACTGCAAATACATCACATCCTGTTTATTACATAGAACTCCTCCCACCCTATTAATAAAACGTCCTTAAGGTTTCAAAGTGAAAAGCTCAGCAGCTGCTGATGCAATGTGACAAGAGCAGAGTGATGATGTTTTATACCACCCACAGATCAAGTCTGAAAGCTTTATTTACATACTGCAAGGCTGTTTGCATAAGGCCTTGCCTGCTTTGGTGCATGGGAAATCTGGTGGTGAAACAATTCAGTTGTGTTACAAAATTAAAAAGCATTCTAAAGACTTAAGACATTAAGTGTTCTTTGCGTGCTGCTGTATTACATTCATAAAACACCCAAGCCTGGCTCTAATGGGCTGTAAATGAACTCTTGGTGAAAAATTTATCAAAATAAGACTACAGACAGCCTGGGAGAGTGCCTTCCAGGTTCCTCATAAAGACTTCATATCAATTAGCAAAGCTAGTCCCAGAGAGCACATAACAGGCTTTACACTAGGCCTTGCAGATGCTGGGACGTGACTTTATTTTTTACAATACCAGTATTTACACCAACTGTGGGCTTGGGGGGATCAAGATTTTCAGTGAGAGCAAGGAAATGGTATCGTTTAGAAGGGAAGATAAACAAAATTGTAACTACCAGGAAAATGGGAAGTCAGAGCTGTGTGGGCTGAGTTCTGTCCTTATTTGGCTTGGGGGAATTATGTGATTTTATTCTATGACTCAGAGTTGTTTTTACAGCATTTGCGTCACCCAGAAAAGTTGAACCTGCATAAGACCCAGCATGTTCCAGGAGAGAATATTTTGTTCTGTAATGTGAACTTGCTAACAGACACTGACAGCTTTCATGTTTTGCTTCATTATTAGTATTATTGTCATTCAGGCATAAACTTCAAGATGTCTCAGAGCTATCAGTTTGTGTTACTGCAGCAAGTATATGCAGTATCAGGGAAAATCAAAGCACTTGGAGAATCATTTTACAGATCAGCAATAGTGAATTCCATTTCTGGAGAGGGCCCTAAGCTTTCAGTTTCCCTCCTTTGACCCCTGTTCACATGTGGAAAAACACAGCCTGTGTATGATGTGGATAATGTAACTGCCCCCCTCAGTTCCACCCGGATCTGACCATATTATTTTGCTTGCAGAGCCTAACCCATTATAGGTGCCACAAATTAGTCCCTGCCCTGAAGTGTAAATACTTGTGTTTTTCCATCCAGGAGGGTGGTTAGAGAATTTGGCACATAATGCCCTAAGGAGTTGGCAGAACTGAAAGTAGGTGAGCTCAGGCATTGGTCTGAAGATGCAGCAAATACAAGCAAATCCAAATTTAGGGCTTTGGAGGCTGGATCACAAGCGCTGCAGCCTTGTGATGCAAAGTGCTGATCCAGTATTGGCTTGTTCTGCTTGTTCAGATGTGTTTGAGTGTTTCTGAGAAGTTATTTTCGTGCTGGCAGGCTTTGTGAGAGATCAGGTGGTGTCTGCCCATGTGGCTCTGCACTTCTGCAAGGCTGGAGATCATTTCTCTTCCTGCAGCTGGCACAGAGCTGTCATAGAAGTATGATGCTGACATAAGCACTGCTCTGGCTAATTGGACAGAAATGAGGTTGTGTACCCTCACCCAGCCCAGAGCATGTCGGTGGTACCGTGTGGGTTGGCTTCTATTGACGGCCATGGAGGAGCCTCAACCTCCCACCCATTGCTTGGGACCAAGTGACAGCTTGGGCATAGTTGAAATCCAAAGCAAAATAAGGGGTTTTTTTGTTCCTGAGAGAGGGGCAATCACCTTTTACCCCCCTCTTTCCTGCACATCGCAGGCACTGGACTTTGCCTCTAGTTCACTGTGTCACCTGTTTGACACTGAGCTCAGGCACCAGGGTGTGCCATGACCCTGTGAGCCATTTCTGTAAAGCAAACTTCCTTCCCTCTCACCTACTAATTTTTCTTTTTAACTTTTTTTTTTTTTAACAGCTGCGTTTTACCAGTGGTCTACTTTTGGCTTTTGCTTTTCATCGCTCATGTTTTGGCAAGGCAGAAGGCTGAGTCTCAGCAAGGTGCTGCAGCCTGGAGGGGAGCAATGCAGTAATCTGCTCTCTGTCTCTCCTCTGGTGTCCAGAGGAGAAGAAAATGAAGCCGACATGATTATCAGATAGCTCATTAACTGAATCCCATCAGAAATGGTCACTCCGCAAATTCTTGGTGATTTAATTCCCCCATTTAATTATTTCCTCCCCTAGAAATGATTAGCTCACATTAGAGACAAATTACCTGTTAATTTTCCATTTGATAATTAGTGCTTTTCTAGGCCCTCGTTAAGCTTTCTTGCCTTATGTCAGATTTGATCGAAAGCAGGCACCCAAGTCTTTTGATTTGGGTTTCTATTAATGTTTCCATTTCCCCTTTCAAGTGTGAAAAGACAGGCAGGGGTCTGACAATGCCCATAGGACCTCCTGGAGGGATGGTTCCTTCCCCACTTCTGCTGTGGACTGCATGAAAGATAAAAAACCCACTCCAAAATTAGTTACAGTGCCAAACCGTGACCTTTGCAGCTTCTGCTGCGCTGGTGCCCAAAGTCTCTGAGCCTTGATTTTTTTTATCTGCCTGAGTGTTTGTCGGGCACGGGGCCAGGGGCAGTGGCCTGGAGAGGGGCTGCGGTGGCGAGAGCTGCCTGTGAGGGCTTTCACAGTGGATGAGGGAATTATCTTGGGGTCTGGTCTCTGCTCCTGAGGCTGCTGCTGTATTTTATCTACAGATTTGCTCAATGCAAAATGCAGAAGCTGTCCAGGAAACAGAAGGCGATGCTTTCACCCCCCCGCCCCCCCTCCCGGAAATGTTTGCAAATCCCATCTCCTCTTTCACTCTGCGTTCCTGCCAGACAGAAGCCGCTGGCATTATGTATTCATTTCGCTGCACAGTGTCATGGTTTCGACAGGAGGGGGGGATAGTCCCCTTTTGATCCGTGCCGGCCCGTTGCTTCTGTTGCTGGGGCACTTCTTTAGGGAGAGGGTGGTGTGGGTTTGGCTCTCTCCGTGCAGTGGAAAGCAGGGAGCTCGGGGCTGCTGTTTGTCGGGGGAGCACTGAAAAACCTGCTGGTGTATGAACCGTGGGTGATGTTGCTGTGGAGCACAGTTTGTCCCTGCACACTCCCAGGGGAGTGGTGGCAAATGCTCAGTTCAGGCTGGCGTGGGATGGAGCTCAGGGAGCGCGCTGGGGCTGGGGCTTCCCGCACGGAATTAGGTGTGTGAGCAGTGCCCCAGCGACACCTGACAGAGCGTTTTTGGACTGGGCTGGTAGGTCCTGCACAGGTATGATGGAGGAAAGGCAAACAGATTTCTGTATGGAAAGGAAGGCACGTTCCATGCTTGAATAAATATAATGTTCCGATGTCCCTCAGCTGCTGCCTAAGCCCCACATCTCCCAAACCACTTCTGTCTTCAGTGGATCAAGCATTCAGGCCCAGAGCCTTGAGGGTGTTTATGCTGCTGACAACGCCAGGTGAACACCTAATCCTGTTTAGGTCACTCAAGTGTGAATGGAGCCACTTAAACACAGGTACTCCTGCCTGGCACAGCCCCAGAGCTCCAGGGGTGGGTCTCAGACAAGGTGTGTCCAGATGCTTTACTGGCACAAGCCAACCTCACTGTATTGTGTTACTGCCCTGGCTGCTCATCCCAGTCCCCTGCAGATGGAACTACCTGTCCAGTTGTGAGGGACCTGTGTGTTCTCCTCTTTTCTGCATCCTGAGATGAGGCTGTAGCCTTTCAGCCCTCAGGCAACATGCAGTCAACTTGCAGCACCTGGGACCTGATAGGATGTTCTGTCAAGGTACCCACTTAGCATCTACCCCAAATAATAATCTGAGTGTGTCCCAGCTTGGTGTTTTTATTCGTTGCTTCCATAGTCTGCTCTTTCTTTGCAAATTTTAAATGGCACCACTTGCGGCCTCAAGCAGGGAGGCTTCCCCGTCTAAGGTTAGCATTTCTGTTACAGTGGTGAGCCCATTGCTCTGATAGGAAAGAGAGAGACTGTGGATGGTCTGTCACCAAGTGCACCTGAGTGGCTGCTGTGAAAGAGAGTGCCAAGGAGGGAGAGGATATGTTTTGGATGCCCCAGGACTGCTGCCCTGCATGACCTGTCATGCTGCTCCTTCCGCCTCCCACACCCTCATGTACCAAAATGTGTCTCCCTTGCACAACCTGGTAAGTCTCAGAGGAGAAGTGTGAAACAGCTGCTGAAATCAAAGAGAAATAATAACCATAGTGAGAAATTCTGGGTAGAAGGCAGGTTTTTTTGAGGGCTGTGGTATCTTGCAGAGCCCTGGTGTGATTTTTTTTTAATGCTGAACATCTAGCCCTCCATCTCATTTCCCACAGATCGGCTTCATCAGTGTGCTTCTGCAGCATCTCCCTGCCCCTGCCTCATACACATTGTTTGCCTCCTTGTTTATTTTCTGTTTTCCACCATACAAGGAGGGCAGATACTCTCTTCTCTCTACTATAACTCAAATCAGGCACAGTACCTCCAGCAGAGTGTTGCAACGCACTTGTTGCTGAAGTCCAGCTGTTGTGGCACAGCTTTTCTGACAAGAGCAAGGAGGGTTTTCCCCACCTGTCTGCGGGCTCCTGTGAATCTGACTCAACCTGCACAGCATCCATGGATGCAAGCTAGAAACAGCTAAGGGATGAGCAGGCTGCAGTGCTGCTGCTGTCAAGCTGACAGGAGTGGAGCTTTCTCTTCCCATTGCCGGTTACTAGGCTTAGGACTCAGTGCCGATCCTATCCAAGAGCTGCCTCCTCTGCCACTGTCAATTCAATGTCTCAGAAAAAGGTGTTGAATCCCTTCTCCCCCAGGTATCGAGGTCTTCTGCAGCTGGCAGGAAACAAAGCCTTTTGGATGAGCAGAAGTGCTGTACTTCTGTGATCCATAAATATCCCCAGTGTGGGGGATTTGCTGTCTTTGCCATGTCATGCCACAGGGACTTTTTTTGGTGACGCCCAGGGTTGGCACGGAGGAGGAGATGTCAGCAGCCCATAAGATCACAGGCAGGGAATGAGTAGGAAGCAGAATATGTGGGTGTAAATCTGAGCTTAACTCCTGCAGTGGCTGCTCCCCTCCCACCCCCAGGCTCTGCTAGCTTTAATCATCTTAGACCCGTGTAAAAACTCTGCATATGTCAGGTGGGGGATGTGTGAGTAGCTGCATTACTGGAGCTGGAGAACCTAAAGCCCTTGCAGATGGGCTTGGTGGAAGCCTGGGGAGAGCAGCGTGACAGGTGTCTGCTGATGGCTGCACTGGTTGCTCCCAGGGCAGCTCCTGATCCCAGTGACTGCTCCATCTCCCCTCTGAGGTGCTCTGGAGCAATGCCGTATTTTCTCACCAGAGTTTCAAGTGCACCATGTTTGGACTCCCTGAGTTTCTTTGTTCTTTATCTGTGACATCCTTTCTTAGTGGCCCAACACATTCCCCACTCTGTGGGGAGCTTTCCCTCATACAACTGTGGGGAGGAGCCGTGGAGATTTTCTTATGCTCTTTCCCTTTGCTAGGAGGGGGCATGGCTGAAAGGTGTGTGTGTGTCTCTTTGTATTGCAGTACACAGAGGACTCAACCACAATGAGCCGTTTTTCATGAATTCTTTTACTATATTTTCATTCCAGTTTTTTTCCTGATCTGGGCTTGATTACTCACGGAGTGCATGGCCATTGCATACTCAGTAAGGCATGAAAAGTTCACTTAAGAAATCTTCCAGATCATCTGTAATTGTATGTTGGTCTAACCTTTGGTATAATGTACTTGTTATTATGGTATTGAAGTTTATTCCTGATTTGATGCTTTGCTCCTTTCCTGCCTGCCAGCAACTTTGACAGACAACAGATTCTATTTTAGATCTATTACCAGGTGATTATGGCTGGTTGGCATGTTGGAGTTCTCCTTGTTACTTGGCATTCAGAAGTTTAGTCAGGGGAAAGTACCATGACAGATGGAGTGAAAATCACATTGCAGCACAGCTGTAGGTCCCCAGATCCCTTCCTCCAAGAGTTCCTGGGCTTCTGGTTCATTCTCCCCAAGTATCTGACCTGGCTACAGAGCAGGCTCCTGATAGAAATATCTGAGCTAAGCAGAGACAGGTAAGTGATGAACTTGCCCCAAATGTTGACACTATATAGGAGAGAGAAGGTGGCACTGCTCCTGTCATGGAGGTGGGAGAGATGAATCACCAGGAGGTGAATAAACTGTCTCATGAGCCCTGGGAGGGCTGTTGGCCTGGACAATGTATGGGCTGTTGTGTGTTTAGTGCAGATAGGCTGTTTCAAGAGGTGTTTACAGTGCTGTGTTTAAGTTCATTGGGCATTGCCCAGACATGGCTGTGGAGACAGATTTATTAGGATGAATGGACTCACCAGCCACCAAGGGGAAATTAAGTGGAGCTCACTGCCATGTGTCCTTGCCTTCCTGGGTGTACTGTGCAGCATTCCCATTAGATAACAAGGAACTGCAGGAAGCCACTGCCTTGTGGAAAGCATGGCATGAGGACTTCAGCAGGAGACAAGCAGCTCTGTATCACACAGGATAGAAATGACCTCACAGATGCTGAAAGGCTGTGACAGAGCAGCTCCCCAGCTGTTGGTGAAAGCGTCATGAGCCCAAACCCTCCCAGGGCTGCCTGGCTGTGCACGCCCACACCACTGGCACCCTTGGCTTCAGCAGGGAGGGCAGGCTGACTGGTACAGATGCTGCCAGCCTTGACTTTCCCTGTCTGCTGGTGTGACATGTGAGCAGCAGCCGCCTGCTCGGACACACGCCGGGCACGAGGTGATGCTGTGCAGCTCACTGAGCTGAGGGCTGCTCAGGGGCTGGAGTGAGGGCAGGGCTTCCCTCACCCTGCACAGAAACACAGATGCTGCATCCCCTGCTCAGGCTTCACCAGCAGCGGTTTTTCCCCGAACAGAGAAGCTTGAGCGTGGCTGGCCAGTTTTAGTCAAAGCCAAGAGTCACAGAGCGGATGTGGGAGATGTAGATTCAAGTTCTTCTTCAGCTTTAGTTAATACAGATCTGAGCCCAGCTTCCATCTCCTTCCCCAGAGCTGCTCTGGGTATTGTGAGGAGTTACCTGGTAATCCAAATGGTGTTGTTTTTCAGCACTGCATCCATACACATGTACCGCAGTGGGAAACAGGAACTTGCTTCCATGGCAAATGCTCAGCCCCTCACTGCAGAGCAGCCCACACTGCTCCTTTCTTGCTGGAAATGTTACTGTTTGATTGGCATGAGGGAGACATGAAATCACTTCCCCAGGATGCGCTGGGAGAGACCTGGTGAGCTGATGTAAAAGCCAGTGGCCTGGGCAGTCTTGGAGAGGGTCTGTGTCCCACTCCAACTGCCAGGCAGCTGGAGGATTTGTTCTTGAGGGAGCTCCATTCCATGCCCCTGGCTCCCTGTTGCCTGTGTGTGGGGTCTGCATGGGGTGGGTCTAACTGGGCAATTGGAGAGGTTTGGGCTGACAGATGAACACACTAGCCCAAGGTTTGCTGTGCATTGCATCTGCTTCAGGCTGCCTACCCTAGAGTGTGCTGTTCCCTTGCAGAAGATGCTTGTGCTGCAGCTGCAGGCTCCTGGGCCCCAGCTCCTGCCGCAGGACTTGGCCACCGGGCAGCAGCTGGGCTGGGCCTTCAGATTTGGTGCCCAGCTTGTTCTTTCTACTGTTTTTTTGGCTTCACTTCCTTACCCTTCACGTGGGTAAGCAGCTTTTTGGCGGCTATTTCTTGCCAAGTGCTGCTGCTGGCTGACTTGTCTCATCCCTGCTTCCTCCTTCCATGGACCAGGTGGTGAAGAGTCCCCCAGGGTTACTTCTGTGGGCAGCCTGCAGCCAGCTGAGCCCTGCCATGAGGCACTGCCGGGCTGCTGTGCCCCTGGGCTGGGTTTGGACATCCTGATGTGCCCAGCACTGCCTGTGCTCTCAGTCCATGGACAGGAAACTGTTCCCACTCAGACCAGCTCTGTGAGGGCAGCCCATGAGTGTGTGTGTGCCTGCAGCGCTGGGGGACACGGCTCGGGTGGGAGGGAAAGCGGGGCAGCTGCTGCTGTGAAATGGAGGCCCTCCTTGCTGAGGATAGGGGGGAGGACATAGTGGGGGGCACAACACCCTTCTGTCCAAGGGGTGTCTTGAGGTGGCGTGGATCTTCTGCAGCTGGCATGGGACTGGCAGAAGGCAGCCCAACGAGGACACCGCACAGCAGCCTGAGGGGGCCGGGCAGGCTGTGAGGGGGCTGTGACACAGGGAGAGGGTCAGCAACATCCTGTGACCTGCAGCACCCATACTGGGCAAGAACTGATGGTCCTGGGATGAAATGGGACCCCATTTGGGTAGGGATGGGGGAAGGCCTTGCAGGAGAGCCCCTTTATAACACCTACAGGCACCCTCAGGGCTCTGGACCTTTGTGCCTGAGCCAAGTTTGGTGGCCTCAGTCCAAACAAAAATGAAACCCCTGCCTGCAGAAGAGAAGCTGTCCTCTCTTCTGAGCAAGGGAAAGGCTCTTTAATCCTTGCTCCTGAAGTCCTGGTTGGCTCCTCAGCTTCTGCATCTCCTGTAATCATCAATATCACGTGTGTACCAAGCACTATTTCTGGTGGCGGCGCGGTCTGTGCTGCAGCTGCAAACCCTAGCATGGCCACACTGGTCCATCCTGTCTGCTCAGAGCACAGTAATCCCACCACAGAGTCTACCTTCTGGCCCCAAACCTGCACCATCCGGAGCCGTGAGCGCAGCAGTTGTGTGACCACCCCGAGTGCAGTCTGGTCCCACGGGGCAGAGCCGACAACAGGAGCCCTGTCGAGAAACACTGAGGCAGCTTCTTCAAAGGTCACCCCAGTGATTACGTGCACAGGAAAGGCTCAGCTGTGCAGCACAGCTGTGGCTGTGAGAAGAGGGGAAGTGTGCACCGAGCTGCGAGTGCTGTTACAGGAGCTCAGGAAACCAAAGCCTGGGGCAGGCGGAGGGGCTCGGGCGCTCTGTGGCGCAGGGACCTCATCCCCCAGCACTGGTCCCACACATGCAAGCAGCTATTAGAGATTAAAAACAGGGGACTGAAGATGTTCAGCCACTGGAGTTAGGCAAGCCAACTCTGCCTCTTCACTGCTGTGAAGAGGGCAGTGCTTGGCTGGAAGGATCTGGACATGCAATGCCTGGGTTCCATCTAACCCAGCACTGGTGTGTAATGGTGTGGAGGTGTCCCCAAAGCTGAACACCCTCAGCTGTTTTGTCATCCTGTCAGTGAAAATGAGCCCTGCTGAGGGCCATGATGGTGCCCACAGGTGGATGGCTAAAGTAGACAAGATGAGACCTCTCACCTTCAGTTAGGGGAGATGAGTCCCACCAGCTGTTCTTAGCCAGCCTTTGAAAATGAAGCAAATGTTTTAATCTGAAGTGGAACCACTACAAGAAACAGCCCCCAGTGATCATTTTAAATCATATCAATGTGTATCAGAGATAGTAGCTACATACATATCCCTAAGTCACTGTCACATGGAATGCCCCTGGCCATGAAGAAATGGGTTGTTAGAAGCAATCTCGAGTCAAGTCTGCACAGGCTTGTCCTGCAAGACAGGCTTTTCTTCACTGCCAGCTGGTGAAGCTGTGCCAAGGTTTATGTCCCCACAGCACACACTACTGGAGCAGAGCAGGCTCCTCCAATCAGGACTGAATTCTTCAAGTTTTTTTGGTGGAAGATCGGATATAAATGTGTTGTTTTTTTGTTTTTTTTTTGTTTTGTTTTTTTAGTGACAGCAGAGCTCTGCTGCTTTCTGGTCTCAGATGCACTGCTCTGTTGACCTCTGGCATCTCCGAGTTCCTAGAGATTAAAAAGGGTAGACCATGAGGAAGAGCCCTTAGTGGCAAAAAAAATTAATAGCACAAAGCTGCAGTAGCAAGGGCTGCAGCTTCTGAGTCTACTTCCAGCCTGGCAGCCACAGCAGCTTCCCAGCACTGAGCATCTCTAGTGTGCTCAACCCTCAGCATTAACCAGCCATGAGTCATGCTCTGAAAAATGCTGAGGTGTGGTTTGAAGCCCAAGTTTGGTTCTTTTAAGGATAAATGGTGGTCTCCTTTATGTACCCTTTGGTGTTTAAGGTTTTCTACCTAAGACGACATGAAACTTCTCCTTTTCTGGCCTCTTTCTTGCATTATCATGCCCTTTCAGGACCAAAGGTTATGAGGAAATGAATCAGAAGTTGCCAGAAGTTCACGGGAGACACTGGGTGTCTGGCTTGGTGCACCTGCAGTGCACCTGCTGAAGCTGCTTTCAGGGTGATGCTCCCTGACCGTGGGAGACTTTCCTAGAGACTATGGTCTCAGTGTGCTTCCCATTCCCAGCTCCCCAGCCTCCCCCCAGGGCATGTGTTGAGATGTTCATACCATCTCTGTGCTGAGGTCTGGAGGTGAGTGAGGCTCCTGCTCATGGATGACACACAGAAATACACTGCTGTGAGCCTTGGGGCTGCTGCTGCTGGCCAGGCAGGAGTTCCAGATGTGCAACACAGGTTTGCTGGTGAGGCTATGGGTGGGTGGGGCTCATGATGGGGCAGGACACGGACTGTTTCTGCTGTTTTACCTCCAGCCACAGTAGAAAAGTCTGGATTGGGACTGGGCTGGATCGCCAGGCCAGCTGCAGTCACTGAGCTGTGTATGTGGGATGGATGCTGATGGCAGAGCTGCTGTCAGAAGCTCCTGCAGGAGTTAACAAATGTGCAGGTCTATGGTGAGGCTGCTGCTGTAGGATGTTCCCTGCCAGCCTTCCTGCAGCAGCTGGTTTCAGCAGCACTGCTAACAGCACCACAGCTGCTGATTCTACAGCGGGCACCTATTGTACAGTAGGCACCCACAACCCCAGAAGTGACTGCTGAGGTGCTCACAGCGAGGCACAGGGGAGCCCTGAAATCTCAGCAGAAATGTGGTACCTTGGTGCAGATCAGCCCCTCCTGGTTTCTGATTTAGTGTTGCCGTGCAAACCGAGCTGCAGGTCTAATCCCTGGGGAGCTGCCAACTGATCACACAACAAATTGTGCCCAAGTCCCTGCCCACTGCCTCCCACCTTGCATACAGCATGTGTGCACCTGGGAGGAGACATGATTTCTGGTACCACTGTAAGGGCTCTCGTAAATACTGGGGAAAGAAAAGCAGAGAACAGCACTTTGTCCTCCTCCCCCCTTGTTTTTTCCATGGCTGAAAGGCCGGTGATCTGCTTTCTGTGATCAGGTGGGTTGAGGCTTCGTGGTATTCCTGTGGGAACCAGGACTTTCAGGGGAACCATCAGCTGCCCTGTCACTAGTGAGCACCCAGACAGTGCCACTTCTGTCCCCACAAAGTCTCCAGCAGCTTCAGCTCCGTGGCAGAGGCTGCAACGTGCCCGTCTGTGGCTTTTGCAAATCTCTTTCCTCCTCTGCAAAACAGCTCAGTGCAAAGCACCGAGGTGCAAAGCTGTGGGGGTTGTTACAGGAGGGGGGTGGGAAAAGGTATCCTTCAGCTAAAAACAGTGCTATTTGGGTCATCCCCTCCCCTACAGGCTGCCCCCACAACCAGCCTGCTCATGCTGTTGAGACAGACACAAATTTCCGGAGGTGCCAGCCAGATTCCTTGAGACTGAGGGAAAGCCAAACCAAAATAAACCTGGTGTATCTGGGTGCTTTAATTTGCAGGAAGAGCTAAACAGCAGCAGGCTGGTTCCCAGCTGAATCTTTCCTGTTGTATCAAGCATAAATTCATCAGGTATTCCATTTCCTGGGGAAAAAAAAAAAGGTAGAATAATTCACTTAGAAATAAAGAGTAGAGCTATTTTTCCCTCTGACATGGTGAATGCAATTACCTAAGGCATGGGAGGCTGAGATAACTTACTTATTCAGCCCCCACTCTCCGAAGAAACCATCATCATTCTGTCAGAAAAGGCTTTATAAACCAAATCACATCCTGAATGCTAAAACATCACCACGTACAGAAGCTGTCCTTATGATTTCCACGCACTAGCTGCAGCATCACAAGCAAAACACACTCATAGACAGGGAAGAGTTTGTTATTATAAGGGCTATATACACCATGCAAACTCCAGAAGGGGTTTGCTGACCCTTCTCCCAGTGTGGTTGTCCTTCTTCAGGAGCAATTCCCAGCACAGCAAAGCACACTGGCATCCTTTTAGCAGTGTGGGAACCATACTGGAGCTGGGAAAATGTGCATGGGGAGAGTCCCAAGCTCTGTCTGCTTGGAGAGCTCAACGAAGGGAAGCCATAAGCCTGTGCTTGCCCCCAAATTTAATTCCATTTAGGTTGCACCCTCCCACCTCTTCTGCCCTTACATAATGGAGAGTGGAGTAATGACTTTCAGCAATGCTCTTTGAGTGGCAGCAGCCCAATTCTGGACTGTATATTTTTTTTTTTTTATGGTGGGGGGAGAGCAGGTTGGCAGAGGGAAGAAAGCATCAGTTTGGTTTGTGTGCAATCCCTGTTTTGCTCTGGGAGCTTTAGAGGACAGACACATTCTTCCATCTCCGCTAATCCTCCTCTGATACAGAGGATTTTCCTGCCATTAAATGATAGCTTGTGAGAAAAAAATGCCAACTTTTCAGGGGCTGACTGGCATGGCTAATGGCAGCCTCATGAGCAGGAGGGAGGACACAGCCACTGCCTGGCCAGGTAAGCAACGCATCTGGATGATTTCTGTTGGGAATTTTAGTTTCAACTATTTGATCCTAAGCTGGTTATGCTCCTCTGTACCACCACCTATTTCCTGGGGAGGCAGCCAGCCTGTTACTGTTGGTGACCTTTCCCCACATCAGATAAAAGGAACCTGACCTTGGCACAGCTGGTGGGAAGGATGTGGATGAGCTCCCGAAAAGCAGTGACAGAAAGCTGCAGGATTCCCTGAGAAGGTCAGTGGTGGAAGAAAGATACTCACCAGGAAGGTGTTGGGGACTTCTTCATTTTGGAAGTGTGTGAGAGAAGAGCTTTTTTTCCTTCATCTTCCTTTCTAAACATAGATCATTTTGTGGACAAATGATACAGGGAAATGACAGAGGATGAAACCTGTCTCTGTTCTTCCCGTGTGCTTTTAGATCCCTCAAGTTTGCTTGCCAGACCTGAAATGCCACTAGGGAATAATCAAGGTAATGTTTGCCATCATTTTAAATGGTGAGTATACTCTTATTCTGCATTACCCAGTAGTGGATTAGACAGATCATTTGGAAAGGTGGTGGTTAAATACTCAATTATTGCAATCATCATCTCTTTACCCTTCTTAAAACTGCAACATTTTTTTAATTTTTTTTTTTAGTCTCTCACTGTTTCTTCCAAATACTGAATTACTGTAGTACTTACAAAAACAAAAGAGATCATCCCTGGGGAATTTTGTTTATTCCTTAATGTCACAAATATTTTTGACCTTACTGCTATATTTCACTGTTTTTCGAAAACACGCATTTCATTTGAGCACCCTCTGTGTCAGTGAGTTGGAGGCATCTTCCAGCCACTGCCCTGTCTGTGAACACAGCATTAAAAGAAAAGAACAACCTTTTTGGGGAAGGAGTAAGGTGGGAAAGGTGGGAATGTTTAAGGCTATGTTGGTCAGAGATCAGGGGAGAGCTAATCTGTGCTCTGAGCAACAGCTCTCCTGAGGGTTTACTGGGGCTCAGGTGGAGAGTGTTTTCCAGCTTCCCTTGCAAGAGAAAAAGGGAGAAATTGCCACAAAGACAGGTGCTGAGGGGCATCTCTGAGCTCCTATTGCTGGGGGGATATTTTCTCATGAGATGATCCTCAAGTGCTTGCTTTCATGTCCTGCACAATGCAAAGAGTTACACTTATAAACAGGGATCTTGGCAGTCTGCTGTGAAATGCCACTTGCAGAAGACCCAGATTTGGCACTTGTGTGTAAGGAAAACAGGCTGGATATGGCTTGGGTACAAATATTTCCTTAACCGAGTGATTAGAGAAGAAGCAGGGAGGGGAAGGAGGGGATTTGGTTATCAGCAGACTTGTTCCTACCCTGCACACAGTGCACAAAGCAGTGGGTACAGGTGTGCTCTGAAGGCCAGAGGTGTGACTGAGCTTGGGGCAGCTGGTTTTAAGCATTGAACTTGCTCAGGACACTCTCACCTATAGGACAACCTATGCACATATGCCCCTCTGGATGTCACCCTGAGCCCATACAAGGCTCTCATACCAGCAGCACCACTTACATTCATCGTTTTCCAGACAGCCACCTGCAGTCAGACATTTGGGAACAGGCAAATCCTTAATCTGTCTGGCCCTCAGTTTATGTAACTGCCTGACAAAAACAACATATGCCCCTGTTGGCAGGCACTGGGGTGGGCTGGTGCAGAGGGTAGGGAACGAGGCAGCCCCTGGGCAGGCTGAACAAAGAAAGAGTAATCTGAGCCCAGTGTGTTCTCCCCCCTCTTGTCCTTGGGCTCCTCATCCACTGTCCTCCCAGGGCCCTGTCTGAAGGAGACTTTCCTTTAGCTGTGGCTGCTAGATAAGGGCTGGGGAAAAAGGAGGAGAGCAGACAAACAAACAAAATGACAATCTGTCTGAAATCCTTTCCACCTCTCACAGTCCTTCACTATCATTTATCCTTGAAGTGATGCTGTTTTGCTAATTCTCCAGTCACGATAGCGTGGCCAGGCATGATGGGACCTGAATTTTGATGAAGAGACCACAGCTAAAGTCCTTCTGGAATGCTCTCTCCGTGTATCTAAATCCCTCTTCCACATGCAATGACCAGGATGGTTTGAACAGAACCATCTGGGCAGTTCCTGGATTGATGCCCTTCAGTGGGGACCTGCCCAGCAAATGTTTTTGCAAGTCTCCTGCTTTGCAGAAGCCACAGGCAGTGTAAACTCCTAAATACAGTCCCGTGCATGTTGCCTTTAAAAAGAGTGGAGGAAAGGCAGAGAAATTGCAGCTTGAATTGTCATTTGTTCTGTACATCAAAGCCTCAGGGACTGCTAAAATAAAAGCTTGATGCTTGCTGAAGCTGATGCTTCCTGGCATATCACCTCACAAGTCTGTCTTAATAAAAATGCCCATTGGGAATACAGCTGCAGTGGGCAATCGCTGTGCTGCAAACTTCTGGGAGCTTCCCTGTCCAGACACTCAGCAGGAGTGGAGAGGAAAACCTGTCCCTTGGCCCTGGGGGACAGACATGACCACAACAGTAGCAGCACCATGATCCCAGCAGCGCTGTAATAAAGGTGGCTGTTGGTATCTTGTGGGTTTTTTTAGGGGAAAAAAAAAAAGAAAAAAAAGAATTATGCTTATGTGGGAGCCAATAAACTGCAGCAGAAAAACCAGTCAGGAGCAATAGCACCATTTCCTGGTAGTGACTACATGGAGTTCTCTGGTGTGGCTGCTCATTTTGTTGAGTAGCAGGTAGGATATGCCTGGGAGAGCAATTACAAAACGGGCTCTGCCTTCAGTTCTTCTCTAATGAGTTTATTTTCGAAGAATCAGAGAACGGCTTGTGTTGGAAGGGACCTTAAAATTCATCCAGTTCCAACCCTTCTGCCATGGGCAGAGACACCTTCCACTAGACCAGGTTGTTCAATGCCTCATCCAACCTGACCTTGAACATTTCTAGGGGTGGGGCATCCACAACTTCTCTGGGCACCCTGTGCCAGTGCATCACCATCCTCAGAGTAAAGAATTTCTTCCATATATCTAACCTAAATTTCCCCTCTTTCAGAGGTAAAAACCATTTTACATAAAAAAAAAGAATTCATTTTGCAGATGTTTTGTTGACTGGATGTTTTTTCCCCACAAAAAGAGCCCGTTTATGGAGGTTCATGTCTCCTATTCCTTTTGTTCTTCTCTGATTTCTCCCCAAGAGCTTTCTTCTCTTCCTTGTTGTACACCCACCCGCATGGGACTAACCTGAAAAGAAACAACAGCCACACACCTCTCATGTCAGGTTTATAAAGGACAAAGTGGCTGCTCCCATCAAACATAAGGCACTATGATGACTCTCTTGAGAATTGGCAAAACAGTAAAAACTGTGCTGGAGGTGCAGAGTATCTCATCTATGATGAGATCATGAAGCAAGCAGTTGAACAATATCTCTTAATTTGTTTTTAGTCATGCTGTTTTACCAGTACACACTGGGAATGTGTTTTTAAACACTGTTCTACATCCTTCAGAGCTGATAGTTCCCCTTCCAGTGCTGCACTGGCTCTGGTGGAGAAAGGTTACGTTGAATGAACAAAGGAAAGCAGCAACAATCATGAATTTGACGTATCCCAGGAAATCAGCTGATTTCCCCTGCTCACTGCCTGACTCAGCATACACTGCCCTCCCCTCTTCCCCACACAGAAATACTGCTATAATCCATAGATGCTGGCCTTCAAAACATCTCTGCTTGCTCCCTGGCTAAAAAATCTCTACCTTCTGCCTGGCCAAACCATGTCCCCATCAGCCTGCAGAGATACCAGCTGCAGAGACACTAAGAAATACTAAAGTCTAGGGGAGAGAGCAGTTAATCAGAGATGATGTTCTAGATGACTATATATTCTCAGTGGGTTTAAAAACCCCCATAGAAGACTCTTAGGAATCCTTCACAAGAGCTCGTTGCTCAGCACTGGAGTACAGGTGGCAATTAGCCTGGCTAAAAGGGAGGAAACGACAGCATAATTTGTTTTTCCTGTGGTGACTAATACATTTGCTAATAGTGCATCCCTACTCTCTCCTGCCACGCCTTTGTGGGCGTGGCACGTTCCTGCCCGGCAGTGATCCTTTGGATCCCTCATGTCCACGGGGTTTGGGCCTGTGTCCGGTCCTGCCCTCCCAACTGCGTGTGCACCCAGGAGAGGAGCTGCTCCGTCCTCTGCGACCGCGCCGGCCTGGGGCAGATCCCCAGCGAGTTCCCTTGTGAAGCCTCTTCTATCAACCTGGACAAAAACAGCATCAAGTTCCTCTCCGAGAGGGCCTTTGGGACCTTGCCTTCCCTCAAATCCCTGTCGCTCAACCACAACAACATCTCCTTCATCACCCCAGGGGCTTTCAAGGGGCTGCCCAGCCTGACCGAGCTGAAGATGGCCCACAACGAGTACATCCGCTATCTCCACACGCGGACTTTCACCGCCCTCAGACGGCTGGTGAGGCTGGACCTGGCGGACTGCAACCTTTTCAACATCCCAGACAGGATCTTCATCGAGCTACCTGCTCTGCAGGAGCTCTTCTGCTTCCAGAACAACTTCCGAAGGATCCCAGGTGCCATCAGGGGCATGGAAAACCTGACCCACGTTTACCTGGAGAGAAACAGGATCGAAGCGGTGGCCTACAACTCCCTGCAGGGCCTGAGCAAGCTGAAGTACCTGAATCTGCAGGACAACAAGATAAATGTCATTCACGAGCGAGCCTTTCAGGCCTGTCAGAAGATGGAGTACCTGTACCTGAATGACAATTTGATCAGCGAGCTTCCAGAAAACTCCTTCGATGGCCTGAGGCGCCTGAAGATGCTCAACTTGGGTGGGAATTTTCTCAGGAATGTTTCCAACACCTGGTTCAGGGACCTGGGGGAGCTGGAGATCCTCTACCTGGACCGTAACAGGATCAGCTACATTGAGGAAGGGGCTTTTGAGAACCTCACCAGCCTGGTCTCGTTGCACTTGAACAGCAACAACCTGACGACCCTGCCCTTCTCTGTCTTCGAGCCGGTGTATTTCCTCGGGCGGCTGTACCTGTTCCGCAACCCCTGGGAGTGCGACTGCCGCATCGAGTGGCTCAAGGAGTGGATGGAGAATTACAGGCTTGTCAGGGATATTCCTTGTGCCTCCCCCTCCTCAGTAGCTGGGATTGACCTGACGGACGTGCTCTACGAGAGGTCGCCAGAAGGTTACTGTCTCGACCCGGTGGAGCTAAACGTCACGTCTGAGGGTCCGACCCCAAGTGAAGAGCCTTGGTCTACCACAGAGAGCAAGTTCAACAGCCTTATCTCCAAACTCTTGCTCCAGATGGGCCTTCCTGAAGAGGTGTCAAATGCCACCGAAGTCTACAGTAACACCACGCAGCTGGATGGACAGACTGAAGGGGTTTCTTCTGGCGTGGGGGAAAAGAGTATCGAGGCCGACTCCTCTTCTTTTTACCTCCCAGCACTTTGTACAGTGATTGTTTTGCAGTGCAAATAGTCCAAGGGCTGTCTGGACTGACCATGGGTCCTGCTTAAGTGTTCAGTCCTTGCACCTACTTAGTCATTAGGGAGAAGTTTGTACTGTGGGCCTATGATACATAACTGGCTCCAAACTTTTCCAGGCTGGGTTGGATGGATCTGGCTCCAGATTCCCCCGGGAGCTGGTGGGATCTAGTTCAAGGCTGGTCCCACTCTGGGTAAGAGACCTGCCCTTTGGGTGTCTCAGAGCCTCCTGGATACTCACAGAGCTCTGTGGAAGACGAGTAATAGCAAGGTTGAGTTTTGCCTAGAGAGACTTTTGATGTTCCCTGTACCTCGACAGGATTTTGATCCATTCTCCCTCTGCTATCCTGGCACAGATGCAGGAGAACCAGATGGACCCATGTTTGTCAAAATATTCTTCTCTGAGGCAAAGCTACTTAACAACATACTTATTAGTGTCATTTCAATGTATTTAATTTTATTCAATTAATATATGGTTACAAGTAATACACTTGTTTTTATTTGTAGATTATTTCATGGCATGGCAGCAGGGGCAAAGCATGGTGATGACAAATGCAACCAGACTCTACTAAATATTTTATATGTCCACCACTAATGTGTACCACATACTGTATCACATTACGCCATACTAACCAACCATGCTGTCATTTTCTTTTATATGGCATCTTACATGTTTTATCTTTGAAATCTTCAATGAAAGCTGCTAATATGACCAGAAAGAATAATAATGTTTTATGTATCAAAGCACATTAATAAAATAATTTGATATTTTACTCACAAAAATAAATTAACTGCTTGACCTCCCTTTTTTTTTTTTGAGATCCTTGAATAACTCCGGTGGGTTTTTTTGTAGGCTACTCAAATGGGGTGCATATGAATGTCCTTTCATGGTCTAGAGCAAATGGCAAGCTGTTTATTGCAGCATAAATACTTTCACTTGGAACCTGACCACACTTGCATTTGTGTTAAGCAGAAACACTTTGAAATATAAGTGACTATATAGAAATACGTCTGTGATTTTTAACAATATTAAATCATTATACATGGCTTATCATACTATAATGTACATGTTCATATGATATGATGCAATGTATACAACCCTTTATTAGTGCTAAAATGTCATGAAGGAGGAATAAAAATGGAAATTAATTTTAAGAAACTATCAAAATATTTTCCATAGTCCCCTTTTCCCCCCACACCTTCCCTTTCCCAACCAATTGAACATGAATGTGGCTTCCTCCCCTGCCCTGAGGGTGCTGGAGTGGCAGCAGTGGAGTGGGAGCTGCCCTGGCTCATGCTTTGTTGAGGTGGTGATTCAGTATGGACACCACGTTGGCTAAACCCGACTGAGATGAGCTGCCCTTGCCTCTGCCCCTTCCCTCAGGCACACACAGGATGGACTTTGGGCATAGAACAGCTGAAAAAGGGTGGGTAACCTACAAATTCATGCATGAAGACCTTTTGCTGGTTGCTCCTGTGCCCTCTTACATCTGTGATTGCCTGAGATAACTGGGGAAATAAATGAACTTTTTCAAAGAGGGCTCAACCCTTCAGCAAAGGTGCCTTGGGTCAGGTCTGTTCACACTGGCCAGGGCAGGCCAGCTGTGAGGGAGAGTTAATGCCCTTAGGATCAAGCATCACTGGCATCCAATAACCCCACAGAAGGTCCCACAGTCCACAGGGAAAACAACTCTGAGGAAAGGCAACATCAGTTCCTGTGAAAAATGGTCATGACCTCCTCAATCTCTGGAGCAGCTGCTGCATGAACTAGAGGAGCTGCCTTTTTGCCTGCACATTTTTCCAACAAAAAGGTGGCATCTCCAGCAGCTTCAAGACATGTGCCTTGAGGCATCCTTGTTTGGTCTGCCGTGCTCTGTCCAGAAAGAGTTACTTCTTTCTAACTAGCACTGGAGATTTCCAGAGGAAACCTGAGTTCAGGAAAAACCAAACCTTCCCTGTTGCAATGGCTCCTCAGCTTTCTGCAGCTCAACCACAGTTTCCCAAGGGGAGAAAAAAAAGCCAGATGGTTTGATAAATGCCTATTTGACCTGTTCTGTGAACTAAATTCAATGAGTTTGGATTTCCAGGCTATTTATGAATCCATTAATCTTCTTAAGTGCTAAATTCATCTGTGTATTATAAGAGGCTGTTTTTCAAACCCAGTCCATCCCAATGCTGTAGAGGCATATTAGGTTAAGGATGCCTTTACAGGAGTGGTATTTCATCCTGTCAGGGGAGGTTTATCAATAGGCTTGGCACAGATGGGAGGACACAAATGGTTGTACTTCACTTCCTATAAGTACGGATGCCTCATGATTGAATTGTTTTCATAACCCACATTTTTATTTTCTGTGCTGAAGTACATTAAAGCTGAAGATCGCCTTACTGGGCAATTGTTGAGTGGTTTTCAAGTCAATTACTGCTTCAAAGATGCTTCTGCTTTATCTGCACGATGCACATCTGAATGCGAATCACAGAATCACAGAATCAACTGGGTTGGAGAAGACCTCTGAGATCGTTGAGTCCAACCTTTGACCAAACACCACTGTGTCAACCAGACCAGGGCACTGACTGACATGTCCAGTTTTTCCTTAGACACCTCCAGGGATGATGACTCTACCACCTCCCTGGGCAGCCCATTCCAATGCCCAATCACTCTTTCTGTGAATAAATTCTTCCTAGTGTCAAACCTAAACCTCCCCTGGCACGGTTTAAGACTGTGTTATCCTCTTGTCCTATTGCTGGTTGCCTGTGAGAAGAGCCCAACCCCCACCTGGCTACAACCTCCTTTCAGGCAGTTGTAGAGAGCCATAAAGTCTCCCCTGAGCCTCCTCTTCTCCAGGCTAAACAACCCCAGCTCTCTCAATCGCTCCTCACAGGACTTGTGCTCCAGACCCTTCCCCAGCCTCGTTGCCCTTCTTTGGACACTCTCCAGCACCTCAATATCCTTCCTAAACTGAGTGGCCCAGAACTGGACAAAACTCATAATTGCATTTTTTTTCCTTTGTTTTGAATCTTGTGATTAGAAAACAAGTTAAATTAGGGATCTGCCTTTTTCATGAACAGTGTGGGGTTTTTCTATTTTCTTAGACTAGACTCTTGCTGCAAAATTGTGTTTCAGCTGGTAAACCTGAACCAGCTGTTGGTTACAAATTCATGGGTGAGAGTCTTCACAAATCAATGCTGTTTTCAAAATCTGCCTCTGGACTGAGATACCTGCAAAGACGCCACAGAACTGCAGGGCACACTCAGCTGAGATGCCAGTCTCAGTTTACACTGGCTTTGGGACACTGATGTCACTGTGCCGTGGGCTGAGGTGCTCACAAAGCAGGTTCTTACCTAGGAGGGTGCAGTGCTGAATTTAAAAGCACCACAATGTGGTTGCACTCACATCCCTCTGTGCCTTACTCTCCATGCACTGGGGAGGGCAAACCTCTGATGGCCTGACAGTGGCAGGGTGAGCATTTCATGGGTGTTCACACTGATGTCTATCAGTTGTAGCAACTGATTCCTGTGTGGGGAATGATGTTGTTTCAGCTCTCAGCCATCATATCCGTTCAGTAGGGCTCCAGATTACAAAACCATCACCCTGCACAGACATCCCTGTCCCAGGTCAGACAGACACTGGGGAAGGAAAGCTTAAAAGAACTTTTTGTTTGACGACTGATGGGTTGATTTTGGTTGCAGTGACTGCCTGTAAACTCAAAGGCAGAGAAAATGGCTGAAAACTTCTCCCAAACCAGTGTCTGCTTGGACTAACTACAAATGTTTTCAAGTGATGCTCCCAGTCTTGCCCTCAGTGTCAGATGCTGGGAATTTACTTGAAGCAGTGGGGAGGGATGGTCATGAGTTGCCCAGTGTTTGGGCAAACCTCTGACTGAAGTTTATTCAGAAAGCTGGTGCTCCCAGAGTGAAGCACCTGGGAGAAAGCAATTTGTTTTTATGTGTGGTACCTGGCAACACAGTACTCTTCACTGGTGCAACTGCTCTTTATGCTTTATGATGGTTACTGTTAAATTAGAAGGGAGAAATTGTCAATATAAATTAAAAAAAAACCCAAACCAAACAAAAAAACCCCAATCTGATTTTGGATATCATCTCCTGGTTTCAGAATTCTGTCCCTGTGTTGCATTCCTAGAGGTCACACTTGGTACTTAACATGAATACTGTTATGCCCCTTTTTTTCCTTTAAATTTAAAGCTGCTGCCAGCAACCTCCTGTGAAATGAAGCTATTGGATGTTTTGCTTATATTGTGGATTTTCCTATTTTTTTGCTATGAAGTCCAGGACAAGAAGAATCACTGACTTTTGCTAACAAGGCAGCAGCTGCTGGCCAGCCAAGACTCGGGAACTTCATGGCCAATTTTCAAGAGCATTGTTACGTATTTTAGCTAATTCTTGTCTTCACAACATCTGGCTGACAGCTCTTAAAAAAATCAAATTTTAATTTGTTGGGTTTTCTTCTGATAACTTTTGCGGTCACAAATTCAAGAGGAACCAAATCAACTGCGTTAAGTTTCTTACCCCAGAAAACTCCCTTGAAGTATATGAAACCTTGCAAGAAAATAGCCTGTTATGGTCACTCTTGCCCCAGTATGAACTTCAGAAGACAGAGCTAGTTTGGTTAAGAAAAAACAGTACTTTCTAGGTACATGACACACACATTTGTAAATGCTTGGTTTTGTAGAGTCAAGGTATGGGCTTGTTGCACAAACACTAATAATACTGGTCCTTCCTTTTCCCTCACCCAAATCTGGTAAGAGATCAATGGAGTTTGAAGAATCTTCTGCAGTGACCTCCAAAGCAATTTTAAAAGAGTTTTATGAAAAATGCTAACATGGAATAAAGGTCACAAGTTATAATTAAAAATGAAAAAAAAAAGGCACAAGTATTGCTTTAAAGAAAACCAGCTAATTTTTAAGTCATAACAGTACTGAAAATGCATAAGGTCTAAGAAGCATCTGTGTCAAGGGGCAGTCCCCACTGCCCAGTCACTGGACAAGCTTTAGATTTTACATGAGGGAGAAGAACCTATAGAACAAAACCTAAACATGGGTAAGATCAGCACCAAAGTTCTATTTGTCATGGGACAAGGCTGGTATTTCAAACTCTAATATAAATATGAACACAGAAAATAGATATATCTGGACAGAGAAATATCTGTGTCTCTTACCCAAAGCCTGATTTCGTTGACGCTGTGGTTAGTTGAACCAGTCTGATCTTGTACTCTGTGGTTAGTTTTAGCCTTGAATGCAAGAAGTTCACTACTTCTGCAGTTTTTCTCACCTTTGACCTTCACCACATCCTTTGATTTTTATTGTACTTCCTTCTTCATCTCTCTGTCTTTTAAAGGACTGATTTAGAATTAACTCTTACATTCTCTATAAAAAAAATCGATTTTAAAAAGACCTAAAACTTCCATTAGTTTTTCTATACACACCTGATGGTTTACTTTTCACGCACATCCTATGTATTTGCTTTTTTGATTAACAGCTAATTTCACTTCGGGCTTGTTCAGCATCTAAAACGGAGGTTTTGACCTGTGACAGGAGCTTCTTGATGTGTCTGTAGATTTGCTACGGGACAAACTTAAGGAGCCCTTTTTCTGCCTCCCTGTTTTCCACACCCTCCTTTCCTTGGTTGCAACTGCTTGTTTCTACTCCAAGCCAAAACTTGCCTGTGCCCCAGTGGTGCTGCTGCTGGGATTGAACTGGATCACTGCAATGACCCAATTAAAACCAACACTCACCCTTCCTCTCTTTTTTTGATGTTGTCAAAATTTTTGATGACGTCCCTATCATTTCCTCTAAATTTTTCATTAGGGGTTGGGCCATAAGTGGGTTAAACAGTAAGAATAAAATGTAATTGCTTTATCTGAAAGGGGGACAAGCTAAATGGGAATGATGATGCTCATTTGCTGGTTTGCACCACGTGATTTACTGGTGCCAGCAAGGATCTGGTCCAAGGGTACAGGGCCAGGTGTTCTCTTTATTCAGGACACAAATAAATTAACAATGGAATTTAGGAAACACTTCAGCAAAACAGGCCCTGTACTATAGTTTAAGACATGCTGTAAAAATGTTGCTTCAGCTGTGGATGGGTGAGATGGGATTATGCTGGGAATTGCTGGGAACTCTGCAGGGCATGACTGTACATGAGCAACATGGACTCTGGGCGTTAATTTTTGAATGATATGTTTATTTTTTACTTCTGTTTTGCTTTGACTGAGGGAAGACTTACAGGCACAGGGATATTGGGAAGAGGTCTAGGGAGTCTTGGGCTCTGTGAGGCAGAAAAGGGGACAAGCAGGGTTTCCTTGCTGCAAGCAAGGAGACACTGAGTCCTGGTGGGGTGAGGATTTGCTGGACTCACAGCAAACTGCGTCACACAGGAAGGTGTTAAAATACATGTGGCTCAATGGGGTTTTACTTCTGGGCTTTTGATGATGAGAACAAAGCTGTGAGTGCACAGTGCCAGGGGTAGACACATGGGCAAATGTGATAAATCAGTAACAAAAGGACAACTCACTATGTGCATGTAAATTGGGATGGAATTGGCAGTAGTGATCCCTCACTGTGCTGAATGATCTTGTCTCAATGTGCTGTGACAATAAGAAATACATCAGACACTAAGTGGACAGGCAACCTCTTGATGTATGAGACTGGCAAAGAGCCAGAAGACAAAGTATGGAAATAAATGGTAAACCTGCAATCAGACAAAGCTGGTTGTAAACATCTGTGCTGAAACAAGTGATCGATTATTTTAACAGGCAAAAAAGTAGCAGTGAATTTGCAGATGCAGAATTTTTGTGGGCCAGTAAAGCTTAAAGGAGGTGTTGAGGAATTCCAAATTACTTGAAAGCCAGGTGGTTTGTTGCAATATGATAGATAACATAGATGCTGGCATGTGTAAGGTAATAAACATTGGACAACACAACCTCAACTGTTCATGGCAGGGTCTTAGGGAAAGCAAGACCTGAGAATTGCTGTGAAGAGCTGGTAGGTCAACTGACATAAACCAAACAAAATACTGTAAATAACAGAGGTTGGGATAGGAAAACCAGCAAATAATGCAATAGGCTATTATGCCTTTTACTAGTACATCCTCATCTGGAATATGCCCAGTTTAGGTCTTGCACATCAGAAAACACATAGCAGCAATAAAGTTTGGTGACAGAAGTAAATGAGATGAGTCATGGAACTAAGATTTCTCATTATCCAGGAGTGAAAAGACTGGCTTTGTTTAGGAGAGACATAGACAATGGTAAGTCCTGTGGGAGCTACAGAGATCCTTTTGTCTCCTTTGAAAGCTATCCAGTGCTGCACAGGCCATGGGCAGTGTGGGACACAAATGACCATGAATTATAAAGATGAGTGACACAGGGCACAATGACCTGCACCATGGGTTCCCCTGGGGATGTGGAGGCTGACTTTGATTCTTGGTGCTTTTCTACTTTCCTCCTGGCTGTCACTTTTAAGGGTAGAGCTGGGTTTTTGTGTTCTTGGCTCAGACCTTGTCTATGATGGGTCTGCCAGTGACTGCTGACAACCATTAAAACCTGACTGTGGATGCTGTGACACCTGAGGTCCAGCTCAGGACACATCTGGCCCAAGGTTAACAGAGCACAGAAGGCATTTATGCCAACACCAGCCAATAAAAATCACCATGTAGCCTTCAAGTATATTACATATGGAACCAACCTTTTTGAAAGGGAATTTTTTTCCTTAAATTGCTAAAATGGGACGAATCACAGAAGCATAGAATGGTTTGGGTTGGAAGGGACTTTAGAGATCATCTAGTCCCTGCCATGGGCAGGGGCACCTTCCACTAGGTCAGTTTGCTCATCCAGCCTGGCCTTGAACACTTCCAGGGATGGGGCATCCACAGCTTCTCTGGGCAGCCTCTTCCAGTGCCTCATCATGCTCATAGTGAAAAAACTTCTTCTTTGTACTTAATCTAAACCTTCCACAGGTTGAAGCCATTCCCCCTTGTTCTGTCACTACACGCCCTTTTCCATCTTTCTTGTAGGTCCCCTTCAGGTACTGGAAGGCTGCTAGGAGGTCTCCCTTAAAAAAAAAAAAAAGTGTTTGTCAGGAACAGTTTGGGAAACAGTGACAAACCAACCAGAAGGCAGATGTAGAGACTGCAGGAGAGATGCAACACAGTTTAAAAAACAATGCCCCAAACCTGCTAACTGGAAATAATTGGTACAAGCAACAATTATAAAGCCCACAGACTGCAAGGTTCCAGATTTTAAGCTCTGTGAGCAGCTTCCTTGGCACAGTGAAGACTTCCTGGTGAGCGTCTACCCTCAGCCAAGAAAAGCCTCCTTCCATCTTCCAGCCCTGGGAATTTCTTTTTTCTCAGTCTTTGGTCAATGGAAAACCTTACACAAGATGTTGCCTGTGCAGCTTAGTATTACAAGTGCTAGTTAGCTTTTCATAATGCTGATTTAAGTAAACCTGCCTGTCTTTTGGGCAGCAAATGCCATGCCTGCATCTACAACACCTACTGAAATCCAGATTTGAGGACCAAAGTTATTGTGATGGTGTAAAACCTCTGATGTAACCCCAAGTTACCTCACATGGATTGTGCCTGCAAATGCTGGTCAGGGCTGGGCACTGTCCAGCCTCACAGTCAGCTTTAAAAGCATCAGAGGGATTGTTCATACCTGTGTATTGTGGTATCACTTTGCAGCCTTGGCACTCTAAAACACGTGGTGTCAGGTCCTTCCCCACATGACCCATGGCCTGAACAGACCACAGGTGACGATGCAGGAGGGGATGTGCAGGAGGTGTGAAGTGACTTACCCTGTCTTGCACAGCAGCTGATTCCTGGAGACAAGCACAGCTCTCAGGTTCCCAAATCTGCTGCTCTGTTTCTGAGGCTTTGTCTATTTATTTCCTCTGTAGGCAAATTATAACTGTTTGTTCATTGAATCCCGCTGTTTAATTTCTATTGAAAGGTCTCTTATAAATCCAAACTGGGTTGGGTAGGAACTCCTGAACAGAGCATATGGAGGTTCAGGGATTTTCAAGTGACAAGAGGGAAAAAACCTTGTAATTGAAGCATCAGTTTAGAGTGAGCAGCAATGTTACCTCATTACTGCACACAACCCAGGACAGTTTGTGAGGCTCAGGCAGAGAGGATCTTCTCATTGTGTAAGATCCTGAAAGGTCCTTTCCAGTGAGAGACTCAGCATGTGAACACCAGACACCACCAGAGACTACAAAACAACCCAGCTGTAGCACAGCTGGGACAACAGGCAGGAATGGGGAAGCAGATGGTGACAACCCCAGTGATCTCCCCCTTGTATTAATTGTTTTAATGATTAAAACAGAGAAATATGTAAAAAAACATATTAATGAAAATACACGGCTAGACCAAAAGCCAAAGTTTCATGAATTATTTGGAGTCTTTCCATTGCCTTCAAGGGGTTAATATCACACTGAAGGAGTCTTCCAAATTACAGCCAGGGGGAAAACATTGAGCTCAGCAACACATACACACAAGAAAGTTCAGTTTAAGCTTTTTGTTTTCTAACTGAAGTCTTGCTAAATTAAAATCACAAATTGTAATAAGACAATGTTGGCAGAATGGACCCCTAAAACTGCCAGCACTGAATCCCCTTGGAGGATGACCTGTGTAGGGGCAGCTGCTCAAGCTGCTAAAATCAACAAGGTGTTTTCCTAGAGGCAGGATCTCTCTCCTCTTCCTTCCCTAACACTTGGGAAATATTGCAAAGGCTTTACTTATTCCGATGAGTGGAAATCCAGAATATTTTACTTCAGGAGAGTCATCACAATTAGCTAACTTGCGAATTTTGGAGACAAATCTGTTTTTTATTCATTACAGAGTTTATCTGTATGCATTTTTTTCCTAATAATAAATGAAAAAAAAGTTTTGAAAGTTTTCATAATTAATTCCACAACGTTGTTTTCTATTTATCTTCTTTCACCTACCGGGTAACTTCATAAATCTTTACTGATTTATTAGCCAATAATCTTTACTGGCTTATGGTTTTGACACAGAGCTGTTGCTTTTGTTATATCCATCCAACAAAAATGGCTGTAAGGCAGAGTAAGGAGATGCCTAGACATTGAAATACTTGAATTTAGTGAAAAATGACTGAGATTTAAAAACTTAATTTCCATGTAAGCCTGGGGTGGATTCTTCAGCATTCAGTACTATGTGCTGTAGCATCCTTGTAACCTGCAATGTTTACTGCTCATTAAGACAAAATATTCTATAAAATAATTCATTGATCTCTCACTCCACCTCTCCCTTTGGCTACAATGGACATGAATCTTCAAAGACCTTTTGTAAGAAGGATGCTAAGTAATACAGACTTTTAAAGCATGTTTTCTGACTGGTAGAAAAACACACCTCAAAATCAAGTTTCTGGGTGTGATGTCACCTGCTCTCCCCCCTCAGTTAAACAAAGATGTACCCAAGTATGAGCCAATTCTGCTATTTTGCTCTCCTTAAATTTCCTGTGTTCAGTGAATTAGTCCCAAAGCAGGTCTGGCGTCAGCAGGGCTCACACCATGGAGTTCTTCCCACTCTGCTGTGTCTCTCTGTTAAAACCCTAGTCATGGTTTTGACAAATTCCAGTTTTTATAAATTGCAGTCAGTTAACTGTGACAGTCAGCACAATCACGTTATCCCTGATATTTTCAGGACATGTCCCATCACCCTGACAATTCTGTGAAAAATGCTGAAGGCTCCATCTGTATGGCTGGCAATGGAGAAACACAGACCCATGCTGTGGCTTCGAGATGAGTTACACTAAAACCAAGCAAATTCCTCCTTTCCTCATGGCTATTTTCTTTATGTAGACAGTAAAAATACCTATGGCTACTGAGGGGAAAATCTGCGAGTATTGCTGTGCATTACTCAACATGAACTCTTTCAAGGATACAGCAGGGAATGTGCTACCAGTTAAGTCATCTTCCACAGCACAAACCCAGGCTCAAGTTACACAGCAATCATAAGAATATACAGTAGAGATATGGCCAGATTTAATGTTCTTGTTCCTGATCATCTCATGGCAGTTGCTAAGGAGAGATATAGCAGGATACATGGACATTTGTATATGCCCCCCACCCCTGCCCCTTATTTTTGCTTAGAAAGGTTAAGATGACATGAAAAATAATCAGCTTTCTGTCCAAAATCTTAACTGAGAAACATATTCCTGAGGTAAAAAATGAATTATTTATGTACAGGTCCGGAAAAGAGGCTTTTAAAAGCCTCTAACTCTGAGGCTCAATTATAAGAAGAAGCTCCTGTACTTGCTTCAGTCCAGCTTTCACAGAACTGGAGCAGGAGACTGCTAAAAATCACTTAAAGAGAAGAAAGTAAAAACTATTATAGGTGCAGTTACTATGTGTATCAGCAAGTGAAAAAAAGACCCAAACCACTGTAAACGTTTAAATGTTTGAAGTGGCTTTGCATTTTTTGTGTAGCATTAGCAAAAATACACTCTCCTCTAACTTAATGTTTGTGCACTCCTCCTCACAGTATGGACACAAGGCACAGTCATTCAGGAGAAGTTACTTTTGAATACTTTGATGATGTCTTTTCTGTTGTGCAGATATTTTAATTTATATGTGACTGTCTGAAATGATGTACAGCAGTTTCCTTGCTAAGAGTTATGAATATCTCTTAGCTCAACAAAAGTAGTGAAGAAACCAGTCTGAGAGACAGGTTTATTAAGGAAATGAATATGCTTTAGATAAAGAAAGCAGACTTTTTATGACACTTGATTCAGCTCATCCTCTGTCAATTTAGCTTATAAAAACAGATGACTCTTACTCAAGTCAGTAGAGATATGTCTTTTTCTGTACTTCTCACAAATCCTCTTCTTCCAAGTATTTTAAAGCCCAAAATCGAGTTCTAAGTGCCTTCATTTAAGATGTTGAGTACCACAGATTTACAAAACAACCCCTTGGCTCTGGCAGCATTTCCAAGTAATTCTTTAAACAACAGCGCTCTGAAATGATTTCCTTGCAGAAAAGAACAAAAATGGAACAAATACTGGTTAGTCTGTATTTTAACTTTTCCTAATGGCTCAAGTATCCAGTTCTTGGAGCACACACACCAGCTCAATGCTGCTCAGGCTGCAACAATCTCATCTTCTATGTTGTCCTTTTAAAATCAACTGAGTAACCTTGTTAATGAAGTTTCTGAGGTAGGTAGTGATACTTTCACTTAAGTGGCACAGCATTTTTCTTGACCCAGACCACATGAGAAGAAAACCAATGCAAAGACATATGGAAGAATTCACATCTGGTGGTGAGATTAAAAATGTCCCTCTGATTTTAAATAGTTGCATGCTGTGGGTTGCATGGCCAGGATTGTCTAAACTAGGTTACCATTTCCATGCAATAATCTTACCACTCCGAGACATTGAATAACCTAGTGTACTTTTATTAAGTAAATGGAAGCAGAGGTTAATGAACATTTATTGGACCAACTTAACACCTTGAAATCACAGGCATCAGTCAGACTGAGAGGCAGCATACTGATAAGATCAAGTTTTCTTTACAAATCTACGAGCCCCTGTACAAAAATAAAGTATAAAAGGGGCAAACAGAAACATTAGTTTCTTCCCAATCCCAGGGCTGCTTCTGAGGTCACATTCAGCATAAATTTAGAGAAGTCCGAGAGGCGCTCTAAATTATGCAGTGATATTTACAGTACTAGGAGGACCCTTCTCCAGTTGGAGATTGAAAAAAAATAAAAAAACTGTAACATTAGCTCTGCACCTGCATGTGTCTTCCCTATGCAAGTGAGGCTTCCAGCTGAATTTATGCCCTCTACGTACCACACAAACAACAGAGATGCTTCAGAAGGGTTTGGGCAGGGCAGGAGGATCGGGCAGAACGTGGAGTCCTGGGCTTGCTCTGTGCTGAAACCTGCTCATGGAGCTCACTGGGTTGTGTGGATTAGCTGAACTTAAAGCCTAGGGGGGGTTAATCCATGTTAATCTTTTGCTACTGAAGGTTCCTAAAAGGAAAACAGTCTGTGGTAAAGAGGAGGCAGGACACGACGCTAACTGATGTGCTTTACAGTTTTTGTCTCTTGATAAAAGGTTATACAGTGAGAAAAAAGAAACAAAGCTCTCCAAGTCAGTCTTTCTACTGTGTAATATTAACTGAATGGTAGCTCCACTTAAGAGAAGAAAAGCGTATTAGTTACATTAAATCACTACTTATTGTCATCTACATAAGGCAGAAGCACCCTCATGGGCCTTATGAGTTTTCTTTCCTTACAAGCTGGATACACAGAAACTCCAAGAAATTCACATTAACAGAGTCAAAAGTGTGTAGTTAAAACATTTATGATGGACTGTACTCGAATTATCAAAATTACTTTACCTGTTTAATGTCATAAACATTTTGAGATGAAAAACGTGTCACTGAAGTCAGATACCAATGCTCACCAGAGAAGTCTGTATTTCTAACATCAGAAACACTCCACTGCTTGATTTTCAGTAGGTCTTCCCATCTTTGTGCTTTACTGGGAAAAGAGGTAGTTCTGAGAGTGAATGAACCTTCGATGAGCTCAGCTAGTGTGTAATATTAACATTGCAACAGCTGGTCCTACAGGAACACTGGCTAAGGTTCATCCAGGACTAAAACAACACAGCACAACTACTTGGAAAATTACCTCTTACTCACTAAATAGTTCACAGTTTGCACTATCCCCTTTTTCAGGGGCTAAATTCAGAACAGATGAGCACCTACTATTACTCTGATAGGTTCCCTCTTGCTTATCGAGGCCCACGCCGATAGTTTCTCAGGGGTTAGTTACCACAAAACTACAAACTCAAGGGATTCAGTTACAGTTCTGGTTTTGGGACACAGCCCCAGCCCTGTGATTCCAGCTGGTTCAGTAGGTGGGGTAAAATGATGGATCAAGCTCCCTTCTGCACCGTGGGCTGCAAGTCGGGCTGTGAATGCAGCTCAAAATAGAAACTTGCCTGCCCTGGCTGGATGGGAGGATGCCTGGCCAGATCTAGATTCTACCTATGGATTTTACAAGAATAGGGATTTGACCACCTGACCTACAGAAGGAGTAGGCAGGAAAAAATTAGCAAGAATTACCCCTATTATAAATGTTCAACCATGAGAACCTGTTCTGATTACAACCCAGGCAGCTGGAACAGCCCATGGATCCACTACTGATCCACTACAGATAGTTTCACTCTGAGTATAAATCCCTTTAGAACACTGTATCATTTTAAAATAAACACTAAACTTCATACTATACAACAGCACAGCCAACCAAGCTCTGACGAGAAGCCATTTTAAGGAACACCATATTCTGACACCTAAAAAGAGGTGTCAATGTTTGCTTCCCTTAACCATTTTCACTAAAAATGCAAACCATCTGGGCCAGCGAGAGCACGAAGAAGGGAAATAAAGTGCCAGGTCAATGCATGGTTATATTTTCTTACTTGGGTCTGCTCTAATTCTACCTTTGTTGAACCTGTGCTGGTCCAGGTGGAGCAGAGCCCCCGGACAGACTTCCAGTCTGTGCCCTACAAGGGCTTCCCTTACAAACTTAAAGACAATTTTTCTCACTGCACAAGTCACTGGTTTGTTCTTCAAACTCCCTGTGATGAAATGAAGGACCCAAAAGCATTTAATTGTTGAACACATAAAAGGAAGTATATTTAAAATAAAAAAAATTGGTCAGACTGTAGAGTCAATTACCATTTTTAAAGGAATTTACAGGGCTGTTGTAGATGAGTCTTTTGGAATAGTCAGTTTATCGCAATGCCTAAACTGGTTTCTTCATTGCACAGTATTTTCTTTTAAAATGTGTGCATCTTTAAACAATTACATACATATTAAAAATCAGCATTTCTTTGCTTAAACTGAATTAAAACGTTAATACTCTCAGACAACACAGATCTGAAATGGTGAAACCAGTAATTGCCCCCTCCCACCTTACAACAAATTAAATTGAGACAAAATTACAAACACATTTCACTACATGATTATTATTAATAAAAATCAGTTTTTCTTTTTTTTTTTTTTTTTTTATAAAGTTGCCCAAAATGCAAGGGATGTGCATAGGTTTACAACTTAAGTCAGAATAATATTTTACTTTATTCCCTTGGGTACGTGTTCCCATGAACGGAATGTACTTTGCTGTAGATTACAGGTTTTATCAACACAGATACACCAACGGCATGAACGCTTGCGACTGTCCACATGCATTAAGAGTCAAGACCCAATTTCAAATTTCTAAAAGTTTTACAGAGTTCTTCAAAGAGACAGTATCACATTATCTGGATGTTACACAAAAGTACTTAAAAATACTACCCTAGGAGAAAAAAAAAAAAAAAAAAAGGCGAAAAAAGGCCTTTAAAATTTATGAATTTTTTTCGTAACCACTAGACTAATTACTTCAAATAAATAAAGGAAAGCAAAGTATTCCAATCCATAAAATCAGACTCTAAAAAGAATGTAGTGTTCCACCCCCAAGTTAAGGTAACAGAATCATATTATTATTACTATTAAAATAGATTATAGAAAGCAGCATCTATTTTGTGCAGTTTTTAGGGGCCCTTGAAATAAAAAGCTATGATTTCCAAAAATATAACATTCCAAAGGACTGAATAATACATATATTTAAAGATACATTTTATTAAAGTTTAGGAGAAATGATTAAAAAAAAGATACTGTCTCTTTAAATTAGTGTTTCATCTTTTTTTTTTTTCCCCCTCCTCCTATCTATTCAGACATGACAATAATTATATTTTAGGTCACACTACATCTAGGTAGTCTCTAGGGGCCAAGACCTGCTGACACAAGGTCAGTAACGAAGAGGTTTTCCATGTATGAGGTGGTTCCCAGTAATGACAGGTTGGTTTTTTGTTTCCTCAATCCTCTCATGCCCGGTTCTAGTAGACCCAGGAGACCGGGACCCACTGTGAGGCTGTACACACAAGCTCGATGGCTTCCTCCAGGTGCCTGATAGTCTCATCGATTTCATTGTTGATAATTGTTAGGTCAAAGTAGTGTGCATATGTTCTCTGTAAGATTTCAGACTCCTTCTGCAGGCGCTGAAGAGACTCGTCCTGTTCGCAGGGCAGGAAACAAAAAGGGAGAGAGAGAAGTTGGATCGTTTCATGCTCTCCTACAACAGCTCCTCAACTGCTGCTCACGGAGAAGGAAATGGCCAAAAAAGCCCCAGGGAGGTCTAAGTGCTTCATCTCCCCCTCCTACATCTATGGGAGTCACATGGGAGAAACTGCACAACTTCCCTCTGGACGCTGACACTCAAACAGCACTTGGTTATTGCTGTACTTGAGACAAAACACAGTTCTAGTGTTAAAAAAGCGAGGTAGAGGATGGAAGCTTGGGAAAGCAGCACGGACATGAGCAACGGACACCATCTATGAAAAAATTGGACAAAGTGCACAAATACAAGCTATTGGGCCTATGTCCCAGTGAGAACACAAGAAATAGGAGAGGGTATATTGTCAGGTATCAGCTGTTCCCAGTTTTGGTAATGTTTGCTGTTCCACACCAATCTTCTGGGTCTACTTCCTTTAATAACCATTTACTGATAAGGAAGTTCTCAATCCACATGACTCCTCTGCGGTTCCTATCTCGGAGTGGGGTGTTTCCAGCACCTCTTAGTTTGAGGTCCTGGAGGTGAACTGGGCAGAGAGCAACATCAGGCTGGGGCTCACCTTGGCTCTGTGTCAATGCCTGCACAGAAGCACCTGCATCCTACTTTGTGGGTATCCTACAGGGCTCCGTGCAGCTCGAAATGCTGCAGCCACCGGCTCTGCTAGTGAGGTCTGCCTGCCTGAGGGAGCTGGATGCAAAAGGCTTCTTCCTAGGGCTCTGCAGCACTTCTAAATTTGAATTCTCTTACTGAAAATTCCCTGAAACTTTCCTGAGAAAAACCCAAACCGAAATATTTGCTGTTTTCAGGAACCTTGAAATAGCCATAGGAAAGCCATCAAGTTCTTCCTGGTCCCACAGGTTTGGGATGGATACAGTGCAAAATGACTCCTGCTGCCCTGTAGTATCTATAGGCTCACTCTACTTGATCAATTAACTGGGACACACTTTACTAAGCAGAGTTTTAGGCTGCAGGAGATACAGACACAGTGCCCATAGCTTCTTCACTAGAAATGGGAATAGAATTTTATCCAGCTAAGAGACACGCCCTCCACCTTCTTTGTTCCTGTTTAAACTCCCCAAGTATTTCTAATTACCGTGACAAGTAGCTGTGGAACAACAGCTTTCAGGTCCTTTGAAGGGAACAACCTGCACTGAGACAGTTCTCTTTTCCTGCAGCAATGAAACCAGCACTTCTGGAGGAGAAGTTCTGTACTAAAGTTACAGTTTTGCTTCTCTCCTGAGGCAAATTTCATTCCAAGTCAGACAAATACTCCTCACGCACAATTCTGTACAAGGAATGTTCCTTGTATGGACCATTCTGCATCTCCAGCAATGCCTGAAACTTCTGTAGAAAATACCAGTGTGTGCAAATTTAGTTTATGCTATTAGCAGACAGAACAATATGGATCAATACCAATATTAAATATTCTTGTGGAACATTTCATACGGCCCAGTGTCTTCAAGCCAGAAACCTAGCTAGGTGAACTTCCAGCTTCTCATAATTCCAAAAAAGACATCAATTTATATCAGCTGAGCATCTAACCTTTTCTGCTTAAATTAACCTACAAAGGTAGGTTAATAATATGTGCTTTAAACATATCCAGCTAAGATTAATTTTATATTTAAAGCCTGTCTTGTCAAAATTATATTACGCTTTTAAAAGAGTTTTAATCTCATGGTACAAGGGTACAAGTACCTGAAAAGCCCCTTGAAGCCTCAGAACTCCTAAGTCCATATGTAAATTTTTAATTGCTATTCAGATTTCCCATCAATGTTACTTTTACTTACAGGTATGAGAATGAACTTTTCTCACTGGAGCATCTATCTTGCTGAGACTGACAGTAAAATCTGAAAAACTTACAGCCATCTTATTAAAAAATGTTTCAAAAACTCAGTAAATTTTAGTATTTTTCTGACTTAGTTTCTCCTAGATCCAACTTTACTGGGACCAAAGTGTGCTGCATTTTGGAATATCTAAATTTCCTGGCCTGTTGGAAATGTAAAACATTACTTCTTTCATATTCTCCTAGGGGCACTAATAAGTTAGGCCACTACAGAATTTTCAAACAGCTTCAAACTTTTACAAGTTTTGCAAAAATAGAAGATATTACAGTTCTTGATTATTGTTTTATTGTGGGACCAAATATCACCTGTGACTGTGATGGAGTATCTATTTGAACATGTCAGAGTTCTCTCTTTTTTAATCTGAATCTGTAACACTCAAATGCCAAGATTATTTTTCAAAGCTAACACTTAAAATATTTGCTGTACTAAGCTCCTCTTAATTTCTCTAAAATTTCTTAATTAAATTTTGAATACTGAATATCTCAGATTATTTTCCAAGAAGAATATTCTTCAGCAGTTGTGCTCTCAATAGCTTGGAGAAAGAAGATATTTATCAAAATGTTTGGCTTTCTGCAGACAGACACAGGAACGGCCACAACTTCAGTAATTTAACATTTGTGAGCACAACATCTGCCTTTTCTTCTTCCCCCAGTTCTCATGCAATGGGCATTTTATGTGGGTCTGGTTGCAGTGTGTGCATTATTGGAGCAAACTTTGCTTTCCTAAGTCAGTTCACTCTCCTCATCCTCTCTCCTTCTGCACCACAGCTGAAAGGAGTGAAACATGGCTTTATCCATGAAATGTCTCCCATGTACACAAAGGCCACCAGTGGCATCTTCAGTTTCTGAGGACTGGGTTTTTTTGGCCTGTAAGTAAACAGGACAATAGCTGCTGCTTGTGACAGTCAAAGCACAGCCTAACAAATTTCTAATATTCCTTTCTAAGGCTGTGGACAATGTATAAACACACCATCAGGGCTTTGCCAATTTTGCCTCAACAGAAAGAAATTAATTTAATCAGTTTAAACAGCTGGACTGCAAACGTCCTAAGAAAAATTCCTTCTACTCTTTCACTGTAGGAAGGGAGCGCAGCTAAAAGTCAGAATTTGGCTCAATAAAGATTTAGATCAAATAAGTGGAGCCTGTCAACTCCTCTTTGCTGCTCTCTGGGCAATGGGAGGTAGGAAACAGCTGGAGGAGAGAGGAACTACCCTGAGATTTTCTGATATGCTCCCTCCTCTCTCTGTTTTAGCAAAACAATAATCTGATTTAAGTTTCCTTTGTGATTAGACACGTGGGTGCACTCTGGGAGATCTCCTATAAGATTTAAACTGGTCTTGTGCTTTGCAGCATTGCTCATTGTGCATTGCTATATTCATTTGAAAGCATAATATTTTATCTCCTAACTCTTGTGTGGGCCTTGATTACTGAGACATTTTGTGTGGTCTGTGATAGGCTAAAGTGTCTCAAGAGAGATACATCCAAGATCAGGCCTCTGCACTGATTTCACCACAAAGTTCAGATATTCAGCTATAAGAGCAGAAATTTTACTCTCCAGTCTCTTTTTTCTTTTCTTTTTTTTTACTAGCAGACAATCTTAGTGCAGATATCAAAAGTCATTTTTATATTAAATTTTTATTCCATTGGCAAAAGTAATGTTGAATGGGAACAGCAAATCTACATTCTAACACTACTGCAATAATCAGAACTACCTTGTCAGCCCCTAGCTGGTACTTACAGGCAGTTTTCTGCACCATTTTGGCAGCTATGTACAATTAGTACGAATGCAGGAAAATGAAAAGAAAAGCAAAGATGAAATTTAAGAAAACATAAAGGGGAGGGGTGAAAAAGGACAGTCATTTACAGAAGTGCTCTCAAAAAGCTTAAGCAAAATAAACAAGGCAGGGCAGGAGGATATATGGAAAGGGACACTCATTATGCAAATGAACCTTTCAAAAAGGAAGCATGAATGGGAAATAGGAAACACACACTCCTCACCCTTGTCTGCTGCCTTGTAGGCTGCAAACACACAGACATGGTTTGCAAATCTCCTTTCATGCAGCCCAGTAAACACTGGAAAGTAGGATCCTGTATTTGGGTAAGGTCTGCTGCTATTACCATTGCCTACCCCTCCTGTTCCTTAATTGATTCATAAATTAGCATGGTTTATAAGTGTAGCCTTGGTTCAGCAATTCATGTGCCTGGGTGAAAGAAACCCTGCATGCACAGAGACTTTTGTCACAAAAGCTTAAAACAAAGACAGAGTCTTACAGTAGGAATTAAAATATTTATAACATAATACTTCTGCTAATATTTCTTTGGCATGAAAATGTATTTCCCCACCACTACTATAGAAGGCACATTTCTGTCGTCAGTGCATCACAGAAAACATTCTCTCCCTCATATGAACTGTCCCCAATATCTCAGTATTATATCCTACAGCAGGGAGATTAAAAGTTAAGTACCATTGGCAGATGAGTGAGGCCAAGGAGGACTATTTGGGAGCTGAGACACAGCTATGGAGGCAAAAAACCCAGGCAATTACACAATTTCACAGAGTACCTGGCTGCCTGAGTGCTGCTGTAAACACAATGCTCACTTGACAGAGCCTAAGAATGATCTTATTTTTTTAATTGATGCAATGTTATTTGATGACACAAAGGCAAAGCCACTGTAGATTACAAAATTTTAGTATTTTACCAAGACTATTCTGATGTACATCATATGGCAACACCAGTATAAACTGTCACTTCACTAACATGGCAAATTGTGATGTTCTGAGAGATCTTTGCCTTTACACTCTTGAAATGCTCCCGTTAGGCTATGGGTTCTTAAGACACTGAAAATGACAGAACTTAATGCTGCAAAAGTGAAAAGATGCTTGTTCCCCTTCCCATTTTTCTTCTGGCTATAAACTTTCACTGCTTTTCTGGATTTGTGCTTGTCAGAGTCTTTGTGAGCTGCTTAAAAACTGACAAAAATCCAATTTACAGCTAAAGCAGCCCACTAAAGGGTCATAGTGAACCAGCAGAATGCCTCAGCTGCCAGTAAAATTGCAGCTTGAGGCCAAATTTTTTCACTCTCCACTTTCTATTTTAATAATCATTCAGGGTATTTGCATTTAAATATGTTTGTCTTGTTCCTTATTTTCCTCCAAGCCTCTGCAGTGATGTCATAATTTCATGCTTATGATACTGTAATTACATTTCAACAGAAACAGGCTGTAGTGACAGGGCTTCTGACTTTATGTTTGGATGATCAAGGAAACATCTGGGAGACTTGGAATAAGTACATGATCAAATCTAATTGATTAAATATTTTAATATCATGCTTTTAAAAAGGCTAAGCAAATAAAGTGTTTGCAAAAATACTGTTTTTCCTGTTGTGAACTAAATCCAGAATTGCTTGATATCATCTTTGAAATCAGTAGCAATCTGCTGAGTGGGCACTCCATAAAACCTAAGTAGGAAATGGAGGTTATGGACCTCCATGAATACTTAGCATTATTTCACAAGTAATTGCCCCCCTGGTCAAAGCTTCCAATTCTCAGAGAACAGTCATCAAAATTAATAAGCCTATTTGTGACATGTATTTGCTGTGCAGGAAAAATTCTAAAGCTAAAGGTGGGATGGCAGCAGAGTCCTGAACACCCATTTCTTCAGCTCAGACCAGCAGTAATCCAGTGCTGGAATTGGAATTGGGTAATTTGTGCCAATTATTCGTCAAGGATTTGGAAATGGATCTGTGAGGTAGGGCAAGGAATGAAATAAAAGAATATGTACTTTAAAATATACCACATGGATCCTTCGACTTGAAGTTCACATTTTGAATTGGTTAATGAACAAGAAATGTATCTCAATCCACTTAATAATGCTGTCATTCAACTGTCTTTCTGCCTCCCCATTTACAGACAAGGAAACAACTAAAGGGCCTGATCTGCATATTTGAGTCTCATCCTTAATTCTGGCTCTAATAAGACATCAGACTGCAACATGCCATACCTCATTAATGCCTGGGGTAATCGTAGGTGCAGCAATAAAAACAACAAAAGGAGCAAACTCTGCAGTTCTCAGGACCTTCAATGCCTAGGTGAAAAAAAATCACATACTTTAGAGGAAACCCCCAACAATCAATGTGAAGTAAGTTTAGTCACACAAGCAAAATACACAAATTCATGGCTTACCAATGCTGGGTTTGTTTTTAACTGAACTGGAGTTAAAACCTTAGTAGTACAGACACTTAACTTTTTGTATTATTTTGCATTTTTGGTGGTCAAAACGTATATTTATCCTTAATTAAAGTGAATTTATGAGACAGTAAAGGCTTTAGCATTTTCAGAGAGGTTCTTGCCATACAGTCTCAAAGACTGTGGAATTCTGTTCACATTTAAACTTACTGATTAAACACCATGTAAAAAATATTCAGTCATGCCATAAATAGGGAATATTGATTAGAATATAATTTTTTGTCTGACTTTTTCTATCAACTAGCACTTTTTAATTATTATTTTCTTAAACAAATGAAAGTATGATGTGAGTAGTTTGAAGTTTTTAAAGAGTGAGCATAGCACTAAATGCAGCAAATACAGCATCAATCCCCTGAAACAAATAATTCAAGAAAAAATTCAGGAAAACTCATGTAACTAAGAGCACCCAAGGGAAAACCAGCAAGAGGTGTAAGATAACCAGGAATAGGTCCACAAACAGGTTGCCCTTAATGAGCTGAGATGGATGAATGAGGAAGCTGGTTAGGAAAGAGGCTTGCTAGACATGTGCTGGAGGAAGTGCAGCAAAAGCAGCTGTTACCAAATGTAAATACATTCTAACTAAGATTAAAATGGCTTCTGAGAATTGCACTGCTTTTGAATAATGCACTTTGAAAAGGTTTATCAAGAGAGTTTGCTGTTAACAGCCGTTCCATTTGAACTAACTACAGATGCTGCTTTCCCTGAACGCTGTTAAATGTGGGATTTTATTTTTCAGAACAGCACCACACCAGCATACTGTGAACTGTCCTAAATAATTTAGTCAGGTATCTTATCTCTGTTACAAAAATCTTAAAAGAATTTGAACTTCTTGAATCCATTCACAATGAAGAAAGAAGTTAGCAAATTTAAATAGATAACATGGGTCACAATTTTATCTTTCCTCCCATTTCCTTCCACCTGCTAGAATATAAACATCACATTTGTCCATATTCATGATGTTGCATTTAACAAAATATACAGATTCCTGTGAATTGGAAGTAATGACTACATGGATGTTTCAAAGGAAATGTATCAGAATTTTCCACAGAAGATTTTTATACAATGGATAAACAAACTATTAGTGTTCCTCGAGAGTCTGATTTTTATTCCTGCCCTCTTTAGGAAAGTAAAATGCCACAATGCAGAAATGACTTTATAAAGTAACAACACTGATCTGGTCGTTGTCCAAACAGGATAAATATCAGTGATTAACCACAAATGTTTCTGTCTGTACTCAATAGTGATATGCAGTTCAGAGTCAGCCAGGAGCAAGATTACCTTTTCATAAAGCATCAGAGAGAAATTTTTAAAAACATTACTCCTGGTAGGCAATGACAATGACTTGTTTTATATAGTAAAAAGTTCCATGGTAAGTAAATTTTCAAGCTATAGTGATTGCTAAACTATGAATTTGTTTCTGCTGTATGTTCTTCCAACCAGGTGATTACCAGAATTCCACTTCCCAGATCGATACCTTGGTGGTTCAAGAGCTTTTGTTCCACACTACTTATCTAGTGTGCAATCAATAAAAATAAATATATCTCAATATGATTACGTTGAAGGATTTGTGATGAGTCCCATTTTTACACGTTTTCTAATTAGTTACCTGAGGTTCTACATCAAGTATTGCAATTAGTCCCTGCTCATGGATCTTTCGTATTGTTTCCAGTTTTGTCCCATACATTGCATCCTCATGGCTGCCATATTCCAAATACTCATTGTTTGATATATCCTGCATCATTTGGTCATGTGATACAAAGTAGTAATTTTTGCCATTTTCTTCGTCTTTCTTTGGAGGTCGGGTTGTATCTGAAAACACAAAATATTTTAGTACACAAGCAATATTAGGTTTTTATATGGCTTTCTTTTTTTTTTTTGGTTTATCAATACTTATTCACTGAATGATGACCTGTCAAATCACATATGAAGCATGAGGTTGAGGTAGTCAGAATGACAGGCACCAGGAATAGCAGGAGTCTGAGGGATATGTATTGGGAAAAAGCAGGAGAGGAAGGGATGTAGAAAAGGTAAAAAATCAAAAGGCAACAGAAGAGCAGAAGGTCATAAATAACCTTTCCCTGGTCAAGACTGTAAGACTCTGTAAAACACCACATCTCTTCACAATCTACTGCCTTTTCTTCCAACAACCCTACCATAATTTCAAACAAGGTATCCAAAAACTGAACTCATCTTCTACTTTTAGTTATACCTATTATTGTTCTGAGGATTAATTAGCAATGTTCTGAAGATTAATCAGGATATTTCAAAGATGAAAAGTTCTATAGAAATATTATAGATCACAGTTATTTTAAGAAATTCATGAACAATGGATTATATAAACCATATAATATCACTGTACTACTCACTGATGTTCTAGGTCTGCTAAACTTCAGATCCTCATAATTCTCTCAAATCCTCTTCTTTTCTAAAAACATTTCTTTACTTTCCTTTTTTTTAAACTCGAGTTCTTATGAGGTTTTCTTCTTATGAGTGTGAAAGCATAAGTCTGAAAAGTAGGCAAGGACCTGACTACTTATGGGCCAAGAGAGATGAAAGTTACTTAGCAATATCATACTTTTTGAATATATTACTTCTACTGACCTATGGGGTAAGAGAAGTATGGCCTACTAATCTTTTTAATTAACTACCATTGTATATGACATGACCTTTTCGATCAGGTTTTCAGTTTGTAGATAATTTCTTCACAAAGCATTCCCCAAAACTCCCCATCCAACTTAAGGCCCATCTCAAAAACTACCTAATCTACCATGGTTTTGTAAAAGAATGCAGAAAATGCATCTTTTTAGTCTTCTTATGTAACCAGTGAAACAATTTCAGTGTTTCCACAGAGAAAGAACCTAATGCAGGCAACCTAAAGCATGATCACCATGGTATAGATGAGTCCATTTTCACAGTATTTGAAGATAAAATAACTAGTTCAGCTCCTCCCTCTCCACGCCAGTACAGTTAGTACCTGAGAGAGACTGGGTGAAAAGCATACTGTAAACATTTATTGGGCTCTGATTTAGTTCTTTGCAACAGAGATCATATTTCCTGGGTTCCTTACTACCTTCCCCCCATATAATTTTGTCTGTACTGAATAAGGTAAGTACAATGCACACCACATACTCCTGGTACCACACATCTAATTGAGGATTTTAGTGTCTAGATAATAAACAGTAGTGTGACAAACAGTTCAGTGTCACATTGCTGCTGGGGTGATCTAACAGCTCATGCTTTCCAAAGGGCCAGGTCTTTCTGTTTTCCTTCTGATAGATCTGCTCTTTATCTGACTCAGGAGATCAGCACCCAACTAACCCTTTCCCCATTCCAAACAGGTTTAGAGATAAGCTCTTAAAAGAATAATTTTAGCAACGACAAAGTCCTTATAGGTAGAAAACCACCACTTCTGAGCCATGAATGGTGTTTCTGAAGTCAGTCTAAAATAGAGTGGACAGTCAGGGACTGGATACTCTTGTTTCAGTATCCTTAGTTTGAGGAAAAAGGGTGCATCTCCAAGAGACCATGTAATAGGATATGCAATTCCTGCCATGGTATTGATAGACTGTCATGAAGGGAAAAACACCTCTGTGCTCTTTGTAACAACCCACTTGTAAGCAGTGAAGTTAATTGTGTTTTCTTTTCCTTATTGCCATCTCTGGAAATTTGAGGTTGTTTTAGTAGTACCAGCCCCCAAGACTAAGCTGTGAGAAGTAATTAAAACATTCAGATAAGGTACACATTAAAGGTTTCCTCTAAATCCAGTTTATATGTCTTCTCATGGGAATCATACACAGCTAGAAATGAGAAATGTTTTATCCTTCATTCTGAATTAAGGAACATTTGGGTAGAGAGAAGCAAGAAGTTTTGTGAGTAACAAGAAACATTCTATGTAAAATTGGTGCTACTTTCCACCCCTCATTTTGGTAAAGCAAAAGAAATACACCCAGTCTAGCCCAATTCCCACCTTCAAGACTCGTCTCAGCAGAACTGACCACATGCAGTAGAACAACAGGGGTGTTGCCAAGGATGACAACAAACAATTTTGCAGCACACTGAACATTGCTACTCACGAGGAATGGGGTAAGCAAATCTGTCCGGATGTTTTGTGATGAGTGTGTTTTTTATGTGTCTTCTTCCGACACCGTGTGCACCTGAAGCACGACACAAACACAATTTAGAAATTTTCCACCAGAAGGGCTTCAGAACTATGTTGTTATGTTCAGAAAAATAACCAAAAATTACCTAGTAAGACTAGTGTTTTCCTTTTGAATGCTGGCAGCTTTACTACTTCTTCATATGTGACGAGATCTAATTGATCAAACACTAAAACACAAAAGAAAGCCCCCAAGGGATAAGAAAAAAGGCATATTAAGAGTGACAATTAATTCTGCTACAAATTACGATTTTAGCAAGTTTTAGATTCATAATACAAAGTAATATAGAAAATAAAACCATTCATTACGCATTTGAACAAGAGTGTTCTTTTAAAGAACTGTTAAGAGCAGTAAGAAAGCTACTGAAATGCTCAAAGTTTGCATGTCCTTTCATGCAGTATTCAGCAGACCACAAAAATTAGCTCAAACAGCATGCCATTCACGTTTGCATTCCTAAGAAATGGCAATACTAAAGAAAAATCTGTAGACAGTGACCAACATGAATACAGTATGAGAACATCTATTTACACTGAAGATAGGGATACTTTCATAATAATGTTTTAACAAGATCTATGAGAAATGCATAGAGAAGAGTGCTAATACTTTGTGGTATTTATTCTTTCAAACCACCACCCTTTAATTGTAATTAGAGTTCTCTTTAAACACACGTGCTAGTTAAGTTGACATGCTTTTAAAACTTGTGACAGAATGAAGAATTCTAATGGAAAGTGATGGCATTACATAAAAGAACCTCCACCATATTTAGGGAAAAATTGTAAAAGTATTATTTCAGATATAATTTCAACTGCAGTTGAAATTGGATGAATTCCATCATGCCTATCAATCTGTTGTCAATTGCCAAGGAATATAATGATTAACAAATCAAGTTTTGTTCATTAAAAACAACTTATTCCTCCTGTGCCCAGTAACACATCATCTCTGGTAACTCTTGCAGAATTCTAATGAAAAAGAAGCCAGGAGGCAGTTAATTATATTTGTAAAGATTACAGCAATCAGCAATTGTGAGCAGAATAATGAACAAGAGTTTTCAGTTCTGTATTTTTGCACACTATGAAAAGAAGGGAGGAGAAACTGCACCTTAACTATGGGACCTTTGAGTGTTTCTAAATCTTATCTTATCTTAACTATATCCCACCCATCTTTTGGGATGAGTCTGGATATGTCCTTCTCCCCCATCCAAAACCCCTTAGGGAAGTAGGCAGTGGCAGGAGCTTTAGTTTGTTCCAGAAGTCCCCAGCCACCAAGATTCAGCATGAAGAGCATGGAGCCTACCAGAAAGCACAAGCTCTTTGTACTAAAGTCCAAATTAAAGCAGGAAAGGATTTAACTTAATGTATTTCTTTTTTACAGGTCACATTTTTCAATTTGAGAGAAGAAGTACAAATACTTCAATTTGGTCAAACAACAAATTAATCAATTGACACACTCAACTGCTTAAGACCTTGAAAAGATACAGATATGAAAACTTCCTAGTCCATTTGAAGCATTTTGAATTTCATCCTAAAGAACAATCTCTTTCAACCTTTCCCCAAATCCTACAAACAAGAATTTAGTCATATTTTTCTTCCATTCCACAAACATGGAATTCTACCGTCCTTTTTGCAACTTTACAGTATTTAAACTACTTAACAATTAATTTCATACTAGAAAAAGCCAAAGATCTACAACATGCTAAACAGTTTTACCATTCTAACCACCTAGGCCTGAGAGTATCATTTTCCATCAAAAAATAACAGCAGTAAAAAAAATCTATCCTTTATTTTCTTCTTGAACAAAACCATGTTATGTTAGATACAAACAACAGGTACAAACAACAGAAATGACACATATTAATGCCTTTATCACAAACTAGCAGCATGGAGAAGATGTGTCTCAATCTACATGGACTTAACTAATGATTGTAGGGTTTTCAAATGCAAAAGAAGAATGATAATTTTTTAAAAAATACACAAGATATGAGGAATACAGGGCACATTTAAAGACTGAACTTCAATGCTTCAGTGTTACTAGCTAATAAAGAAAAGGAGTTCTTGAAAGGAAACAGTAAGAAGCAAATAAAGAGGCATTGTCACTTGACAGGTTACTTACATGCACAGAGGCCATTGGGAGTAAGACAGCATGAAAAATGTACAGGGGTCATTGAGATATGGCTTGTAATATATTAGTAAAATAAAAAGTATATGCACAAAATAAACTTTACCATGCAATAGTCTAAACACAAGGCAAATAAATCACATTAAGAAATGATAAACATATTTTATAAAAGCTTGGCAATTTTCTAGATTATGCATAATAGGAAGCATAGCTCTAGTAGGTTCTAAAGACCGTTCTTTTCTGAAGTCCTGCATCAACATTTCAGTAAAATAAATTAAAAATATATCTAGATACACTGCAGTGTATCTCTAGAGCATTTATAAAAATATCAGCAAATCTAATATTGAAAAAATACTTCATTTTTTCCTGTGGGCTTTTGTTCAAAATGGTCTTTACAGTGATAAAACATATGATCATGAAATTGCCTAACACTCTAAAATGAAGCATGGGGGAAGGAAAAACAAGATTACATTTTTCTTGTAAAGAAGAAAGCATTTGCTTCTAATTCTAAAAAGTAACGGAAATTGTCTCCTCTTTATTTCATAAACTATGATTTGCAGAACAATCTCATGTCTAGTTCCAGTAATATCCCAATATCCCACACAAGCTCTCAAATCATTAGCTGGCCACACAAATCTTAATTGACTATGAAGTATTTTACTAAGTCCTTTCTCAGCATCCCAGTTCAGTTTGAACCCCTAAGACAAAAATAACACGGAAGTACAAATAGATTACAGACTGCTGATCAATTTATTGAATTTTATACTAAGATACAAGAGAAGTAAATTCCACTTTCTTGTAAGAGCAATATTTTGACATTGATTATACTTATTTTGGATCCAACAGAGGAAAAGATTTGTTATTTTTTCTGAGACAAACGCACTGAAAGCTTGCAAAGGTCGGTGCTGGTTTATTTCTGACTAACAATACCAGCCATGATAGAGTAATTCAGAAAAGGCAAGTTCAGTACCACCTTAGTTAAACTGAAAACTCATGAGAGCATTTCAGTGAACCTCTTTTTATCCTACATTTGGTGTCATTCCCTGGAATATGACTGGCATCGCCTCAAGGTCACTAAGATCAATAAATGTTTCTAAGAGAAATCTTGACTCTAATCTGTGCTTTCATTACCTTTGTGACTTCTTAGGGGGAAGGGGAAGTGCTATTCTGAAAAGAACAGGTTCTTTAGGGTCATTATGATAATTTTTAATGTTCATGTTTCCAATTTTTGGCAAAGACTCTGCTCTGATGTAAGGTGACTAACAGCACTGCTGGTGTCAAGCGCTAAGGCAGGCAAACTGTGTGACTCAGTGCTGTCAACCTGCTCCAAAATGTCCCCCTACACCAAGACAGGAAAGTCTAGACTACCTTGCTTTCAGGAATTTATTTGATGCAAAGTCTTTGAACTAGTTTTGCTCTTAAAGCATTGCCTGCTCCTTCTCCTTCCCTGGCCATCCTCTTCCTTTTGCTTATTCCTTTGTAGCAGGCTGTGCTTACTCACAGTGACATCATTAAAAGAAATAAAATCCATGTGTTTTGTTGGGCTGTTCTTCAGTTAATCCAGTTTACAGCATGGCCTGTACAGTTACACTGCCATAACTGAAGGGAGGAGCAAGGCTTGGGGAATGTATGTGGGAGCAACTGATAATACTTTGAAACCAGTATTAGGTTTATTTAGGTCATAAACCCCAGTTTATTCCCAACAGTTGTTGTTAAGATCATAATTAGTAAATAATACATAATACATAATTATGTAAATTAATAATTAGCAAACTAATCACTGCAGTGAAGTGGAAACATTACAACAACCAGAATGTTAAACCAGCAAAGAGAAGGAAACAAGTTTAAACTTTCAATCTCTGCTTGCTTTCAGGCTTTCAGGTTAATGAGTAATTTTATATTAACTGTGAACATCTTAAATACAGCGGTGAATTAAGGAGTATAAATGACAATTACTGTTATTTGACTTTTTAAGAATTCATTTTCAAATGATTTTTAAGGAACCATAAATTTTGCAGTAGTGATACCTAAATGAGCTCTGATACTGCATGTAGACTGTGCAAGTAAAGAGAAATGTGGAAATATGGATTTATATCGTTTAACTGGTGTCCTCAAGAATGCAACTGAAAACAAAATCCCAGAAATTAATGCAATATATATAAAATACTTCCATTTCACTGCTTGGACAGGTATATCTTTTGATTCCAATAAAAATCTCTGCATGTCTCCCAAGAGACCATGAAAACAAAAATATCACAAAATGTGATAGCAATGCAAAAGCAATAGAAAATAGTTGAAAAGCAGTTGCAGCACACTGAGTATTTTACACTAAAAGAAGAAAACTAAATTCTGCTCATGAATGGTCTTCCTTCTTTACTTTCAAAATTTTCTAAAGCAAATAATTATTTTTTTCAGCAGTCTGAACAGAAAACTAAAAGTCAGTATATTCAGGCAGAAATCACTGCAAGGAGGATAAACTTCAACAGCTTGTTCTATTTGGTAACTGTAAATAATACACTGACTATACAAAGGCTCTTATTGCACTTCCAGCTGTAATGCTTCAAGAAAAATACCCTTTAGTGATGTTTTCATGTATATAATCTGTAACTATAAATGCACATTAACAAGGATGCTACTGAGAAGTCTTCTGTAGAGCATAGTACATTATACAGATTGCAAAAATCATATCCTGTTGGTTTTTAGCTCCTTTAAACATAACCCCCCAAACAATGTAAGCCTATATTAGGATATATTATGATGCATTGATTTTGTGGCAGCTTGCCTCTCACTGATTAAGCTCTACTAAGCAAAGAACAAGCAGAGTAATGTTGGCATAATTAGAATTTTACTTATATTTTCCTAAGTAAGGTTTATATTAATGTCAAGGTTTAAATTGAAAAACACGTAATCTGTTAAAGCTACCTGCATTTTTTTTTTCATACCTGCATTGTGCTTTGCCAAATATTTGTCTTTGTACTGCTTTTTTTTCTTTCCAAACCAAGTACAGCTGGCCTGTTGCTCCTGTTTGGTCTTCTCCATGGCAATACAAGCAACTCGCCTGGCATACGGAGGAGAAAAAAAGATTTGTTGTAATCAAGGATTTTTAAAAAGCTGCACAGAATGGTTAGAAAAATTAGACTTTTTTTATGCAATAAGAGCACAGTAAAACTTTCAAAAACGTTTTTCATGATGACTTAAAAGAACATATTGGAACGGGCTATCCAGGGAGGTGGTGGAGTCACTGCCCCTGGAGGTATTTAAGAAGAGACTGGATGAGGCACTTAGTGCCATGGTCTAGTTGACAAGGTGGTGTTAGACCAAAGGTTGGACTTCATCTCAGAGGTCTTTTCCAACCTAGTTGGTTCTGTGATATATAGCTTTGCTAGTCCAGGTGGCACAGGTGCTGTTAACCCTTCACAGCACCCCAATTCTTTTATGTAGCAAATTCTGTATGAAATATTTCGGGCTAGATTATTCATATTGATAAACTTTATTGAGTTATGGACACAACTTTCATGGTCCAAGACTTGCTTGCCAGAATTTGTGCTGATGCTTTTAACAGTTTTACTGAACAGCTTCTCCAAGAGGTTGTTTAAAGGCTCTGCACTGTTTTTGTGGCACTCAGTGCCATTGCTGTTCACTGAATATGCCATTTGGGGATCTTTGCACTGTGATTTCGTTCTGATTTTTGACTTTCACAGGAAAAATGAAGAGGAAAGAAAATCCCCAAACTCCCTCAATGACCCTTCTGCTTGACATCCTGCTAAAACCTTATTCCTGCAGCACTTGCATATAAGGAGTACTAATGAAAACACTGTTTAGAAGCTGAAAGAGAAGTTCATTTGACCCCCTTATGTAAACAATGTTCTATTGTATACCAGAAAGTATAATGTTTTCTAACACAGGTGTTTATTTTTCTAATGTAACCACACCTATGATATTGCATGTAACTCTACTGCTATGCTTATACAAAAAAATCAATACCACACAAACAGAGGCAACAGACTTTTTTAAAAAAAAGAAAAAATAATTCAAAAACTAGCCACACAAAAATGAAAAGCATGAAAGACAGAAATAAAATCAAAGCTAAATTCATTTTTTTAATAGAAAATTTAAGTCATACCATTCTTGAAGTTCAGGAGAAGGAATAAGACCTGCAGTACCATTTTTGGAGTTCTCAAGTTTACCCTGCCACCAGTTATGATCGTCTTTGCTAATGATTTGGATAATATCACCAACTCGGAATCTGATGCCAGCTTCTTTGCAAGGAATGAGGTCATCCTTTGCTGGATCATATTCAAATTGTGCTCTTACATATATCTATGAAAAAAAGAGTTTATAAAAGACACTGCAATATTATTACTGGCACAGTATTAAGAGTAACAGGTGATAATCTGATCAGTGAATGCAGCTACACATACTGGTTGCAACAAGCAAAGGAAGAAACAGAATGGCAAAAGCATAAGTGGTAGTTGGAAATGAAACAGAACAGCCCCCCCAGCAAACCATGGAGACATCTGATGTTATTTTGAAAGCTCATGGCCTCTAAGTACTGTAAAACCTGAACAGCAAAAAGGTAATGAACTGATAGAGTCCCTCAAATCAATATCAACTATCACAAAGCAGTACAGACTATAAGCCAGCACTTTACAACTTGTACAACTGTACTTTCCAACCGAAGTCCCACTGTATGTTCTAAAAATTTGTATGACAGGACATTTTATTGGACAGTATAAAGGACCTAGGTCACATTAGTCATCTTTAGTATTTAGGCTAAAAATTTTTAAGATTTAAGACATAAAGAAATATATTTAAAAAATATTAAATAGGAATTTAATATTGCACTTATAGTTATTAGGGAGGAATCTGAGAATTCTCTGCATGGGTTTTTCAGTAGAAGTCTACTCCTTTATAAATGAACTCGATGATTCGAGCAAGTTATTCTCTAAGGAACATTAACAGAAAGAATTCAGATTCTGACTTCATAATTTAAAATAATATACCAATCCTTTCTTTGTGTGTTAGTGAGGTCTCAACCCTAGAAAATAAAAATGAAAGTGATCTCCAGTTTTGGTTGCTAATTACAGCCTTGATGCAGTCAAAGTATCTTAAAATCGAAATTAAATGTCATGCCCTAAGCGGGTAATTTCCACAGTATATGAACCTCAAACATCACCCTACAGAATTTCAGGCAGCTTTGTATACACATACTGCTGATTTTCTTACTAAAAACTGAATAGATTTAAAAACCTCCAACAATTACAATGTTGCAAAGTAATACTCTTCGTATAAACTCTAACAATTACTTTTCAACTTTGCTCAAATTGAGCTCCAAAAATAGCTGCTCCAAATGCAGCTTTAGAACTATTCATGGCTCTTAAAAAAGTCCTATAGTAATACAATCTGCAACCCAGCATATGAATAAATTAACTTAAAATGGCTAATCACGTCTATCTTGTATCTGATGTATTTTTATTGGTTTATAGTGAGAGCATCAGATGATAATACCACTATAGAACTTGACTTTTAATATTCTAAATCTGACCCTTGTTCCGCTGTGCATTGAGTGTGTGAGTTTAGACAAATGACCCAATTTCTTTTAATTAGCTGAAAAACAGGATATTTTGAAACCAATCACGTTTATTCAGTAATCTGTTTTCCATGAAGCAATCAATATTGAGCCAATCCTTTATTTTGCCTCAACCTTATCTAATATAGGGTCTAGAATCATCAGCAGTACTTTTAGCATTTTGAAGCTTCCTTGCTTTTCAGTCCCTGCTCCAGTTTGAGCCCTTATCCACCACACAGTGGCAGTTCATGGAACATTACAGACTTCCTTGCAGATAAAAATCGATCTGCTATCCAAGCCCTTAGTGTCCTCAAGGATGACAAACTGCCAGAAAAATATGCTGGTTCAATGGGAAAAGACTCTTAAAAGAATCAGGAATTATAAATGGTGTGAGTACGAGAAAAAACACTGCTTTGATATTGCCTTGAACAAAGTCTCTTCTCCTGGGAAAAATACCCCACGAGAAGCAAATGAAAACCTCACCCTAACTCCATGTCTTTCATGGAGCCCTTCCAGGTCTATATTCAGACAGCTGGAAGCTTCAGAAGACAACAGAAAGCTGAAAGAATCACATAGCTGTAAACTCTAAAAATGGGAAGTGAAGTGAGAGCAATCCATTCTTGTAACAGATATTCCAGCCATCTCAGCCAGACAGCAGCATAAAAAAGATTTTCAAAGATAAGAGATAACGTCGTTAATTGACTTTTTGAATGGAATTGCAAGAGCTATTATCAAAATTCTTGGTAGAGAAAGAGGCTGAGTACACAGAGATTCAGAGGTAGATTCTGGACAGGCTATACATAACTGGAGCAGTTACTGAAGATGAATCACAAATCACTTGACAGTATGTGTTCATTTGGAGGCTGCGGTAAGAAAAAAAAAAAATCTTAAAATTGTGAAGGGAATGATAGGGAATCCTCTGCAGAGCCCCTAAGGGCTTTCTTGGAATTCTCTGGAGGGGGAAGATCTTTGGTCTGTGATGCACCACCATCAGGTCAAGGTAGCAAAGTTGAGGGAGGTCATTGAATCTGGGTCTTAGGACTAAAAATTTAAGAAGCTATTCTTCAGACTTATCAAACCTTAACAGAAACTGTCCTTAATGTTTTTCTTTGAAGAGCTTGGATAATATTAATAATTACAGACCAACTCAAGCTTTAGCATCTTTGTCAGTACAATGTTTTAGAGTATTAGACACTTGTCCCCATTTCAGTTAAAATACAAATTTGAGCTTTCCTCCAAGATAAAAACCTGCACAGGTCACTGCACAACAGTAAGTCTATTAATGCACTCTGAACTAAAACAACATTCCCAGTTAAACTTAAAATGAATTTGTAACTTTCACACACAAGGACACACGAAAAAAAATGCTATTTTGAATTAGCCATGAACAAATGAGTTAAAAAGAAAAATGAAAAAAATGGAACACATTTTCTAAGCTTAAATGTTTTAGTTCAGCACATACAGAATATGAGTGGGGAAATGATAAGCAGGGATGTTTACTAGCAACTAAGTTTACAAAAATTCCTATGGAGGATTATCTATTCACCTGTCGTCCTTTTGGTTGTGTTGTCGATGGCAAGTCCTGCAGAATAAAGTCAACCCAGGAGAAGAAATTTTCATTTTACTTTTTAAGGGTACACAACACCATTTGTTAGTGATTTATACTACATAACAGTAAAATGGTAAGTTAGACAAAAGTATAAAGCATTGCCCCATGTTTAGGAATATTTTTTTTCTTTAAGAAATCAAACCCAGGCTGTTTAGCAGCAAGCTGAAGAAAGCAGGTAAAAAGTTTAAGCAGATAAAGAATGTGCTTTTTAATAAATAATTCAGCATCTTCAACACAAAAGCACCACCAAGTGAAAGAGGCTCTTTATGTGAATGCCTTTTCCACTTAATACTTATTAAGTCTTGCTTTTAAAAGAGAAAGAGGCCATTACAAATATTAAAAACCTTATTATTAAAAATGTATAATGTGATTAATTGTGCTGAGAATTAAGATTATAACTACTAATCATTTTACAAATTTAATTTAATTCACAAAAATTTCTTAAATTTTTCATCCACACAATTATTTTTCATTCTACTAATTAGCAAGCACTTTACCTTGTGGCAAATAATTTCTAAGTTGTAGGGGTTTTTTTAGTAGTTAAAGGAGTAGTTACTTAGTTTTGGGTTTTTTTTGGTTTGTTTGTTTTTAGCTAGTCCTGTGAACTCGTGATACTGACAGCACTCACTGAAGGAACTTGTGTGTAGTTACTACATTGGTCCAAACAATGACAAATGGTAAACAACATGAATTTTAACATTGATATACTTTAGAAAAAAAAACCCAGGAGGTCGACAGCACCTTTCTACCTGAATACGAACAAAACAGAAGTACTTTGTGTTAAAGATGTGATGGTAATAGCTTGGTTTGTAGTGCAGTTTAAAGCCACTTCCTTTTGCTTTCCATATCCAGGCAAGGCTCATGTTTCACACAGTATGTGCACGTACCACGACAGCAGAGAGCACACCAATTCCTTAACTCAGATAGCGGAAACCAGTACACGTTCCAGAGGGCTCTCAAAACACAAAACTTAAAAACAAAAAAAAAGGAATCTAAAGTGTCTCGGGATACCAACTGCACAGTCATGTTTTCTTCAAACACTGCTTCCCAAGATCAGGGTGGAAATAAAAACTTCCACTTTAAACCTCTGCTTAGTTTTGAGGAAGCTGCTGACAGTGATTTAAGGATGACTGAAGTGTCACAGTACAGTTATTGACATTTAATTCACTGTATGGTTTTCAATGAGAAGAATATGTTGGAAAAAAACCCTTGGGAAAAAAAAAAAAAAGAAAATGGGGAGTTACATATGTAATAACCTCAGTTCTACCATCAGGACAAAATTTTCCACTGACCACACGATAAGTATAACAGTAATGGCAGATGAGCACCAACAAAACTTTCACAGTTTCTCTGTGTGGAACTGGAAATCTTACCGAAACAGAATTGTTAGTGCTGCTATGACCATTAGCTGGGGACTGTCTGGATGTAGAGGGGGAATCTCTCTGAAATAAGACACAAGGTTCATTAACAACACAACACTATCACAGGAACACAGAAATATTTCAAAGAACAGTTACATCCACAGCCTTATAACCATTTTCTTAGCTGCTTCATTTGTGAAAGTTTCCACCCTACAAACTCTGTAAATCTGAAAAGACTTCCCATAATTTAAAGATTCAGGTTTGACATTTTGATGTATCTGAGGTAATAACTATTTTCATGTTGCCTTAGCAATCAAACAGCTTTTTAATTAGTAACATCTGGGACTTTTGAGATCTCACGTGGCTGACAGTGCTCCTGGCCCTTAGTCATACACCAGTCTTTGTTAAAGATAAGTATCTAAAAGTTATATGCTGAATAATACTGGGAACAGAATGAGGCACATATTCCATTTTAAAGATGTTTCCAACTATTTTTTCATCTGTGAGGTGGTTGTCAGTGTTGATCAGTCTCTGCTAAACAAAACGCATTTCTCTGCAGTGCCCCAAAGACACTAAAATAACACCTGGGAAGGAAGCTGGATCCTCTCTTTTCCCTTTTCATCCACTTTACATCACACTGATGATTTTTTCCTTCAACATTCTTATGGGCTTAGAAGCACTAAACTTTGCCAAAATACAACACTTTAAAAAGCCACTTCTCTTGACTCAGACTACCAGTGTGTTCCTACACTTCAGTGAGGGGACAGCAGACACAGGGTGCATACTGGGAAATTCTACAGGAAGGATAACAGGAATTTCTGACTGTGTTTTTCAAAGGAAAGGAAACTTGTAGAGCAATTTTTTTCACATGCCATTTTGACTGTATAGTACTTAATCCCACAAGGTCAGAGCTATCTCTTCCAGAAATAAAATAATTCACTCATACATTGTGAAAAAAATAAAAATCCATTTTACCCTCAGAGGAATTTTAGAATATAATATTCCATGTCAAAGGTCGGTTTAGGAATGTCTGGTCATTCTGCATAACATCAGGGATAGCACACAAAAAGGGCTAAAACAGTTTTCAAAGCAAACAAAGTTAGCCCTGGCACATTTTCTCAATACAAGTGCCCTTGGTGAACAAATTAAAAAACAGACCTGGAGCTAAACTGTTCATGCAACATTAATCAGGGAAAGTTCCTCTACCAATATTCTCAAACTTATACTAATTATGTGATAGCACTCATAGCTATTTTAAAGCATCAAGGAAAGTTAAAATGACAGGCAATACTTTATCCCTCTTGCTGCCTGTACATGTGATGTGCAACAAACTCATGCAGAACTTCTGCACCTTTCTGTGGACTCCTTAGATAAGATTTAACAGAAAGTTCCATATGTATCTGTGTAGATCCTTGCTTTGATTTGAACACAGCTGAGGACAGACCTGACAATTACATGGCTGTAAAATCATTGTGGTTCAAAGTATGTGGGTCTGTACACTTCTGCTACAGGCACAAGAACAAAATTTGCCTCCCATAACTATTTGCAACTGGGAGAAATCAGTCCTCATTCTACTTAAAATATCACTCCAGCATGACAAGTTTAAAATATTCAAAAGAGAGTAAACAAGCTATTCATTACTGAAAAAAATATATAAAAAAGGAAAAGCCTAAAGGAACCATTATTCCCTTTTTTGAGTGTATGGGATTATCAGCATCACCTTTATAACAGAGTAGCTAGGAGATACTTTTTTCCAAAAAAGCAGTGACTTTCTTGCTTTATAAAGAGATTTTCTGCTTACTCTGCAATTTAGTTTCTTCTATTTTCTCACTTTAAAAAAGAGGTGAAAAATTAATTTAAGCTTTTTTTTTTTTAAAAATATGGTTTGTTACGGCTTGCTGTCAGTGGTGGTTTAGCAAGGAAGCAAGGGAAAGCTTTGGAAAGTTATGCAAACACCCAAGTCATTTAAGGAAAAACAAATTTAGAGAATGCCACTATTTCTGGACTGTCTTGAAGGTTTCTCCCTTTGAAGGAAATTTTCTTGGTCTGAGAATGTTTTGATTTGTATTCCTTCAACAATTCTCAACAGAAGACAGCATATTATTCAAAGCAAATGTTCACCATAACATACTGAGAAAAATACACATTTTCAGTGCTACTGATTTCATTAGTCAGAAATTAATCTATCCAAGAAATATATGTACAGTTTTTACATAATTAGGCTGTTCTGCCACAATTCAAAGGCATTTAGATTCTTAATCTCCTAGGGATCAGGAAATTAAGATTTTCTTTCAAAGACTATCAGACTCAAAGGTAAGGAGAAAAACTGTATTATGCACAGTCTAAGGAGATAAATCAATGAGTAAAGACATCCTTGTAAAATGCTTTGAACTGGCCTGGAAAACTTCAGCTTTGGTTGTGAAGTTGTTTCTTCACTAAATCAGTAAAAGCCCTAGTTTTCCTGGGGATAGGAGCAGGAAAACACTGGGAGGATCCAGTGATTCTGAGTAGTGTGGAAAGGTTATCATCATGTTTCAGTAAACTTGACTATCTAGACTTGTACTTGTCTGGCCCCAAGCCAAGGAACAGACAGAAGTCTTTGGGATCCTCACTATTCATTGAAGCACCACAGCTGGAGCCTTAGAGGAAGCAACCACAATTATTTCCAAATGATAGCAAAACCAATTCCCTTTTTCTTGGGTGTTGATTAGGAATGATAAATCAATGCATTTGAGATGCAAACCTATAGCAAAAGTCAATTATGTCTACTAGATATGGCCTGATCAAATTAGATGCTGACAGGAACAGCTGGATCAATGACATTGTGGCCAGATCTACAACAAAACCCCCCAAAATAAAAAACACACAAAAACCAGAGAGACTTTCCAAAAAATCTGAAAACACTTCTACATTTCAGTCCTGCTCAAGAAATGTTTCTGGTAGTATTGTTAATAAAAATATAAAAAAAAGGTTTAAGACTATAAAAATTTGAGTACTAATGGAAACCATGTAAGACTAAAAAAAAAAAAAAATCCATGGTGATTACCACCAGACTTTTAAAATCTCATATATGTAAAAGCTTTTCTTCTTAATGAAACAACTTAAGTGTTTCACAGAGACAAGCTGAAACATAAAGAATGTTTATAAGGAAATTTTTTGAAAAAAAAAAAAAAAAAAAAAGTACTTCCCTTACCATTCTCACAAATCTGACACTATAAAAAGTTTCTTGGGGTATCTGGTCAGTAGAAAGTAAGAGTGCAAGTGTAGCTAGAGCAAAATGCTTACTCAGTGGGATAAAACTGAAACATATAAACAGCTTAGGCAGCCATCAGCCATAGGAAGAATGTTGCAATAGTTACTTAAGTTTATGTTTATGTAAGCCTGCAACTTTCTGGGTATCTGATGAAGAAAAGCCAACATCCTGACCCCGTGTTATACAGGTATCTGTGTTAACTCAGGTCATGTGCCAGACCAAAAACTAAATAGGTCATCTCACACTAGATCAGCTGATCAAATTTTTACACAAGGGAATCCAAAAGTATTATGTTTCCAAGCAAAGTCTACTCCACGAAATAGAAGGTCTGGTAACTGAATGGAAGGCATGGGAGCAGGAAAAGCCACGAATGCCTAAGAAACTTGAAATTATTCAGTTGAGATTTTGAAAACTGTCTAGCAAAACTGAAGTACCATTACAGAGCACAGAGAAAAGATTTCCCTAAATATGTAGAACTGTCTTAATGTTTAGAAAACATCTCTACAAACACTTATTTGAATTTTAAATGACTACAAAAGAAGAAAATTATTGCAAGTGAAATTCAAATCTCATTCAAAAAAATAACATCTCAATCTCCCCACCTTTGTATGTAAGGGCCTAAGACAGATTCTAAATAAATATCATCCCTAATAATATCACCCCTGATTCTACTAATATTTAGTTTTCCCTTATTCTAGATTACCAAAAATGTTTTGCCACCCAATGACATGATCACGGTAGGAGCCTCAACCCCTCCTAGTTTCCATTCTGTTTTATATTCCTCTGCTGACAAAACTATACTACGTGAGCACCAGTCCATGACTGAGAGGAGAGGGGAACTAAACATTAATACATACTGAAATGCTGCCAAAAAAAAACTTAACTAGTAAGATTATACTCGTGAAGACCAAATATCTGTCAATTTATCCTGCTAGAGGGCACAATAAGCAAGCTTTCTGTGTCTTAGTAATGTTGTTCAACATTGATTATTAGCCTTTATTGATGGTTAAGAATCTGATTTGTCATCTGAATCACAATCCTGATAAATTCTGTGAAAAAAATACCAAAGGCTTAGTTGTTCTTTAGCAGGATGATTTAAAAATTGTGGCTTTTTGTGTACACTTCTAGCAGCTGAAAATCTAGCCAAAGTCATAGTGTGGCCAAGCAGAGGGAACAGAGTCAGCCTCCCCTGATTAAATGAATGCTAAATGCCACAAAGTCTCATAATTAGACATGCCTTTTTTCTTTTTTTTCCCTGTCTTTGATCACACTCTTCTAGTTTAGATAGGGTTTTTTTCACTTCTAGTTTTTTTTTCAAAGAAAGGTAAGAGTCTATTTTCCACTCTTCTGTGAAATAGTCATGAAGAACCTAAGGACACAAAGCTAAAGAAAACAGATTATCTGCTATTATTAAAATGACACCTAATGGTATTAATTTAAAGCTGTATGCTGAGTTTTTCCAAATAATCATCTTCCCAGCAGGTCTACAGTTTCACTACTTTCTCTGTTCCAATGTTGGGAAGTGAGATATCTTCTATTATTACTTCTATTTACAGCACAGAAGTCACTACAGAAATTTGTAACACACTGTAGAATTTCTATTTAATTTCTTTTAAAGACTTTGCATTTCAGGGAAAACTTTTGCTTTCATATTTATAGCTTTTAAGAAAATTGGCCTCACATGAGAAAATCTGTCAAACCTTCTACCTCTAAAACCTTTTAGTTTTTGTTGAATACTATTAGAAGTATAGATTAGAAGTACAGAAGGCAACCAAAAAGCAGTAATTTTTTTTCTTGCAAACAGACTGTTCTGACAACCACAGTAGCAGTTTCTGTGTATTCTAGCATCTGCTGAGACACAAAAACAATTAGGGTGAAATCACAGCTCTAATTAAGATAAGGTGCTTGACTTCAACAGGGGTTGTGATTTCACTCTCGGAATTCTAATTTGGGAACTGTTTGCGCAGTTGAACATGTGGCACAGAGAGACTGGCATCATCTACACAGTGCAGATGCCATCTGTATGCTTAAATTGGAACAGTGGCTCTCAAGTAGCCATCTTCTACAATTTAATTCCCTTCAGTTGCAATCTGGAACGTAACTTCGTGAGCAGGAGGGAATTAAACACTGCTGTGCAAAAACCACAACACCAACTTTCCAGTTCAACAAGAACTAACTCCAAATCTGTTTTCCTTCTGTAATGACATATACCATCTTTTCATGGAAACATAGTATTAAGCCACATGTAACTGTTACACACAACCACCACAAATTTACCTCAAGGGGGTTATACAGAAATGGGTTCTTCAATTAACCCTTAACAGCCCAAAGCAGCAATATAATATTTAAAGCCTAAAAACCAGGAGGAGTGTTCCTCAGCTTAGGAACTTTAACAGACTTCCTGAAGAACAAGTTTAAATGGTCATTTTTTTAAAGGGGCTTCCTAAGTGCAGGAGTTGAGGATCCCCTTTCCTATTTTTTTTTTAAATAGGCTGTAAAGAGTTAGTTAAGGTGCTGATGAGATGAATATGAAGGCGGGGCTGAGTAGGTAGGTGGGACCTACTCGTGTTCCGTTATCTTTGTTGTAAAATTGGTGTGCGTGATCTAACAGGACAGGCAGAAACAATTTCCCAGAAAGCAGTAACATTCAGCCATCAGCAGGCAGTTAGTTACAGGACTGAGGGAGAAACAGGATGGCTCATTAAATTCATTACCTCACAGGATGAAGACTGCGTGCGATAACTTGGCACAATCTTAAAGGTGATACTTCCACGCATTTCCCTCTGCAAAGAGAGAAGCACTTGTAAGACACTGAAGAGAAAATCTCCAAATCACCGTTGCTGGAAAGGAAAACATCACTGTTCGAGAACAGCAGCATGTTTTCCTAAAGTAAATATTCAGAAAAGCTAAAATGCTATGGTTAAGTTGTCACTTCACCTATAAACAAACTTTTAAATCATCTCTCATTAATCTAAAGGATAAACATACATTATCAGTTTGTTTGCCTGACCAGGTTTCAATGCCTAGAACCGAGATTCAGAGATGTGTAGGTTTTTTCCATGTCAATCTTTTATTTGTAGCTATATTCCCTGTGATTCGCAGACACTCTGCTACTAAAGTGACATTTTCTTCCCTTTCATACATGTTAAACAGCAAAACTGTATTCACAATTTCTGGAAAGCGTCACGTTACAGTAGTAAAGGTAGAAATGTCAAAAATAGACTTTCATCAAAACAGAACACAGAGTCTGCTAGTTTGCATTTACTATAGTATAAGAATATTCACAACAAGTAGCAACTGCAGAATGGCAGTAGATTGTGGCAATGTATTTTCTTAAATAGCAATCTGAATATTAGTGCCACTACAGGGCTGACAACTGCAGGACTTGGTCTGGGCAGAAATCACTTCAAGTAATTTCAGAGTTTTAACACCTTCTCTCTTTGGCTGGCTTGCTGTGACCCCTAAAAATGCTATTTGCCTGGACTCCCTTTAAGCTTGTCTGTATGGCTCTGGAACACAACAAAAGGATTAGTGATACCATCCACGATCCCAAGGTTAAGGTTGCAGGCAGAAAAATGTACAAGTGTTATGGAATATCAAAATGACTCTACCAGCAAGGGCCAAGATGGAGTTTTCCTGGCAAAAGACAGGCTGTCTGAGCTCAAAATATTGTTTTTTTTCCTTTGTAACACCAATAACCATGAGCGCAATAGTTATAAACTGAAAGAAAGGGGGGTTCCAGCTACATGTAAAGAACATATTTTTCCCTATGATGATAATTAAGCACTGCAACAGGTTGTCCAAAGAAGCATCTGACCTGTCAAATGTCTGTCCTTAGATATTTCCCAGGCTTAACCAGGCAAAGCCCCTGAGCAACCTGGGCTGTATTTAATGTTGACCCTGCTTTGTGCAGGAGCCTGGACTGGAGACCTCCTGAGGTTACTTCCAATATTAATGATTCTGTGATTTACTGCCTCTGTATTTGTGTAGCAACGATACCAACAGTCAAGAAAAGCTTCTTTCCTCTCATAGTCTACTCAGTGACCACATCTGGTGTAGACTCAACAATTAAAATAAGGGCATGACTGAGAAACCTGATCTAGCTGAAGATGTCCCTGCTCATTGCAGGGAGGTCAGGCTACATGACCTTTAAAGGTCCCTTCCAACCCAAACTATTCCGTGATTCTATGATCTTTATAGACTAACTTGGGATGAGTAATAGGAGGAAAGCAGTAGTTTTGCTGTTATGATTACAAGAGACAAGAGAAGAAACTCCTGCATTTCAATGAACAAAACTCAGATATTTGTATATATTTGTAAAATGTATAAGAGTCACACATGAAAGTGAATTGCCTGGAGAGTTTGGGCAACCTCCACTAGTTAAGTTTTTTTAAGAGCTGGCTAGACACACATCTGTCAGGAATGGCTGGGTGTCAATGATCTTTTTTGTGGGACTAAATCGAATAAATAAAATTACACCTGAACCAGCCCAGTGTAGAAGGTTCAAAAAAGCCACTACTGAAAACAGGGGAGAGCCTGTAGAAGGCTTTAAGAGCTGAACACATGAACTCTTTCATTGCATGCCTATGCAGTCTATCAAGAACAAAAGAAAAAGGGGAAGTCAGAACACAATTACATAAAAATTTTGTCTAAATAAGACAGGCACTTTTATAGAGAACATGAGAAATATTTCAGGCACTTACAAGCATTTTTTGTAGTTGTTCTACAGTTTGATTTGCCACACTGATTCCGTTTATTTCTCTGATTTCATCCCCTACATGTAGCGTACCTGCAGAGGTAACAAAACACACAAATCACCTCAAACATGCTTTTACAATTTGAGATAACTGTAAGACAGTTCTAATATTCACAGAAAGGCATAAACACAAAACAACATCAGAATAATTTTTTGGTTAGATTCAGAAAAGGACTTTGTATTAGCTGCCAAAGATTACAAATCTGTCTTTCAGAGTGCAGTGAATACACCCACAAGAGATGTGCAGGCACCCTATAAAGTCCATGGGTAAAACATCAGAGCCTTACAAGGACGCTGCAAAAACCCACACATCAAAAAGAAGGTCACCAACAACTTGTCAGCTGGAAATGTTCAACAGAGATATTCAAACAATATTTTATCAGATGACTACTTAATGAAGTTTGGCTTCTGCATGTAGTCTTGATTTTATCTGTCAGACCTCTGTATTTTTTCATTTCTCTGATTTTGATTTGCCATAGTGACAGCATGCATTTTCTGTATGGACACTTGACTCAAGCCTGAATACAAATGATTGGTGTCAGATGATGAAATAAACACCTGCTTGGCTTAGGCAAGTCATAAACTGACCTGCTGAAGCCGGAATGGGAATGGGATGCTACTACATGGCTCTAAGGCACCACAAAAGCTCAACAGGGAGAAGCACCAAAGGAATTATCTTCAGGATTAGAAGCAACCTAGGAGGCTTTTTGAATGATAATTTCTGACTTAAGTAGCTCAAACCCACCTAATTCTCTAGCAGTTCTCACAAAAACCCTTCCATGGTTTATTATTAGTCAGAAGAGGTTTTCCATACATAATGAAACATGACAAGACCATTTACTTCACATATTTTCCTTTCTGCTGTATGATTTAAAGAATTTGTGCAAATATACTCTTCCAAATACTGTACTTCATACAATTACTGTACCTATTATAAATAATCTTACTCTGAAAACAAGGAAGTGGCAAACATTTCCTAAACTAAAACACAGCTATAGAAAATTACCTGAAAAAAAGGCCAATCAACTACAATCCTGAAAACCCCTTAGAATTCTTTTTCTGAACCAAAATTATTTTTCCAAAGAATACGATGGAAGCAAAACTTTCAGCTGGTACAAACATAAGAAAATCAAACTGTGTGCCTGCTAAACACAAGCACAGCCTGAACCAAGGAGAAGAATCCTGAAAAGCTCTGTTGCTCTGATTCCCACTGGTCTGTCTCTCTTCTGTGAAACAGTAGCTCACTTGGCAGTGCTACAGGAGAGAGCCCAGAGTTTACAAAAACTTTCAGTACTCTAAAGAGTAACTTGTTCAGCCAAATTAAATACTCTGAACAATTCAACAGGGGCTGATCTGCTGATAGTGAAATTATAAAAGAGGTCTAATCACAATTTTTGTCCCAATTTTCTCTTCAGTGGAAAAATTATCACAGTTAATAGTTCACTGAATGGGAATCCAACAGTCCTGTATCTGAATTTCAAATTAATCTAGTTCACATCTAGAATATTAATGATCAAATCTCTAGTGAAACACTTTGAAAGTTCAGTTTTGTCAGACTTTCTGAGGAAAGCATTCACTACTTGATTCTTTAAAAATTATTCTAAAAAAAAAAGGGGGCTCTGTGTTGACTCCATCATGCCAAAATTTAACTGTGTTTGAAATAAGTTTAATTGTTCTTAAACAATAATACTGAATCAGAAAGACCATACTGCCTGGAATAGCATAAAGATTCTTTGACATTATTCAAAACATAAATCTGATAGAATTAAATATTAGAATGAGAATCAGATTCAGTAATATCCCTGTATCAAATCATTGCAATAGTGCACGCAAATAAAATATTCTCTTCTGGAGCATTCCCCATTTCTGCTACTCTGACAGAAGTGAATATTGTCATGTTCATGACTGTAAAGGAACAGCATACATAAAAGTTGGGAATAAAGCATGGACATTAGCAGCAGATGGTCATTCTCTTTTGTGGGGGTGGATGCACTGATAAATCACAGAAAGACATTTTCTATCTGAGGGGAGAAAGGTTTATCATTTGCTGAAACATTTTACTCTCTAAAAATACTGTTGTTGGAAAAGTGTTCTTGACATCTTTGAATAACAAGCCTTCTCTAACATTTGTAACTCCCATGATACCTTTGCTTAACCAGATTTTGGCTGGTTTTGGTTCCTTTTCTGTTGGCAATGCAGTGTTTATTTACAATTTAAGCTATTCAGGACTTAGTGGTATACAATACATCTGTAATAGCAAAGAATAGATATATCTCTGAAAGTAAATGATTTCCTCCTTTGTCTTTGCAAGAGAGAGTGAGGACAGTTTGAGGAAGTGCATGCTCTTGCTCTGCACAGAAGTATGAGAAATCCCACCCTTTTAGGAAAAAGACGGAACAAAATCTTGGATTCCCTATTCAGAAACATATTTAGTAGCCATAGGAAAATTCTGCAGCTTGGAAAATGAAGGGCTGTGAACATATAATCACAGTTTCACAGAGATTTTGTTAGAATTGAATAAACCTTATCAAGGGTAACTGTATTTTAAAAACCGGTGTCAATTTGACATTAAATCACTTTAAGAATGTAGCACAGACAATGCACAACTGCTGTTTTTCTGTTGAGGTTAAATGGCAGCCAATGGTCCTCTCTCGTCTTTGGAAATCTTTTTAAATGCCATATTGGGACCTCTTCTTAAGTGCATCTTAAGAATGAATTCACTTTTAAGCACATAAGCTCCAAAATCAGCAGCAAAGAACACACGGGTTAAGGTACTGAAACCTGCTGAGAGATTTGGCTCTATACAGATCCCCTGAAAATAATATTTATGGTATGAGCAGTCTAAACAAAATTCACAGGTAGAAAGTAAATGGACAACTCAGCAAAGTTAAGGCACAGACTCCAAGGTGAAAGTTAAGCCTGAGATCTATAATACAATTAATTTACTTGTCCTAAAAAAGCAGACAAGTCAATAAAAAGACAATTTTTAATGACTGAAACTGGTGTTTAATTTTCATTGAGCTGAATCCTCTGGAAGGTGCAAGTAGATAGAATCTTTAAAAGCCTCTCTTCCCACTTTAACTCCCCCACCTTTTGAATAAGAACAATTATAATCAGCAGGATTAGATACAGCTGCCACAGAGATAGGAGGCTACTTCACAGCAGCTATTTTGTGATTGGGAATTGTGCAGTTTGTACTTAATATTGCTGAAATTACACAGTTCTTGTAACCCTCTCAGTAGATTTATTATCCACTCATTGCTGTTATTGTCTGGCAGTTTTCTATACAGCAGACAGCAGAAAAAATTACAAAACACCCCTTGAAAATCAATGAGCCACAGACCTTATCAACAGTATTCAAAGAAGGTGCTTGAGATCACTGTCAAATTACATTTGCATTGTTCTATTCAATAAAAATATTCTAAATAAAGGTATGTTGAATGAAGAAGTGAAACCAAGAGGTATCTAGAACACTAACAAAATTGGAAGCATTAAAAAATAATGAGTGACAATACTGAAGTATACTTTACTTTCAGATTAGACCTATGGACAGAAGAGCTACATTAGTGAGATGAAGCATATAGAGAATAGGTTGTATTTCCAAAATCTTTTGAAATAAAAGACATTGTATAATGAGAAACAACAGAGTTTTAATGGGCACAGTTGGATTTTTTGCTCAGCTTTAACAGGTTTTAAAAGTTTCATTAGCCTCATTATGGAACAGCCATGTGAAACAATACTCTGCAGAGCATCAACACTACCTAAGCAGAGCTGAAAGAAAACCTTCTTCCTGGGAATCTTAAAGCAATCTCCTTTTAAAATTCACTTTTAGATGCCAAATAAATTTTGATTTAAAAGGTCCTCTAAAAAATATAGCTCTATCTGAATTGCATCTTTGGTTGTATGAAATCTTTTCTCTTTCCTGCTTCTTGACAGTTTTTACCAACACTAATGAGCTGAAGTGAATGTTTTCTCTTCCTAATTGCCTGCTCCTAGGTTCCTCTGGAATAGAACAGTAGGCTAGAGGGAACTTGGGGCTGAAAAATGATGAAAAATTTTGTATTCATCAAAAGAAAAAGATGGCAGTCCAAAAAAGTTAAAGTAACCCTTTTAAGGGTGCAATCCAAACTTGCAGCTAGCAACACAGCAGGAAAGTTCATCTGTTTGAAGTGGGAGAAAACCCTGTTATTTTTGACATGTGATCTGGAAACACAAAATAGAGTAAAGGAGAAAACTGGAGATGAGAAAAAAATGTATGTTTGCACAGTTTGTTATAGCAGTGAAAACTGAAAATAAAGAGTCAAGTTCTAGGCACAAGTAATATTTTTATTTCAAAAAACATTTTTGTAAGCCTCAACTTAAAAAATACAAAGGTCCTCAAGAATTGTATTGGACAAAGCTCTTTCATTTTTGCAAGGAACAGCATTGTTACTTGTCTTGTTTTTTAAACAGAAGATAAAATAAGCGCAGCTCCATCCAGAAATTATTGGCATTTCATTGTCTTGCTGAGCTATAATCAGTAATAGTATAGCAATTATCCTAATTAAGACCTAAATGAAACACAGTGGCCCCTGACCTGAAAACGCTGGCAGACATCTGGAAGGTAACTAAAGCAGTTAGCAGAGTCCATCCAGATACAGAGGTGCACTGCTATGGAATAGCAGCCATCAAAATGAGGAGTATGTACCATTACACAGCTTGTACAAAATTACTGTGTTTGAAGACAAAACTGTTCATGAGACACGCTTACCTTGCCGGTGAATCATTCCTCCGTGCATAATTCTTGCCACGATGCAATGGTTCAGCTCATTCATTTTTAAAGTGATTCCCTAGAAAAAAAAAGAAATGTTTATACTTTTAAAAATAAACCACTAAGCACTGTGATTCTTGAGTGGTTAAGAACAGTCACTTTTCCTAAAAGCTTGAAGGCAGGGTATAGATTTTGAGATTAAAACAAAATCTTTGTCATTCAAATACGGGCAGCGAAAACAGATACTATTTATAAGTGAAGATGCAACACTTTAACTTAAAAGCATATAAGATTCTGGTTTGTTAAAGACATGAGTTTGCATTGAAGTGTGAAGTGTCCAGTTTGGTTTAAAGCTTAATTTGCTATAATTACTGCGAGGTTGACTTAAAACCAGCTCTAGTGGTACAGTGTGAATGCAGACACAGCATTTCAAATTAAGAACACAGACAGGAGGACAATTATCTACAATGGCTGCTGAACTATTCCGGTCTGTTGGCAACCCCACTTCAAAGCGCAGAATTTGCCGTCAAAATCATTGTAATACTGGTCTTCACCAGCACAGAGTCAAGAAAAACACTGAAGTTCCATCCATACCATTGGCTCATCCGTGTTCTTCTGGAACTGCACCAGCCGAACCCGCGTTACGTTCTCCATATCCATGTCGCCGTTGGCGCTCTCTGGAGAATCCCCGTTTAAGTATGGAGAGGTGGGAGGAGGGGTGACCCTCAGCGCTTCGTCACTGTAAACTTCATGTGCCACTACATCATGAGTTTGAAGTAAGGCCTAGAGGAGATTACAGCAACGAAACATCAGACTTGCATCACCTCCGATGCCCCCCGCTCATTGCCTCTAAGTATTTTTGAAGTTTTTCAGAAATTAAAGGAAATCCAAGATATTTGTGCCTCGCTTTCTATATAGGAACTTTTGCCTTGAAGGAGTCTAAGATAAACTTCATCAGACTGTAAATGCAGGCAGACATACCTAGCATTTAAAATCAGCATGAGTTAACACATTTTTTTACCGCAGACACATCAATGAGAATGATGCTGCCTCCCTCTCCCTCACCTTCTCAACAGCTGCAAAGTGCCAGAATGAAGCCATCTTTATAGGCACAAACACAGAACTGGGAATTCACCTTTCTGAGCAAACTATTCTATAACAACTATTCTATTAAAATGGAAAGGTATTCAGATCCCACGGCATTTCATTCTAATAAAGGCAGAGTGTGGATCAGTACTGACTCAAAGAATGAAATTCTGGTCTTTTTGTTTACTAGCAAAACTGCTTCTGTACTGTCCCCTACCCCTAGAGCAGGGACACAGCACCACTACACTGCATTTAAAATGCCTGACAAAAACTGCATTGTAAACCAACAAACTGCTCAAATACTACTTCATTAGCTTTGTTGTTTCTTGATGCAAAGAATGATACAACACATAATTGATCAAATGTACTAAAATATCTTTGAGAAGCAAAACAACCAACTGTGTAAGAACTCCAAGCTGGGGCAAAGACATGAAGCTTGTATAACTGTAAAAAGGGTAACAAGTAATATGAGATAAAAGTTGGACAAAGCATAAATATTAGCAAACCAGTATTCAATAGGATCAGGGTTTTTTTATGGAAAATTCCACTGTTCTCCAGGATACCTTCAAGAGCCACACATCTCATCCATTTCACATTTGCATTCAACTCTTAATAATGAGTATGTTATAGACAACTTGCTTCTGTCCAAAAACTAAATCCAATTCATATGTGAACATGCTGGCTCTACTCCTACACAATCAAGGACAGAAACAGATCTGCTTTTAAACCCAAAGGGATGGGTTTCCCAGATAAGAATTGATAAATCCAGTCTAGTTCCTACAATATCTCTATAAAAGTAAAGGTATGAGCCACCACTGCTGTTAGGTCAATCTATATTATAGTTAACATCTTTTTAATTTTCATTTAAATGCTCACAGCTCTTAGCTTGCAAAACTCATCAGTCTTGCAAGGCTTGAGATTGACCATCTAGAATCTGTTCTGGCAGAGAACCCTGACTCTGCAACATCTTAGTCTTCAGTTAAAGTGTTTATGCAAAACTTACACTGCAAAAAGTACAGAAAAATCCCTAGAAGATGTAGAAGTGGAACCCAAGGCAGAAATGGGGTTTTAATGGCCTCTACAAAATCCTAAATTTGTTCCCAAGGTAGCACTTCTGAAGTGTACCATGTTATAAAAGATAATTTCACTAGAGTTGGGAATTCAGCATTGTAACGATGGAATGGAATTCCCTAAACTAACAACGCTCTGCCCACATTCCCTCCTGTTCTTCTAGTCTTTCAAGCTCACCTACACAATTATTATTTTTAGTTAAATACTAACCTGTATCTGCACTTTCTATTTTTCATCTTATTTTGAAAACCACTAAGCTAAAGTTTGCAACAATTCCTCTGCACTGGTCTGCAATACTGAAGCAACATTTTATATTAAGATCTTAACATAAGTTAAACCACTTTAGCAAGGTTTACTTAAATTTTGACTTATTTAATTAGGTGTCAATTTATGTGTGAATACTCCAATGAAGGTTTAGGAATTTAGCTTAATTCTCATTCCAGTATCTGAAAACTGTTTGCAGTTGTCCCAAACAGGACGAGAGCTGATGTTACAAAAAGCATCCATTGTAGGAGTGAGTGTGGTCTTGGCTCTGTAACAGAGTAGGATTATCTCCTGTGATTCCTTCAGCTCAACCTACTCAAAGCTACTTACTCAACTTCACCATCCCTGGAGGTATTTAAAAGTCATGCAGATGTGGAGTTGAGGGACATGGTTTAGTGGTGGACTTGGCACTTCAGGCTCGATGATCTTGGAGGTCTGTTCCAACCTAAACAATTCTGTGATTCTATGCCCCCTGTAAATGTTACACTCTCCATGCTTTAGAATTACATTTCTTATGTAATTCAGGGCCTTACATTTGTTTCACATCAAGCATTTGCTTTGCTTGATACTATTTTTAGCAATAATATGCACCTTGTAGGAGCTTAAAATAGGGCACTTTGAACATTATTAAAGGTTGATTTTACTAGATGACTTCTGAATGTGTTAACAAAAATTAACACAAATTCAGAAATACCAGACATTAAAGTACAGCAAGCTCAATTTAAATACAGGAAACATTTAATCAAAAGATTGCTATTGACTTTACTTAAGGATACTTGTTTTCTGTTAATTTTGATAATTTAGATTTTATTTCCTGTCTTTTTCCTTTGCAGAATATGATAATCTTGCTAAAAATAAGTTTAATGAGAACAAGTACTTTCTACCATATTGCAGGATCACTGTCTGCAGAGAGGAGTGTAGGAAGGCACATGATGATGGATAAAACTTCAGTATGTAATTAAGTAAAAGTCTCCTAGAACAGAATGCTTAAATTGCTGCAACATAGCAAACATACATAATAGAATCTTTTAGAGATGAAACTGGAATGTTTGAAAAACTACTGGAAGTTGTGTAATGGAATAAAAGCTCCTTGAAATGCGTACTTAACAAATGAGGTATTTGATAGTATTTTAAAGAATTCTTAAATTAATTAGCTGCTGAAAGACCTTTATACAGAATTTACATACACTTCTTTAAATTGTTAAGTATGAACAGATTAAATTAATAATTTATTCCTGTACCCATAAGATGCATGAGGGTAAAAGAAAACCAAAGCAACAAAACCCCTTGAACTCAAAGATCTCAGTTAAAACACATATTTTATTGCCTTTGGTTCTGTAAAGGTCTGTACAGTCTAACCCACTAACACTGTGGCTAAGTAAACAAGACAGACTACACTCTTTTGTCTTCATAGGGATACACATTAGATAATAACATAAATAATAGTAAAATAGTCTGTTATCATACAGGTGTTAATGCACATGATCCTACTTATTACACCTTATTGCTTCAGTGTCTGTGCATTAATAATGAGAGTATTGCCCTGTGCAATTGCTGGCAAACACATGGAGTGTAGGCTGACAATATGGTTTTGTACAGTTACTCCCTTTCCTTACAGTCTCTATATTAAGGGCTTTGGCTCTGAAGGGAAGTTTGGTAGAATACAACAAACACAAGCATAACTTTGTTAAGGTCTGCAACCCCCACAAAGGTGCATCTGGAAGCTGGTGTGGGAATGATGGGAGAGGATGGAGTTGCTCCTTTGACATCTGGAGACTCTGCGGTATCTGCACTCTACAGGTGTGGATCCACACCAACTTTTGCTGGTTTAACTGCTACTTTACACTCCTCCCTAACCCAAACTGTTTCTGTTCCTATGCCCATTCTGGCTCTGACAGTATTCCTGTTATCCTAAATTCTTTTTGCTAAATGGATTGGGGTTTTTTTGAGCAATTTTCTACTAGTTTAGCACAGTGCTGAAGTGCAGTTTCAGGTGAATGCCAGCACAACTGCAAGGGAGAGGATGAAACATGAGAAGAAGGGATGATGTGATTTCAAAAAACTAGCAATTTAGCTTGGGATGCCATAGACTAATTTGCTGAAATTACTACTCATCAAAAATAGTTGTTATGGAATTGCAGCTTATTCCTTATAAAAACCCACTTTTTATACAATTGCAGCAAAAGAATTCTGACAGATGGTTTTAAATTTATGATATCAGGAAACAGAGATAGCTATAAAAGAGGATTTTCAACTCATTTTCCTGTCACTTGATTTGATATACGAAATTTCAATATACCACAATCATTTTTACTGATGCCTGCTCAAAAATAATTTATACTTAAAAAGTGCTCCTTCTCCACAATGCCTAATGGTTTTGCAACAGTGTGGTAATTACACAAAAAAAAAGGTAAATCAAACAAACCCGTCAGATTCCAGATAAAGAAGCTGAGTACCAGTGAGGTTTTTTTTAATCTTTCTTACAGTGCAGCTGAGTACCATTCCATCTTGTTTTATGTTCTATTTCAAGCAAGTATTCCTGTTAAATGTTGAACCAGAGCTGTTACAAACTTCAGGATAGATACCATCTCCAGGGAATAGCATCAGTGTGTTGCTGAGCACACACAGAATAGGCAATGTCTGCATTAGCAATTAGTGCAATGAAATAGGAGTGAATCCAAAAGTAAAACAACTGGATTAGTGAGGACCTGATGTACTGAACACATTGCAGGGGTTTTTACTTATTCCATCTTGCCCTGTGGACTGAATGTCCATCAGCTGCTGGGTTACACTGGCTCCTGGCACACATCTTTGAGTGTAATTTTGTCTGAAAAGAGTCAGTTTGCACGCTCTGAGACCCTTATGTGACACAAGCCAAAGCACTGTAAGGGCAATCAGGAGATTCACTTCAAAAACACTCTCCTGATCCAATTTAAAGTACTAAAATAAAAGCACCCAAAGCTACAGTGGCCATCAAAAGAACACACTGGGACATGGACATGCAGCTATCCAGATTTCATCTGATACCTGAGTAGGAGGTTGGTTTCAGCTCACTCTTTCCTGGAATTAGGTTTATCCTTCAGACTTACAGTAATTCAGCTTTCAGGTGAGCAAACTCCACAAAGCCCCCTGCATATAATCCTTGTGTTAGGGAAAGTCAAGTTCATGATTTTCAACTGACAAGAGTGTATAGCAGATTTAAGCTAACACATTTATTTCTGAACTTATGAACTTGATCTACAGCACAAACAAAAGAAATCCCTCAAGTATTTTCACCGGACTGGACTTCAGTAACTTGAACCAAGATATTAAGCAGCCACATCCCTGAACTTAGGGCAATTACTGCTCACAAATCAGTTTTGGGAAATGCACACAGTAGAAGCTGATAAGTAACACAAACTCATCAGACTGTACAAGCTACCAATTTATTATAAAATAATATTAAAAAACCACTTATTTTGCAATGAATTCACACACCTTTATTCTAAAAAGGCCTTGGAAAAAGTAAAAGGAGGATCCCAGCTCTACCTATGGATATCCAAAAGGATTCATTCTTCTATGTGCAGCACAGCTCCCCCAAAAGACAGTGAAACTGCTCCATAATGAGATTACTTCAAACTACTGACAGTTTTCAGCACAGTAATGAGGACTAACAGTAGCAGCAATAGTAATTCTTTTGCCAGACCAGCAGATTAGAAACCCTTATTAACAGGTATATTGTATGCAGTTTCATCACTTAAGAGATTTTAAGGAGAATGTACTGAACTTAGGTTTTTTAACATAAAGAATATAAAAAAACAAGCCAAAACAAAAAAAACCCCACCCAACAAACCAACAAGAGTAGAATTTGCTTACCATGAAATGAGGTTGTGTTAAAATACGCTTTAGTTCCTTTGCATCATTGTTCTCTGGGTAACATGAAATTTCTTCCAATACCTGCAAGATAAGCAGGAGAAATGCCCCTAGTAACTTTCTTTTAAATAAAGTTATTAAACAGACGAAAGCCCTCACTGCTCAGTCAGAGTATCTCCAAAATGATTACACAAACCAACATTTTTTGACAGGAAAGGGCTTAGGAGAATGTGCCCCTGCCCTGCGAGAATAAAATACCTCATTCCAATTTTCTCTCTGAAACAGATTAAAGCAGAAATTTGAAGGAAACATTTGTTCTTTTTTTTTTTTTTAAAAATTGACAGTATTCCTCCAACAGCTAAATATATGGAGACAGAAATGAAGTGCTAATAGGTGACACACATGACCACCACCAGGTGTTACTTTCGCACATGGTCTCAATTTATTAAAACAACCGGTTTAAAAGCAGAATTAAAAACACTCATAAAACTAATTGTTAAGAGGCACCAAGTGTAGGTGGGCCATCTGCTACCCCATCTCCAAGCTCCAGATTTTAAAAAAGCTGAGCCATACGTCATCTTATCACTGGAGAAGGAGTAGGGAGTAAATGAGCTTTAAGTCCTTTGCCTGCAACCAGATTCTTACACCTTTATTTTCACATGCTTGGACAATAAAAGCATGTGAAAAGACTATTTTGCTTCTGGAAGCACATCCCAGGATTAACTGCCAGAAAGTTTTGCAGAACAGGACTTCAGGATATCTATCAGTGCGAATTCAGTTACATAGAGTTATAAAGTCTTCCTGTTCATTCTATTTCGATACCACTATAAACAGTGTTTTCCTATGACATTGCCCCCAATGACCATACTAATTTTTACTGGTAATATATAATACAACTTCTTTTTTTAATACTTGCAATAATGAACAAATAAAATACTATTTGCCAGGTATAAAAAATTAGGAACATCTGTGCCTATATATCTTTGGTTTTAGTGGGCCACCCTCACTGCATTCCTCTTCTGCTCTTCTTAGACCTAAGATAAATTTGTTCTTTAAATTTACAAAGCTGATACTTTTTTTTTGTGACTAAGCCATATAAACATCAAACTTCTGCTGCAGATGAACAAACTGAACATTAAATATGCTGCAATTACCCAACAGAAGGGTTTCTTTTAACACTGCTATTGTAACAAAGGTTAAATGATTAAACTGAGTAATATTCATAATCCTTACAGAAATAATGGAATTCTGCAAGTTTATACAACTTGTTACTTCACTTTAGTAAGCAATGGTAGCATTCCAGAAAATAATACAGATAATGAACCAAAATGCAGATCTTAATGAAGTAAAATACGTTCCAGTTTAAATACAATCAAACTTTCAAAGTAAAAACAATATATTTTAAAGCCATTACCTCTTTGGCTCTCTGTACAGCATCACTTGGAGGATTCCTGATTTGTGGTGAAGATTTTGTGTTTATTTTGTCATAAAGCTGAAATAACAAGAAAACAAACTACTGAAATCATATGCTACTTTAAAATAAATTGGTGAGTGCTTACAATAGCCTGCCTATGTTACCAGGATTAGGATGACTGTTAAACTGCAAAACCCACAGATGTTTTGTATACAAAATCTAGCAGTTTAGGGTTTTGGCTTTTCATTTTTAAACATTTCCTGATTCGAACAGTGCCATAGATTCAGAGTTCATAGGATGACATGGGAAAGTTCAAGAGGTTAAGGGATTCTGCAAACCTCCCATGCCTTTTCCACAGATTTACAGAAACTATATTCTTCTACTAGAAGTGTTCCTATGAATCTTGAATAAATGCTGTAAATCATACATTATGCTGTAAAAACAAATTAATCTGCATATCCCACTTGTCTCAATAAATCAAACCACTGAACATTTTGAACAGTAATTTAAATAAACCTCAGGATATGGGAAAATGCTCTTAAAGATAGAACCATACAAAAGCCAAAGACTTGGGAGAAGAGAAAAACAAGCCTTCCAAGAATGGGTGCTCACAAAAAAGAGTACCCTTATTTTATTTGTATCTTCCACTAGACAGATGAATGCCAATGTATTTAAAAAGGCTATTGTAAACCTTCCAGGTTCATTATTTTAAAAAAAAACCCTTCTAAAACCCATACAACTATGTAAAACACAATAGGAAAAAGAACTTCAGTTTCAAACTAGGTTCTTTTTCATACAAATCTTACAGATTTTGCAAGTTTTAAAGGAATAAAAGTATACTTAAGAATAAGCAGGTACTGTAATAGGCAGTATTTTCAAATAAAAATACTTTGGCTTACATTTCAAACAATATAAAGATGGTCATGCCTGTAATTATTTCTTATTTATGTTCGACTACTTCTTTGAAATATAAGACAGAAAAAAGACACAAATAACTATTCTTAGAAAATCACAACAAATTTTTATTACACCACAATGAGGGTGGTGTAACTGCAACAAGTTGGCCAGGGAAGTTGGGGAATCTCTCAACTTTGGAAATACTCAACATGCAACTGAAATTAAAAACAGTGTACCCACTGTATTCAAAATACAAAAGAGACTCCAGAACCTTAATCAAATCCTAACATTGTAAAGGATGAGTTGACAAGAACCCCCCATTTAGGCTGCTCAGCAAGGAGTGCTCAGGAGCTCCCTCTGTGAAGCCACAGCCACAGCTCCACTGTTTGGCTTAGAATGACCTTGGAAGTTTGAAAAAGGGAATCTTGTAAGGACACACAATTGCTTTTTTCTCTTTCTCACATGAAACACCATTCAGTTTTAGAAGATACGTAAATTGCTACAAATGCAATCCAACACAATCATAATTTTCCTGTGTTAACAATTCAATGCACATGTTGAACATTTCACCATGATTTGTTACTTTTTCTTAAATAAGTAAAGACAAACTACCCAACTCCAACAACTCCAAATCATTAAGTATCACACTTATATACCTGTTAGGAAACTGCATCAAGCACAGTTTAGTGAGCAAAGTGCAACAGAAAATGCACGATACCCAACATGAATATTATTGAATGTCTTTTTCTAAAAGTCACACATACATACTGTTTAAGTTTAATGAAATTACAGAAAAGTTACCATGAAAATATTTTTACTAGTTATTTTCTAGCAAGGTTTGAAAATCTAAGTCACTGAAATTGCTGATTTCCCTCAAGTCATTATGTTACTGTGATCCAAAACCACCAGCCGTTTACAGAAATAATTTTCTCTCAGGATCATGGGAGAATTATCTTTAGAGATTAGGAAGGAGGCAAAAAAGAAAGTAGAGAGCAGAGTTCCTCTAAGAATGTTTAGAAAAAAAAATCAAGGCAAAGTTCAGACTAAACAAGGGTGGTTTTTTTTTTTCTGTAGCTCCTTCATGCTGAGACAGGGCAATTAAATCATCTTCCAGGACTGCTACTTACTGAGATTTGCTTCCAAGGCACCAAACTAGTAGGAGGGACTCTGACAGAAAAACCTTCATATTTGCACTAAGGTTTAAAGCCAATACATTACTTAAGTCCCATGATTGTGGAGGTAGAAGAGAGCCTCATCTAGAGAAAGGATGTGTTTCTGGTAGCTTCACTAGCACAAGCAGATCTCTTCATTTTGAAATGGTATATTCTAATTCAAGTTAGTTCATGGAGTTTTCAGTTTACAAGGGGACCAGGCTACATATGGTAAGAGGAATAAGGCTTATATTATGCATTAATGCACCAGAACTGTTGAAGAAGTCCCACCTTCTTTGAAATCTTTGAAAAAAGACTGGTTTTGCAATACTTCTCAATATTTTCGCACTTAAATACTAGCTGTAGCAGAAGCAACTTAGAATAAGGAATTTACTGTCATAATTCATCTCTGAAAACTACAAACTTCAAATCTTTGAAGGCAGAGGTTTCACTTAGACACATTAAAAAGAATAATAGTTCCCTTGGACACGAGAATCCAACACATCTTTACATGAACGTTTTACAAAATGCATAAGAAAACTCTGAATGAAACCTGTTTGCACACACCATAGATTTATGTACTTCTGTGGTAGAGAACACATTCCTATGTGCAGTTAGCTACACAATTTTAATCACAGAAAGCCAGCCTGTTTACAGTGCTGTCGCCTTCCAGCAGCCCTGGAAATCTGAGTCCTTCAGGGATCACACCAAAGGTGGTACAGAATGAACTGGTTCATTCTCCACTGTTCTCAACAGAATGCATTTCTATGTAATACCAACAGACTTACAGCAGGACAAAATCTGTATGTGCCCTAATTATGGGCTTTCTTTTGCTGGAAGTGTCTATTTTCCAGCAAATAACTCTGTTCCCTCAGCCCAGGAGCCCAACTTCCAAAAATTTCACTCAGCAGTAAGCATAAACATAACAATTAAAAATTTCTAATAATTAAAAGAAATTGTTGTAAAATACAACAGCATTTGTAATGTTTAGCATTTCCAGACTTTTGAATACTTTGCATCTCAGTCTCCCTCCTCAGCACAATAACAGCAGTTATTCTGCATTTGCTAGAAAGAAAATCAAAACTGAGAGCTTGCTCTAGATGATCTTAACAATTCCAACTGATACATTAACAAAACTTGATATAACAAATATAAATTGACATTATAGCTAATAAACAACATAGTACTGCTTCTTAAAAAGACAAGTTTTGATTTAAATTTTGCATGCTAGAACACAAATGAAGAGAATACCCACAAGCTGTAAAGCAGTGCTGCTATCAGTTCCCCAGCTTTTGCAGAGAGAGACTTTTTGTCTTCTGCCTGTATAAAGGGAACTCATTTCTGCTGATATTTAAAGCAGACAGCCCAAAGCCTAATCCACAATCAGGCAGGCGAGACAAAACAACAAACTCCTCTTCTGACTAGTTTTTCAGATGTGCAGAAATTCTTTTTTAACCATTTCCTGCAAGAGGAGTCAGAATACTGTCCCAACACAACTCCCATTCAACGTCCCACTGAAAAATGTAGATATGTCACAAGTAGCAGAAATTTAGCCTCACTGCCTCATTTAGTCTTGAATGTGGTCAAAGTGAGATCACACAGTGAAATCAGTAAGTATTCTACCTATCCAGAATCTGGAAGTTTCTGTGAGGCAAATCAGAAACTTGTTAAAACAAGACCTACTGAACTGCTAGAGTGAAACCATCTACCATCTTTCAACACAAACACACATTTCGTGGGATTCAGTTGCAATTCAGACAGACACTGGGTTGCCAACCTTACATATTAAATTCCCAAACTGAAACATCTAGAAGTGATCATTAAAATATGTCCTTATATATTTTTTTGCTTTCTGAACAATTTAACCATATGCAACACAGTGATATTAGAGGGCTGTTTTTCATCACTTTTAGGTTTTTGTACCATCTAAAAAATTCTCATGTGGGGGTGCTGCCTCTTGCACAGAAACATTTACTAACAAACAGGCTTGCTGTTACTTCCCACAGTTTCCTATCCTGGTTCTCCATTTACCCCTGAGGTTTCATGTGTTGCAAGTCTGAAAGAAATCCATGATCCACCGAATGAAATAATATTCACAAGCAGTAATATTGAAGGGCTAAAATTAAAGAGCCATTTAGATAATTGCTAGACCACTTCATTCTTTCTTCTGCCAGTTCTGTTTCACATCTCATTTTCCATGCAGAACATTGTTAACGTTCCCATGGGTGCCTCCTTCCTTGGGATTCTAAGCTCTCAAAGAAACACATCCCTGAAACTATCAATTCCTACTGGAAAACACGCTGAGTAACAAGGTCACAGTCACCAGAGGCTTTATCTTCAACTTTGTTTAAAGACAGTTTGCTCTTTTAAACCCTCTGTTTTTCACTGCTAAGGATTGTGCCTGAAGCTCTCTGGTGCCACTTTAGCATCAGAGACCTAACATTTACTTCCCAGCATAATTCCACAGCACAGGTTACAGTCCTATCCCATATCCAAGTCCAAGACATATTCAAGACTCTACTTAATACTTCTATAGCACTACAGGTTATAGCCCTCCACAGCTTCAAACCTTCTCCTGTGTGACACACAAGTTGCAGAACAACCTTTGCATTCCAGCATCTTAGTAAAACACAAATGGTCAAGGTTCATTCTGCTGAGGATGAACATAACTTAAAAGACAGAAGGTGAGAGGTATGATATCTGTTTAATTAAGGTGGAAACACGAAATGATTGTAGGTTTCCTTTCAGAGGGAAAGCACATGCCCCCAACCCCTAAGAAGTGCACAGCCAAAGGACTGTGCAGCATTTCCTTTGTAGTAATCCAATGGGTAAAAAAGAATCCAGAAAGCATTTTTATTGCCTTCACAGGGTCTGTCTGTTAGTTACAATTTGGTTACATGACAGTTGGAAGGAAAGGCCACAGGCCTCCACCGGTGTCAGCAACAGGGAAAGATGTCCTGTAGCACTACCACTTAATATTTTATTATATAAATTTTGCATTGACATATTTTATATGCTTGGAAACACCAGGGGAACTAGAAGGTTAAGGTATAGAACACTGAGAAGATTTTCCATTATGTTACATAGCTAAATGTTGTATCTATCTTCTGATCAAAACCTTAAAAAGTGAAAACGTGTCCACGTTAAATTCTCTCAATAGGTTCTAATGCTGCAGTGGAACTGCAGGCAGTGCTGAACTGTGGGGAGAGCACACGAAGTTCAATCTGAAACTAGGACTACACAAATCTGTGCAGCTCCACACACTGAACCCACTGTGCTGATGTACATGGGCGTGACCACTTTTTAACTGTTATTTCTTACTTTGCTAGTTTGGACAGGCAGTAAATTTAGCATTTAAAATGATAAAGCAAATATTTCTACTTATGCATATTATGTGGCTTTTTACAGTCTTCATAGAGCAATAAATATTTTTACATTTTGTTCTAAATCAATCTTTGATCTAATTTTATTTTTTAAAACTGATACAGTTTAAAGTAGATTCAAGGACACATTTATGCTTATACTGATTCAGACCCCATGGTCAAGTGTCAAGAGGTTCAGTAACATCTGATTTGTATATCCTATTTCTTTGCAAGGGGCTAAGTTTTACTTCCAAGTGTACATGAACTACAAACAAATTTTGGCTCTGTTGTAGAATATATTCCTTTTTAGCAGAAACTATCAAGTGCTATGCACTTACTCAAGCCTTAGCACTTCCGAGGTAAATGATCTGAGGAAAGGACTATGCTTTTACAAAATAAACTACAGGGTATGTGCATTTTCACCCCCACAACTGTCATTTTAAATTGTGCCTCTTGATTTGCTTCACATTTACCAAGAAGGTTTCAATTAACCAATTTATTTATTTCAACTTGTCTCACAGAAGTATTGATAATGAAGTTATGCTACTCCTCAAAATCACACAAGACATTTTTCATTCTATTTAATTTCAGGTAGCCCTGAGTGCTTCACTCATGTATATTGAGTCCAGACTCCAGTGTCTGACAGGATTATGTTGCACTATCAACTAGGACTCTACCCTAGTAATTTGTCTCATGTCTTAGGAAAAACCCACATTATTTTTCATCATGAAAATTTTATTGACTGCAGAAGCTGCAGTTCTCAACAAATGACAGCAGATACTAAAGATATGCCAGGCCCATGTAAACATAGCTTGCCAAAGTGGGAGAGGTTGCAGTTTAGCAAAATGCTAGATCATAAGTGATACTCCTAGGAAAATGTATGTTCTCTCAAACTGTAAAGTTTGGTAAGGAAATCCCGGGATAATCTTAAATAAACACACTTCAAAATTAAAAAACAAAAATTATTTAGATTTAAGTAGATTGAATATGATGTTTTCTTACCTCCTCAAAGGAGGTGAGACCTCTTCAACTCCTGCTGCCATGAGCTGACTGCAGACACCCAGGGTACCCTCCAGTCCTCCACTACACACAAGACATCCTCAGTACACCACCTAATCCCTTCTGTTCCAGGAACTCTCTGCCACAAGTCCCTCTGGCTTTTTTTTTTTTTTTGGGTCTCAACTCCATTCCTGTATCATAAATCAGATTTTAATCTGTTCACATAGCAAATGTTTTAACTTCTTCTGGAAAGATGAAATATGTAAAACTAGGATGAAATAAAGGTACTGCTTTGCACATGGCAGTGCCAAGAAAATTAGCACAGCAATTGGAAAACCAATACAGTGAAGTTCAAAGATCCCAATAAACCCCCCCTCACTCTCGTTCTAGAATGTCCTAGAAGTACTCTTGTGAAAGACAGGCTTACACCATTATTTCACAAGGTACTTTAACAGATGAATAATTTCAAGGACACAAAAATCCCATTATCCTACTTTTCTGCATCAGATATCTAATAGAAGCTGATCTTAAAAAAAACAAGGCAAAACAGCTTTTAGAGATGACACCAAGCAGCTGATCAGATAAAAGTAAATGAAAAAGACATTGAGGTGCTGGAGCATGCCCAGAGAAGGGCAAAAAAGCTGGTGAAGGGTCTATGAGGAGCAGCTGAGGGAGCTGGGGGTGTTCAGCCAGGAGAAAAGGAGGCTCAGGGTGGACCTTATTGCTCTCTACAACAATCTGAAAGGAGGTTGTGACCAGGTGGGGGTTGGTTTCTCCCCCCAGGTAACAAGCGGTAGGACAAGAGGAAACCACCTCAGGTTGCACAAGGGGAGGTTTCAATTGGATATCAGGAAAAATTTCTTCACTGAAAGGGCTGTCAAAACACTGGAACAGGCTGCCTGGGGAAGTGGTGGAGTCACCAGCCCTGGAGGTATTTAAAAGATATGTAGATGTGGCACTTGGGAACGTGGTCTAGTGATGGACTTGGCAGTGCTGTGTTAATGGCTGGACTTGATGATTTTAAAGGTCTTTTCCAACCTAAATGATTCAATAACCACCAGGGAAAACCAAGCCCTCAATACAGAAAGGCTTTAAAAAGAGTGTTCCATGGACAACACCTTGATACTCCCCACAGAATAAACTTTGCTCACATCTTCCCTTCCTCTCCGCTTCCAGCACGGACTAATGACCAACAGCAGGAACTGCAGACTCAGGTTAGGCCTATATGGGCTTCATTTCCAATTCAGTCAGTTGAATTAACTCGCCATGGTTAGTTCATCACCCTAAAGAAAAGAATGCTAATGACCATGAACCTCACTTCAGGGGGATAAAGAATCCTTAAAACTAGTTAAATCCACAATGATTACAGCAGGTTGGTGAAGAACACAGCTTCTCACCTGCTTTATGATATAGAGCATATCTCGCACCAGGAGGTGATAATGCTGGAGTTAACAACCCTTTTTGTTTCTCCCTATTCACGTAAATTTTTTGCAATGATATACTGAGAATAAAAATGTACTGCAATGAGATCACTAGTACCAGAAGAGCCAACATGCACCAGCCAAGTACTTGAAGAACTGGAAGTAGGAGGCAGCAAGGCCTGACTGACTTCAAAGACAGAAGCAGAGCTTACTGGGCTGTAAGTATATTGCCTTTGGGTTTTTTAATGTAAAATAAGTGTAGACTGAAGTATTATTCTGAAGAAAGCTCCCAGCACGAACAAAGCTGAAGTACTATTCAAGATTTGTAGACTGTATCACAGGTGCTGTAGCATTTCTTTATTTTTGTAATTTCTCAGAGTTAAGCCCCAAGCTCCTGGAGAAATAATAAATCTGAAAATCTGAAGCTTTATAAGGAAAAAAAAACCCCAAACACAACACGTAGCCCTTAGAGTTAAAAAGGAACTGAATCTAACCTGAACTACACACAACATAATAAGAAGTGAAGAAAATGCAGAAAGTCAAATATGAAAATGATCTTTTTTCTCTCAAGACAGTATCAGTGAGGTTAATTAAATGTTCTACAAGTGGCAAGAGTACAATTTTAGTGTTTTTTGACATATCAGGTCCCCCCAAAATTTAAAAACACACTGTAATCATGGGAATTTTTAATTCCACATACAAAAAAGAGTCTAGGGATTTATGCTTTCGGAGAAAGATGTGTTGCTGCACACAGACACACACAGGCACAGACACGACACACCATTTACACAGGGAAGATGACATTAGGCCAAGAGGAATGGGCTAAGTAGTGCAATTCCCATCTAAAGCACACACTTGATGATTCACCACACCAGTATGAAGCTTATAAATACTCAAAATGACAGAACATTAGGTAAAAAGAAAACAGGTTAAGTGTAGCAAAGTAACTATCACACTGTCATGCAAACTCACACAGAATTTTGCATTGTTGGAAAGTGGCAGATAAATAAATATCTGAAAAATTATTCTCAATCAGTATGAAAGTTACTGTTGGCTCTTATTTGTATTAATCTTGGGTTTAAGAGACCAACTCATCTATCACTATTATATATTATAAAAGTATGGAACAACAATGCTTTCTGCTCAGAAGACGAAATATAAGGCAAATCCCCTGTATAAATTTGTACGGCAGAGAAACAGGAAGAACAAGGAAACAACGAGGTGATGCTGACTGGCACAGTGATCTACCTACCTACCCAGAACACAGAAAATGAAAAGCAGAGATATGGAGCTGAAAATGGAAGGTATTTTAGAGAATGATTATGAAATAAGGCAGAAGAAATTCTAGAATAGCCTCTGCTTTCAGTGTTCTTTCATACAGAGCTTCTAAAGAAGTTACCTTTCAGAGTACAAATGGACTGCACTGCTGCTGATGATCCAGCCCACCTGCTGAAGGAATTCTTCAAGCAGTTCTCCCTAAGGCTTGGCCATTGTTCCTTCTGTACTACTTGGGAAAGGAGTTTCCACTGCACGGTGGGACAGTCCCTCCCACTCCCTGGGGCTGTGCTGCCTCTGCTGGACTGGGATAAGAGCCAGACTTGACTCCCCAAATAGCAAGGTGCTTTTCTGCCAACATAGTTTCCTTTTCTTTTTTTTAACAAGTATTTTCCATTTGCTTTTGTCTTACAAACATATGAAATAAAGGATAATTAAAAATATGAAAAGGTGTTTTAAAAATGATAGAGAATTCACTCAAGTATAACATGTTCTGAGGGAGTTTAAGCAAGATGTGTAACATGTAACACACTTTCTGATCTGCTTTTGCAAAAGAAAAGCATTCATGATTCACTAAAACATGTTCCCCTTATAAGTTTTAGCATAATCAGTATTCAAGAGAGTAAGGACCAATGTGGATCCAAAAAACCTTGAACCACACTATATGATTCACATAGAAAGTCATCCTTATTCAAATCAAAACACAGTGAAATTAGATGATTGATGAAAATACTTAAACTTTATATACATGGCTGCTGGTTTTATTTTATTTTCTATATAATATGATGGATATTCCATCAGTCTGTTCATGATTTATAGCAAAAGAAAGGAAGAAGAAAATGAAAGCATCCTGAAAATAAAAAACAAAATGTTTTTTGCTTTGTGTTTTCTTTATTTTTTTATTCCAAAGTATACAATAAAGTTGTTGAAATAATACACCTTGCTCAGAAAAGAGCAAATCAGGGAAAGATACCTGAAGAGTTTAAAGCATTTTCAAACAGAGAACTTTAGTATCAGCAATGGCTGGACACTGCTGAATAACTGCAACTTCTACAAAAGACATTCAAATTTACTGTGCCAACATCCAGCATCTAGGGGATAAACAGAGCAAACCAAAATAAATGCAGCAGAAAGCTTTAGCCAACCATGTAAGAAGCTAAACTGAGGTTCTAATAACATTCATTTTAGCAAAAGAGAAAATATGTTTCCTTAAAAGTCTGGACTTCAGGACCAAATCTGTTTGGGTGACTGACTTCAAAAGAAATCCTAAGGAAACTCCGAAGTGTGCACAGATGCATGTTCCTTTTAAACATTACCAGTAGCAACAAGGGATAACACACATAAAAATGAGATTCTCTTGAAAAATCATTATGCCTTAAATATATGCACTGAGAATATAAATTAAACTCAAAATGAAAGAAGTGGCTGCACATATAGACATGATACAAATGGCTACTCCAAATTTTGTTTAATCTCATTTACTTAAAACCACACGTGTGTGTTAAGCCAGCAAAAGGTAAAATAAACTTCCTTAAAAGCTAGTAACCTTTCTATCACAGATACACTTGCAGAAATAACACCTACCTTAACGATTCCATCTATGTAACAAACTTCTTAAATTAACAGCCAAAAGATACCAGCCTAGAGAACTATCTGCCTGAGGACAGACAGATGCAGACAAAGCCAGTAGCACAGAGAGGCCCCAGTCACACAAAAGCTGATATTGTTCTCCCGCTGAGCAAAAATCTCCCTTGTAAATGGAACGACATCTGCATTCAGAATCACCCTCAGAAAGCATCCCTGGAGAGGAGACCAAACTGCTTGACTCAACAGGGGAATGATTTCTCTTGTCTCCTTCAATGTAGGCAGCTGCATGAAACAGCAGCTTCTGGTTTTGCATTTTAGCAAACCTTCCTTCCTTTGATGCACAGATAGAGATGAAACATAATCTGTGAAGATCTCCCTCATTAGGCACAGCCTTGAAGCCCGCTATACTTTTCAAAACAAATAATCATTAAAATCTTTTGTCATGATATAGAACAACAAATGCCTCCAAAATTAGTAGCCTCTTCACATTTCTTCTTTATCAGTACTGCTGACATAAGTCAGCAATGTCTCCCAGGATCTCTTTCATGACAGTCAATAAAAAAATAATTTAATTCAAGCATTTGATAAGGCTTCTAAAAATCTGTCAAGGGTAATAAAAAAACTGCTTCACTACTTAAATTTAACTCTGTTTTTCCATAAAGTTATTTATATACTTTACTACATTCTTTATCATCTAAATTGGATACCAGAATGAAACAGTCTATAAAGCTTTACATAGTCATAGACCCAGACAGTTCTAAGTCACACACAGGAATGTCCTACATCATTCACCAAAATTTTGATCATCACATTCCTGATAGAAGTAAAAAAAAATAAAACCCACCCCAAATTAGTCTTTTATTTTACAAGAAAGACCAATTACTAAACAATAAATTTTTAAGATAGTATTTCTAAATGGTTGTTTCTAGAAGGGTCTTTACTCTCCTCATTAAACAAAATTAAGTTTTTAATAATGAATGGTGTAACTTCTGTGCACAAATAAACCACTCGAAACAATAGCAGGATTCTGTAAAATGAAGAAAAAGACACACAATGAAACTATTCAATAAGCCTACATCAGGATATGCTGCTGTATTGCAGGATTTGGCCCAGAGTGAATATAAACTACTTTCTAAGTAGCTGGCATCTTTTTTCCCCTTGTTTTGAACAGCTTTGGCACTCAAGTAAACCGCAAGAGAGTCTTAAGACAGCAATCACAAGAGACATACAGAAATGAATCAACGAAAAACAATCAATGGGATGATGCCTTCTATGGCCTTCAGAGGTGCCTGTCCTCATAACACCTAAGTTAATGAACTACTGAGAAAGAAGACTTTTATTTTGTGATCAGAAAAAAAAACCCAACACGTGGGTAAACCTGCACCCTTAAAATAAAGATTGCCCTTTCTCATTTAGCCTTCAGAAAAAGTGTTAGTTCAGAAGCAAAATAAGGTATTTCGGCAGCAGGCATGATCTACCCTCATGTGCCTAATCTAAAAATAAGGAGAACTCCTGAGAATGAGTAGGAACATGAGAACAAATTTAACTGTGGAAAACAGCCACGGAAGAGGAACAGTAGTTTAATGCCAAGTGACAGCCACAACTTCACAATAGATTAGAAAATCCCTACTTAGTGGAATATAATGCTTCCTGGGTTACTTGGTCTGGTGGCTTCAGTAGCCCCAAATACTCTGAGAGGAATAAAGAGTTTTCCTGACAGAACTTCATCAAAGTATAGTTGATGAATTTTTCACAGATCTGAGAGAGAAACTAGAATAGTATCAATTAATAAACAGAAACCAATATCCCACATTCAAGTTATGGACATGAAAAAGCTGCCCTTCCAAATAACACTGTCTGTAATTTGCTTCAGTCTTTCAAATATGTATTGCATGACACTCAAACCTTTTAGAACTTCATTTCCTATTATTCTAATTGAAGTATCTTTGGAACAACTCTATCATCCCCCCTCAACATAGCATAATAAAACAAAAATGCTTTTTGATAGCATTTTGTTCTCACAGATATGTTATTATAATGGGCAATGAAATGCATCCCTGTCTGTGTAAGAGAACGACCACGACAAAGAATGAGAAAACTGAACAAATTCATTGCAGTTTTTTCTTGTTTAAAAAGCTACAACACACCATTACAGAAATAACAGGTCACGAATGAAGTACAACAAACCAGACTGGTGCTGTCAAGGATAGGAAAAAAGTAAAAGCATTGCAGAAGCATGAGTTAATGTCTGGTAGACCTGTCATACAGCAAAATACTTAAATCAAGGCCATGTGGTTTACAAACCCAAAGAAGTTATATGATAACATAATAATGGTTAATAAATATCTAAAACCTTTCTGCATGAGTGACAGAAGTGTTTTGGTACTTATTACACTCATGTTATTCTACCTCTGTCCAGATTTTTTTATTTCTTGTTCATCAAGTGCCTGATCACCTTTCTATACTGCAGTCTGCAATATAAAACCAGTAATTTAAGCATCTGGAACGCAAGTTAGATGACCTTACACTGGGGAAAAAAAGATTCATACTTAGATGCAAATTGCAAGATGAGTTGTTGGAGACCATTCAGGAAAGTCATGAGCTCCTAGTCCCCTCTTCCTGCATGCTTCATGTAATTTTATCCAATGACTGTTCAATGTAAAATGCATAAACAGTTATCAAGAACAAAGATTAGAACTGTAGAGAGTTTGCCAGAGCAATGCCCTCATCACTTAACAGCTAACTAACTATCTCTGCTTCCCCAAGTCACACGAGCAGCTGTGGTGAGGGGAAGCTTTACCAGCAGCCTTGTGTTCCCAGACAGGTCAGTTCAGAATCCAGCAACTGGGCCTGCTTCCAGAAGGAAGTATGTGTGGATCTGAATCCTTTGAACTTGAAGAATGCACAGAATCGAAGTGACCCACTATTCATTAATGAAATTGTAAGAAGTGCACAAATCATCTACCACATTTTAAAGGGTTTGGACACCAAAGGACCTACAGCACTGTTTATATTCAGATTATACCTCTGCAAAGCTGCATAGAGGAATTAAAGCATTCAACAGTTTTTCAGAAACTCCTTAAAGTCTCTACAACCAGAATCATCTACCTGCAGATCAGAGAGCTGGAATGACTCCTGTTCCTGCGAGCCTTCCACAGGGTAAAAACTACAGACACCGTGTTAGATTTGTGATATTCACTAAGATACCCAAGCCATTCCATTTAAGACATGGTAATAAAATGGTCACTATCCACATGGGTATTTTGATTTGATTCAGGAGTAAATTTTTGAAATTAATCTTCTGATTATGCCCCCCTACCACATTCTTTGTTTTTCACCATACAGTGTTACCATACCATATTTACTCTCAAACAACACTAACACAGAAGATGTTGTTCACCTACCGGTCCACAGGACTGCAGTATAGCCAGAATAAAGTAAAAGCTCTTAAAAAACCCAAAGTCAACAACTGCTTTGTTCCACAAATCTTTTACTGTTGTGTTGTAGTACTTGCTAATGTGGACACAGCTTATGTCTCTGTGGATTTGGGTCCATCCTGAGTTTTTTCTCAGTGCATTGTGTAGATTGCTTTAGAAACAGTTGGTCATGTCTGAAAGTAAGTCCTCTGTCTTCAACATCCCATACATTCCAGAAAAAACATCACAGAAATATTCTTCTGCTACTTTTGGAGTTGTATTTTAGACCCCAATACTGTGTAGGTACAGAAATCACTGACAGCATGATGTGCTTTTGAACTTGTTCTTCAGTGAGGGTTTTGGCACCACTGTCTTTTGGAGTAACAGCTCTTGTGAACCACAGAATAACAGAGATTTAAATGACTAAGCCTAATGTGTTCAAGTGCAGGAGAGAAATGAGCATACCCAGGTGCTTCACACAAAAAATGTCATACTTTTAAGAATATCCCTAGAACCGGTCTCAAATTAGTACATTACTTAATTAAAATGAATCTGTATAAAGTTGCAATTCACCTTTAAAATAAAAACTGAAATCCAGTCCTTATCAAAAGAAAAAAAGCTATTCTGATGAAGTGTTTTAAAGCAGATCCATTAACTCAAATCAAGTCATTAACCACTCACATATTCTAAAATATTCTGTATGCACAGTCCTAAAATGTATTTTTGTGTAAAGTGCTCGTTGATTGTTACATTCTACACCTAAATAAATTCATTTTGGTATGAAACAAAGAAAATATAATGTACTTGGATTAAAACAAAATACTATCCAATGAACAACAGGTACAAACAAATTGTTTATCAAAGAAAACTTACATCTAGTAGTGTGTGAAGATGCTGATCCTGGAATACACTGTGAAGAAAATCTAAGTCTTTTTCACTGCAGTCTGTAAGTGCATGAATTTCTTCCAGGCTGTCCAGCACCTGTGAGACTGCTCCTATGGGGCAATAAACAGGGAAAAAAAAGGGAATAAAAAATCAATAAAGCAAAGACTCATGGTAAACTGAACTTTGGAAGAGGAAACTTTCACTTCATCTGGTACAACCGGAACAGGAACTTAAAAAAGCTGGAGTTTTTACAGGAAAAACTCACCGAATAAACTTTACATATATCAACAGTGCCCATATGTAGTGTAACTATACATAAGAAATGGTTTAACAGGAGAGAGTTTAAAACCTGATTTTATTAAGCTTAGCTTTGTTCTTTTTTAGCCTGTTTTCCAATGATGCCTTATGAAGTGACTTGGATTATGGGCCTGCTCACCATTCTTTCCTCAACCTTTCTTTCTTCCCTTTTTGAACTGCTGGCCAATTTCAAATACATATTGTAAAATTTTGAAACATCAGTAAAAATGATTTTGAAAAAAAAATTTTAAAAGAACCAATGTTTTCACGAATTCTTTTAAAATCAGCATCTGGATAGAGGAGGGAAGAGAAAGACCTGTGTCTTCCAGAGGACATAAAAGGGCTGTACCATGAGCTCTGGGTTTTGTTCCATTTGTTCTGCTGGCCTGGTTATCTCAGACCCAGTTACAGCACTTGCTGCTTTTTGACCAGAGCATTGTTTTGGGTCATAGGAAGATGGGGATGATTTTTATATGGCATGGGGGTGAAAAGAGAAGCAAGAGCTATGGAGACAGAAAAGGACAAATGGGAGGCTTTATGGAAGGTGGAAGCCCATGAGGGAAGTTGAACTCACAGCAGGGGAGGATACAGAAACGCAACACAAATCCATAGTAAACCAGCCCACAGTGGTTCTGTGTAAAACAATTTGTTTTAAAAATCAGGTATCAGTGGTGGCTGCCACCTGCGTCCATTACTAGAATGCCAACTTTGAATTATCTAAACACCCACAGACCACACCTTCAGTTTTTCCACAGTGGTATAAGCATCTGAAAAGAGGACAGCACATCCAGTCTGTGTCCTATGCTGGTGTCTCACAGTGAACTGCTGAATGCTTTTCCATAAATAAATTCTTAATTCAGGATACAGAATCCTAAATATTCATTACTTCTTTAATTTCTCACCAGTATTCTTATTCTGTTTACTCATCTGTTTGCCTGTGTCCTTTCGACAAGATAAATAATATTTTAAAAATTGCTGTATTTCTTGAAATTCCATCCTCCACTGTATGAACAATTCTTACAAGCCTTTACTCAAACTCTTATGTACTGTACTTCCAGAATGTAACAAAAACAAAAAAACCAATACCCTCTTAATCACACAAGGAAAAAAGTTAAATTAACTTATTTCTCTGAAAACCTTGAAAAACTGGAATAAACATAACAAAATACACAAAAACCTACTGAACTAGACTTGCAACCTCATGGCGTAGAAGGAGAGTAAGTAGCAAATCTACTCATGATTCTATCACATTTAGTACAAATCTCAACCTGGGATTCTCCTGACAATTCCCTGTACACCAAGGTTTGAGAACCACAGTACTCCTCTCACTCACAACCCATGGCTCAGGAGCAATAAGACTTTTTAATTCTCCCCCTTTAAGTGTGTCTGACTACTTATATTCAGTTGATGAACTAATTTATGTTCCTTTTAAAAAATTGTGGCTGCCAGCAAATAAAATTAATGGTTTGACTTACAGTAGTTGTTGTGCATGAGGTTGGGTGCCCTGAAAAAGAGAAAAACCTGCCTCCTGTTTGGTAAGTGAAAAAGCCTGCTCAGCTGAAAGGAACCTCCCATATTCCTCTTCCAGAGATACAGCAGGAAACCTGAGAAAATATAGGGACTGGGAATCTGCTGGTAAGAGGATGGAGAGATCACAGCTCAGCCTCAAAGGCAAGGAATAAAAACATTACCTAGGGATCCTCTACATTTTCAGAATGTCAGTTTAAGGCTCATGAATTTAAAGATCTCCAAGCCTGAAGCAAAGTGTTTGACTCTCCAGAACACAGTTGGCAGAAGGAAATTTGTTTGAATTCTCTTTTATTTCTACTTTTGTCATGCTCAGACTTTAAATTATATCATTTTCTAGCAAAACTTTGCTTTCTGAGTTCAAAGCCCTTTCTGTGTATTTGGAGTATTTAAGGAAAAACTCAAGACAAGATTCACTTCAGAGGCTTGGATATCTTAAGAGTCTCTAATACTGCACAGTGTTGCTCATAACCACTAAAACTTGAGCCAAAACCAGAACCAATGAAAAGTGTGTTCAAAGTTGTCTGCAGAGCTGCACTGGTGTGAAACACCAAATGCTCTGGATTATCCCATTATTTATTTGACAGCATTATTTTGCAAATTTTATTTTGTGGAATACTTTGAGGGCTTTGAAATAGAAATAAGAGTTATGATTTTTTTAGTATTTGCATCTCAACAACCTCTTCAATATTTGGGAATTCCAAAACATTAAGCTTTGATCATTAGGTGTTTTTCTTTTTTTTCCTCCTGTCCATTGGTCACCTTGAATAGGTGACTGTAAAAGGAAGTTTCCAAGAATGTCCTTAAGGAATTTTATGAGAAGTTCTGACGTGACTTTGCTAATCCCTCAAAATCACAGTTCTACCTTATGCTTTTTTTTTTCACCTACAATCTTATGTTGCATCTACTGCCATGCCTTTCATGCATTTACAGATAACGTGCCACCTGCATGAGAAAATGGCACAGTAGCAATACACTGACAGCATGTTAGTGCATTAAAAAAAGTGATAGAACAATTCTACAGGCATTTTTGTGAACACCTAAACTCTCTCTGTTACCAACATCTGCTTAAAAAAGCTTAAAAGTACCTTTCAGAAGAGTTTTAAATTCAGAGAAATGATACTAACTACATAAAATAAAATTAACCAACCTTTACAGCACAACTGTTTCTAAAAAGATTCATATTCTATCATATTTAAGCTAAATTTCCAAGCTTTGGGGAAGTATGAAAGTAATTGTAATTAAAGCTTGTATCCTCTTGAAATAGGATTTAATCTCCTTTCAACATTGCAAATGCACCCATTTTAGCCTCAGCACAGATGATAAAGGAAGGATTTAAGTGGGTTATTACACAGTCATGCAAGCTAAAAGCTCATATTTCTCATAGTCTGTAGCAGTTACAGACAAAATCTATAAATATGAAAATTAGAATGCATAAATATTATTAAGAAGAAAGCTGACTAACTAGACTGTCTGTGTTAATTTGTTTTATAAGACTCCCTAAAGTAAACTTTGTTAGAAAATGCTGCTTACTGCCCCAGAATTTTCAAGCAGCCACAATCACTTGGGTGAGATGAATCTCACCCTGCATCTTAAATTACTATACGAATAGATACACACATAATTGCACAGGAAAGGTTGCAATTCCAGTGACACAAACAGAAGTCTCTTCTCTGAAGAAATAGTAACAAAATCGACATCAAACTTGATTCTGTGAGAAGATTCTAGTAACTGTGGATTCCACTGTAAATGCACATATGATCCCAGTGTCCAAAGGAGCAGTGATACTCTGGGCCATGCACACAACCTTGTCTTTCCTATTCCCATAAAAATACCTAAAAAAAGATGGCTGCAACTATTCACAGTTTCCTTGGGGCTACCAGTTCTGAAGTCGAAAACTATAAGCTCCCATATATTACAAAGAAGAAAAAACACATCAGAATGTTTATGACAGTCTCCTGCAGTCAGTGCTAGTACATTCAATGCTTTCATAGTCATTGGAATTACTTCTAAGAAGACAGAGATGAGTTCAGCAGTTTTCTGCCTACAAATCTATTATTTATCAGAAAGCATATTTGCTTTATAAGGCAAAAACTTGGGATTTTCTCTTTACCCTGTGCATAGTCAAAGTTATGACAGGTAATTCGTGCAGGTTCTGTTACTGCATTCATGGAGGTGGCCTTTCAGAAATAGTTCTCTCTTACAGCTGAATTCTATCTCCAGACTCTCTGTAGTTCTCATACAGTGCTCTTAATACCACCTACAGTTGGTGTGGACACTGGTTCATCCAGCTGGAAGCAGGCAAAGCTTTGTTAAAGCAGTGTTGTTACAACATGGCATCCAGATATTCTGGTCTGGAACAGGTGGTTTGACTCAAGAAACTGAACGTTAAAGGTAGGGAGGAGTTGCTTAGTTCTCTCCAGAGAGAAGAGAGTAAAAGACAACTTTAAGTACTATTCCAAGAATTGTCTATGTATTCTCCAGTACTAATATGTCTCCCTCCACCACAAAACACCCCCAAAGTTTGCTTTTCTGAGGCTCAGCAAGCCAGGCAGGTACAACTGGCTTACTCTGTTATGTAACGTGCAGCACAGAGAATTCGGGGCTTTTTCATGTGACCTGCAACAGTGTATGACTGAATTAGTGTTTAGGTAAAGAGACTTAGATATTGCTGCAAAACACAGGCTACATTCTGACTACAAACACATTCTGAGAGAGGGTAAAAAAATTCTTTGATTTATTTTTTAATACTGAAGATTACAAATGCCCATTTAAGTCTCTTCTGACTAATGAAAACATTTTAGAGGAAGTCTGACATTTTTTAAATACAAAACCATAAAACTACAACCTTTTTGCCAGTCTCCTGCAATTAGTATGCCAGGAAATAACTCTGCAGAAGAACTTGTAATAACCATTATAATAATAGCATGTTTTTATTAAAAAGCCACTGACAAAATCTAAACCCCTTAGATTTGTAGAACCATATAAAATTAAGTTCCTGACACAAGCCACTAATTTCTATCCTATTCATTATTTACTCACTATTCTTTATGTTGTGTAAAAAGGTAAGTAAGTATGTCTTGAAGATTTTACAGTGGTTTTTAACTGACTAACTAAGGCTTTGCTGTTATTTACCATTTCTGTATATATCATATTTCAGTCCTTATGGCAGTCAATTTACAATCAACAGAAGCTGATTTCTCTGAACCTTATCTCTTGGCTGCCTTGTGTGCAGCTGCTGGAAATGAAATTAAAAAACAATTCTGGCTCCTAAAGCACAGGAATTTCAGAAGGCAGGATTTACATTTTACTTTGTGAAGTGGTCTGAGGCTAGTACATACAGCAAGGGCAGAAGAAAAACCATCAGAAATTGTTAGTTTTTAGAGAGATCAAATATTAGAGTCACTGGATACAATCTCAAAAAAAAGCAAAAAAAAAAAGCATGGGGATTATTATAGAAGTGCAGACCTTTCCACTACTTGTACTAATGCAACTTCTTAGATTAAGAGGAAGCCAACTGAGTGTCAGATGCTCTTCATCACTTTAATCAACATCTGCAAAAATCACTGGAGTTGAGATGCCTCTAATCTCACACAGTAATTTGTTGCTCTTTGCTGTTCACTGTATTCCAGAGCAACTAACTCTGCAAGGACAGATGACAGCCAAAGCAGGGGTATATATATGACTATAATAGTTTAAAATAAGGTGAGAGATACTTGTTTCACATATACACAGCACTAAATTTAAAATGAAAGGCAAGTAAGGACTCTTTCTCAAATTTGAGCTATAGAAGTGTTTAATGGCTTCTTCCTTCTTGAACAGAAAACAAACAGCCAAGTGTAGACACCCTGTAAATCTACAAATAGGTTCCTACATGCACACAGTTCTCTGAATGCTACTGGGAAGCAAACAAGTCAGTAATAATATATATATTTATGTATATATACACATATACCATGTGTTTATAGTTATATACAAAACAATCAGGAAGACTCCAGGGAGAGAACTAGAAAGATGGAGGTTTATAGAGATGACAAGGAAAATGTAGAAACACAGCAGTTGGAGCAATGGAAGGGTATTGGGATTTACAACTAAATTAAAGAAGGTAAGAACACCTATGGAATACAAGAAGGGAAAGAAAGGCATGTAAAAGTCAGAAAGGAAACCAAAGAAAATAGATGCAGGAGAGAAAAACAGGGAGGAGGAGGAAAAGACTAAACAAAGAAAAAAAAATTAAAAGAAGAGAAAAAACCTCCAGTAAACAAAAGATAAAGTGTTCCCAAACAGAAGAAGGAATGCAGAGGAGTGCACTATGTATGGAGAAACAAAAAGGGAGGGGTGAAGGGGAAGTGGAGGGGGGGAGAGAGCAAAGAGGGTGGGGAGAAACTGATGCCTGGTTTTGAAGATGCCTTCCTTTAGCTCTGCACGCACAGGGGCACTGTGTTATGCATGTCTCCAGCTTTCCCCTGTCTCCAGGCTTGAGACCTTCACATAAAGTTTGCCAATCCTTTTTCCCAGCTATCCCTCACTGTAAAACTAGTCAGAAATATGAAAGAAGGCAGTCTACTGTGGTGGTAAAGAAGCATGCAGTGAGAAGGTACTGTTTTTGTTGTTTTTCAGACCAGACCTACACGTTACATGTAAGTGCACTCACATGCAACAAAACAGATAAATATTTTAATAAATGAATGCCCTTCACTGTCACTTCCTTAGACACTTTCTTCCTCATTGCAAAAATATATGGAAACCCTTTTCTGACCAGCATGATGGCAGTTCATCCTCAGTAAATTTGCTGAGGGAGTCTCTATGCACAAACAAAAACTAAAAATCATGGCAGAGGCTCTGCACGAGGTTTCTCTTTTTTCCCTACAACTGTAAAAAATAATACTATTGCAAGACTTTATATAAAAATCCACTGAACTCTTGCTGTTGCGTTACTGGACAGGCATTCTGAGATGGGGAAATAGGAGGACAAGGAACAACTTCCCCCACAACCTGTAAGATCAAAATAATAAACCAAATAACAACAACCACAAAATCCATGACTTTGATCAGAAATGGAGACACGGACAAGTGTCTTGCTGCCCTGACCTACGTGTGAAGAAGAGCTGTTACCCTACAATTCTTAAAATGCAGCTGGAAACTCCCCACTTTTTACAGCTTGTTTTTGGAGATGCTGAATTTGTTGTTTTTGAAATGGTTGTGGTTTGTATCAAAGGGTCTAGAATTTCACACCTTCTCCTCTGTCTAGCACAGCCTGCAGGTTTTAGAAGAGCTTGCACTTTCAGTCTCTCATGATGTGTGCAGTTAACTTGCAGCAGAACCTCCTCCCCTATGTGTCAATCACATTCCTTCATTGAGGAGACACATATTGGATAGTTATTTAAATCAGGTGTATGCATATACACAGTGCATATGCATATATTCTGTATCACATCAACACAGAAGGACCAAGAAAGTTCATGCAAGCATAGAGCAAGAATGTAATATATGACTAATATTGCAGTATATGCTTGGTGTTAAGAGAAAAAACGCCCATTAGTCCATGAAAACAATTTTGGAACAAAAACGCAAACCCCAAACATTTTAGCCTTTATTAATTTAATGAAAATTAGATTTTATTTCAGTTGTGTTGCAAATATTAAATATTGGAGGGGGAACTAAACAGGTAATTTTAATACTGCCTCTGAACTAGAATCTCCAGAATTCCCTGGAAATCATAATACTTCTGGCTAATTATACTGTCAATTATATTATACCACAGACAGGTTTAGTAAAAACCATACAGGCTATTTTTTTTTTTGAGCAGGCAGTATTAAAACTGAAAATAGCAAGGAGAAGCAAAGAAAGCAGATTTTTCAAACATGCAAAGCCACACACCATAGCTGAATGATATGCCTTAAAGGAAAACAAAGGGATACCTACTTTCTGCTGCTAGAAGTCCTAGTAGGAAGGCAGCGTTTGGACAAACAACAAACAGTATGAAGATCTCATCACAAGCGATTTATAAAGCTGCATCCTAGCACACTAGTTTAGCCACAAAATAGTATGAACAAAGTCACAAGGACCCCCACCCATTTTTTTAATAGGGTTTCCACGTGTGAAGCAAATGGCACTTGCGCCGGGATGGGAGGAAAAAACCACTTGGCATTGGGAAGGCAGCACATCTATGCAGTGTTAGATATCTGTAATACCAGACTTCTCCCAGCATTGATTAAACTATTTGTAAAAACTCATGGACAAAAAAGAGATTTCTAGTAAAAAGGTGAATTGATAAACTAATTCAACATACTGCAAATGAGGCAAATCGATATCATATTAATATACTCATACTTACTAAGCAGAATTTAGCAATGTTATATTGAAATCAAGTTTCAGTGAGAATCATTATGAGAACCATTCAGAAATATAATCACCTTATCGTTGCTTTTAATTAACAGTGTTTTTATGTACTTTTTAAAAAATTTAATCATATCAGAACAAAGAATAAATAGCTGAAAAAATCATAAAGATAATAATGAAGTATTGGAAACATGCAAACTCATGATCTCAAAACTGATAGTTTTGCTTGTAATACTAGAGAAGGAATTAATAACAGGAAATTATAAGGTGAACGTAATTTTTCTTCCAAGCACTCATACTTAAAAATGTTACACAACAGCCTTTGCAAATATTTACAAAATCAGTGGTAACTTCTGCATAGCAAAAGTATTTCTTTTTCTTACTCATATCGATGAGATATGAGGCTTTAAAGATATGGGCTTATATTGCCCATATTTCATGAAATCAATCCCATAAAACTATTAACCACTCTAACTTGTGAGTTCAGCTAGTTCCATGTAGGTTGCATGTGCTGATCTTACAACTTGGCCATACACGTGCTGTTTGATCTCACTCTGAAAGACCATCAGATTCAGCCTTTTTCCCATTATTATTACTTTCAAATTTGAAAATCAAGATCTCACGCTGTTAAGAACGTCTAACTTGACAAGACAATATAGAGTCTAACAAGATAAAACAGAACAAGAATTTCAATTTACATACAGTGACCCCGAGAAAAATACCAAAATGCATCTGTGAAAATGCCACATGAAAGCAGTGCCCTGCAGTTTGAGAAAACAAGGCAGAAGCACTGAGGTGACCTCAGCGTGGCTGCTTTCTCTGCAAGGCAAAAGCTCTGCTTCTATGTTCACCCCCTTCCAGAGTCACCACAGAGCTCAGACAGCACACACATGTGCAGGAAGCACTGTGCCAGTGCCACTTGTTAGAGGGGTATGTGAGTACATCTGGTCACTCGGGCTGCTGTAAAATACGCTGCTGCACTCGCTCTGTGCTTACATCGAAACACAACATCAGAGGATGCCTTACAGGAACCCAGAACTCTTTGTGGCAAAAAAGCCACTCTGAAACCTGTCAGTCACATTTCAGTGTATGTGTGCTACAGACCAAGCCCGTCAAGCAGGCACTGTGGAGTAACAAACACCCTTTAACCAAAAGGTAAGGTTTGCTTTAATCTAAAAGTCAGTTATGCAGTTTTCCAAAGGCTACGGACTATCCACTGGCTTAACTCCAACACTGACTTGGTAGTTCCGAAAATGTGGCTACAAAAAGGTTTTGGAAATGCAAAGTCATAAAAAACTCTTTGATTTATTGGTTTTTTGAGCTGTTGGTCTGAAAACTTGAACATTTTGAATCTACTTAAAACTCCAAAGTAAACTAAACGGTCCTCCTTAATCCAGTTTCCCAAGTCAAAATGTCAAACAATTCCACAGCCTTTCCTTGGGCTGCCACAGAATGGGGGAAGCTGAAGAAGCAAAAGGCAGGAAAATGAAATGCTTTACATGGGTGATGTTCATTCTTCAGCCTGAGGGACTGTTACCAAAACACTTGAAAACTACACGTCTGTACCCTCTGTTTGGGGACAAATGGTCAGCTTGTGACAGAAGTAGAGGAAATCCTGTCTTGAGGTAATGTGTGATCAGGAGATAGGAGGGCCAGGGTACAGGGCAGTAAAGGGGAAGGGCAGCAGAGTGAATTTCTCTGGCACTTTATGTACTTCATGGTCAACTTCAAATACTTTCTACTGGGCCTGTTTTTCTCCTGTGTCAGATTTAGCCTGTAGGGCTGCTGATTGCTAACTTCTGATTTATGTTTGTTTCAGCATATTAAAAATATCCAAAACATTTGTTGCCTTGGAAAATAAACATTTTATAATGTCCTGAAAACGGGCAACCTGAAAGTCAAATGTTTTACATTCTAGAAGAAAAAAACACTCGCAAGAAGCTTGTCAGTTGAGCTGTTTAGTGGCTGTACTGAAGAAGTTACTGAACACAGTTTATCACCACTAATCTTCCAGTTTAAAAATACTTACCTAATAAAAAAATATTTTAAAAGCCTTCATCACACTCTTTCAAAATTCAGCAAGACTGATTTCTGCCATGTTACCAACAGAACAATAGCAGGATGAAGTTAAGATCTTCAGAGGATGGTTGCTGATGAAAAAGGAAACCCACCCAGAACATGTGGTAGGAACCAAGAATTATCAAAACTCTGTCCAAATTAAAGGAAGATGTGTACAGAAAAATACCTGGTTGACTTTAAAGGGAATTTATCTCTGTTCGTTCCCATTTAATGTAGTCAAGCAATTTGCTGACCCTCACTGGAAAGCTCTCTAACAAGAATATCCTTTGTGATTCTGCATCTACAAAGGTCATCTGACTTGCTACTTGTAGAGTCTGCATATCCCAGTCTAATATTCTGGTAGTGTAAGAAGATGCTCAAAGGTTCCAGCAATCCCAAGTTCACTGAACTTTGAGGAAGAAAACCTCGAGACTAATTTGGAAAAAAGACAGAACTGAAATGTTCTGTGTGTGGAACAACCTGGAGTGCAGGATATATAATGTGCATAACCTAACAAGCATTTATATTTCTGAGATATATCTCTGAAGGTGTTCCATTTTTGTCTGTTTCTAACAAATCATTTAATTGCAATAATAAGCTTCATGAAATTTTATGGGAGGACTAAATAGGCAACAACACTTAAAATATTAAATGCTCTTCATTAGAGTTTATGATCTGGAATAACATTTTATGAGATGTTGGGAAGGAAATTTAAATTACTTTAAGATAGTCAAGTTTCCACTGCAATTTAAGAGTTTTATGTCTAATTTCTATAAACTAGCCGGTTTTAGAATCATCACTAGAGCTTTACAAGCTAGAAATGTTGAAAGTTTTATTAGTGTACTTCTGAAGAGGAAACAAAATAGATTTCTACATCTAGCAATGGAAGAAGCTGTGAGAGTTGTGGTACCTCTGCTTGCAAGCCTCAGTGTTCATTCTGTAATATTAAATATTTTATCAGTTAATGTTGTTGGTCAGACAAACATCATGAAAACCACACACTTAGCATCGTTTCCTGATCACTGTGATCTCCCACCAGAGAGATCAACAATGTTATTTTAGAGGATAACTACCCTTTCCTGAGAAATCCAAGGTAATGTTTCAGTTATTTCAGAGATGAACACAAGATAACAGTGGATCCAGCCCAGATATTCTGCAGAATTTAACATGTGTACTGGATTCAAGCATTCTGTGAGCAGAAAAAATAGAACTTGTACATTTCCTCTATACTGATATCTGCAATTACATCACTCTGAGGAAGACACATGTCCTGTTGATGTGAGACTGAAACTGGAAAGAGGAACTGCAGTTTTCAGATTAGGAAAGTTGCCACTGTCAATCATGCTGGTGGCTATTCCCTATTCAAATGGGGGAAGTAGATGGAAACAAAAATAAAGGCGCTGCAAGTAATTCAAGGTGAAGTAAAATCAACTTATTCTTTCTTTAAAAGCAGAGGTGGATCTTTAACTACAAGTACATCGAGTATTTAAAAGCTGTCTGCCTGAAGTTAAGCCATGATGCCATGATTATCCATTTGCTATAAATGATCTGAGGTTCCTATTAATTTCTGTGGAAATGGTGAACAGTGTGCATGCCTAAGGACAAAGCAATCTTTTAATTTAAGTACTCGAACTTGAAATCCAAGAAGTGGAATTGAAGAATTTCAACAAAAAACAATTTCACCCCATTCTTTTATTAATGACACTGAAATAATTTGTAATAACTTCTTGCTCATATGAAAGAGAAGAAAAGGTGTAATTAATATATGCAGTCAATAGGTAATTTTCTCACCTATAAAAATATTGGGAAAGAGAATTATCACACAGCAGATCAACACATACAATTAAATTCCTGAAATGTGTTCTAGTAAAGTCAGTATGTAGCTAAGATATTCTGCCAGGACTCTTTGGTTATTTAGAAAAATAGAGGAGAGAGTCCTTTTGGTCTTCAGTTTTCCTCAGAGGTTCATTTAACTTGATCCTAAATCCTAATTTTAGGTCAGATAGACCACCCTAGACTTTTGCACTGTAAATGTTTTAAGTAATGCTATGTCAAAATTAAGATACACAACTATGACAGGGCTGTGTTAGTACACAGAGTGGAGGTTATTTAAATCCTTGAATATGGATTGTGGACAAAAGGATTGCTTGAGTCAGATCACTGTCCTGCCCAAGGCCCAGCTCACAGCACAGCACAGGTATTATCTTCCCCTCTGAAGCATGTTGGGAGGTCCCTGAAGTACCATGTACTGACTGTCTCTGAAGATCTGGGGGTGAGAAATACTGTCCAATGTGCTTTAAAGAAAAGACATTTTAATCACGTTGCTCTCTAAAACAGGAGATCAGGAAAATTTGGTACACAGTGGTTTCTTTTTATATATAACTATCAGTAAGGCATGTGAACCTTGCTCCTGCCTAAGAATTCAAGACAAAATTTCAATAAGCTTTTGTACTCAAGTAATATAAAGAGAAACGTGAGGTTATTCCGTTATTCGTAATAAAATGTACACACAAGAACATATAAAAAAAAAAAATAAAAAAATCAGAATTTCTGTGGAAACTTACAACTGTGCAGAGATTTTCTCTTCAGTTTTGCCAGTCATGAACACCATTAAGACTCAAAACTATTTATTCTTTCACATGCAAATGTTAATTTCATATTAAATTTTATGAAATCTCAAAAAATTACTAAACACTTGGTAGTCTAGTCAGTATAGAATTAAGACAGGTTGACTGCAATAAATGTACTTTCTGTTAAAATACCTGAGGAGGTGGGGTCTTCAGAGAAGTCTGGCAGCTCTTCAGGGGGGTCACCATAGAAGGAGTTGAATTTGTGGCTTGACACAGCTGCTAGTACTGCCCCCTGAATAAAAATACCCACATAGCCTAAATTACACAAAGAAGGATAATGAAACATTTCCAGACACCCTGGATCACTCAATCTCCCAAGGTCTCTGGTGTGTTGACCTTCTCAGTGAAGAGCAAATAAATTTTGTAGTCTTCAGCTCTGCTTCCCTGTTATCAGTGACCACAAGTGCTGGTCATACACTAATAAACAGTCAAAATATTCTTTGTGAGGGGATACATGAGAACAGTCCTTTATGTGAGTAAACCTTAAAATAATAATTGTGAGGCATAAATTCCCATAGAACAGTGTAACAAAATAACTAATTTCTTCCTCTTTCCCTTTTACCTAGACTGAGTGGCTTAGCAAGAATAGAATATTTGACACCCATAATATATCTATATAAAAATAGTACAATTATATAGTTAATCTGACACTCCCAGAATGAGTGTTACATGGGAAGCTACGAAACCAGAAAAATGGTCACCTGCTCTGACATATATTTACCTGTTTAAGTTAAATACAGTTTAACCACTCATGTTTAAATGCCTCACAGTTGTGTCAGTAGGTAAAATGGACAAATTTCATGAAACACACTGCAGAACAGCGCTTTGGATAAAATGGTATAAGAAACAGCAAAGGTATAAAAGCTCTCAAGAGACGAAATATAGGGGCCTCCCCAGGAAGAAATGCGGGAAATATCTGAAACTGTACCTAGAGTAGAAAAACAGGTCGTATTCTAAAATGTACTAGCTAATATTTGAACGAAAGTACTACCTGGACATACAAACCACCTAAGAGAAATTGCTGTTTATCATGAACTATGGCAACTGGTGCACCCTAATCACCAGCTACATTAAACTTTCACAAAGCAGCACTCCTTGTGTATACCTGACTCTGTGTTTCATTACCAATTGTAAAACAACTCATGAATTGTAATGCTCTATGTTTCTGCTGAAATTTTCTCAGCCTATCAGTGAACTTAAAAATGTTTCTGCTAAACTTTCCGAGAGAGGAACTGAAGAGAAACCATGTTGTTTTAGGTTAAAATGTTAAGTCTTTTCAATTCAGCTAGGAAATAATCCTGTGTGCAGTTAAACATAAAGAGGATAAGCTGAAGAATACACATTTGCTCTTCTTGAAAAAGACATTAAAAATCACGTTCCTGTTATTATAAATGTAACCCAATAATAACAGAAGCCACTGTACTATTCTCTCCAGTAATTCATATTACACAGAATTAATGAACTGATTAAAGATGGAGACCTCATACACACCTTTGTTGATACCAGACAATTTGCATTGAAATTTGGTTTGAAAACTATGCAGTAAGAAAAGATGAGCATCATTAACAGTCATCATTGTAATAAGCATCTGTAAAGGCCTGTTACAACTTTTTATTTTATTGCCAACTTCACAGATTTCTCCTACCACTTTTAAAACGAATGAAGTATCACACAAAATTCAAGTTACACAATTATACTGTTTTAACACTACATTCAGTTTACCTTTAGTTTTCGTCTTGCATTGAATTTTCTCAATTGTTCTACTGTTTCTGGAAGATGAATCTTGTATGCATAGCGATCTCTCTCCTTAAAAAAACCCACAAAAAACAAACCAAAAGAACATTAAATACAAGCTCTTCATATTCTCTTGACACTAAGAAACCAGACAAAAAAATGTACCAGCGAATAAGTATCCTAAGGAGAATGAGGATTTGTTGCAACTTAAGGAAAACTTCAAGAAATTAAAAGGGATTAAAATACTTTGAAAGAATTCTGAATTTGGGCCAGAGATATTTTCTTTTGGTAGTTTTGTTTTCCACTTTGTAGACCTTAGTCTTTTGTTTTACTGTTGTGCTGTTAGTCTGTGGTTAGCACTGAACTCTGAAGCTGGCAAGCAGAAAGTAGTTCTGCTTCTTGGGATTCACAAATCCCAGTGAAGCCACATGTTCAAGCTTTCTTTTCAGGGGTGCTTGATACTTCAGGCAAGCTTGGGAGATGGGGTAGGATGGCTGGTGATACCAGGTGATGGCTTACAGGAAGAATTCTCCATTGCAGATGCTGATAAAAAAACCTGCAATGAATAACTGCAGTGACTGTAAGGACAAAACTTGCAGCAGTTGGCTACTGTCTTACCCTGCTCCAAATCATCACAGAAGCTCCACACACATTAATTTAATATAAATGTCTATCACATGCATCTCCTGAATCAGAGTGAAATCACCATCAGAAGTAATTCAGTCACTCTACAACAGTGGAGATGCCTCTGTCTCATGCTGTATTTGGATCTATAAATAGTTTAGGAGAAAGCTCTGAGTCAGCAGGGAAGGCTGTTTATCATAGCCAAAAATGGGAGGACTGAGTTTGGAAACAAAGTTGTCTCAAACTAAATGTTCTCTTTCCTTGCATGAATTTCAACAAATAATGACAAGACCAGAAAAAGATTACAGACATCAAAAGTGCTAAACTATATAAGCAGAGCTTGCACATTGACATTACAAAATTGTCTTTTAAACGAGCCTGATCAGCTTAGTTGCTCAAACAACAAAAAATGACAAGGTTTTCTCCCAAAATAATCCTCAGTAAAACCCTTGCTTTGGCATCTAAATGTGGGTAAGCTCACAAAGTGAGGAAAAAGTCAAAATACAAGCAGGTAGAAACAGATCACCTGTTTTAACCACAGGTTAATCACTGGAGTTTAATCAGTTTTAATCACTGGAGTACGATCATTTGGGATTTGCAAACATGGTGTCTCTTTACATACTCTTTGATATTTGATACACTAGGTAAGCTCCAGATCAATAGACAGAACTTTGGCTCCTTTTGTGTGGAATGGTTTGAACCTGCAGTTTCCCAATACTCAGAAGAGTTGCCTTAACCACTTATTCCTGAGAGATGCATACTCCTGAGCTCCTTTTATAAGCTGGGCCATTCTGCAGCTTAGAATACAAGAGTCAGAGCCAGAAAGAGAGCAGAGAACTGGAAGAACGCCCATTTACTTGCAGGGAGAAGAACATATGAGCCTGTCCTTCCCAGGTTCTTCTTCTGGGTTTTTTTGTGTCACTATTTGTCTCGTGTAGAGCAAATAAAACAGTCCAGAAGCAGACACCAGAACAGTACCCTTTCAAAACAAGTGCCCTGTTCAAGTTAATGATATTATGACTCTCTCTACCCTTGACCTACACTATAGGAAAGAAGTAGAGGATAACAAAGAAAAACAGTTAATTCATCACCTTCTGCCAAAGAAAACGCAACATTCTGAATCAGGACTTGCCACCTTATAAATCTGTAGCACACCCATCATTCTCCAACCCCAATGTTTAGCACAGACTACTGGATGGGACTGATGAGAAGCTACAGCTGTATATTCTCCTGTTCCTGTTGTTAATCTGCAGCGTTCAGCAACTACTCCTCTGCTGGCTTAAACTGCGTTGTAAATTCTGACACCCCTGAAAAATAATTTGATTACCAGATATCATTTCATTTTATGCAGTCACAGTGGCCTTTGAGTAACATTCCACTCCATATTTCCTTCACTCTGGTGGGATATTTCAGGAATCTAATGTAAGGAAGCAGCACAGTTCAGTAGCATAACATCCTGCAACAGACTGCATGGCTATAAGCATAATAGGAAAGAGGTTTAGGACTGAGCAAAGAGGAGATCAGAAATTATTTCTCTGGAGTTTGAGAGCCACAGAAAGACACATTAATACCTTCCTTAAGCTTTATGCTACACAGCCCTACTCCCTGATGCTGCTGAAGATGTCCAGCTGAGTTCACTCCTGCTTTTAAGAGTTCAAGCCTGGCAATTATCTAAATCTCAGGCTCTAACCCTACAAAGCATTTAAAGCAGATTCTCCCACAATTTGTACAGTTCACGTCTTCTTTGAAAAGCTCAGAGAAGCAAAAAAATAAATCTTTTTCTCCCTTGAAGCTGAAACTGGTGTTTAAACAGCTGCTTTTACTACCTTTAACCAGGGATGATTCAGTGCTTCATATACTGTTATCCTTTCTGCTGGATCCAGCATAAGCATGCGGCGTACCAGGTCTTTGGCACTTTCAGAAATATGGCTCCATTGCCTAGGATTCATCTGGTTACAAGCAAGAAAAAAAGACATGAAATTAGTAACAAGAACATAGGAAACAACATACTTTTTATTTAAATGATTACAGGTATTTGACAGTGGTTGGTGCCTGCAAACATTTCATTGCAAAAAAATGTAAAAGAAGTTTCTAAGTTTTTTAATAACTTCTAATAAGTTGTACACTAGTTGCTACTGAAATGGTGTAAAAATTGAAAACATAAAACCTGACATATTCTTGGTATTATAATTACAGTATAAGTTTCTACCTGTTCTATATTTTGTTTAGCTAAAAGTGACTCTTCCCTAGGGGAAAAAAAAAAAATTAAGCTTTGTCTGACTGTTAACTATGCCTAAGATAAATGTAGAAATTAAATCTACTCCTGAAATCAATATAAGGAATGGCATGACAATCCATCTGTATCAACCCACAGTTTCATGCCAGTGATTCTGAGTAAAAAGGAAGTAAGATAATGCCTGTTGTGAACTATTCTGGTCTTGTCCCAAAGGTACTATGGACAATGGCTCTTCCCAATACATTCCTTTCAACTTTAAAACAGGTGAGCATCCTCAGCCACTAGGAGAGCATATTGTGATCAACAACACAAGCAATTGCAACACTTTTTAGTGCAGAACTTTATCCTTAGGAGACACCAATGTGAAGGATCATTTAGAATATATTTTCTGCTTGTGCCCAACCAGTCAAAATTATGGATGCCCAACAAAACCGTAATAAAGTAGAGAAAATTATTAATGTAATATAAAGGATTATATCCTTATGCTATTTCTAGGATTTCTTTAACTTATGAAGAACTTAAGTTTTATGCAATTATACACTGCTAATTTTACAAGGTACTAAATGAAAATCCAAAATTAAAACTAGACTCTTTTCAATGTTATAATCTGTTCATTTAAAGAGGTCCATTTTATTTAAAATCAGTCTTTACAAAAAACGATCACTTTACATTGGGGCACTCAGGAACATGAAATCCACATTAATAGTTGTGATTTGTCATTTCTTTTTCAGCTTTAATGAAATGAGGGTAATTGCAAATTTGCAGCAAGATTGTTTTAAAATCCCTACAGTATTTTCACTGAATAGACATATTATTGTGGAAACAGGAACAGAGAAGGAACTAAGAGGACACAATGTGCTGGCCATAACTTTTTTTTTTTGAAACAAAGGGAAGTTAACTTATACACTTCCAGAAGGTTTTAGCTGCCTAAGAGACTCCATAAAGAAATCTGCCATAAAGTGAAACTGGAAAATCTGTGCAATCCCATGAAGAAATGCTGCTGCCTCTAGGATCACAAAACTTAAAGAATGAAAAATGTGCTCCTTAACAAGTGCAGTAACACTGTTGTCACTTACATTTTGGCAGACTACTGTTAAGTTCCTATAGCAAAATACTTCCTAAACCATTCTAGAGACCATCAGGCAGCTTTAGGATTTTCTGTCCGTAATTTGCCAATGCTCAGCTCATGTGTGACCTCGGTCACAAGGCAGAGCAAAGCTCATCTTAGACAAAACCGCAAAACCAGTGAAGCTGAAGCTTTAAAGTTGTCTCCTTAATGGTCTGGGACGCTGCTGCTGTGAAACACACTCCTCCTGCCTGCACACCGACCTGCCTGTGGTTGCAAGTGGCTCCTTTTGAATCATCAGCTGCACTTTACTACACACTGTACTGAAAAGAAAAACACCTAACTGCATTTGTTAGGCGTTCTCTTAGTTGAGGATTTAAATAAAAAAAATTTAAATTATGTATAAACCTAAGGTAACACACATTATGTTACACTTCACAGATAAATCTCAGGTAATCCTGCTGGGTTCAATGTACATTTAGGGGTGAGTTGTTACACCCATTTATTATTTCATCTGAGTAAATATTTCTGTATTCTAATTTCTAACACTGATACAAAACACAGCAGGAACAAGACAGACCGGAGAGAGAAAATTATCTCTCTTCCTGCATAACAGCTTCAAATTTAAATCAGGCTAAATACAAAAATCAACTTCTAGAAATTTTACCAGCAGAGCTCATCTCACTGGAAAAGGATTCAGGTATACTGTTACTTACCTTGTATTTGCCTTTAATAATGCCTTCAAATAATCTTTCCTTGGTTCCATAAAAAGGCAAACAACCGCTTAGCAGGATAAAAAGGATCACGCCACAACCCCAAACATCTACAGGCTTCCCATACGGTTCTCTTTTTACCACTTCTGGGGCCATAAAATGAGGTGTTCCTACACGTCCTAAATGGAAATAAAAAGAAAATTTAGTCAAAGTGATGTGTGTCAAACATGGAAATAGAGAATATCCCTCCAACAAACTAAAACAGTTTTAATAAATTTTGTTTATGGGTTAAGCTTTTAACACAATGCTTTTTCCCTTAAGTTTAGTATTTATTAAATATATCCAGTGAGACAAATCAGTATTTTCCCTTTCACTTCATTTATACTTTTATGAATTGAGGAATATTCTATCCTACCCAGTAGACTGTGAAATGAGACTCATATAAGAGCACTAAGATTCTTCAGTGAAATTTGGCATATAAAAGTAAACCCACCAATTTGGACAACCTTTGAAACAGGAATTATTTATCCAGAGAGCAAGTACAAAGATATCAAAGAGTTCTAGTCTACACTGATAACTTGAAAAAGCAACATCTAATTGGCAAGAGCACAGTTAGGTCTGATGCTCTGCCCAAACCTTGGCCAACAAAAATGCAAAACACCAGCATATGTATTGTTCATTTATTTGAAGCAGGCAATGTCTTACTGCACGTAAGAAGATAATGCTGATTTGTTTCACAAGGTGCTTTCAATGTGTGTCACTCAGTAATGGTTCTGGCACAGTACTCATTTTGGATAGGTAATGAATGTACTCCCACAGAAACAAAACTTATTTAGTACTGATCTTTTTAGTGGATAAAATGTTTAGAATGACTTAAATTAATTTCTGTGTAGCACATTAAGTCAAACAAATGCAATGAACATTTTACCTCTCCATATAAATGCTTCCCACTGTAAAGAATTTGGTTTCCACTGCAAAAATTAAGCTTTGAATGCTCAGGTCATCACTGACACAAACACTGTAGTCTTTGGACTACCCTGGTTCCATCAAGTACCAACAGGAATAAAAACCCCACAAGTGTAGCAAACTGTCACCACTTGCACCCCCTTCATAAATTATTTGTGCTTACTGATAAATACAATGGACTTCAGAGGCTCCATTCAAGGCTTGCAGCACCGCTCTGCAGGCCAGGAGAGTTTCAAATGCAGCCTAGAGAATCTGAGGCATTTGTAGGGCATGTATTTAATTCAGTTTTGTATTGAAAAGAGATTCTTGCTTGATGAACCTATCCTGCACACCACTGGCATGGGAGTTAGCTAAGTCACAGCACTGGTAACAAACACCTGTGAGAGTATCTGGTAGTAGCTTAGTAAAGACCATCATTTGTTTATCCCACCTACAGCAGGAATACAGTCTAACCATGCTCTGTTAACTAGCCCTACTCACTCCTTTTCCCATCTAAAGAATTACAAAATGGACAGAAAGATGGCACCTTTTACATCATACTATTCTTAAGGACAAACAATGCCATTGTCAAAATTCTTCACCTTTGTGTTATACCTTTTCCTTCAGAGTTTATGAGGCAATTCCCCTGCCAAACAAATGTTAGGGATCTGTCTGTGACAAAGGAATGTTACCTCATCACTAAGCTAGGTCAGCAGCTTAGATAGTCCAGGTTGACCTGACAGCAAAGGGACAGTTCTTTTCTAGATAAAGAATAAAAAAACCAGCAAGATGCTGCATCCCTCATATCACTGGGGGAGGAAGAAGGACCCTAACTCTGGACAGAGAAAGACAGAGACAGACGTGGGGAAGATTTCTAATTCTTCTTGCTGTCTATACACAATTTATAGGCTCAGCCTAACTGATAAACCTCGAAGCCAAAGCTTCAAGATCATAAATATGAGGTCAAGAATTATCTCCTTAGATGACTCTCTCTTATTTACATGCCTGGTGATGGGGAAGGGAAGGAAGATGGAAGTTATATATAAATCCAATATGCACAAGTTGTTTTCGAAACTCAGGGGTTTTGCTTTTTGTTAATGTGCCTATAAACTTACTAGGGTTTCCTCACTGTTTTTCCTCCTAGGATGCCATCACAGCAAAAGCATGAACGTTTCCAGCTCTGCATCAGGCTATGCCTGTGCATGAGCAGCAACACCTGCCTGTTCAACCAGCATTTGTCTATCCCTTCGACTGCTCACGTGACGTTAGCGGTGTGCTCACCACTGACTGGAAACCTTTAGTGCAGAGGATCATCAAAGACCACAGAGCAGCCTGGCTTACCCAAGTCTTGTTTATCTCAGTGGTGACTTCCTGACAACTTGGGTGCAGAGGGACCCATTTGCCATTTTGGAGCAGGTGTAACCTTTTTTATATGCTGAAAAAAAACATTTGCGGTACTAAAGCTTGTTTAAATATTTTTAATCAATATGAATAGAAAATTATATATAGTCTGAAAATTCTGCCTTCCCACCAGGCTTTATAATTGCTATTATAAAATGTGGTAAGTCTATAGGAAAGTGATTACAAACTGGAGATATCAGTAGAAGACAAGATATCACAAGGACAAAGCAAGCTATTTAAAAGAGACATTAAACTTTAGGGAGATATACATTTGTCTGGATAAAGTAGCTAATGAAACTATGAATCCTCTGTATCAAATGATAGGTATGTTGATTTAATGCATATTTCCAATAATTACGAGGGACTCAGCTTCGAAACTTCTTTATGTTTCAAATAACAATTGCAGACATGAATGTGGTACTAAAATGACTATGTGCTGTGAGAACTATGCTTAAAGGTTCGGGGTTTGGCTTTGAGGTTTTTTTGTCAATGCATTTAAGTCTGCTGGGCATTTCAGTACAGTGAAGGCTGACCTGCAGAACATCTTGTGCCCTTACAAACAATTACCCATCCTACATTTTCTCGTATGGTGTAAAATAGCACATCTAGCAGCAACACAGGCTACATAAGCAATCCAACAGCATGACTGGGGGTAGGAGTTTATGTGTCAAGGTGCTGGCACTGCAGGGGTTGCAGGGGTGGTGCCTGTGAGAAGCTGGGAATAACCTGCTCTGGACACAGATGGTTCCAGTGGAACCACTGCAGGGCACATCTGAGCCCAACACTCAATACAGTGGTGCCTCAGGGAAAGTGTGTGTAAGAAAAGGAAAAAACACTGCCTAGCAAGTGAGGAATACAGGAACTGACATTCCTCATCCCCCTGCACCACTCAGGATTGGGTGGTAATGGAGTCAGGAGCAAGGGAGTAAAGTTGAGCCTGGGAAGAGGATGGGAGGAGGTGAAGTTTTAATTTTTGCTTTGTTTCCCACCACCCAAATCTATTTGATAGTTCAAGGTTCCTATTTTGCTTTATCTGCTGATCTCACACCAGAATGTGAGGTTGCATTTTCACTTGAGTACTCAAGTGCTCTTACAAACTGACAAGCTACAGTTAAAAAACACTGTCCCTCTCTGATCATCACACATTTTCTCACTTGGAAGTCAGAAGGTGTTTCTTCCATCCCTGGTAGAACTGGATCTTTCTTGGCCAGGTTCAAAACCAGTATACCATCAAAAATCCACTTTAATGAACTGCTTGATGTTGAGCAGAGGGAACAGAGCAGTTCAGTAAAAGGAAACACACCACAGGGCTGTTTAAATCCCCAACAGACTGATACTATAAACTAGATGAAAAATGGATCTTAACAGCAAGCTGAAAAATCAGTGCTACTAAACCTTAATAGTGGCTTTTACATTTAAAATGAGAACTCCATAAATACAAATGAAATGAGAAAGAAGACTAGGTTAACTTAATAGAATCTTGCCATTTACCTTGGCTAGATTATAATTAGTGAAAATAGTTCCAGAATTATTTGGTTTTGTAACCTCTTCAGGACTGATTCCAAGATCCTGATACTTTACATGAGGGGGTGGAAATCACAACTGTATGTCCATGAAAAAGCAAACCCGGAACAAGCAGAAACTTAAGCGGTTGAAAAAGAACCGTCCAGTCAAACAGGATAAAAAAATGCATATATATGTGTATGTGTATGCATGTATCAGAAAGCCTAAAGTCATTTCTGGCCAGCTGTCATCCTTGTGACCACTTCACTGGGTTCATCAAAGGAGCAAATGATGATTTTGAGGTTATTCTAAAAAAACTGACCTGAGCAAGAACTGCTGAGCTGTGCCTCTGAACTGCACTTAGTTCAGCACAGTGAATAAAGTGCACACATGAACTTACACAGATTGGGAGCTTTCCAATGTTGCAACTAGAAGAACTGTAAGCTGAACATCAGTAACAGGACAAATACAACCTATAGACAGCAAAGTTGTCTAAAGTCACGGATACTGACTGATTTTTAGACCAAGTATCACTTCTGCTGAAAATCATCTAGTAGAAAATTTGCCTTCTAAACACATCCAGTGTAAAATTTTAAAGTTGTTCTCAACAGTTCAATTATTTTAAAATATTTTAGAAGCTTTTGAATTTTCTTTGGTGTTTTGCGAGAAGCTCTGCATCTCTTGGAGGCAGAGTAAGAACAGTAAGAAAAGGCACTTTCCTCTCTTTAACAGATAACTTCTGCTTTCCACAGGCCTTTCATTCTTCAGGATATAAGAACCACAGATATATTTGAATGACTGCCCACGAAAAAATAACATTTTAATTAAATATATATTGCATGCATGCATACACGCAGGATTTTTAGTTGTCAACTAAATTGACAGGAATTAGTCTGTGCTTTTAGGTTCTTCTTGTTTGTTCTAAAGTGGCATTAACTGAAACTCATGACTATATAAAGACTCAACAGTGGTATGTAGTTAATGTGATACTTGCCTCCATCCATTTCACTGTAAATAAATGCCTGCTTCAAAGTGTTTATTGATTTAGGAAGCCCTCAGTGCCTGGATAGGTACAGACATTAGATACCTTATTTCTAGACGTAAACTTCCTTATCAGCCATTTTTGAGGCATGTTGGCTGCCTGTAAATTTATAAAATTGCTAATTGTGCTAATCTTTCCTGTGGATAAACAGAGAGCTTCAGTCTTCAGGTGCTGTCAATCTGATATCATTTACAAGCACTAAAGATAAATTTTGACTTACCTTTGATAATTTAGTTTCTATGACTCTTTCCATATTATTCCAGACAATAGGGCTATGCTTTCCACAAGAAGAAGAGTATATACAGAGACCCAATCAGATTTTGTCATCCCTAAGGCAGGGGACTGATGACCAAGATATCAGAAGGAGAGTCTTTCAACAGCAGTAGTATCTGAACGATGTATAAGGAAACAACTGGAACAAATAATTTTTAGGAAAAAAATGTGAGGTACTAATAAACATCACCATCTGACCTCTCACAATAGTGTAATAAGAATTATGCTCATAAATTAAGGAGTTTCTAAAAGAGTGGGATGTGGAGAATAATGTGGAAGGAATCGAAGAATCACACATAACAGGATCAGAGAGGTCAATACTTTACTACTCTTAATTCCTTTCCACATTACTCCAGACAATAGAGATGTTTAAAAAGCAGGTGTACAGAGAAGATGAACAGATTAAAAAAAAAAAAGATAAAAAAAAAGGAAAAAAAAAGGGCAATTCAGCTTCAGCACAGAAGATTGTCTGAAGAAAATGTATTGTAAAAGATGCATCAGCAGACAACTGGACAATTTCAAATTAGTGTCCAGAAAACGAACAAAGCAAAGCTCACATATTAATGAGACAAATTATAATAATTGATTCAATGACCTTTTCAGTCATACAACTATGATGGAGGAAGCAAACCTAAATGACTTCTTAACACATCAGCCTCCTCTTAGCACTCCAGTGAACTGGAATTTCTGAGAGACTGTAAAACACAGTTGTAACTTTTAAATAAAATGAAGTCTCTTAGAAGCAAAGAAAGTTTTGCAATACTATTCAGACACTGATGATGAAAAGGAAAAAAATCTATGCAGTGCAAAAAACCTCCAACATTAAAGAAAAAAAAGTTTTTTAAACTGGTGTTTATCAAAACACCAAGAAGAACCAGTTTGATGAAACACTGAAAAGGTTGCCCAGAGAGGTGGTGCATGCACCAACCCTGGAAGCATTCAAGGTCAGGTTGGACATGGTTCTGAGCAACCTGATCTAGTTGAAGATGTCCCTGTTTATTCCAGAGGGTTGGACTGGATGACCTTTAAAGGTCCCTTCCAACCCAAACCATTCTGTGATTCTATGATTATTTTTACATTGATGAGAACAAAACAAAAACAATGAACTTAAAGGATTCTGCTCCCCTTACCCCCATTCCATAATTTACTTCGAGGGAAATTTATGGCAATGCCTTCCTTTGCTATTTTTGTAGTAAGTCTAAAAGGCCAAATGACAAAGAACCAAGAGCACTTGGTATTTATGTGCTGTACTTCCATTAAGAACATATAAGATGTTTTCCAGTAAGAGGATAATTTATGGTAGGATACTATTGGATTTTGAAGCAGCCTAGGGGAGTAAACTAATAATACATAAAAATTTATATTGGGCTTGATTAGTATCATGGTACCTGTGAGATTTTGTTGCTAAAGGTACAAAGTGAAAGGCAGTTTACTATCCACAGGTAAGACTTGACAGCTTGTATAGAACCTTGTATCACTTAGGTCTATACAGTTACTGTATAGTTTCTGTACTAGTTGAAACCAAGAGAACTTAAGTAGATTAAGTGGAGGAAATAGCACTTGTGAACTCAATGGGTTTTGTTCCTTCAGACTTTTATGAGCTAAAAATCCCAAGACTTAGCATCTAAGATATTCGATACGAGATAAATCTGATGCCACACTTATTTAAGAAAATATTGTGGCAGTTCATACCATATTCTGCAAGAAAAATTGTCCAGGGAAGGAGACAGAGATCATAATGTGAGATTGCTCTATTAAATCACTGAATTCCTTGAGGTTCCACTACTGTAGCTGCATCATAACCATGCAAACACAGACTGTTTCCTGTCTAAGTGCTGCTCCATAAAAGAGTTCACTTATAAATCATGATGATCTGTAACTACCATGTATACTGCCAGAATTCCACCTCAAAGTACCTGCTTCGATGTTTCAAGTAAAGCACCTAGTACAGTTTTCCAGTTCTGATCATAAGAAGTGCAAGAACAGACCTTCAGAGACTGGTAGCTCATGGAAACAACTTCCTGTAACACAGGCTTCTTATTCACTGCATTGCAGCTTATGGGCAAATAGAGTGGAACAAAGAGTATTTCCTCACATTTTCCCTTCTGGTCTTCTGAAAAAGGAGTTATGGTTAGGCCCTTTTTTTTGGTACTTACTTAATAATAATTAAACTTTGATAAAAATGAACTCAACTGGGGTTGTTAGCTGATAAAATACAGTCATGATCCTAAAATCTATTCCACAGACATTTCCATTAATGACATCTTAGTGTGATGTCATAGCTTGTTGTCATGAGCTCCCTTACACTTCTGTTAAATAACTATCTATCTGCTTGAAAGAACATTATAGTTACAATCCTTCTCAACAACACAAGTCTATCTTTGGACTTACATCAAAAGATTGGGATTCATCTACCTTTAATATCCAGGGCTTAGTTTAACTTTACTACAGAAACTCTTCCCCTCACACCCATCAATCTAAGCACACTGGAAAAAAGATGTCTTTTGTTAAGTTAAAAAAATTTTGCAGTCCCAAACAAAGCAAAAGCTGTGTGCTTGAAGGATGGCTTCGAAGACGCTGAGGGAGAAAATTCCCTTCAATTTGTTCTCCTGGGGCTACACAGAATCTGGCCTTTCCAGGCACAGGTGTGTCAATGTACAAAGGTAAGTAAAACAGCACAAATGAAGCACAGGGGGTTTCAGGTCAGTAAAAGAACCTTAGTGCAATAACCACTTTTATTTAATAGAGAATTTCTTTTCTGATGTGTGGACCGCCAAATACGGGAACTGCCATGCCAAAAGGGAATAACTGAGTATGTTAAGCTGAATCAGTGTTTTACACTAAAAATTAGAAAAGCAATGTGAAAGTGGGTAGGTTGGTTATGATACTACCCAAACTTCTCTATATGGAGAGTTCCTATTTCACTTATGAGACAATTGAGAAAAAAGAAGTGTTAGTTACTATTATGACAAAACTTATCCATAGGGCGTATCGATGACATTCTTAGACAAATGTGTAGACCAACGTTGTTTTGTAAGAAATGTATAGCCCAGTTCAGTCAGTCACTATTGTTAACTTTCCTATAACAAACACGGGTGATATTGTAAAGTTGAAGAAATAAAATCTTGCCAGTGCTACGTAGGGGACTGTCTAGTAATGTGCCTTCAGGTAAGATTCTGGCAGGGAAAAGAATTGCCAGGTTAACAGATGTGTATAAAGACTGGAATGGAAGATGAGAAGAAAGAGAGAAGGAGTCTGTTATGGAGAAAACTTGAAATAAGTAAAAGAACTGAGACCTTCCATGATATATAAATGAAGTGGAATTACTCTGTATATCCCTGAAAACGAGTGAAATTTGAAGCTGAAAGTAACAGGTGCTAATGAAAGACTGCAAACTAGAAATGACAGTTGAGAGAGGGGGGAAAAAGTGTATAAAGGCAGACCAATATGGCATAAGTTGAGATGGAAGAGGCAAAAGATACAGAGAAATATTATAGTGAAGAGGCCTGAGAAGCTTCTGTAAGTGCTGCAAACAGAACCACCGACAGTGGTAACTGCATGGAGGTTGGGCACAGGAACACTGAGTGGGACCTGCAGAATGGAGGTCTGCAGAATGGTAACAGGAAAGGAGGGCCACGACAAATTTGGGGAAAAATGCTGTAATCTTTTTACAAAGTTGAACTTGACGTTTCTTGCAAGACAACTATTAGTGTGAAGGAAAGTACACTGTATCTCATTACCTCCAGAAGAGTAGCTGAAACAGAAGAAATGGATACAGTTGCTCAGTGAGAACATAAAGAAGAAAAATGAGAGAATCTTAAACAAAAGCATAGAAACTATCACTTAAAAAAGCAGTGGCTGAGGTACAGATAATCTGAGTAACACAAGAGAAGAAAAGAAAGGAGTGACCTTTTTATTAAAGAAACAACAGTAGCTTAACTGAATGGGTATTTTATTTGAAAGGATGTCTCTAAGTAATTAGACACTTGGATATTTCCAGGGTATCAGAGACATCTGGAAGGGAATCGAAGCTGTTGGTATGTTTATACTGGATTTACTTCTTTATTTAAAAAGCATATAAAAGCCAAATTGACACAGAACTTTAAGTAATTGGATTAGGAAATCTGAGTTTTTGAAGAAGCATAGTACTGATAGGAAGTTATTAATTTTAAAGAAAAAATATTAAAACTAACAAAATTTTTTTGTTTTGGTCTCCTACTCTGGCAACGAAAGCATCAGAAAATTGATTGGGTCTTCATCTGTGCAGGCTGATTAAAGCATAACCCTATTGTCTGGAACAATATGGAAGGCAGCTAGAGGAAATAAAATCCACAGAAAACAAAACACACTTAGTCAAAAAATATACATACGTATCAAGATATTGATGTCTTATGCAATAATTACAATGAAATATTAAAACACAGAAAAGAGTCACATGTGAAAACTAGTAAGGTTTTGCTATTAAACAGTTCAGCATTGTGCCAGGGATTGCCTATGAAACATAGGGGAGTGCTGATGATGCTGCACTACGTCCTTACTCAACTGCTTTGACAGACATTTCAACCCTGACAGCATTTTTATTTGCTTTACTTTATCAGGCACGGAAGAATTAAGCCAAAGATTGTATTAAAGTGGAAAATTCTTTGGTTTTTTTCAGTTTTATTACGATCAAACCAGCGTAAGCTCATGTTGAGTAACATTCAGAGGGATTTAAGACTCAGTACCTAAATGCACAACAATCATACATTCTACTAGCAGTTTAGCTAAACTGCGTGCATTTATAATGCTAACAAAGTTTTTAGTGAAAGATTATTTTTGAGCTCTTGTTTTGCAGGCCAGGTTGTGTCACAAGAACAGAACTCTGCAGTACAACATGCATCATACTAAATAACTTCGAAGGAAAATTTCTTACCTCCAGCAACTAGCCCAGACTCTCCTAATTGAATTGCTACCCCGAAGCCACCAAGCTTTACTGGGGCTGAATTCTCTTTTGAGGCAAGGAGTACACAGTGCGGCTGAAAAGAAAAAAAATCCAGACAAATTATTATATTGTTTGAGAAATAAAATTTGTATTTTAGAACTTATTTTCATAAATTTGCAAACAGAAGCTAAAAGTTTGTGTGGTTTGTTTGGATGGTTGGGTTTTTTTAAATCATGTCTTAATTTCAGACTTGTTTTTCCCTCTCTGCCATAGACTCCTCTTTCTGCATTGTTTTCCTTTCTATTGTCCCAGGCACAGCAAAATCCTTTCAGGACTTACAGAACTTGCAAGGAACACAAAGTGAAATCATACTGAAGTGGAGATAAAAATTCATGCCTATAATTTCTTACCTGGTATTACTTTTTCTTTTTACCTTCCCCCTTAAGCCTTACACTGTTTCAATTCTCCAGCAGAAATATCCTGACTATGACAGACTTTGTGGGATTTTATCCTTCACAGAGAACAGAAACCACTACTTTGAGCCTTAATCACAGAATTCAGTGATCATTTCTCAAATGCAGGAAAGAAAAGGAACTTCCCTGTGATGTTTCTAATAAATATTGTAATGAAGGATATTGTTTTGGTTTCTAAACTGCATTTCAGGCACAGTCATTCATATCCTCGATTTTCCACAAATAAGAGTGAGGTGTAACATACGAAAATGAAATAATATTTTACAACAGTCTGGATAGATACTGGCTGGTGTAGGAGGAAGTAACATCATACAAAATCTATTAGAACACAATTTAGTATTTAACACACATACCAAAACCATTGCATTTAATACAGAACAACTTCCTGCATTTACTTAAAGCCTCCCTTTTAAATACCATATTATTTAAAAGGAAGAATGTCAACTTCGTATACTACTTCCTGAGAATATGTTAGTGCTTAAATTACAAAACTAGGAAGTCAGTGCACAGGAGGTATGAGAATTTCAATCTGACTACCTGTAAAGTCATCATCTGTAACCACCCACGTCTTCTTTTAAAACAGTTTCAATTGTATGAGAGTGAACACCTTCAAGACAATGCTCTTGAGATCTTCATTAAATTTAGGCCTCCCTATGTCAGGTCTTCTAGAATCCACTTTCAAATGTCCAGTTTATAAATGTAATTTTCAATTCCTTACACCCTATTCAAAACAGTATTACCAGGTGGTATTATTGCTGCACATTGTATTTCACTTCTGCCTTACTGAAATGGTTAAGCTGCACATTTTGGGCACTTTAATATTCTCTCATTGCTATCATTTTCAGTGAAAAAGATCAACCTCAAATTTCCAGCTGCAGGCAAGGAGCAAGGTAGATGGGAGAACTACACCAACTGTAGTGTTGATCTATCTTTATCCTACAGTTGGAAAAGTGACACTACTTCCACGACAGTGCTGAGACAGCAGGCTGTACCAACATCATTATCATCCAAAAAGCCACCGACAGTGCTCACCAGAAACAAAGCTCCTGAGAAAAAAATTAAGATCTCCAATTCAGAGTGAAACTCTGAGAAGATTTTATTATAGAACCTCTCCCGGCAAAGCCCAGATAAACCGAGTTTTGCTTGTTAAAAATGTCTTTTTAAAAAAAAACAAAACAGTTGCAACACTAGTTAAACTTCCCCTTGTTGCCAGTTGTACCGTGTCAGCTGATGTTCATCACTTTCATAGAGAAGCTTTCTAATAAGAGGACCTGCATGTTACTCCTCCCTGTCTTCACCAACAGTTCTGAAAATCAGCAGAAGTTCTTAACACATAAATGGTAAGTGCCTTCTTTTATACTTAAGCCGGAGTAAAACAAATTTCTATTGAAGTTTCTCTTAACTGCAAAGGTGCCACTGACCATTTCTTAAATATAGCTTCATTTTAACATGCTGCTTGCTTATGAGTGACACAACTTATGACAGTGAAAAGTTATGTTTCCAAAGCATCTGCAGTGTAACCGATGCTTCTCTCTTTCTATTTGATCTAAACTTGTCACTGCTTATGCAAATCATGATGTCAGGCATTTCTATAGGAAAGCAACAAACAAGAAATCATAGCAGTAGAGAGGCTTCAAGATGTATTTGAAAGCACCATGTTTTAAAACTGGCCTTTTAAAATTGCTTCTTGCCCTGATAATATCAAACGGCAAATATGAAAACAGCTATTTTTGAAACTGCTAACATACTCTACAAGTTTAATGCAATTGTATGGTCAGATAACACGGGATGTTAAAATACTTCAGACTGTCCTCTCAGTAGTTCAGATCCTGTATGTACATTAGGTCCTCCTAAGAATTTTACCTGAAGTGTTGCCATTTTCACTGCTGTAGCTGTATCACACACTTAAATGTAAATTTGCATTTTTAAGACCTAGCATGCAAATTGCATAGCCTAGACACAGACTTTGCCTAAAACCTACTTTAAGGTTATGCATATAGCAGAGTTTTCTTGTTGGTTTGTTTGTTGGTTTTTTTTTGTAACAATTGCCAGACAACAAAGTTCAGAGAACCAAAACCACTTCTGACATTTTTGTGAGATTAGGGGGAAAGAACCTTTCCTCTGTAAAAAAATAAAATTCTAAAGAAACTTTTTTATGGAGTCTTTTGTTGCTATGATAAACAAGTTGAAGAAAAAAATTTATCATTACAAATCAGTCTTAACCATCTCTCTAAATGGTTTAGTGCACTCTGTTCTAACCACACACTTTTTTGGTTTTCCTTCCTTGGTCAAAACTGACTTTTATCTTCCAGATAGTACCTTCCTGGTCAGCAATAAGCTCAGTGAAATTAAAACCTTTGAAATGAAAATAAGGAAAACAATGAAAACAAGGAAGACTTGAAAACAATCTGTTACTGCATTAATGTAATTCCCAGTTAATACCAGTTTATTTGTGTAATACTGATGTGTGAACAGTCAAGAAAAGGAAAAAAACACTTAAATTTATATGAAGATATAGATTATTAAAGACAAGCTACTGTAATAGTACTGGCTCATGGTGTTATAACAGATTACATAGCCAAAGAAATATTAATTCACAACTGCTTTTCTAATTGAAAACTACTGACTTGCATGTGAGAGATCCTGGGTGCTTATTTAAAACTAACACCAGTGAGTTTAGACTTGTTTTAATATATTTCTATGTACTTTATATCAACACCGAGAATACTTCACTTAGCTACACTTACCTGTCCTTGCATCTTAAAAAGTTTTCTTAGAAAGACTAATCCTAAAAACTAAACTTAAAAAAATTATTTGTACTTGCAGATAAATCAAAATAAATAAAAAAAAAAAGATTTCTTGACTGTGCAGCAAAACTTAATAGCTGATTTTTAAAACAGCACAAGACAGTAATACAGATGCAATTATACTACCAGTTATCTATTTGAGTACTCTATACCCTCTGTTCTTGCCTACATATTATTCTAGACTTACATTGTATCATGATATCTGGCTGCAAGTCCTTCTACTCAGCTACAGCAACACTTTGGCATATTTACTTCCTTTAGTTACTGCCTTTTATGTTTATATTATGTTAGACTGTATGCAATGAAGCAAACAGACACAAGAAGATGATCCTATGGAGATCTAATTCTTAAAATTTCTCTTTGTTTCTTTACAGAACAGCTAAAAAACCCTCAAAAATGATGGCTGCAGCTTCAGCTGATTCACTGACACACAAAAACTTCTGGAGTAACCAAACCAGCATGGCCATAAATGCCTCAGAAATTCAAAACAATGACAGTTGTGCCTTAGACGACAACTCGCTGTCACTCACTTTGATAGTTTTTTATTCTATTATTTTTGTTGTTGGATTGGCTGGAAATATTACAGCCCTGTTTGCCTTCCTGTGCATTCATCAGAAAAGGAATTCTATCCAAGTTTACTTGCTAAACGTGGCCGTTGCAGACCTTCTGCTGATCTTCTGTCTTCCCCTCCGAATACTCCATCACGCCAACAAAAACATTTGGATGTTTGGACGGATTTTATGCAAGATTGTAGGAACTCTGTTTTACATGAACATGTATATTAGCATAGTACTGTTGGGACTAATCAGTCTAGATCGTTATATAAAAATAACTAAGTCTGTGAAGCGTCCTAAAATGTTAACTCCGACACGAAGCATTCAGATTTGTTGCATCGTGTGGGCAATTGCACTAACAGGATTTACAGTAGTAGTTGCACCATCTTTCTTTAAGAGTGAGGACAGCAATTCTACTCTGTGCTTTCATTACCGAAGTAAACAGAAAGCAAAGACAGAAGCGATTTTAAATTATATCACGGTACTAATTTTTTGGATAGTTTTTTTCCTCTTGATCCTTTCGTACGTTAAAATCGCCAAGAACCTTCTGAAAATTTCGAGGAGAAGATCAAATTTTCCCAATGCAGGAAAATACACCAAGACAGCAAGAAATTCCTTCATTGTACTCATCATTTTCACTGTCTGTTTTGTTCCTTATCACATGTTCCGGTTTGTCTACATTACATCACAGTTACAAAACCCCTCCTGTTATTGGAAGGAGATCATTCACAAATGCAATGAGGTGATGCTCATATTTTCATCATTTAACAGCTGCCTAGACCCAGTTATGTATTTCCTCATGTCCAGAAGCGTCCGTAAGGCTGTATTCCAACTTATTTGCAGAAAAATTCATGGAGAGTCCAGCCTAAATACGGAAAGCACTTCGGACATAAAACTTGGACAATACACACAGGAGAGATTATCTACTATCACTCCCCACTCAAGTTATTCAAGGAAGAAGTTTGTGGTTTGACTGTTTAGATGAATGGATTTCCCTCTATTGCTCCAGGGCATCGATTGCAGATCATGAAATGCTAAACTGTACAGCTACTAATCCTGCCTCTTTCTTCCTGGTCACAAAATGAGAAGTCTTGCTTCTGGTTGTGAAAACGAGAAGTTACTTTTCACAAGTATTTTGCTCTTGTTTATCCATGAAAACAAATTAGGAAGTTCTCGGACATCCTCTGTTGGACTAAACTAGAACACTAACTCTTTAAGGAGATTTCCACGAAGGGGCTTGAACCTGTATAAGGAATCTTGTATATATACATTAATATTAGTAATTTGTGTATGTAAATAATAGATGAATTTTGCAAAAAGTAAATTGTGCCCTATTTGAAAGATCTATATAAACCATTACAGATTTTATATAACTCCCTGTTTTAATAGGTTTCAAAGAGATCAGTATTTTGACTACATCTATAAATGTATTTTATTGAAGAAAATATTTTAGAATTTAGCAGCATACGTGGCTTGAAAATGAAGAATACAACAGCCATTAATTCAGTTATAATTACAGAAGATACACTTAGTTTTATTAAACAGCAAAATTAAAATATTCAAGCCTCCTAAAACCCTTATTGTATTTTCAACAGTTTAATGAATGTCAAGGTCGAACATGTAAGGAAAAGCAAGCAATGCTTTCAGAAAATGAGCAATTAATGAAGGAGAGATGATACAGAGGTATTTTCAATTACCTAAGATTTATTTCAAACTCTTACAAATTTGGTGGCTGCAGCTACACAAAGTAGTTCAGCAAGGCACATAAACTCAGAGAACTGAGCACAGAGGGCAGCCTGGCTCAGTCACTGTTCTACTTGCAGATTTCTAAAGCCACACATTTCAGCTGCAAGCTTGTGATTAAAATAATCTTGGTAACTGCTGATGCTGTGTGAACAGCAATGTAACAGCAATGCCCCACAGATACAGCTGGACTCTCAGATTAAAACTAAACAGGCTTATGTATTTAGGCACAAACAAATCCCAAAGTGCAACAGTTTTTAAAAAACAGGGAGCTGAAGGTGGGGGTTGTCTGGCCCAAAGATGACTAAAGCAGCAGTTATGCCATGAACAATTTAAACGTCTGGTGTAACAGGACAGAGAGGTGAACGAAGTACAGGCTACATGCTAAGGTCCATAAAAGAAGGATTTATTGTCTTGACACATACAAACAATATAGTTCAAGTAAGCAGGTGTAAAGAAGTTGGTTTTAACATGACTACCAGTAACTTCTCTAATGGATCACATGAATTTAATGTCAAATCTGTGCCCAAACGTGGATTTTTACTAATTCATTATAATATTCTGGTTTTACAGAAGTTATTCATAATACTCTTACTGAACAAACTAAATATAAGACTTCATCTCTGCTAGATATAAACTCGATTTAATTTTGATGTGATTTTACATAACTTAGATTTGGTGAAAATGAGTATAAACATGTTAAACCAATTACAATGACTAGCCAATCTATTTCGTTTTCTTTTTTTTAAAATAAAAAATTGTGGGGATTTCTTAATCTCCAAGAGAAAGATTCCTATAAACATGTAATTTCGTAAAGGTGCAATGGTAACTGCGTTTTTTCTTAAGCACTTCAGCATACAATGAAGGCATTTGTACAATAATTTCTGGCTGATTCTCACAATAATTGCATTTCATGATCTTTTATCTATCATCTTGTCATCCTATGATATGTATGCTTCTCGTGGTTCTCTGTTTGTACAGTGCAATTCTCCTATGCAGTACTGCAGTTGTACATAGTTACATCAACTTTGGTAAGTCTAATAGAGTTTATAAACCATAATTTCACAAGATTCATATATTATCATTCTTTGTCTATAGTTATTCTGTGAGCAGTTGATTGATGACACTGACCAGCAGGCTGGGGTGAGGGTATGGGCTGGGGAACACAGAACAGAACACACACAAATGACATGGTGCAACTTGAACAAAATATAAATTCTAAAATTCTTTTGAACAAACCATTCAATTTAAACCAGAATTTTCATTTACAAGGACTTCAACTCATGGACACAGCACCATTGCAAAACCAGACTTAGATATCTTCAGAACATCAAGTAATAGTACAGTAATGCTGCAAATCCAGGCTCCATTAAATAAATCAACTCTACAGCTCAGAAATGGAAATTGGGAAGGGAGCAGGTCTATAAGAAAGACTATAAGAGCAGGAATGGCACAGAAGAGGGAAACAGTTATGACTTCATGATCTCCACAGAGTAGCAGTTAGAACAAAGAAACAACCCCAAAAAGCAACCAGACAAATGAAAACCTTTTGGATTTCCGCAACTACATAAATCAGTGCTTCAAGATGTTAAAGGCCAGATGTATCAGCTGGCTCAGAAAGGGATCTGAAACTAGACTGCACTATCATATAGGAAGCAATTACTACTGACCAAAAAACAAAAGCAGGTATCTTTACTGTTTTTAAAAAATATTTAATCCTTACATATTTTTTTCTGCGATCAATTTTCGCAAACTTGAGGGTAACGTGCCAGGCTTTGCAAAACCATATTACTGAAGAGCAAATGGTACTGAAACAACCTGGGAGATGTCACCTGACTGACATGTCAAATGACCATATAATTAGTCACTTTAATAATGTGTCTTACTTCTCCTCTTAGAAGGAGATAATTCCTAAGAATTATCAGGGTCAACTACAGCAATTTCCTGAGTCTTCAGGTAAATTTCAAGATGAAAATAATTCTATTTATTCTTCTTTTCGTAATTAAAGCCTAACTGAATGCACATCTCATAATCTGCACAAAATTTTGTTTTCCTTTTTATTGAAATCTCCAACACATCTTTGAATTTCATTTGCTGTACCAGAATGTCACCTCTTTTTTTAGTATGCAAAAATGGGTCCATATTCTTCATTAGCATAAATACTAGTTAGAAAATGGATATAAGGTATATATGCTGCCTAGCTACTTATTTACCTTTTGGGACTTGACATATACATTAATAGCTATGTTGTGTTACACATATTCCTTAAAATAAATGGAAAACATAAGCAAAGAAACTACACTGTTTACCAGACACAAGTTTATAACTTGAATCATAAACGTGTTAGAGTGTACCTGGTTTGAGTGAACAGCTGTGCTGGTTTTGGCTGGGGTAGAGATAGATTTGGCTGGGATAGATTTCTTCACAGTAGTTGGTACTGGCTGTGGTCTGGGTTTGTGATCAAAACAGTGTTAATAACACAGGGATGTTTTAGCTACTGCTGAGCAGCACTTGCACAATATCAAAGACTTCTCTGCCTCTCAGAACACCCACCAGAGAGGACACAGAGGGTGCACACGGAGCTGGGAGAGGACACCGCTGGGACAGCTGAGCCCTGCTGACCACAGGGACATCCCAGAGCACCTGGTGTCAGGCTCAGTAACAAAAGCCAAGCAGGAAGTTTGCCAGGGCTGCCATTTCTCAGGAATTCGCTGGGCATCGGTCAGCTGGGTGTGAGCATTTGGGGTTTCCTTCTATCACTTGTTTTTCTTGGTTTTTTATATCTCTCTTTTCTTTGTCTTTAAACTCATTACACTCTCTTTATCACAAACCATGAGTTTTCTCACTTTTACCCTACCAGTTCCCCCTCTCAGCCCAGGGGAGAGAAAGCAAGCGAGCATCTGCATGGGGTTTAGGCGCCTACGGGGATGAAACCATAATAACCCTCTTTGGCACCCAACATGGGGCTCAAAGGGTTTGAGATAATGGCAGATTTGACCATAGTGTGTCAGAAGAGAGGAGGGAGCACCAGAACAGCACTGCTGTTCTGCAGCAGAGCAGCCACAAGAACGAGGGGGGGAAGAGGCAAAAGTCACAAACAAGTTTTCACACCTTTACCCTTCTGATTCTCTTTCTCATCCCAGTGAGGGGGAGCGAGCGAGAGGCTGTGTGGGGCTTACCTGTCTACCAGGGTTAAACCACAACTTCAAGTTTCATTTTCACACTGAAATTAACTGTAATTATGGTTTCAACCTGCAAAATGGTGTTTTTCATGAGGGTATACAATTATCCATTATTTTGATAGCACAACATCGGAAAATTTAATTGAATTACTTCCCTCATGATATCAGTCAATGAAACCATAAAAGAGGAGTGCAGCTTACATCACTGATAAACAAGGAAGAATTACATTATTCCCAGAACTGGGAAGTTCACATATGGAAGCTTTAGTTTAATGCTTTCTGACAGCATGTACAGAACCAGGACAGAGAGGAGGGAGATGTGTTGTACAAAGTGTACAGAGAAAAAGAAAAGTTGATAATGTTCCACCAATCCAAAATGTATTTTCTTTAGCACTGTAAACCTTCTGCCAGCCTTTTTTCCATCCCTTGAACAAAATCCCAAGTACTCAGGGCTCTGTGGAATCCAAGAGAGCTGAGAAAGTGCTAAAAAGCTGTTGCAATGTTCACTGATCGTAGAGTGGATTGGTAGGAAAACTCTGAGAAGAGTTGTTGTTCAACAGACATTGTGAGAGTTAAGCCATTTTGTGAGGGAAGTAAATCAATCAAATTATCAAAATAATTGATTTGTCTGTCCCCATGAAAACTGGGGGTAAGGGATGAAGCTGGAAAAAGCCTTAACACTAACTACACAGTTAGAGTGGGAAATGCAGAAATAAGAACATCAGTTGCAGAGAAATGAATAATTTTCTACTGTTGTACTGCAAAGTGAGAAACAAAATGAGGAGTAAATGGTAAGTCTTGGTTCCTTTAAGTTTGCATACAGTAAGTAGTATACCTCTGCACCTATTATAAAACAAGGCCAACTTCTTCATAGAACTCTCAAACCACAGATATAAGTGACTGTGTGTTAAAATCAAAAATATACTTGCTATTCCTTACATAAAAATTCTCACTAGGTAAAGATGAAAACACAAACATGGTAAACAACAAATTAAAACTCTGAAGAAAAGACAGGATCATTTTTGTCAGAGGGTACAGAAGTGTTCTTTATCAGTAAGGAATGATTTTTGCAGCTGTGCTGGTTGGTTTGAGCTTAAACCGCGATAGCAGCCAAAAGAAGCTACCTTTTAAAGTATCAGTTTTGCTTTTACTGCAGTGTTTTAGATTTTTATTTTTGCTTTATTACTTTTGCATTTTCACAGAAGCTTAAGAAGAAACTGGAAAACCCAAACAGCTGTTATACAAAAACATATTTAACTTGAAAAACCATAAATTATAGTATGGTGCAGAACAACAGAGAAAGCTTCCTATTTGTCTCTGATGATCAACACAGTTTTCATGTTAAAAACCAATTTCTGAAGTTAACAGTAAAAATCCTCATGAGCAATACATAGACAGTGCTTTTTTATAAGCAAATATAGTTGTAAAGACCTCTGGGAGATGTACAATGACAGTAACATTAAAAGACCTGAAGTGTAAGCTGGAAGATTATTTTTATTAGTATTGCCATCCTCAAGCTAAGTTTTCCATACTAAAAGACGTTGCTTGGCTTGTGTTTTGCCTGTCCAGGTAAAACAATTACCCAGACCCTGTGAAACACTTAACTCTGCACATTGTACGACAACCAAGGAATTGAAACTGTGAGTGCAACATATCCCCATTTCTATATCCTTAAAGATACCACAGAGCTGCACTGCACACACTTATAATTCAGCAAACAACATGGGAACTTTCATTTGAGGTCTTGTTTTGCTGAACCACAAGGGAAGTTTTGAAAACTGGTGAAAATAAATTATCGGTGAACACCAGAGACCTATGTTAAATCTGCCCAATATTTTTATCTTCACTGATTCAGCACAATGCTCAACTCGAGCAGATTTAAACAGGAGCTTAGACGATTTCGCTTTGATAAGCACTTCTTACAGTATTAAATACATATACTGATTATAGAGAAAATCCTCATTAAATCATGACAACAAAAGTGCTGTGCACACACTGGGTCACCCCTGCATGGAAAGCTGACAAGCAGGCAGAGGGGAATCATGGTGCTCTACAACAACTCTCCTGATACAAGTGTCCAACTGGAAATGGTTATTGTGCAGTGCATCTGTCTTAAAGAGTTTATGCAGTCAAAAATACCTTTCAATTTGAATGTTTAAGGAAAAAAAAAACATTCCCATCAAAACTAAGCACCAAAAGTCAAAGTCCTAGGCAAGCTACTTGGTAAATGATTTTTCTAGAAAGAAGACATGGATTGGACTTGTATAGTAGCCAGTGCACCTTAAGAGACTTATCCTGGTATTAAATGCAATACAGTGGGATCTTGGGCCTTCTACAGTACAGGCACCTGGACTGCTACAGAGGCCAGAAGTAACCAAGCTGCTGCCTCCTTCCATCCCACAAGGAGCAACTGCTGCCAACATATTTCATACTCAGCTGTACAGCAGGAACTGGTTATAACATGTGACATGATAGGTATGGGTTATAAATGGCCAACTGAAACATCTTTCACAGAATGGGTCACGTTGGAATGAACCACAGTGGGTTTCATCTGGTCCAACCTCCCTGCTCAAACAGGGTCATCCCAGAGCACATGGCACAGGATGGTATCCAGATGAGTCTGGAATATCTCCCATTAGGAAACATTCCAGTGAGGGAGACTCCATAACCTCTCTGGACAGTCTGTTCCAGTGCTTGGTCACTGCACAGGAAAGAAGTTCTTCCTCATATTCAGGTGGAACTTCCTGGGCATCAGTTTCTGCTCGTTGCCTCTTGTCCTGTTGCTGGGCCAAGCTTGCTCCATCCTCTGACACCTCCCTTCAGATACTTGTGTACATTGATGGGTTCCCCTCTCAGTCACGTCTCAAGGCTAAACAGGCCCAGCTCCCTCAGCCTTTCCTCATTACTGAGGTGCTCCAGTCCCTTGATCATCTTTGTCACCCTCTGCTGGACTTGTTCCAGGATCTCCAGGTCTCTCTTGTGCTGAGGAGCCCAGAACTGGACACAACACTCCAGGTGATCCTCACCAGGGCTGAGCAGAGGGGCAGGATCACCTCCCTGACCTGCTGGCAATGCTCTTCCTAATGCGGCCCAGGATCCCATTGGCCTTCTTGGTCCCCAGGACACACTGCTGGCTCCTGGACAGCTTGTTGTCCATCAGGACCCTCTAGTCCTTCACAGAGCTGCTTTCTAACAGGTCAGCCCTCAGCCTGTCCAGGTACCTGGGGTTATTTTCTCCAGCTGCAGGGCCCTGCACTTGCCTTTGTTGAATTTCAGAGAGTTCTTCTCTGCCCATCTCTCCAGCCTGTCGAGGTCCTTCTGAAGGGCTGTGCAGCCCTCTGGGGTATCGGCCACTCCTCCAGCTTTGTGTCACCAACAAACTTCCTGAGGAGGCACCTCCCACTTCACCCGTCATTGATGAGTAAGTTAAACAGTCCTGGGCCCAGTATTGAACCTTGGGGGACACCACTACTGACAGGCCTCCGACTACACCCCATGCCACTGACTAAAAAACTCTGGCATCTGCTGTTCTGCCAGTTCTAAATCCACCACTGTTCACTCATCCAGTCCACACCTCAGTTTGCCTGTGAGGACGTTGTGAGAGACAGTGTCAAAGCCTTATAAATACCACAGGCAACAGTCAATAACCAACCAAATAACAATAATAACAACAATTAAAAAACCCCTGCTTATGAGAATGGTTCACACCACTCGTAGCAAAATTTCAGGATATGCATTCTTGTAACTAAACCTCAATTGAACATCACAATAACAAGGACTTCTAAGACTATGTAAGAGACTATTAAACATTTAATAAATACAAGACCCTTTCTGTTAGAGCAAACTTTAATATAACCATACATTCAAACATGGAGAAAAACCCAAAAGGTATAATTAAATCTAACAAGACAAAGACTTAAAGTACATGCAAACTAATTACAGCATTACAACCTAATTACTAATACTCTACAGCAAGTAAATTTAATTGTAAATGAATTCAGCTATGCATTCTGAATTCAGCCAGCATACATGTCCATCATTTTAGTAAAAAAATTAATGAGACTGAACAATAAAATTGATAATAGATCACTGAGGTGAATTCTTACAGTGTATGTTTCAACATAAAGCAAAACTACCAAAACAAGAACCTTACAGTATAAAAACTTCTGCAATTTTGGTATCTCTTCTGTTCTCATAAGAAATTTATTTATAGCTGTTGAAAAGCTATACAACCACAGAAGCATCAGACAGAAGAAAATTCACAGGTCTCAACTTTTGCAGATCTAAACAGAGTTTGACTGATTTGTGATCAAACCTATCATCCTGTGGAGGTAGGAAACGGTCCTGTGTACACTTCTGGATGATTTGTATAAAACACTGTATTTTTTGGACAATGAGCCTGTTTTCCCTGATGGATGCCTAGGATGCGCCAGCTGAAAATTGCTTTCCCACAATCCATCTCCTGACTAGACAGGAGAGATGTGCTCCTGTCACTCATTTGGTCACTCATGTCTGGACAGACACTGACACAATAATATTGTATGTGGGCTTCAGGAACAGATAGTCAGCTTTGTGATAGCTCCTTGAGCTGAAAAACTGTTAAATGTCATTGAAAAGACAAGTTTTCACACATAAAATAGCAACTTCTTTTTTTTTTTTATTCACATTGGAAAGTGGGCAGTCCTAAAGAGAACCCCTCCAGCCCCCAAAAAGAGGAAAGTACTATATAAGGATTGCAAGATGTTTCTGTGCCTTACCTACATGACCCCAAAGGACTGTTACAATCACTCTTCCACACTACCTCATTTTTTGTCATTTCCCTAATGGAGCTTATCCTGACCTAATTTTTAAGTTTTTTGTACAGACAATATCATCTTGTCTGAACTTTAAATGCCCAGCTGTTTTCTGACATTGTGAAAGAAAAGTGCACACTCTGAAAACCTACTTATGTCAGAGATATATTGTTCTTAACTGTACTTTCCAGATCCAAGTGTCACCGTTTTCATTGCAGCAGTGGAGATAGAACAGCCATCAGACAGAAATATTTCCTCTCAGCAAAGGAAGGTGCCTGCAGTTTGCACAGGTAAGCTTCAAACTACTACTTTGTTTTACCTGACAAAATTTGGTCATTGACACAAAAATTATCATTAGACTTTTAAATGAGTACATTCAGCAATTGTTTCGTGAATTTAACTTGTCATAAACATTTTGGTTCAACAAGACATGAACTCAGTGCATACTAAACTGCAACAGCTAGGAAAGTTAATTTTTTAATTTAAGTTTAATTTGCAAGTGGTCAAACACTGCCTACAGCAGAGTTTTAAACTCAGCATCTCAGCTTTTTATCATACCTACACAGAATCCTCTTTAGCATCTGAGTTCATTTGCTTACAGCTGTCTACAAAAAATTATTATCTGTCTGTAAGTTTGAAATCTCTTAATTTGTTCCATATGATTTTACATGAAACAAAAGCTAACTAGGATACACTGCACTAAAATGTATGTATGCATACAAAAGTAAAAGCTCTCCAGTACAGGTTAGTAAGTTGAAATACCAGTTTTTATACACAGTCATTGTATAGAGCTTTGATTTCTTATTTTCAGTTTGAAAATTGAGAAAAGATTGAAAACTGATCTTGGAAAAAATAAATATATTGCAGTTTTGGGCAACCATATTATATGTTTACAAATATAGACTAAATGTATATCTAATATTGGAGTTTTGATAAAACAAGATTAGATACAGACTTGAGCACAAAATAAATGCATTTAGCCAGATTCCTACATCATACTGAGTCTAATTTGTACTTAAATGGAGGTACTGGACGCTCCTCTGCATTTCTGCAAAGTAATACTTTGCATTTAATTTGCTTATGTAAACTTTAAATGGTTTAAAATGGTTTCCAAATTAGGTTACAGATGTTCCAGCAGGCTGAGAAATAAACTAAGATTGCAGAAGTTATTGCCAGACCCTAGCCTGAACCTTCAGTTCCTAATTTATTTTGTTAGATTCTATGCACATAAAATCTTAGGGGTTTAACATCAGCCAACTTTTCTTCACAAAATCTCAGTGGAAGAGAACACTCAAACTGTAACCTCATGCAAACTCAAGATGGTAACAGCATCAAACAGCTGTTAGGAACACTGAAAAGTAGGGGACAAACAGAAACAGCTGAGATATGAGCAAGGAATAAAAGAGATGTTAAATGAACGTTACAGAAGAATAATTTTTTAATTGTTTTTCAGCTCTGACCATTCATTCAAGATATACTGGCATAAATGAACAATTCAACATGTTTTCTTCAGCCATCATCAGCTACCACTGTAGCTCTCCCTGTCATCTACTCCTGCCTATTCCCTGCTGGAAGCTTTGGAAACATTCTTGCTGCCTGGATATTTTCAAGGAAAGCGCCCGCAAGGAGAACACAATACATTTACCTGGCAAACCTCGTGACTGCAAATCTGTTTGTATGCAGCACAATGCCCTTCCTGGCTGCCTACTTTGCAGGAGGGAAGCGCTGGAGCTACGAGTCCTTGGAATGCCGGATAGCACATCACCTCGGGACTCTGGTCATGCACGTCTGCATGTACGTGACCATTATCATCCTGTGCTCCATTGCTCTGAGCCAGTATGCAACGCTGAGGAAGAACTGTGACACACAGTACTCCCAAGCAGCTCATGAAAACTTCTCCACATGTTTGCTTCAAGCGTTTCGTCAGCCAAAATTTGCTAAATATTTGTGCATCGGTATATGGCTTACTGTGCTCTGCATAACAGTAACAGCTATAACATATGATGTCCAGGCAAGGGCTTTGGAATACCTTCCCAGCTGCTACAACATCCAGGTAGAAGCTAGTGAATTTACTGCAATGATTGCAGGTTCTGTTGCCACTGCATGTTTTTTTGTGTCTTTTATGACAGTTCTGTGGTCGTACTATTCTCTTACCAGACATCTGAATAACATACAAAAAAACAGCTGTATCGGAGAAAAACATCTAATTTACAGTAAAGTGAAAAGAAACATTCTTGTCATCCAGATGATATTAACTGCCTGCTTTCTTCCGTATCATATTTTTAGGCCTCTTTTTTACATACTGCTTAGACATAATGACTGCCCAAGGTTAAACTACCTAGTGGAAATTAAAAATTTCCTTACTTGCCTTGCTGCTGCTAAAAGCAGTTTAGATCCAGTTATAACCCTTCTGTTAGATAAAACATTTAAGAAAAGTCTTTATGGTCTGTTTACAAAATCCACACCAGAACATCAAAAACGTGACGTTGATATTTTCACTGAAATGGGAAGGAATATGGAAAGATTTTAGTAACTATAACAATCAACAAACTGATTTTAACTACCTATGGCCATGTTTTGATATGAAGTGGTAAATATTCAAATAAAATAATAACATTGTATTTTTTCAAATCATCTTGCTTGCTACATCAATATTAGCCATAATAAATTCAATGTGTATATCCAAATGAATCCAAGCAATCTGTACAGTGAACTGTGTAATACCCATCCATTCATGAAATGCAAAAGATATTTTATGTTTTACCTAAAAAATCAAGAAAGAAGGCAGAAACTAGGCTGAAGTTGAGGACCCAGTTCTTGCCCATCATCGAAAAAAGCCCCAGGTTTTGGACACAGGTTTCCTTTACAAAAAAGGCTGAACAAAACACAGACATTTGCCCTGGAATGGCTGAACCACAACTGATGGCCAAGTAACTACAGCAAGACTGAATGGAGCAGTGTAAGTCCTCCACAGATGCTCAGTGCCACTGACAAGACTGGTTTTAGATCAGCAGTTGCAAGTCTGGATGAGCAAATATGTTCACTACCAAAGCACCCCTATAATTTGCACAGATACAAACTCAGAATCCAAAACTTCTGTCCTTTCTTAATTATATTTTACAGGGAATGTAGCTGCACTTGTTAGGATACCTCAGCACATGGCTGACTGTGGTTGTTTCTCTTAACATAGAGTTGTTGATGGCAGCATAAGTTGAAATCATTCTTTCTCCAACCCTTCTAGTAACAACCACTTGCTCCCCAGTACTTATCAAAAAGACAAGAAAATGAACAAAACTTTGGGAACTACTAATCAAATATAACATTGTGATAGACTCTTAGCAAGATCTCACTCCAACATTTCTACGTAGTGCCAAAAAATGATACATGCCTTGCTTTTTTCCTATGTAGTCTGTTCGAGATTATGTCTCCTTTAAATTTTTTAATTGCATCAAAGTTTTTCTTGTTTGAAATGGTGGAAAAGCTTTTGTGCAGTACAGGCAATTTGAGAAACTACAAATTGAGTACTACGTTGGTCTAGCATTGGGGAGAATAGTTCATGGGGGAAAAATCCCAGAAAACTTGAAAGGCATAAGGGAGAGACAGAAAAATACTACAGCCTAACATAGCTGATGTGGCAAACTTCTTGCATTGCTTAGACATCCTGTGGCCAAATCCGAAGTTAGAAGGTGACTTGTCAATTGCATAGTAATTTTAAAAAAAAATTCATTTCCATTGCAGTGAACACAAAATCCTAAGGCAAATATGCACAGCACACTTTGCAAAGGAGTTTAAAGGCTCCAAGAGCCTGTCTACTTTTTGGTTAACCCATTCCAATGTGCTGCATGGGTAGCCAGCTCATCAATCAGAAAACACATGTTTTCTGACTGTCTGGGCAAATGACTGAAACATATAAACCTACTGACCAGAAAGCATTAAATGTTGAGCTCTAAGAAGGCCAAGTAGCATAAATATAATTCTCAGCAAAACTGCTTCTGATCACCCAGCAAACAGCTAAAGGTACACTAGGAAAAGGGCTGGACAAAACAGAGGGACTCTGAGATAGGAAGCAGAGGACTAGACATAAAGAGGAAGAAAAGTGTACTGCCTGAATAAGCACTGAGAAAAGGTACTGAAAGCTTTATTCTTGGAGTCTCTTAACTTCTGCATTGAATGAGGAAGAGCTCCTCAGAAAAAACATGGCCAGGTAGGACACTTCAGTTCCACCCCGTTAGTCATTTTGCAGTCTTAATAACTTATAAACAATTTAATATGTAAGAAAATCCTCACCAAGAAGTTTCTACTGGATCTCAAGGATCTAATAACTTCTTGAAAATACAGAAGAAGCACCAGTCATTACTGAATGTTCCCAGAAAGCATAAAAGAAGTTCAAAGTGAAAAGAGTAGAAGGAAAGCAACATGCAACAGATTTCTTGTTTTGCATATTCAAAGATTGGAAAGAGAAGATGGTCTTACAGAACAGCTTCTATTCTGGTAATTTTTTAATGTAGTTGAATATAGAGTTATAAACACATAAATACATGTCCACTAGTTTTATTCATTTCCCAGATATGCCTAAAAGCAGAAGTGTAAGAGTGTTAAACTACTGGCAAGATCTGAAGTACTGAACTACAGGCAGTTCAGGCAATGAAAGACAGAAGTGGTAACTGAGTGTGCTCTCAGAATTCATATGGTTAATTAAGTTCTGTACAGTCCAAAAATCAACATTCAAATCTATGCACAGATCAAGTCTCAAGTCACCCGGACCAACTCAGATCTGTATATGACACACAGGACAGTGCCTAAGGCTTAGTCCTATTCCCTGGAAAAAGTGTTTTTACTCCCAGTCACAGAAATATTGAACTGAATCTTAATAGCAGAGAAGACAGAATTCACATATTTTGTTTAAGCAGTTTCATCTATTTACATGCCCATGCTGCAAACAAGCATTCATACCTACCAAGATAACCTACAGTAAAAATTTTGGATGTCTGCATTTCGCTGACACCTCCAGTTGCACACCAATCAATTTGCTAATCAGAAACATACACAAACACTCAAACTATGTGGAAATCATGGCATCAAGTTGGAGTGTTTGGAATGAATTAAGGAGAAAATCCCAGCAACTAAAGCTCTTGATGTGATTAAATTACTCCTGTATCAGTTTTACTAAAAGGTATCTTTATAACAAGATCTGCAACTATGGAAAATGCTACATAAACATCACAATATAGGCTAACAGAAGATTGCAAAACCTCTTGATGTTTCACTGATAAAAACCATTCCACTGCAGTTATTGCAAAAATGAACAAGCAACAAATGAGACTCAAACCGTAGCAAGAGTTTTACAGGAAAAGACAAACATCTCATTTCAGACCAACATTACTCTCCTTTTTCCCTTTTGTTGTTCTCTTACATAAAGATTATTCTGTTCACAAACTGCCGTGCAATAACATTCTGTATTGGAAAAAAACTCCCTTTCAATGCTGCTGCTTTTGGTAGCCATCGTTTGGGTATTTCTGACACAGCAAGGTGACTACAGGTCATCTTGTGAAAGCTTTCATGTTTGGATTCTGTCATTGAGGTGAATCTGAAGCATATGGGAGTTTGTCACAGGCTGCACAGTGCTCCAGAAGCTTTGGTACATCTTGTCATTTGGAGAAGTCAGGTGAAGTTTCTGGCACAAGAATACAGCAAACTAAGTACTCCTGTGTAGCTCTACCAAATCAGTCAAGGACCTAAGTGAGCACAAAAGTGGCTAAAAGACACCTAATCCTCGCATGGGCTATAAGGTGCAAATTTTCCTGTGCATCAGATGATGATCAAATATTTTGCAGTTCAAAATAACACTCACGGAAAGCTTAAAAGGAAAAAAAAAGTAGTATGACTTCATCAACATTACAGATTTTATAAATGCACTTTCATCCATTCAGGTATTTTGGAAACTGGTCATTTAGTCTACTTCCTTTCAAAACACTGCCTACAGTGACATCTAGAGCTGGGATACTGCAGTTAGCTTAATGTGTTCTGCACCCAAACCCTGCAGTTCTGCACTGCTTTTGCCAACATGAAACACTGTTGGTTTACGCTGCTTTACACTGACACATTTTTTCTAATCTAATTGAACAGAGTTATTTCTAAGGATAGTATCTCAAAAAACTCTGTGATTCTGAGGTTTTCAGAATCTAAAATAAATTCCCACTTTACACACAGTGAAATGGGTCTCCCTCAGAGGGTCTTGAAACTGAAATTTGTTTTTGTTCAATCACATGGGCCAACAAAACCAAGTGGAGCTTTCAGAAAGACACAGCAACAAAAAGATGATGTTCATTCAGAAATTCTTATGCGCTATCAAAAATGAACAATTAAAAGAATTCAAAACCTTCAAGACAGAACATGATGAGACATTCTACCATGAATTACAAGAACATCCTTTGAATTTGACATAAGAAATTACTTTTAAAATACCAAACTTTAAAAAACTAAAAAGTCTATTATGCAATAATTTTCTTGATTCTAGAAGCAAAGGAGTAAGAGGCTGGGAAAGTCTGCAATGTCTGTGTACACAAGACCAAATGACTCCTCAAATGAAAATCATCAGCCCAGTGTCTGTACTCTCTTCCCTCGCAGATCACCTGCAGGAGTTTGAATCTTCTCTTACCCACTAAAGCCCAAGATTCACTTCTCAAACTGCACCATCAGAGCTTGTTAGAATTTTCATTACTTCCTACAGTGTTTGGCTCACTTTGAATAAAACCAAACTCTCAGAAAAGTGAGAATAACATTAACAAAGAAATTGTATATTCAAATTGAAGACTGTCAAACCCACTTCAGTTAAAACTCCCAATTACTTACATTAAAATACTTTGGGACAAACTACTTCCATAAATATTGATGGAAATAGTACAAAATTCACCAGATCAAAAAGAGAGTGTACATATGCTGTTGTAAAACACTGCATTTCTCCTCACAAACTTGTTTATATTAGAGAAGTTTTCATGATAATAAATGTTTAAGACCGGTTGCAAAAAGTAGATAATACTACCAATACTGTAGCATTTAAGCATGTACATCTCTCTGAAATCTTAGTGTGGATGAGGACTGTCATTATACTGTCAAATTGATGCCCTTGAACTACCAATTCCAGTTTAATTTATGCAATTAATTTATATACACATTTTCCTAACAAGACAAAAATGCAAGCAGATTTCATTTGAATATTCAAAAACTAGAAATTAAACTGACTTTCAAAGCAAGTTGTAATCAAATGCATGTGTAATTTGTGAGTACAGATCTCCTAAATGTTCTATATTGATGAAATTAGAGATCTTTAATCTTACATGAGACAATAAGAGTAAAGATTCACTCAGCAAATAGAGATTCCTTTTCTAGAGCTCCTGTCTTTCTCTAAATTACAGAAATTGAAATTCAGTAGTTGACACTATTGTGGTGAAGAAAAAAAGAGTAATCAAACCCCCTTACCTTCACATCCCTGTGAATTATATTATTATCATGACAGTAACGTAGAGCTTCCAATATCTGCCTCATGTAATGACTGAAAAAAACAAACACGTTATGCATGACAAACCTGCAGGAAAAACTACCATAAACATGTAACAAACTAAGTTTTAAGAGTCTAATTATATAAAACTAATCAAACCAACTTAACCTCAAATATACAGGGTTCTGTAGAATGAATTTGTGTTTATAATAGTGAATAATACAAGCTAAAGTTTGAGAATTATTCTGATTGAAGCCAAGGAAAATCAGAAAAGAAAAATCTGTATTTTTGTAAGGTTTCGAATGATCAATAATTCTGCTTCAAATAACAAGGAAGTCAGGACTGTCCATTTTTTAAATAACAAAACACAGGAAGGAAATAAGTGCCTGATTTATCTGGAAAAGTATTGGACCAAGACCTTGGCTTTCTTGGTGCAGATTGGAGACTGACTTCTTTCTCCCCTGTGTCCAAAGGACATCCTAAGAGATCACTGACCACAGCAGAGTCAAGAAAGCCAAGAGCATCCTATGCTGCATCAGACAGAGCATTACTGCGGGCTCAGGGAAGCAACCCTTGTCCTCTGGAGGCTCCAGCTGGTTAAAGGGAAGGTTCTTCTCTAGGAACATAACTATGCACTGCAATCAAGTTGCTCAGAGAGGTTGTGGAGTCTCCATCCTTGAAAGTATTCTAGGACCCACTGGACAAAGTCTTGAGCAACATGATTCAAATGCCAAGCTGACCCTGCCTTGAGCAGGAGGTTGACATAAAGACCTCTTGATGTCTCTTCTAATCTGGTTTCTACAGCGCTAAAAAATCTGCAGTGTGGAGAAAAGTAAAAAAATAACCTCATGGGCTTTGAGGTCAACAACTGTGCCACTAGGACACTGGCTTTTATTATCCTTCTGCAGTTTTATAGACTCTGTCATACTGTTTCAAAAGTTGAAGTGACCATAAATAAAGTGATACATAAGCCAGAAAAAGAAAAGACAACTCCATCTAGCAAGACCAGTAAAATTCACACCTGTCAGGCAAGGCACCTAATGGCACCACGAGAGATCCAAAAAAGTCAAAGACAGACGATCAAGTATTGGATGTGAAATACTGTTTTACTCAATAATCTCATTCAAATATATAACTGGTAAATGACAAAATGCTAATTATTGTAACAAACATCTAGAGTGTGGAAACAGGATTACTTATAGTAGTCTGACTTTTAGCTAACAGATTGTGCAACAGTATATTCCGTTCTTTTCTATTTATCCTGCGGGATTAATTAAAATTATAATACATACCTGGCTACAGCCTCGCTGTAGACAAATCCAGCATCTGCTCTCTTCACAATTTCAAAACACAGGTCTGCTCCATCCATACTGCAGGTAAAAAGAGGGAAAAATGCTTAAGACAGATAACTATAATCAATTACATAAAAATGTTCCAAAAGATCTATTTGCTCCATTTACAGAAATCTTACATAAAACACTCTGGATACATATAGAGTGCATTGCACCCTAAAAGAGCATTTGATAGGTAATCTAATAGAAAATGGTTTGGCACAGGTTAACCATTTTATGTCCCTGATGTCATATAACAATTCTGTCAAAACACCAGCAATACCAAACATCTCTTTTATTGCCAAACTGCTCATTGAGTAAGGTGTGCAAGACAGCAGGAAGTCAATGCTCTGTACAAGAAGGTTCTGCAAGTTAACAGTCAACGTCTGATATTTGGTTAAGTGTGTTTGTATAAGAACTACCAGTGCAATTCTATAATAATGACTCTAGTAACAAAAAAATCTTACTCAAATTGAATTTTAAATGAAGACTTTAAGAAATACTCTAGAAATGTAGTGCAGTCTTTCCAGTTGGCATTTTCTTGTAAGGATAATTAAGCAGCCAAGATGAGATTTTACACCTCACAGCCTCACTGAAGTCACCTGAGAACAGTGACAGCCCACATACTGTATCACTAGCTCTTGATACCTTTTTCCTGTTCTCCCTAAATGTCTGTAGTCTTTCTGATCTAATTTCCCACAATAAGTAGTATTACACTTAAGATGCAGGTATATTCATAGATCTTAGGTTGAAATTAGACTGCCATTTCTCAAAAACTAAAGCAGTGTGGAGTGGCAGAACTGCCCTCCTTTTCCCTCTCCTGTAAGTGACCTAAGGCAGATTGATACCTAGAAATATTCACAGCTTGATGGGGCAAGGAGAGAGAGTAACAAGAGTTAACAGGAACAATAAAAATAACATAATTCACATTTAACAAGGCACTTCCAAAAATATCGGTTGTAACATGTCATTTTCAGCCTTCACACCTCTTCTTTTTCCTCTCCATAAAGACTCAAGGGGAAAAAAAAAAAAAAAGGAGAATTTGCAAGGTGTCTAGAAAGCCAACATTACCAGGCTGTTTCATTAAGTTAACCAGAATGTCAGCATCAATCACTTTTGCTGTGTTACATACCTGCAATAATAAACTTCTTAGGGAGTCACAAGTCATGTGCAGAAGCTTTAATTCCCAAATAAATCCAAAAGGTATCCCCATACAAAATACACTACCATGTGGATAGAGCACTGACAACTGTAAGAGAGACCAGTGACCAAAAGAAATGCACCTTGAGAAGTGCAAAGAAACCCACACTGCCAAACCAGGAATGCTCTTCACTGCATCAATATATTCCTCTGTAGGTTTTTTTCCCCAGTGGTTTTTCTGTCTTGCTCAATTTCCTACAGTTTGTCTGTGCCCAGGGCTGAACATCCCCCAGAGAATGTGCTGTGCTGCACTGCACATGGCCCTGCACAGCAGCCGTGGGGTCAGGCTCAAGGAGAGCAGCATAAACCTGGATTTCACTGCAAAAATCTCTCATGTCAATCACTCTTCCAACGTTTGCTCGCACTGTAGAACATACAAGATGTCTGATCAACTACCAAAAGTGAGATGTCATTCTCATGAAACAGCAGAACCCTTTAGAAAACTAATTGCACTCTGACTTATTATAAACTATGTATAAATAAAGGTCCAGAGGCACTTAAGGTTTTTAGCAGCATCAACAGTTGCTGAGACACTGAAGTAAGTGTCATCCCTTTAGACAAGGTATTCATAATCAGAACAGTCTTTAACATGTATTTCTACCTCCCACTTACACATACCAGCATTTTTCATTTGAATTTTCTAGCAGTATTCGGCAGTTTTAATTTTTTTTTGCAAATATGTTTGAAATTTTTATTCCATTAAGATGAGTTCTGTTGGTCTCCAAAGCACAAATATGCAGCAGGTGTATTTTAATCTCTGACTTCAACTGACCACTCTCTCAAGATAAAACCTTTTTTAAGAGCACATTTTTTTTAATGTATAAAGAGGGTTTGCATCACCCCGTGTGATACAATACATTCAATACACGATATTGAATTTTACCTGAAAAAATCAAAAAACTTTTGTCTAGCTGAGGCTTCAGAAAGCAAGAGTCAACCTCAGTCATAAGAAACCCCAGAAAAATCAGTGCACTAACAGACTAAAAACTCAGCAACACCTCAACCACTTACAAGATGACTCTGCAGAAACTGAAAGGTTTGTGTGACACAAGAGCATTTAAGTTTTGGGATACTGATGTAATGAAAGTTCAGGAAGTCTCAAGGGTTTGTAAGTATCAGCATAAGCACGTGAAAACCATAAAAAAAAAAAAAGATAAGTTAAAATCCACTGAAATAAACAAAAAAAAGCTATATCCATGCTGAAGACTTATGTGGATGATGCAAAAAAAGTTGGGAAAAATCACTACATTCATAACCTGAGAGAAACCCCTGACACCAGCAGAGGGCACTCATGGCAGGTACATGAACATATATATATATATATAAAGAAAAATAAACATACATACATACATATATATACATATATATAAACCACCCAAACATACCACCTCACACAAATGTTTGGGTATTAGCATGAACTATGTCCCCCAATTAATCCATATTCTACTATTGATTCCTCCATATTTTTAGCAGAACTGTGCCTGGATCTCTGCCCTTTGGATAAATGTCTCTTTCCACAGCTCTCTCAGTGCTGCTGTTCATCTTGAAAATCTTTCTACTCTTCTACACAATGCTGAGGATAAGTTACACACTGCCCAGAAAATTTACTCCTGAATCATGTTCAGTGCAGAAATCTGCTGTGACACTAACAGTGACTGAAGAACAGACATTATACTCCAGAAGAGATTTATGTTTTCATACTGGGGTATGATAGCTTTGCATTTGCAGATGACCTAATAGGATGTGGCTTATAGCTTAATTTACTGATGAAGAATCAGAAAGCTTTAGAAGCACTGCTTTATTTAGGGAGCCAAAGTATTACTTAAAAAACCAAAAAAATTAAGAGTTGACACATTACTCATAGCTGAGTTTACCAAATTTTGTACCATGTATGTTCAAGGCTTGTGAACAATGGCATTTTTTCCTTCAGCTTTTATATACTTGCCATCATCACTTACCTCAAATAAACTTCCAAAAAATTAATTTAAAAACTACAGCATTTAGCTTTTCTTGAAGCTCTATGTAGTAACCTCTGAAAATTAAGACCAAAAAAGTCAAAATACTCTTATTTGCACCCAGGTTTTAGTTCATTATGAACAATTAAGTGATGTTCCCAAGTTTGCCTTCTCAGCATCTGTCTAGAGGCTCCTTTAGACTGAGACAGCCTTTCCTCACAGGAGAGCTGCTCCGTCCCTCTGATCATCTTGGTGGCCTCCTCTGGCCTTGCTCCAACAGGTTGATGTCCCTCCTGTGCTGAGGCCCCCAGAGCTGGATGCAGCACTGCAGGTGGGGTCTGACCTGAGCAGAGGGGCAGAATCCCCTCCCTGGCCCTGCTGCCCCCACAGTGCTTTGGATGCAGCCCAGGACATGTTTGGTTTCCTGGGCTGTGAGTGCACATTGTTGGGTCATGTCCAGCCTGTCACCCACCAGCACCCCAACAAGCTCATCAACTTATGCTTAATGCACACCTGCAGTTCCAACTGTAACCCTGATAAAGTACTGCTTTTATGGATTTTGAGAATTTAAAACTAAAGCATTTTTACATGTTATCTAGATTAAATGGCAATGTTATATGTATATAACTATACATATATATATACATCCTAACTGCTAAATCCAAATGGATCAGTTCTTCTAATGCCCCAAAAGACAAAACTCTCTTAGAATGCACTAAAAAAACCACAACCCACCTATGTATAGTGGTGAGACAATATTCTGCAAATGACCAGATATGAAGGTATCTGCAATCCACTCACTGCTTCTCTCTGAGCTCTTCAGCACAAAAGTACTCTCAGTCCACACACTTTGATTATAGTGAGGATAAACTGCATGTAATGCACTCTAAAATGTGGTTTTCAGACACTTCAAAAAGGAATATTTGCCTTGTTTTAGAAACATTGCAAGTAGCAGAACCTAATCAAAGTATCTCCTTGAAAAAAATCAATGATCATTAGAAAAAAATGTAATAAGCAACAGAATATAAAAGTGATACTTGTACATTAAACAGAAAACAGCATTCTATGTAAAACCAGGAGGCTCAGCAGGGATCTTGTCAGTCTCTACAAATACTTGAAAGGGAATTGTAGCCAGGTGAGGCTCAATCTCTCCTGTAAGGTAAAAAGTGATAAGAGAAGAGGAAATGGCTTCAAGTTGTGCCAGGGGAGATTTAGATTGGATATGAGGGAAAATTTCTTCATGGAAAGGGTTGTCAAGCACTGGAACAGGATGCCCAGGAAGTGATGGAGTCACTATCTCTGGGGTTATTTAAAAGATGTGTAGATGTGGAGTTTAGGGACATGGCTTAGTGGTGGTAGTACTGAATTAATGGTTGGACTTGATGATCTCAGAGGTCTTTTCCAACCTAAATGAGTCTATGATTCTATACAGAGCTGCCAACAAATAACACCAGGAATGGGAAAGGAAACAGCAACTGTATGACAGGGAGTAGAGCTGGCCATTCTCAGATGTAAGGCCTCTCTAGAGCCTCCAAGGGATCTTTTCCATCAGTGTAAAGAGTCCATTACCCTTCTAAGGGGCAGCTGGGGTGTGTGTGAGGGAAATCATTTGGCACAGGCACATCCTTTCTCTTTTATGATGTAAAAACATCTAAGTACTTTTAAAATAATAATTTTACTTCAGCAATAAGATTTTCTGGGATGGAGTCTGCTTCTTACTCTACATATGCACTTCATCTATTACAACCCACTGCTTCTCTGCAGTTTAATACAGCAGCACCACATGGGTGACTGCAACCTGCTGGTAACACACATATGGCCCCATTCTAAAGACTGCTTGAATTTGTGAATAATTAGTGGTTAAAGACATAGCTCAATTTTTGGTGTTAAACCTCACTGCTACTGTTCATGTTCATCAGTGTTTCTATGAATTGCGATTTGTTTTTTTAAATGTTTATTTTAACCAACGTTTTCCAAACTGGGCACAAATTGTATATTTTCCTGAGCGTTACAATCTGTTGTTATCAGGTGTATGCTACGTTTGCCTATTCAACTTGTACTTTTTTGTATCAATAGATTTGGCAAGATATTTAGGGTCATCCCAGCAGCTGCTCCACGCAGCTCACAGACTATGAAACAGCAGCGGACCTGTGTCTCATTTACAAGTCATGGCACAAAGTTTTAGGTTCAGTTATTCTGTGCATTTCTTGTGTTGGGCCTGAAAAGCACCTGCCAGCCCATGAACAGTTCATCACCAGCTAGGTTTAAATCTCCTTTGCAGATCCCTGGTGTCTTCCCCTTCTTGTTAACCTCTGAATAACTAAACCCTAATGAATTCACTCTATTAGTGTGGACAGAACTTCGTTGCAAATCAGTTGAGTTTTGTTACAATAACAGCATAATGAACGGGAGGCAGTATGAGGGAAAATAAGTTACCTAAATGTACATAGATGCTTTTCTGCTAACTACAGGTTTCTTAATATGGTCACAATTACACAGTATGTCACTAACCCACGCAGACTCAGACAATGCTGTTCTTACTCCACAGCAAACATCAATCTTCTGTTGAATCACTTTACCAAAGCATCCCCTTCAGCATAACACATTGTGCCCACAACTCTTCCATTCCCTGCCACATTTTGAGCACAGGTGTTCCTACTGCCTCATTTTCCATCACTTTGTTACAAAAGAGTGATGTTTTGCAGTGTACAAAGAAAACAAGGGCACACATATGGTAAACAATTATTATCCTTCAAATAATTTAGCCTCGTAATTCCTTCTTTCATGTGGCCTGAAGTCAGGTACAGTATTTATGTAGTAATTCTAATTGTTCAGACTTATTTTTTATGTATACAAACATAAATTATAATAGGCCTGCCATTAAAAAAATAATTACTGCTTTTGTCTCATATTTCTGAGCTATCAGCGTAGTAAAAATAGAAGCAAAACCTTTTTTCCATTTCAAAATCTTGTTAATTATCAGAGTATGTCTCCCCAAGGTGTACATAATTATTTCATAATAGGGTAATTAAAGTCCCTTGTCCATGCTTTGGGATTTACAAAATAAAAATGCAAAGTCAGTATTTAATCAAAATGTACAGAGAGGAAAGCATAGCATAATTATTTTACAAAATCATAAGTTTATAAAATCACCTAAAAAAAAAAGCAGAAGATTTTCAAACAACAACTTTCATCTTTACCCAGGTTTTTTGCCATTACCTCTTGCCTTTCCACTTCCTCAATGGTAAAACATGTGAGAATTATTTTTGAAGTGCATATCTCAAATCAAATTCTTGGCTCTAGTGGACAAGTCAATCTGACCTAACACACTGGCATGATGTGGTTGCTCCACCCAGGTAAATGCAGGTAAAATGCATCAGAAAACTTAATGGAGGAAGATTAGAGAAATTCAAGAGGTACAAACATGTATGCCCAGACACACTGGGAATGAATATATGTGGAGCATAAAAAGAAGAGCTGGTAGGTGGAGAGCAAAGAGAGAAGGAAGATGGAACACAGAGCATGCACAAATTACCATTCTGCATGTCTGCTTCTGTCCTTCCCATTTAGATAAAACTTAACTCTGGAAGGACTAATAATTTTCCCTCAAATCAAAAACTGGTGATTTAGGGGCTTGCCCTCCTTTTTTATTTCTTGCTGTTGATTAAAAATACCTGTCCACTGCTGAAGTCATGTTTTGGTCACCCTTCTTACTAAACTCTCACATTGAAACTTCCAAAACATATCTTTTAGACAAAGGCCTCTTAATTTATTGTGAACAGTTATATTGACTTACAAGAATATCTAAATACTCCAATAAGCTTTACTTTTTTATCTAATAATGCAAAAGTAGTGCTATAGTAGCAACAATCTGGAAAAAAATAAAAACTTCACAACTGGAACAGAATATCATCAGCTACCCAAGGATGTCTATCACCAGATTTTCAACTTGTTCTCATGAACCTTGTTAGGGACACAGCAGCCATCAATAAACAGCTTCCTGTCTTTAGAAAGCCCTGATGTTCACCACTTTGCCAGTGGGACAACTTTTTAATTTGAGACAACCTGTTCTTGCCAGAAATAAACATTTTCATGGCACTCCAGACCTCTGAGCTACAAAACATGCAGGTGTGGGCAGACACCCTTGTAGGATTTTATTTAGTAAATGACAACAAAGAAAGGTAAAAACAAAGAGAGAAACTTACAACTCAAAGACCATATAAAGCATTCCATCTGAGCTGTATGTCTCCAACAGTTCAACAATATGAGGATGCTTCAGCATGTGACAAATACTGGCTTCTCTCTTTAGATCTGTGGAAGATAAGAAGGTAGTAAATTAGCTATTATTCAATAAAAAACCCCTGAAAACAGAACACAATGTTTGGAAAGATGTACACATCTGAAATTTCTAATAAATTCATTAATCTTTATAAAAGACACTGATGAGATGGTATTTAATTATGCCACTTCAGAACTTTAGTGTGAAATTAAGTTAAAAATCTCAAATAGATCTCAAAATATAAACACACAAAACAAATTCATGAAGTGACTTATTAATAAAAGATCTCCTTGGTCATAATCTGAAAAAATGCACAGTAGTAAGTTCTTTTAATGCACATATGCAGACTACACCAACATTTTCAATCCTAAATATGCAGTATCACTACAAAGTTATCCCCAAATACAGAAGACAGGCTCTTTCACCACACTACAGAAATATTAAAACCTGGAGGTCTCCAGTCTGACCCGCCTGCTCAAAGCAAGGTCAACTAGAGCAGGTTGCCCAGGACCACACCCAGTTGGGCTTTGAACATATCCAAGTATGGAAACTCTACAACCAGTCTAGGAAGCCTAAACTGACACCTGACCACCCTCATGAGCACAGACTTTTTTTTCTTATGTTTATTAAATTTCCTGTAGTTTACTTCCTTAATGGTGGTTATTTATTTTTAAATCACAATATATGAAATGACACTGCCACAAATTTTAACCAGCATATATTAGCTTGTATCTCTAGAGAAGAGAGAGAAAATCAGAAAAAGTCGTGACTAAAAGAAGAGCAGAAACCACCCTGAAATCTCTCAAAGCTTGAGAGATTTTGTTTTTAACTAACAACACTCTTACTTTTTATGATCACAAATAAATCCTTCTGCAGGTATAGAAATGCAAAAATCCAAACCACACTGAATTTTCTTTCTTCTGTGTTGAAACTATTTGATATTTTTGTTGTTTAATCATCCCTGAACTTTTTTTTCTAACTTATTCACTAGGATTCTAGAAAGAATAGCAAAATCCTGAATGAATAGTCTTGATGATAACCTGAGAAGTGGGGAAAATATCAGTCTGAATTCTGAAATAAGACATTTTCCTTTTCTATTCTCTTTCTATGCAATTGTTCATTTTCCAAGAACAACTTACCTATGTATTAATGGAAAAATAAAAATATGGTCTCTCGGTTTGAAACTGTTCTCCATATTGTTGTGTTACACTAAAATGACATTTAAAATGCACTATTTTTACATGCCCTCTTACATTTCTAACATGAATCAATGACATTGAAAGATACAAGCAGCAAGATGAACATTCTTTCATATGAAGCATTTAACAGGTAATTCAGATTTATGCTAGACTTTGGACCTTCCAGTCATCCATAAATCCAAAAGAAATGCTCAGAGTTTGGAAATGACTGAATTTCATTCCAAGAAAAATGTCTGGATTCATGAAATGCAAATTTCCTTACTAGAACTTTCATATTACACCTGCATTACGTGAATCCCCCCTTAACAATCTTGCAAATACAATCTAAAAGCAAAATGACAGAGCAACCCCTTAGAAACCATTATGTAATAGGAAGGGCAAGCAGAGCAGCAAAAAGAAGCATCTTTCACTGATGCAGAACAAATTAATGTAAAATTTGTCCTTTATAGACAGATGAAATTCTGTCCTGTAAGAAAACAGCAATATGTCTTTCACTCCTGAAAGTACTCATGTATCAGTTCTTACACCACCTTCATGCAGAGCAACTACTAAAACCATATTGTAACATTCCCTTCCATCACACTTAGGGTTTGATTAGTCATTAAATAGTTACCCCTTCTTTTCTAGGCAGAGAGGTTCCCTGAAATGCACATCCACTCTTTCCTAAATAGGATCATGGATAAGCACACCGAGGCATGGCATGGAAGAACAGAAAACGATGTGATTCTGTGAATGACCATGATCTTCAGAAAATACAGTGCTTTTATTTAGCCTCTTACTGTATAATGACTTTAATGCTACCACCCTTCACCATGATCTCCAATATCTATTTTAAGTGGAAGGCAAAGAGAAAATCCAACAGGAAATTACAGAAAAGTCCTGCTTTCTTTACAGGTAAAAATTGTTTTCAAAATAGTTTATTTTGGTTGCTTCCTTTATTTAATACTTTGTGGGCTTTATTTGAAGAGAGTTAGAACTGAGAGGAAGAAAGTATATGCTGCCATTTCCCTCATTCCTCTGTGTAATATTGGATGAGTACAACAACTGCTCACAGACTGAGCACCAGCACAAGAGGAAGGACAAAGTGGAAAATAAAATCTCCAAACAGGAAAAAAAAAAAAGAACAGAAATTACAAAACAAGGTTTTGAATGACTAAGGGGTCTTAGGGCTAAGTGCAGAACAAACTCCCATTTTAAAAACACCAGGGCCTTGTTCAACAGTAGACCTATTAGGGAACAAGAAAACTAGATATAATGAGACAGAAAAGTACATACCACATTGATTTAACAAAGCCACAGGGCAGAAAAGAGATGATGAATTCTGAAGTATATTTGGATTGTGACCCAAAGGTCAAAATATGTCATGTTTAAGACCAGTAAAAAGGAAAAGGGAGGCAGGGGAAAAGGCAGAAATGGCACATATATTTCATTGTTTTCACTGAAAAAAATGACATCAGCATCTATTCAATTCTTTATCAAATGCTTTTACCAGAATGAATTAAATTTCACCTTCACAGGTTCCTCAGAGGTAAATAAAATCCCAAGTACCTACAGATACTGTTTCAGTTGTCAATGCAACATAAAACCAAACAGATGTTTAACTGCAAGCAGGTGACTGAAGATTTCCTAAGAAAAATCCCATTATTATCTTCTGACCCCCATATTATTTGTAACTTATCATTCTGAATATAACACTGAATGAACTATTTGTTGTTAAGTTTTCTAAACCTTTGCTGAGCATTTTAGCAATGTTGTGTAGTAATAAAGGTCCCGGACACAGATCCTATATCAAAATAGGCCTTTCACATTCCAAACACCTACAAAAGATTCAGAACAACTCTAGAATCTGCCAATGCAGCAAGTCAGCTTTAAGCAGCGAGAGGTGACATTTAATTTAGTAATGGTGATGTGTCTCATATTTACAACAGTCTCCTTCACTAGGAAACAAAATTGAGCTAAAAGAACATACCCTAAGGCAAGACAAGGTCTTGGAATTTAAACCAAACTGTCATCTTTTACTTGCTGGACTATTTAACTTTATGTCTGAATCCTTTTTGAAGACTTCATCTATTCATTTTTCTCTTCTTAATAGAACTGAAGAAATTACTTTCTGGTCTGTTCTTTAAGACTTCTCAGTCAGCACTTCTTTCAAAATTAAACATTAATGACAACAGTGATAATAAATAGAATAGCAAGGCTTAAAAGCACAAGCTTTAAAAGTTTATCTGGCAGTTGCATGAAAGGTATTGTAACACAACCAGAAATAGGGAGAAAAACTTGGTGTTTCATTTAACTTGTTTAGCATACAGGTTGATATGTTACATCCTAATTTGAAAAGCATTTAAAAGTTGTCATTTTACACTAGTGTTACCAATAAATGTTCCAGAATTTCAGTCTGTTTACAAAACTTTGAGGTTTTTTTAGCAACAGGAGAGACGTTAAAGCTTCCATTTTAGACCTGGCTAATTATTTAGAGGGTGCTAAAATTGTTAAAATGACATGACAGACTTCTGTAACAAAGGAAAGTTCAAAGATGGCAAGGGGAATTCCCAGCGATAATCACCACACAGAGAAAATGCAGCCTCATGAGTGGATAGTGACAGCGAAAGTGAATTGCTGGAAGCACTAAAAAGATAACTTCTCTAAATAATCACAAAGAAACATATATCAGTCTTTGATAGAAAATATAAAACATGAGCATCACTTAAATTCTCATGGGAGTTAACAATCTAATATCCTACGCATCTCTGACAATTCTGGCAAACACCCAATTTCCTTTCAAAGTCTGATACCCAAGGTTTTAAAACATCTCAAACACAGCGAACATATTTCCAAAGTATACTCATGGTATCCCACAGTATGGAAGAATCAGATGCTCTCTAGTAGCCTACATTATAGCACCATTTTAGTACCTTAAAAGTGACATGCACAGACTGCAGCAGCCACATCTTTTTGGGGGAAGGACAGCACCAAGTTTCTTAGCAAGATGGAAGACACATGTCACTTTTATATATACACAATTCATTTACATACATACACTATTCTGATTTTCCTGATTCAGCCCTTTAAAGGATTACTTCCCCAGCTCGGGTATGACAGTATTTTGAAAGGAAGTAACCACATCAGGAGTAAACTTCTTGCTTAAAATACTTCTACATATTTTGTACAGCAAGAATATGATTATATTTAATTTAAATAGATATGATAGTACTAAGTTTTAAAAGGAAATCAATATGCTTTGTTCACTTGGATGTGTCATGATCACCTACCAACCTTTGGTGCTCATCATGGAGAAGCTCCCAACCATCCCAACTGGAATTCTTTCATATGCAACTAACCTGAATTATGTGCTTTGGACACGTGCCTGATGCACCACCTGAAGTATGGATAATGCAGACACTGAGACCTCAGAAGCACCTGTTTCACCCTAGAAACACATTGGGCTTAGTCCTGTGGATTAGCCTTTGCCAGCTGTTAAACTCCCACCCAGGCTCCTGCTCAGCCTCTGCTCTCAAGTGGGCGGGAGGTTAGAAAATGCAAGTAACAAGAACAAGAAAGCTCATGGGTTGAGACAAAGACAGGGAGATTGCTTATCAGCTCCTACTGTTGGAAAAATAGACTTACTTGATGAAGCTAACTTAATTTTGGCCAATTAAAATAAATACTTATTGATTTGGGCAGAGGCAATCAAAAAGATAAACATGAAACCAACAAATTTCCACCCCCCTTTCCCAGGCTCAACTTCACTCTTCACTCCAGACCCCTCTGCTCCCCAGCTCTGAGTGGTGCAGGACGTGGGGGTCATGCTCTGTACACCACAGTGGGTCCTCTGCTGCTCCTTCCTTCTCACACTTCGCTGCTGCTCCAGCAGGGGCCATCCATGGGCTGCTGGGGATACCTGCTCTGCCATGGTGAACCTCCTCCTTCCCTGATCTTGGTGTTCTCCTTGTTCCATGCTCCCTACACTTCACTCCAGTGCTTTCTACCCTTCATTAAAATGTATTTTCACAGAAGCACCACAAGGCTGATCAGTTCAGCTTTGGCTCAACTGGAGCTGTCTGAAACCGGCAGTCCCGGAGCCTCTTCCCCTCCCATTACCAAAAACTTGCCACTTATATTTAATACAGGTCTGATTCACTTTCTGCACTAGACACAGTGCTTCAAGGGGCTAAAAAGGACCCAACTCCTCCAAACCAAGCACACCACTACACACCTCTGCCTCACATCATCCTGTAACAAGCACACAGCACATCCTGCACGACAGCAAACTCCAGTTTAACCAACCACACTGTACCTGAGGCCACGCTTCCAAAACCACGTGAACTTCCTGGGCAATGCTAGCTTAAAAAATTTCCCTCTCTCCTCTCTGTTTGCTCATTCCTGCTGCTCAGTGAAAATTACTTTGAGGCTTAATTATCCTAATAATATAGCAAGGAAGTCATAAAAGCTTGCAGTGCAGCCAACACACTGCAACAGGAATGAGCAGCTGGAGGTGGGAACATCCTGTATTGACATTGGCAGTGAAAACTCCTATACTACAGAACCGCAGCAATGTTTCTGTCCCAAACATTTGTCTTTTTATTTTTTTTTCCCTTCCACAAGAGAGTACTCCCCTTTCTCTTAATTAAAACGGCACCACCTGCCTTCCTGGGATATGTGAGCGACTCCTCATCACACAGATACATCTGACCAGTTAATGACGCTTTGCCTCAACAAGCACTAAAAGCTTTCCTGCCTCTCCTCCCACACACTTTGGGGTGGCTGAAGCTCCACGGTAGCCAAGCTGACTTAACTGCTGGCTGTTTCCCCCTTCATCCCACACACATTCCTGCCCTCTGTTCCACTGTGCAGAAGCCTGGAGTTTGTCACACCACACACCAAACCATTTCAGTGTTAATTCAGTAAAAAAAAACAAAACAAAACAAAAAGACATTAATTTTTGTCTCCGCTAGCTCAGTGTCGTGCAGTTTTAGCACGGGAAATGGCTCAGTGAGCAAGTCAAGTATGTATATATAGTTAAAAGAAAGGAAAGGAATATGGAAGGAGAAAGTAAATAAGGCTGGGAAATGCAGCATTCAGAGCTGCTGCCAAAACACCAGTACACACCTTTCCCTTCGAAGTGTCTCCATTGTCACTAAACCTTTGCTGCATAATCAATCTGTACCCTAGCAAACATCCTTAAAACACGTCCCAAAAAGAAACAAATGCAGATAGCTGTGAGCGGCCCTTGATAAGAACACCATGGTAATCAACAAGTGCGGTGCCAATGTGAGATAATCCACCTCCCGCCAGTATCTTTTGTTTTAATGCAGCTGTAGCATTTGGAAACAAAACATTGACATGAAGAATGAACAACCTCATTACAGCTAATACTCAATAACCAGAATCCCTTTCTGAGCCCCCCCATGCAGAAACCTATGGAAATCTTAATTTCGTGGAATCAGACTTCATAGATGTTTGCTAAATCCTGTGTAACTTCCATTTGGTACTCTATTCTTCCTCAGTGTTTGGACAGAAATATAAACATGTTAATGGCTTTTTAGCTGGAGCTGAGTGTCTTGGGAGACTTACAAGGCAAGTTTCTACCTCACTTTATGCTCTGTCAGCTACAATGAACGTGAAACTGGGTGTGAAAAAACCCCACTTTTCTCTCACAACTTCTGATACATTCACCAGACTTGTCCAGAATCATGTATCTGACAGACATTGTAAGTTGCTTTGCATGGCTGTGTCCATGAAAGCAACTCTCCCTCCTTTAACTCATCTTCTTATTTTTACTGGCTGCAAATAAGCAATGATTCATAAATAAGCTGGTATATTTTAGGTAATGAATCAACTTGAACTAATAAAAATGTTTAAGAATGCCTGAAAGAGTATTAATATCTATCTACTGCAGATAATTAAACCCAAATAATTTAATTTCATTTAATTAAATGATAATTCTTAGCCACTTTTTACAAAGCACCCATCACGATGAAAGAAAAAATCCATTATTTTTCAAGCATGAACAAAGTCTGGATATCTCTCATCTCAGACTTTCCACATTCCATGGCCTCTTGGTTTATACTCCACAGCAGGTTCATTAAGGTAGGGGAACATAGAAAAGGGGAAACATAGAAAAGTTAAAGTAACACTTTCTGGATCATTACTTTTTAATTAATTACATGGAAAATCTGTCTTTCAAAATAGCGTTAGTAGTTTTCTCCGCTCTAAAGTAGCAGTCTCAGAAGTGTTTCACAAACTCAAGAAGGGACACGATAATCATAATTAGGGTTACAAACTCCATAAATTAATTTTAAAAATGTCATAAGTTTGGATTTCCAAACAGAAATGGAGTTGCTGCTGAAGACATTCTGTAACCTCTGCTGTAAAATCTGAAACACTTTTCTCCTAACATTCTGTTTTCAATAATTAATGAAAGGAAATTGAAAACAGTCATTGACTCTCAAGTCATGATCAATCAAGTTATGAAAGTGGGTGCACTATTGATAACCTTATTATATAATTCCACGTTCCCACCTGTTATGCAGCACTGCATAGCAGTCTGAAACCCAACACCTTCCCGAGTATCACAGACCACAGGCTTTTACACTGCAAACCACAACTTAAAACACTGCAACGCAATGAATTCTTTAACAGAGGGAAATGGAAGGGTGTGTGCAGCAGCAGATCTGTCACAATATGCTGTGAAATTTCTTTTAAAAATAAACAAACAAACAAACAAACAAAAAAAAAAACAGAGAAAGAATTAGACACATGGTGTGTATTTGGTAAAGGAATGCTACGTGCTTGGCTGGAACACTGAACTGGCAAAATGCTCAGCTGTACGGTCACAGTGGCCTTTACTGAAATAACTGGAAGGTCATAATTTCGTAAAGTTACACAGAGTGTGCTTTACTGTAGTGAAAACTCACCAATAAACACTTAAAAGTAGCAGCCCCATTAAAAGCTGTTCCCTCCTCTGTCAGCTCATTCTCCTCTCCTGCACCATCTCTCCCTTGTGCAACTGCACCATAGACAGAATCGAGGTATTGATCTACCTCAACTGCAAGCAATCCTTTTTCTTTTCCCCTTAGAGCTGTTTTTCAACCAAACTCGTTCTGGCTAGTCCTGGGAATCTGCACAAACACCTAAGAGCACAATAGTGTTGATAGCCCGGCAATAGAAACAAATGGGCCAGATTACAGCAGCAATTCTCACCTCGACATCAGCACTGGCTTAAAATGTTTGACAATATGTCACATCCCAACAGTCTACAGCACTGCTGTCCTCCTCCCAAAGAGGAAAGAAATCAGAAAACTAGATTTCACAGTATTATCAGGAAATGTTAACTTACAGTATGTTTAACTGAAAGTAAAATTGAGACATGAACTTGCAAGTCAGGACGTATTTCTTTTTTCTCTCTGTAATTTCCTGTTTATGCAACTCCATGTCGACATGCGTCCCTACAGATTTCTCACTAGGTGGCAACCCAGCTCCGACTTTGATCTCTGTGTACTCAGCAGCTGAACACAAAAGGCGGCTGCATCTATTTAGCTGCAAAGAGCTTTATGTTTGGCCAGTTTTATACCAGTGAGCTGATTAACGATGATTACAGTTCAGACCTAAGAACAACAACAAAAAAGACGCCACTTGAAAATAATTAAAGTACTTCCAGTGCTAAGACCTTTTCATCCAGACTGTGTGGGAGACCATTCTCTCCTCTACGCCTGAGGAGCTGATGACCACACACCAGCATCCACTGCCCTGCACACACGGAGAACTGCACATGACACAACTGGATTGTATTTAAACAGTTTGCTCACGTAAGCCAGAAGTTCTTTGTTTAATTCACAAGCTATAACAGAGCAGCGTGTTTACTGCATCGAAGTCTAGCAAAAAGCTTTAGAAAGCTAAGCCCTGCAAATAGTTCAGTTTACATCACTGGAGTTTCTCCTTTTTAGAGGTTAATCACACAGGGTGGAGTTCTTTGTTTCATTTTTTTTGTACATTTTTTCATTTCAGGAGGGTTCTTTTTGCTGCAGGAGTCTGTACACATATATGTGTGTTTATGGTTTCTCTCCAGCCTTTGGACAGGGCAATGCAGATAATGTATCCTCTCGGAATGTGCTAAAAGCATCATTATTAATGTTATGTTCAGATTGGCACAACATTTTTACACCAAACTTTGACATCTTTTGGCCGGAATTCACTTAGGCTGATCAAATTAACTAAAGGTTATAGACTTTGCAGTCCTTTAAATGAGTTTTTAGTACTCATGTACTAAAATGTAATGACATTACATCAAGTAAATGCCCTCAAAGGCAGTGGAACATTATCAAGAAAAGAATGCTAGTTGATCCTGAAAAATTAAGTGATTTCTCTTGCTGATCACTCTTAACATTTGAAAGGGGGTGTGTGTGTGTTTCTTTGTTTGAAATGCCTTTTCTTCTGTGACTTAGCCTTTACCTAAAGGTAATGACAGGGAAATATATATTTTTATATCATCAAAGAATCTCAATTTTACAGGAAAAACTCCGGAATTTTAAAGACACAAAGGAAATCTATTCATAACAGATGCAGCTAGTCTAGACAAAATGTCTGGAACTCGTACTCGAGGAAGGGTTAAATAGCCCATTACACTGAGCTGCTGAACACTAACAGGCAGAAACAGCCCAAAGGCACTCAGGGAAGGGATTTGACTGCCTAGGACGTTTCTCATAGAGACAAAATGCACTTGTTTGCTTTGATCAAAGTTTCTTTGGTCTTCAACTGCCGGGCTCTGCATAACCAACACAAAACCAGTTGCACACTAATGATAGAAAAGAAATCACCTCCTTTGCCCAAGTCTAGACAACCCAGGCAAAAACAGCATCTAAAATATCAATCTACTCTGAGGAATCTAATTCCACAGTGCCACACAGCTCAGTGAGTGACAGAGTTTTAGTTGTGGTACCTGTGGCAATGCAGCACAGGTCACTTTGCAACTTTTCTCAGGTAAAACAGTGTAAGCTGCAGTAAATGCTGCTGTAAGGGACAGCTGAGTTCTGAAAGGTCCCTCCAGAGCACACAAAACTCAGCACAAACAGCATCTACAGTGCGCTCTGAGTAATAGATAATGACCTAGCAAACGTAAGGATGATACCAATTCTGTCCAACTAGGAAATCCTATCTGAACGCTGGAGAACAACTACTTGAACAAACTTGCTTCTGGTTCAGTGACAGAACAATGTGAGGAACCAGAAAAACATTTTTAAGGAATAGTAATACAGGATACAAAAGGACCTAGTCTTGGTTTGTTCCACTTCTGCCCACGCTTCTTTTCACAATTATTACCAAAAGTCATAATGTGGATAGAGCCTTCCCAAATCTTCGTTCGCGAAGCCTAGCCATGACCAAAAGTCATAGAATTTTTTTCGTTTTCTTTGTTAACTGAAAAATTATAAAGCAAGTTTCGTAAAATGGTGTCCATGTCTTAGTTCAGTAATTAAAAAAGACTTACTGAAGAATGTATTCTTTACCAGCACTTTGAGGATTTCACCCTAAGAACCAAAAAAGTTTTAACTACACTTGTTGCTACTTCTCAAATATCCACAAAATACTTTTACATACTGTCTATTAATTTTGTAATGCTTTAAAGAGCACATTTTCCCTTTTTTGCTTGTGCAGTTGCAATTCTCCTCCAAGCCTCTGAAACCAGTGCCCTTAAAGTATATCCCCTTTCATTCCACAAAAATCAGATGTTAGTGATGAAAGTAGTGCAACTGAATTCAAACTTGTTTCCAGCAACATTCAGGTCACAGGTCTAGGAATAAGGTTGTAACTTGCTTAATTTGTCTCAGATTGCACAACAGACTGAAAAGACTACTAATCTTTACAAACTGTCACTTATGCTTTTCTCTGTAAAACAGAAGAAGTTGATAGAGGTAACATATTCCCATAAAGAACCCACCCAGTGACAATTTTGCCTATTAATTGATTAGAATCCTAACACAATTGCAGGTCATCAGAAAAATATTTTCTTTCAAAGTATTCACACACTTCTCACAATATTTACATGATGATTTCTCTTCACCAATACAGATACGAAGAGTTTTCTTCTTAAATCTCACCAAAGCATTATGAAAAGAGTATTTAATCTTCCTTCTTTACTATCCGCTGATGAGCAAGAAACAAAAAATACCTAGAGTTCTTACTTAGCAAAAGCTGAGTTAGAAACACTTCGGTCATCTAATTCAATCTGTGAATTTGGGAGATTATATCAGAAATTATCATGGAAACAGTACATCTGCATGGCCTTTTTAAAATAAGTTCTGAGGGAACTTCCCACTGCCCCTGAACTTCCAGGTGATGCTATGGCAACAATCACACAGTAATACACAAAAAATTCCTTCACTGTCACAGAGTATTTTGAGGGACTGACATGGATCTATAAAACCTTGTAGTAACCAGCTGGGGATAATGGATTGCTCCTCCTGCTAGACACAGTAAAGATTATTTAAGTACTTACACTCATAGTATGTAATGTAAAACACTGATCTCAAATGGAACAAACTTTTTTAAGGTGTTAAAAGGTTTGGCACAATTTTTTTCCAACAACTAACTTGTACTATCTCACTCCTGCTCACTTGGCATGAGATCTACTTTCTTTCGTTGGTGTCCAAATCTGAAATGATGATCAATTAGAATAAGAATAAAACTTTATAAATTCTGCCCATTTTTCTTGCTCAAAAGTGTAAGAACAACAATAAGCTTGCATATATATGAAATTATCAAAGCATATATCCACTAGTGATAATAATTTGCATCCTCTCTGCAAAACAGCTTTATAAGAGCACTGTAAGGAAGAGTTAATAGGGTTCTTTCGTTAAAAGAACCCCAAATTTCCTTTCCTCACAAGTAAAATATTTGTCTAGGATAAAGAACGTAACTGATATGATGGAGTACATGGAAATGTAAAATGTAACACATCAGTCAGCTGAGTTAAGAGAGTCCTGACCGATTCCCCAGATTCTTTAGACCACCTTTCCTGTCAGCACAACAAAAATCAGAGCTCTCTCTTTACATGACAACATGGCTCTCAGGCTGAATGCAGCATTGTCTGCATCCCGAAAATGATCTGAAGCTCAGTGAGTTGCACAAGATGTTCTCCCCACCCTTTCTTGAAGAAGGAAGCAAATCCTACTTCTGCCTCTGACATCCCTTCCCTCACAAACAACTTTTGGTGAAAGAACCTGATCAGTGTGTCTCATGCTGCACAACCAGTTCTTATTTGTCCAGAATACTGCAGACAAGGAACCGAGGCAAGGAGGGGTGTACATGCCACTGTAGAGAGGGGATGAATTATGAACCTCTGGCTTTGACATAAAAAGTCAAATTTGCAAATCCATGAGATGTTTATGCAGGTTGAATATGTATCTGCAACAGTATTAGAAGTCTGCTCAGGTCTAGCAGAATTTATTAGCTTAAATGCAGTATATGCATAACAGCTATGCTGCTTCAGGGCAGATGATACAGTATAGTCTCTGCCAGTCAATACCTGGATTAATAAGCCATGATGGACTTGACTTGGCTCCATGTAAGATCACCTGAAAGTCAGAGGGACCCTGATCTTGAGGGTTTATTAGCTCAGCTAGACACAAGCCATGGATATGCTAATACACACTCCCAGAAATGGAGTGCCAGGAAAACAGGGCTGATACTCTCCAAAGGGTCAGTTCTGGACTGGTGCTAAGCTAGAGCTCACTAGCCTTGACAGATAATCAAAGCACACTGTACATATTTGGATTTGTACACCCACATGCTTTTAAAATGTACCTGTATTATTGCACCTATTTTTTCTTATTAGCTGCAGTACCTCAGTCTCCATTTACATGGAGAAGTAACACTTGGCTGCTTAAATCATCCTGTTGCATAAATCTTCATTTATGAAGAACTAATTAGGGAAATAAAATGGCCTCAGAGCACAGAGAAATTCATATAGTTTATATATATCCTATTCTTTACACATATTACAGTCAGTCTGAAAAGCCTATTTGTAATTCCTAGATAAGTAAGATTTAAAAACAGAGTAAACTGCATCATAACATTCATTAACTGAAAAAAGAAAAATTAAAGCTCAACGCATTTTTTACAACTTTGAACCTTTAGCAATGAACCTCAGCCTAAAGCTTTGAACTATTCAGCACTCTTGAAAATTTATTAAATTAAATTAAACCATCTTTCCTCTTTTGTTTTCCAAATGCCACAGAAAAATCACAAAACTGGAATCCATTCCAACCTTTTGTTACTCCAAACAATATTACTCAAGTGATTTGTGCCAACTTAAGAACAATCATAGACACAAAAGTGCTGTGAGCATCTGTCATAAACCATTTTTAAGAGTTTTTGAAAAAAATACATGTACTAAAAGTGTAAGAAGCTATACACCAAATTAAACTTTGAGGACAGTTACAAAGGCCCGTGGATTTTAATGAAATCATTGTCTGAACTTTAACTAACTGTATGCAAGTACATATTTTTCTGCAGAAATGTAACAACCATTTCTCCTACAGACTATTTTCTTTGTTTTGCCATTTTTAAACTGCAAATTTATCCTCACGTTTCCAAAATACTGATAAAACTCACATGATAAAAATTACATAAAACCTGTACCCTGCTAATAGCAATGAAATCTGATTCATTGTCTCTAGTTTGGAAAAGGATTTTAAAATACAAATCTGTTATTTACACATAGTATAATTAATAAGCATAAAAATGGCAAGAAAATTTACAAAAGCTTCAATTCTTTAATTTTAAAAGTTCTAAAATTTTCTTCCTCTCCTAGTATACAAATATCCCTCATTACTGTAACACATTTTCACTAAAATTACCCGACACTGCAAGTTACAAAACCTTTCGCAGTAACTGATCTTTGAGTTGAACTTTGATCACTCTTTGAGAAGGTAAAATCTGTTGGAGAATGGACTTGGACATTGAAATAATGTATCTGCACAGTATTGGATGAAAAGGAAAAGAAATTCACTTTCTATCATCTTTCAAGATCTAAAGAGTCACAGAGTTGCAACAGGATCCAACAGAGACCTGCCCAGACAACAAGGCTTTTAAGCAAGGCCTAGAACAGAGCTTGCTTGTTTAAACAAGCTTTCCTGAGCCCTGATACCTGGGACACGTCCTCCTTTTCAGAAACAGTTCAGGTTGATAGAATGAACCCAATTGCTGTAACAACCACAGCAAACCACCCGACCTCAGACCACTTTTCTGGGTCAGCCTTTGTGCAAAAGCCTCCAGACCAAATAAAAATGACAATTTACATCTCAATAGTGGTGGAACAACATAAGTTACTCTATGCAAACAAAACAGCTCCTCTGTCCTCCCTGTGCCACTTGAGAGAACTGACAGCTACCAAGATCACCAGTTACACAAACAAGTAACAACACATAACCAGACTGCAAAGAAAATTGTTATGTAATCATAGTCCTTGAAATCTCTAAACTATGTTGGGAATTGGGTCCTTCAGTTGGTTCAACTTTTCCTATAAAAAAACATCAAAGTGAACACCAATTAACTTTACTACTAACATAACAAGACTGCCTGCTGCCAGGCAGGGTCCATCCAACTAGGAAAGGAACAAAATTCCTTAAGCTCTCACAGCCCCAGACAACTGCAGTGGAAAGTTCAATCTGTAGGAATACAAAGTTAGAATCTAGTCCACTTGGCAAGGTAAGGAACTCCTACTCTCCCCTCATTAGTTACAGAAAGGGCAAAACAAAACTGTGCAGAAGTACCACCAAGCATCTACAAAACATAAGTGGGGCAAGTATGGGGTGATGCACAACTCAGAAATTTTGTGGCAACTCATCCAGAAGGAGGACAGAATCTTCTGAGACGTACAAAGCAAATCTTGAAATGAGCATTATCCCAATAAAACCAGTGCCCTCATATTTATCAGTTCCAATTTATGGTTACAGTGATTTCAGAACTAAACTAATTTTAATTAATTTCTGGTTTGGGCCAGCGGATCATGAACACAGCCCTTGTACTGCAGAAACAAAGCATTACTGGAACTGAAGGTCCAAGGCTTCTTACTCAGAAGAGTAATCACAAATTCAGAAAAACAGAATCCTCTTCACCTGACACGATATTCTGGATTGATTCTTCAAGAGGAGCTACATCTCTTGGGCAAATGCAGCAATCAGTTTGCAAGAGGCAGAAGTGATAGTGAAGAGCAGGGCTGAGAGCAAGGGGAAATGAAGTTACTGCAATGTCACACGAGGATACAGATTTGATTCAGGATATGAACCTGCCTTCCTATCAGCAAACAAACTGTCTCCACAGCATGACCAGCTCTAAAGCTCTGTTCTACGACAAAACATTTCTAAACACTAACCCAGAAGGTACCCAATTTTATAAAGAGACCATCTCTCCCCATGAAGTTTTATAACATTTAAAACCCCCAATTTTTCCTTTAGTACATGGGAGAGCAAAAAACGTTTCAAAATGTAAAATATTTTTATTAAAAAACCCCAGAATAGATACTAAAAGGTATTTTTTCCTCCAAAGATCATTGCATATCTTGGCACATGTAAATGCCCTCAGTCCTCAGACCAGCATTTGCAACTCAGATGAGCATGCCCTGAAGCTGTGAATAGCTTTGTCTGTTAGTGTACAGCCCATAATTCCTCGAAAATTACTAAATACAACAGAACCAAGGGAGAGGTTTCTCTTGTGCTGTAAGACACAGGGATAAGCAATGAACAAAACAGTGCCCTGCACCGAATTCCAGATATATTTCCCATGCAATCCATTTACCCAACATTACCTGACATCAGCAAATAACCAAGTCTTCACACAGGAACGAAAAAGCGAGACTGGCAAAGACCAAAATGAGAAAGAGGAGTAAATTCATACAAATTCATAAGAGAGTGGTGGGGGGTGTGGGGGGGGTGTATTAGGCATAACTGGCAAGGTGTTATTCCCCACGTAGCAAGGGGCTGCAGGGTGCCCTCAGTGGGAATAGATGAGGAGGTTCCCTGTGCCAGACACAGCTGGCTCCAGAATGGACCCAGCCCAGGACACAGCCAAGACCCATCAGCCACATGCCTGGTGCCACTCAGCCAGAGGACTCCAGAGAGTCTCAGTGAAAACATATTTAAAGAGGGCAGTAAACAGAAAAAAAAAAACAAACACAAAAAAACACAGAAGAAAATAAAAGGAACAAGGCCAGAAGAGTGAAGAGCCAGAAGAAAAAAGGAGCAGGCTAGAGCAGGAGGAAAGGACAGAGGCTGGAACAGAGCAGCAGCACCAGCAGGGAACAGGTACAGCTCCAGAGGGGCTGCTACTAACTCAGAATGTGCCAACTCTATCTCCTGTCTGCCCATGGCCTTCCCAAAGGCACCAAGTGCTACACGTGGCCAGTGGGATGGAGACCAGGAAGGGGGAGGCAAGAGATGTTTTGCCTTTGTTAAGGGATGATAAATTAAATTGATTGGAATTCCCCCCAGATAAGTAAACTCTTCTTTTATCTATGTGATGGGAGAGGGAAGGGATGATTACACAAAAGGAGCAGGTCCCAGCTGAAAGAGCACCCTCAGTAAAGCACACACTACCCTTAAGAGGAGTTAGTCATATAGGCAGACCACTCCAACAAAATAAGACATACCAAAAACAGGAAATTGGGGGCAAAAAGCCTGGTAAGTCCAGAAAATTTCTAGAATGGAATGCATATTTTTAATCTTTAAATCATATTTAGTTGCTCACCAGTCCTACCAAACAGACAGGAACAGAGATAAGGATAGAAGCTTTGATAAGATTTGAGGCTTTCTCCTCTCACTCCATTGTCAAAGTTACCTTGTGTGTGCCCTTTCTCCAGTTAGCTTGCTTGTTATTTAAGGAAAAAGAAAAACAGAACAATGCCTATGAGCTATTTAGGAAAGAATTGAGATAGCATTCACAGCTATGCTCCTACAGTTCCTACTCTAACCCCAGACTGCATTTCTGTGTTAAACAGAGTCATTGGTAGCCCTTATAAGAAGTGAAAATCTCTTTTCCTTGCTAAGCATTCCACACTGGATTATCTCAGATTCTAGAATAACACACAGCATACAGATATTCCTCTAAAGAAAATATCAAAATTCCCAACTGAATAGATTCAAACTATGCTTGTTTGCACTTTCCCCTTAACAAGTCACCCTAGCAGGTTTCTAAATAAGGTGCATTTAAAAAAGGAAGCAAGCCAATCAACAAGACAGCAAAGCAGGAGACTTATGGTGTAAGTCCTCTGTTCACCTTTTTTCCCAACTTCAGTTAAATCAAATCTGTCCAAAGGTAAAAAAAAAACACCAAACCCAACGCAAATGAAGGAACAGGACTGCAGAATAAGTAACTTGGAATGAAGAAACAGGGCTTTCCCACTCCCTTCAGCAGCCAGGAGCTGTTCAATCATCTCAGCCCTATTGAGGGGGAAGGGGGAGGAGATGCAAAGCTGTGATACTCACCCACACACTGCACAGATGGTAAATGGTATCTATTAGTCCTAGATGTTAGCATCCTACAATTCCAGGGAACACTAGTTTCTTTACTGGTTTTCCCCCCAAACAGATAAGCTTTTGAGAGGTGATGGTGGGTGCCCTATCACTCTGCTGCACAAGAAGAATATTGGTTCTTGTAAAACTACAACACCTGAGATGAAAAGCTTCTTTCCAAACACGTCAGCCCCACTTGTCCAGCCCTGTGCTGGAAACACAGGCTCCAGTCTGGCACAGTTTTTCAAACAGAACTACGAGGACAAGAGAGGATACAGCAAAGATAACCTGTACAGACCTGAAAACAGTGATGTGTAACACATACATGGTGTAATAAACATTTTTGTGGTTGCAGCTTGGATTCAAATACTAATTTGATCTGGCATAGGAAAAAGTCTACCTCACTCAGGCAAAGTAGGTATTCATAAGTCATTTTTCCTATCTGTAATGCTATAAACTGAGGCAATATTTTTACTGGGATCTGCAATTGTTCATTGTCACTACATCACAGGCAATGTGAAAAGTGACAGACATTAGGAAATCAACAATAACTGGTCCTGTCACAGTAGATAAAACAATATATATTTTTAATCTATCTTTATTTAGTTAGTCTTCTGAGAAACCAAAGGAAATCAAGAAGCTTTATATTGCTGACTCTGCTACTAACTTTCTGGGGAACTTGGAATTTATCTTTGAAGTAATTTCTCAATTATGTAAGGCATTAAAAATAAACCCTCATCTAAGTGCCTTAATAAATGCTGAGACATTCTGAAACAACAAAACATTACTTTTTAGCACCAGTCTCATTTGCAATTGGGCTTTTCCTTCCACAGCAACTTCAAAAGCAGAAAAAAAATTGACCACTGAATATTTTAAGCAAAACAAATACACAGAACAAACCCCACACCCCAACTGAGAAGCACACCATAAATCTTACTCATATATGAAGTGATCTTAAAAAACAACCTCCAATAAAAATCTCTGTCATAGATTTTAAGTTAACCAACCAAACCAACCATAGATCACAGAATTTTTATTTACATTGCCAATTTACTTACTGTCACTGTGTTTATTTGTTGGTTGGATTCCTATTAGGAAACCAAGTACATACAATATATTCAGTGTGAGTAGACTGTCCCTGATAAGTGTCATCATGAAAATAAATGACTTGTAGCTGGAAAATGCCCTGCCATAAAGTGCTGTTTCAGAGTGCTCAGACTGCAGTTACACATAGAGCTGTTTAAAACAGGTCTCTCTCCTAAAGCCTTTGGCATTTTAAAACCTCCAAATTGCTAGGCTACAACCCTAAGAAAATTCAAGTATCTTGCACTGCTTAGTTAAATATGATACAATATTCTCATCCTTCTAACACTTAACTATGTAGTTAAGTGTTAGAAGTGTTTTAAAGCCATACATCTTCCATTCCATTACTCTGAAGTGGGGAAAATTACAGTTGTTTCAGTCAAATACTTAAAGTTACTGGTTATGCATGTAGTAGTTTTAAAACATAGAATTAGGAGGAAATTCAATGCAGTATTAAAGATAAAATTTAATTAACATAAAACATGTTCATTCAAGTTTCTATTGAGTGGATTTTTACCTTAAATGTAATTGTATAGACAATAATTTATTGCTTGTACTCAACTTCTTTCATTCTATTAAAGTAAGTAATATACTAGAAGACAACTGATGGTAGAGATGGTAGAACTCGAACAACAGATAAAATGTGGAAAGTCTTTAAGAAACAGAATTGAGTTCATAGGTCTCCTCAGGACTTTCAGGTCTTTGACTTATTTAAATTTAAATACTTCTCTTTACTGGGAAGTTAAAAAGCTCCAATATTCTACTGTGTATGTTAGCCATGATATATTTTACAAGATAGCTTCCAAACACAAGTATTTCCACCTGCCTTCATATCAAATAGACCCAATTGTTTCTCTTAACATTTCTTCTTTTTTCTCCAAAGATTTTCTTTACTTGAAAAGATTACAAATCTTTACGTATTTTTCCTCTTCTGAAGCCATCCTTACCCCGGAAAACAGCCATTGCCTGGCTGTGTGTACAGCTGGACCAAACCCACTGACTTGCACTCAAGCAAGGCACATACCTTTTCATCTGAACAAGTTAATATGTGCTAACACGACGTAAACTGTTTAATTCTCATGAGCAATTGACATACTGACATACATTTTAAACTTCCTTCTCAAAGTATTTCCATTCTCCCACACTCTCCCACATAATGACATACTGTGGAGATCTCTCAACTTCTACATACTTCATGTATTATTCAAAAGTATTTGCTGATGCAGATGTTAGAATGAAAATTTCCATGGAGATCAGTTTTTGGTTTCTACAACTGTAGTAAAGATTGTGGTAGTTTGTCACTGGTCTTCAGCTTTACCATTTTTTCCATACTTAGTTTTCCAGTTTGAAGACCAGTTAGGTGGTAGGAGGATTGTAATATGTATGTTGATTTTATTGAACTGTCCTTACAATCACCAGTGTGTAACTGATGGAGGTAAGACCTTCTAGGTACAAAGACTGATACAACTTGAAGCAACTGGTATCATCCCTTGGGCATGATTGTATTTTGTATTTTCTTAAGCAATTGATTATGAAACAGCCTAGATCAAAACCGATTTTGATGACAGGTATACATTCTTGTTTATCTCATGTAATTTTCATAGAAGCACAGAATGGGTCAGATTGGAAGGGACCACAGTGGGTCTTCTGGTCCAACCTCCCTGCTCAAGCAGGATCATCCCAGAGCACATGGCACAGGATTGTGTCCAGATGGTTCTGGAATATCTCCAGTGAGGGAGAGTGTATATCCTCTCTGGGCAACCTCTTCTAGCACTTGGTCACTGCACAGGAAAGTAGTTTTTCCTCATATTCAGGTGGAACTTCCTGGGCATCAGTTTCTACCTGTTCCTCTTGTCCTATTCCTGGGCACCACCAAGCAGAGCCTGGTCCATCCTCTGACACCTCCCCTCAGATTCTTACAGACGTGAATGAGGTCCCCTCGCAGCCATCTCTTCTCAAATCTGAAGAGGCCCAGCTCCCTCAGCCTTTCCTCATTACTGAGGTGCTCCAGTCCCTTGATCATCTTTGTCACCCTCCACTGGACCTGCTCCAGGATCTCCAGGTCTCTCTTGTGCTGAGGAGCCCAGAACTGGACACAACACTCCAGGTGATCCTCACCAGGGCTGAGTAGAGGGGCAGGATCACCTCCCTGACCTGCTGGCAATGCTCTTCCTAATGCAGCCCAGGATCCCATTGGCCTTCTTGGTCCCCAGGACACTCTGCTGGCTCCTGGACAGCTCTTTGTCCACCAGGACCCCCAGGTCCTTCTCCACAGAGCTGCTTCCCAGCAGGTCAGCCCTCAGCCTGTCCTGGTACTTGGGGCTGTTCTTTCCCAGGTGCAGGGCCCTGCACCTGTCTTTGTTGAATTTCAGAGAGTTCTTCTCTGCCCATCTCTCCAGCCTGTCGAGGGGCTGTGCAGCCCTCTGGGGTATCGGCCACTCCTCCAGCTTTGTGTTGCCAATTAACTGATTGTGTCATCAATTTAACTGATTTATGAGGAAGTATTTTTACTTTTGAACTGCAAAAGATATTGGACTTTTTGATGTAGAAGGGGTTTATTCTGTGCCTGTATGGAAATTATTAGGAATATATATATAATATATTAAAAACATGCCCCCCTTTAAAACACTGTAATTCTCATTCCCATCCTATTATTTAGGGGGTGCATCAAGGTTTTCTAGCACATCTTTACTTTTGCAAATTTCCATTGCCTATAGTTCAAACTATACGTTCATCTACAATTTAATAAAAATATCAATACATGCAGAAAAGCTCCAAGAGAAATGTCTGAAGCTGATTTGTGGGAAGATTGCCCAAGATCATGATGTACCTAACTCAGCAGAAGACTGGAAAGTACAGAAAGAATAGGAATCTATGGATCACAAACCACGAATCTCACTTTTGAAAATGAAATATTTTAGACAAGATTTGCACAGCACATAGACTGTCCCAACCAAAAACCACACAACCAAAAGACAGTGGTTTTGTCAATGTTCTACTGCTATGGGAGGACACAAGTTTGTCATCCTAAAAACGAAAAGCAGTATAGAAGGTTGATATTGCACCAGGATTATTTATCATATCACCGTGATGTACATTTCTAGATTCACAAAACAACAAACCCACCATTTAAGAGTCAAAGAAGGTTCTCTTTGGATCAGTGAATTAATAGAAATTGCAGCTCAGCTGCAATTAATCTTGGGTTTTGTTGATTGCACAAACCAGGACAGAATACAGGCTTCCATGCAAACAGAAAATATTTGAAAATACAGCTGATGCTTATTATATTCCCTGTGTAACCAGCCTGAATTACGGCAGACACAGTTAGAGCCTATTTCTGGACTACTGGCAGGATGTTAGATGAGTACAGACTGTGTAGAGACAGAACTGTTTTGGAAAGCATTTTCATTTTTCAGAACAGAAGTTGGACATACCTCATGAATTTTGCAAAGAGACTAAAGACAACAACGTTTAAGAATGAAGACTTGAGAGCATTGTTTAAAAAAAATGTTTTTAGAAGCACATTTCCAGATTTTTTGCATAAATTGAATTATGACTTTGCTTGTTCTGTGATTTATGCTGAACCACAAGCACTGTCTGAAGATGTTTTTCTTAAATTCAAAAATTCTACCAAGAATTTAAAATATTTAAAGTATTTCAAGCCTAATTTTCAGTGAAACTTGCATTCTAAATGTCTGTAAGCTCTCAAGTACAGATGGGATTCAAACAAGATTTAAAGGACTGATCAATTTTTGTATAGATTAAGTAGAAGTGCTGTGTGAGAACAAGTCTGTATAGAAGTTTTTCTGAATTAGCAAATATCATTAATGACTTGAGATGACTAAAATGTGCATAAATTACATGTATTTCTTTGGAAAAACGATTTGATATTATGTATTACACCCAAATAGATTCACTAATTATTTCAGTAAATATTTTAATAAAATGGTTCCTAAGCCTTATTTTATATATACAAAGAGGAATTAACTTTTAAGGGACAAACTATATTCACTGATTTAAATTACATGAAGTTTAAAGAAACTTTTCATAATAAGATTCATTTGTATTGGTCTTATTTTCCTGTTCACAGATGTGAACATATTTTCTTGTTCCACATACATGGAAGTGTGATACAGAATCACAGGATGGTTAAAAAGACCAAAAACATCATCTGGTTACAACTCCCCTGCCATGGGCAGGGTCACCTCCCACTAGACCAGGTAGCTCAGAGCCCCATCCAACCTGGTCTTGAACACTTCCAGGGATGAAGCACCCACAACTTCTCTGGGCAACCTGTGCCAGTGCCTCTCATATGAAGTGAGAGAAAAGATTACAGCACTGTTACTACAGGAGCACTTTTCAATCAACTATGATTACTTAAAAAAACACCAAGTCAACTGGGTACTCATTTATATAATAAAAATAACAGTTAAATTATCTATTATCTGCTGCATGAATTCTGTTTAGTGTTAATTACGTAATTATTTCATTATTATATGCACTCTAAGAATTTCAAGACACAGCATTTTTTTAATTAACACTCTAATATGTTATTCTTAGAATGAATAATTATTAAAATGACAGTAAAATACACTTGATATATCTGCATTTTGAAACCTACAAAGGCTACAATTTCTGTTTATAAAACTGAGAGATCTGTTGACTAAACTTGCTGCTTCCTCAAAAGCAGTTTCATGACAATTCTACATAAAGACCTGATCTGGCAGTGAGCAACGAGTCCACAGTGGTTTCAGCCACTGAATACAATAGTCATTTTTACAGTGTTGGCACCACAGTGAAACCAAGAACAGATGAACAAAGCTATCAGAGCAGTGTGTAGCCAAGTAGTAAAGATTAAAAAAGAGGAAGAGGTGTGCTCCTGCAAAGCCATTGTGCATTCAGTGCTGTAGTAAATCCAGCAAAACCAGATACATATTAAAGGCAAAGGACTGAAGTCATACAGCAAACAAAGCTGTCCTTGTTTTGGAGACTGATTAGGGGGAATAAAGAACCAATTGCCTGCAACGCATAAAAACTTAACGATTTGCCTTCTATTTAAGCAACAGTGCATAAAAAATTAGGTAAATATTCTTATGTGCTTTAAAGTGGGTGTAATAAATTCACAAGCTACGCTTTCCCTGATGAAGATGGAAAAGGAAAGCATTACATCAACACTGCTGTGAATATGCTTCCATCAATATTTCCAGAAATTTTATGTTCTTGAGGTAAAATAATACCATATAGATCATCTTTGTAACTCTTTGCTTATGATCTGGATGAAAAGCCGTATTTCCCTACAGAACATCATATTTGTTTCCCTGGACCAATCAAATTTGTATGTGTGACTCCAAAAGAGGTCAAAACAACATTAACTTGACCAGTGACATTTAAGTATCCCACTCCTGGAAGCCTGTATCTGGGCCCATGCTAGAAAATGCTCAAAAAAAAAATATATATCCCTAATATATAATGCTGTATTTTACACTTTAAAAAAAATTACATTATGTGAAGTGTTGCCCAAGACTGAATTCTTTATTTCCAGCCAGAAAAACATGTGCACCATTTCTGCCGTGAACTGACTTCCAGTAGCAAGAAAAAAAGGAGTCCTGAAAAGGAACCCCTTGTTATGTTCTCATGCATTCCTGTGATTCATTTTCTCTATTCTATGGTTAACCTGCTAACACACCTACAAAAATGTCTTCCAGGAAAAAAAGCCTGGTTCCATCCCTTATGTTACATTTCCGTACAGAAGTATTTAATTCTAATGACACTTCATTTATGAAAGCTATAGCAGAACTATAAAAGTTAGACACATGAAATTTGTACATACAAATGAGTAGAACTGAACTTATAACTGAACCAGCCTATGGCTTCTCCAGAAAAAGAAAAGAAGAAAAAACTCAAATCCTTCATTAAGTTAAACAAGCAAGCCCCTCAGAAAGGCTTAGGTAACATTCTCTGTACCAAAACAGGAACAGTTCTGCCCCTGTGGGAAAGAAGTAGAACCAAGATAGGAACTACACATTCCCCAGAAAGGCAGATTCCTGAAATGACAAACATCAAAAGTGGCTTCCAGCATCAGTCTTCAAGTCCTGCTGATAGGCACAAACTCTACTAACAGGTCCCTTCCATCGTGACCTCGACACTCTTTTAAAAAAAAATTTCCAAAAAAGTGTTGTTATTTTTACATTTAATTTTGTATTACCACAGGTACATGGTTAATTCAAATGCTTCCTACCTTTTTACCCCTACCTGCTTTGTTGGTTGTACAGCACACATAGAAACTATAGCAGTATTTAAAACACCAGCAACACAAACTCCATGACAGGCAGCTACCTACATTTTAAACACTTTCTTTCCAAAATTCCCTATTTGTGCATTTTCTTACAAACAGACGTGTCACTAATACCGTGTGATTTCTGCAGTCTATAAAGAGATGCCTCAATCTCTTCAGTACCAAGACATACACACCCAATGAACCCTCAAGAAAGTTCCTGTAGAATAGTTACACCTGCAATATTACTATCACTAAATACTTTGATTATGATTCCTCATAGGGTTAAAATGATAATAGAAGTAAAAGCAAAATCAAGCTGATGCAGCTTTTCATTTTCTGAAATAGCCTCACATTTTCTACCTTCAATGAAATAAAACCTATAATGGTGCCTTCGTAATTTCACTAGATCACAGGAAAGCTGGTGGAAAATGACCTCTGATGGACAGACTCAAAGTGAGGTTCCTGCTAACACTAGGTCAGGACAGCTGTGCCTTCATCAAGCAAAGTCTTGAAAACCTTCAGGGACAGAGGTCCTGTGACTTCTCTGGGATACCTGTACCTGCTGCACTACCCTCCCAGTGGACACGTTTTCCCTCATGTTCGACCTGAGACTTCCAAGCGACAATTCCTGGCCTCACTCTTTGTTCCGAGAGCTGTCACTCAAAGGCAGCTTGGCCCTGCCATTTCTGCAGTTCTTCAAGTAGTTGTAGACTTCATTATAATACCCTCTTAGCCTTCTCTTCACCAGACTGAACAATCCCAGCAATCTCAACCCCTCTTTGCCCATCATGTGCTGCAGGGTCCTTTATTATCCTGACAGTCCTTTGCTGGGACCTTTCCAATTCCTTAGCACCCCTCAAATTGTGAAGCCCCAAACTGGGTGCAGTAGCTCAGGTGTGGGCCCAATAATGCCACACAAATGGAAATCACTTCCCTTGATCTGTGAAATATGGTAGAACACAGAACTGACAACTACCAGAAATTCCAGATTAGTTGGTATTTCCAAATCAAAGGCAATGAGTCACTCACTCTTTCTTCAAATCCCGCCTATATATGGTATAGTATAAAATTTGATGACATATGATTTGTAGTATTTTTTACTCAAAAGAGATGAGCTCAACACTGACATCAATTTTTTTGCTGAAACCCTTGAAAAAACAGGGAGGGATGTGCAGAATCTTACACACAGATACTTTTGTAAAAAATAACTTGTGATTCACCACAGTCTTCCAATATCAAAAGTTAAAGATACTGTGTCGTGCAGCTTTACTCAGAACTAAATAAAGCCTTTCAAAAGAACTGCCCTGGTAAAATGATTTTAAAAATGTAAGTCTAAATTAAGTAAATAATAAAAAAACCCTAAACCAACAAGGGTAAACTATGTAAGGAAATAACCAGAACAAGAGTAAGGTTTCAACTGGAAGAAAATCACCCACAATCTGAAAATATGTTGGGATCTGTGAGCCCTTTGCAGAAAACAAACAAAACACCCCAACAAAAACATGATGCCAACTTTCACATTTTCCCCCTGCAGTAAAATAATTTTGGAATTCTTCTCCTAAAGTGGATGATCCATAGCAATGCCAGTATTTATTCAATATTCTTGCCCCTTTCAGTGCCAGAAGTAGGCCAAGAACTATATTCAAAACACTTCTTTATTGGCTACAATTTTTACTCATTGTCACAGACAAAAGTATTTTGCAGATGATCTTTACAGCTTTCTTCCAGAAGAACAGGTTGGGGTTCTAAAGGAAACTGCAATCCTTCCTTATCAGCTTATCTATTCAGCTTCACAGTGGCTTGGATGCATACAAACCTGTGTATCAACACATATATAAACCTAGTAAGTAAGGTGTAGCCTATTAGAAGGCTGTAGAAATCCTGGTAATCACTTTCTTTGTGAGGGCATTTCTATAGAAATGAACTACAAGTAAGTGAATACAATATATGTTGAATGAAATCTTGAAAAGCAACTTCAAAGAGACATGCACTGTAAGTACAAAGCACTGTCCTTTAAATTGTTTTAAAAAACACTCAGCACGTTACAGGAAAGCAATCTGGCTTTAAGAAAAGTCAGATGAATAACATGTATTGGTTTTTACTGTGTAGTAAAAAACTGATCACTGTTCTCTTCCTGAGAAATGGAGCACTTAGAGATATTTGGTGAGAGCAGCTAACTAAAAATCAGATATTCAAGCCATGCAAAGAAAAATAAAAGAAAGAAAGAAAATCCATGGGATGCAAAGAGAGCAGCAGAGGAAATGGACAGTCAAACTAACTATGGTGTGAACTGTAACAAATTAAGAAAAAAGGAACAGGTTTTTTACCCTTTCCTCTACCAAAAGCTCTGAGTATAACAACTAAGGGTTGTATTTGAAAATAAGTCTATTTACAGTGATATATTTTTTAGACCTCAGTGAGTCTACTACTACTACTATCTTCTGAGAGCATCAAGTACTCTTCCACATGGATTCTCTAAAATGTACAAAATAAACCCTTTTATGTCTAAAGATTTTCAGTCTTCACCTTTTTCGTATCTCTGCGATATGAAAGCCAAGTGAACTGTAGTAGAATCTGTCAACATGTAAAATATCCACCATTAATCCAGTAGATCACGTGGCCACTTGAACAGTGACAAGGTGTCAATATACTTCATTAATATGGTTGAATTACAACACTGCAGAGATTGATGACACACAGTATGCAAGTCCATGAATACTAATACATAAATCCAATAGAATTTAGCCTAGATTAGATTTGCTAGCTGTCAGGCATCGTTACCTAGCATTAATTTTTCCCCCTATTATCAAACCACTGCAGAGATGCACACAGACATAAAAAGCACTCGAGATGTCCCTGCCTATACATGCTATGAGTATTGAGCAGCCTTATGGAAAGAAAGCTATGCCAGATAAAAGTTTGTCTTCTGAGCTGGTGGCTGCTCCATCATATACCACAAATGCTCACAACAGCATCAATTGATAAACACATTAGCCTAGGGAAGCTTTCAAGCTTGATTGTTTTTGTTGCTGTGGTAAAGCAGATACCATTACTGTAAGACATTAGTATATATTTTTTTAAATTATTTGTTCAGACAAATAGTCCTTTAAAAACATATTTGGTGCCCAAAGGGCTCACAAGTTAAAAGAATAAAAACTTTAGATCAAACCGAGTGTTAAATTAACTCTTTTTAAGCATGGTACTGTTATGCCTAAGTTTTCTTCCTACATAGTATTCAAACTGTACTGCCCCACAGATTACATGCAGACTGTTGCTACTAACACCACAGAATCATGTGGGTTGGAAAGACCCTCTGGAGGTCACCTAGTCCAAACTCTTGGTCCAAGCAGGTCAAAACAGATCTGGCAGTTCAGTGCCTCATGCAGTCCAGTACTGAGCATCTCTTAAGATGTTCTCCATACTCTCTCTGTGCAATCAGCAGCAGATTTTTCTTTTCTTGTCTGTTATTGGCTTTTTCTCATGTTGCATCTTATCCATGTGCCCTCTTGTCTTTTCACTGTGTGCCTAGATGGAAGAGCTTGGCTCCATCTGCCCTATACACTTCCATTAAGTAGCTGAAGACAGCACTAAATCTCACCTTGGCTTCTCTTCTCAAGGCTGGACAAACCCAGTTCTCTCAGTCCACCTCTGCTGGACTCATGCCAGCGCATCACTGTTTTTCTTGTACTGGAGACACCGAGAGTGCACACAGTGCTCCAGGTACAGTCTCACAAGGGATGAACAGAGAGAACACTCACTTCCTTTGGTTTGCTGGCTAGACTTTTTCAGTGCTCTACCATGCAGTTGGTTGTCTTTGCCACTCCTGACAAACATGAAGTTCTTACCCATAAACAGGCCATCCCACAGAGGTACCTGTGCAAAAGCACTCAAGGACAGAGACTTTTTAGATTTAATCATAAGCGTGGAGACATGATGGGCCCTTTACCTCTCAGCACTGATGTATGTGACGTTAATGGAAGATGCTGACATCAGCTTCCTCACATACAGCATCCTGTGCTCACACTCCTGTGCCTCAGAGAAAGACAGGATGTGGAAAGTTGGACAAAGATAACTTTCAAGACCAAACTGGTCTTGCAGAAGGCAAAACTTCAAGGTAAAAAGTGTTTCCAAGGATTAATCTTACTATTCCATTACAGCTCATACTTTAATACAATTTACAAATGCAGCTTCCTCCCAGGTAAGTTATCTAATATTTACTTTATACATCATGGTTGCCCCCCAATGTTTAAGGAATGCAATACCAGAAATAAACAAACAAATTAGAAAAAAAATATCGTTAAAATCCCCATAAACCTGGATAGAGGAGAGGTGCAAAAAAACCCCAAAAAACCAAGTCAAACAAAAAGCACAAAGGAAAAATAAAATAAAGAGTACAGAAGATGGAAAGAGTTTGTGAAAAACAGGCTTAGATTCTTATGTAGAGATAAGAACTTGCTCCACATTCACTTACACATCTGCATCTTTGTGTCTTAATATTACAAATCTAACACAGAACAACTCAAAACCTTTAAAAAAACCCCCAAAACTACAAGAAAATTCACAACAACAATCCACAACCAAAACCACAAAACAAAACAACACTAAACCCAGAAAACGTTTATGATCTCTTAACTCAGTGACCTGCTACCTTGAATTGTAACTATAACAATATAACACAAGTGCAATTGAAAAACAACCAAAATTTCTCAATATCCTGCCAAGCCTTTTCTTTAGACCCAGACAGCTAATGCAAACCCTCAATTATCCTTTTTTCAATCAATCTATTATTCCTGTTGGCTCCTATTTTCTTCCTGATGAGCCCCTACTCTCTTGTTTGCTACTTCTCCCTTTCAGAAGTTCCTTCACAGCTTCAAAAGGTTGAATTTTACTCTTGGAGCAAGGAAGCAATACTCCACTAAAGGTAGAAATGTGTCCTAGCATCAGTAGTCAAAATGAGGCTCAGAAAAAGACTAGAATACTGACAGAACTTCTTAAAAAGATACAAAATCATTTCAGTGAAAATTCACTAGATCAAAATGCAGTGGTTGTGGTACAACCTGACAAAACCATAATGCAGCTAATCACAAGCTAAATATTATGGAAAATATGGTTTGTATTCTATTGGAGGTCGAGAAACAAGAAACTAGCAATGGCATTATCAGATTTAAATTATAATCTTCAGTAAAGTCTGAAGCAAGACCTGTGATTTACCTTGTAAACCAAACTAGTCATTAAGGCTTAAGACCCTGCTTGTTGTAACTACCAGCAAGTCACTGACCCTTTTTGGCTGCTGAATTTGGGTTTATAAGGACTTAGTTGGCACAAGTGGAATTCCCCAAACATATTACTGTACAAAAGAATATGATCTCCAGCACACAGATGCACACAGCAATTGTCATTCAGTTTACAATGCTCTTCTCCACGTGGTGTAAAAGAAGAACTTTATGCACACACAGGTTGCATACTCATACATTGTTTTACCCTGAAATAGGAGAGGCTAGAGTTACAACATTTTATTTACATTGTGACACTTCTGCAGCATTGTTTTAAAATCATGACTATATAAAAACTTACTTTTTAAACATAATTTCACAAACTTTAATCACAAGTTTTCACCCATTTATAGCAAATTACTTGCTAAACCTAGATTAGTAAAAACAAAACCGTGTTCTTACTTTAATTCCTTTGTATGCTTTTTTTGACTCAGAACTATTTTTTGTATGAAATTCTCATTCTTAAAAGAAAAATCCAAACAAAAATAGAAATGGCTTAGACCTAATTACATTTCTAATATTTGTTATCACCACAGAATAGCTGTAGGAACCACTAAAGATTAGAAATGCATGCCCTAAGTTACATTTGAGATACGAGACCTCATTTTAAAACTTCCACAAACTATAAAGCAGAAAGGATCTTAAAGAGAGCAAACACAGAAAAGGTTGACAAATTGAAAACCCTGTCTGCTGGGGATTCACTTTAATTATTAGTTCTTACCTTCTGTGCTTAATCCAGGACTTGAAGTGAATTTTGCTACATCGACGATCTTCACAGCGAACTGTTGCCCTGTTTCCCTGTTGATGCATCTCCGCACGACGCTGAACGGACCCCTGGAACACACACCCAGAAAACAGGGAGAAATAAATCATTCTCTTACTTGCTGAGCTACAGTTTTGTTATTTCTCGACAAAATTTCAACATTCAAGTGTAGTATTTGCACAGAATACACCCCTTGTCCTTGCTGCCCATTAAATGTAAAATTAATAGCTTTAATTACAGACCAGTGTAAAGAACACCAAAGGCGTTTTGTATTTGCATATATTAAAGACATCCTCCTACCCTTCCACTTTAGAAAGGCTATGCTCTTAAAAACCTTATGTAATATACTGACATTATAATTAAATTTTAAAAGGATTTTATTTTGATGCTTAATCCAACTAGGGGGAAAAAACAGAGGCAAGAAACACATTCCTGCTTTCAGTCCTAAGCTACAGTTTAGAAATTACTATTTGAAACAACAGAAGGGATAATGGACAGCAATAAGAGTAACAGAATTGTTGAGTCATGCTGTGTGGGTTTATTTGTCTGTTTGTTTTACATAAACTAGGTTTATTTCAAGTTTATTTGACATCATTGGATATAAACAACCTGCATTACAATACTTCCCAATCCCACAAAAGCTTATGATTTTCTCTCACCTATGGCACTTAGAGAATCCCCACAGAAGTTACAGATAAAGAGATTAAAATTAGTTCAGAGAGATGTTAGTATTGCACTCAACTAATAAAAAGCTAATTGTTTTTTAAAAACTGAAATTACATTTGCCAAAACAAGAGTTACAACAATGGCAACCCTTTAAAAACTCCATCACCAATATGTATTTTTGGAAGCAGCTTTTAGTAGATGGTCTAAGGTCTACGTGCCTTGACTCAAAATATGGAATCTTTGTCCAGAGTTAACAACAAACAGTTCAACTGGATAATTACAGTAGGTCAAGCTTTTAAACGTGAAAAAGTAATAGGTTATGAAAACAGAATAGGATTGTTTCATGACTGCACTAGCTGTGGCAAATCAATCCTTTTTAACTGCTGCTTATTTATTGAATGACACGTGAGTTCTAAAGAAATCTATTCCAAAGTCTTTTCAAAGAGACGTGAGGGAAGATTTGAGGATTGAAAGAAGTTTGTTCAGAAGTTCATCTATTGAGTGAACATTCACCTGCTGAGTGAAATAATAAATGCTATAATACAGCTGAAAAGACAAATTCTTCCATTCAAACAGTGAAACGGAAGTTAGTGGACACATTTCTGAGCAATGAGATTTCAAAGCAACACAATTCTCAAAATAAAAGGTACCCCGAGGAGGCAGAAGTGTCCCTCTGAGGGCACTTACAAACCTTTATAACTGGCTTTTGGTATTCCTTTACATACCAGATGATTCAAAGTGTGTAATTCATCACACAACCAAACCTGTACTCACATAGCTAAAATCCAGTTTTTGCACTCTTTCAACAACATACTTGCGGGTATTTCTTGAAATAGGATCATTTCTGACACAGAAGATTAATATCAAAACATCAAAAATGTATCCCAATGTAAATATTCACAACCGAGGAAAATATTTATTAGCCAACTATGTATATGTGAATTATGTTGATGTACTCAGACAGAACTAACTATACAAGAAAATGCATGTTTTTTTCTTTTTCCTTTCCTTGCTCCCAACACACAGTGAAATCCCCCATACTGATGGCTATTTTCTTTTCTGAATCCATGCCCCACAATTATTCAGTATCTGGTCATTTACCAAGAGGTTACCACAGATATTTTTAAAAAGATGTTCAATTAAGCCTCTAATACATAGAAATCCACTTTCATCATTAAATGAAAAGGGCTCAGTTGGCTTCATTTGGCATTGGATGGATACAGCCATTGGTTTAGAATCCACCCCCCTCCACATTTCACAAAGTAATCTTCTATGGAAAAGTTACACTTTATATAGATGTGTGTCACCTTCTTATCCCAACTTTCTCCTTACACTTTTAGCATCTGTCAAAGTAAAATCGCTTTAGAATAGTATAAATACATTTAAATTATGGTAATTTAAAACATTGCAAAACCTAAATCACAGCTTTCAAATAACTGTGGCAACAGTTGTTTTAATTTATAATTGCTATAAATTATGAGAAGCTAAATGTATTTAATTAAAATTATCCTTTTTTTTTTCCCATTCCCATTCCCCCTTCCCCCCCAAAGCCTTTCTGGAGACATTAAATAATGCTTTTAATGTATTCTGATACAGACTGGGAGATCACTAGAGTACAGAGATGCCTGACATATCCTTATTTGTAGGGAGATCCCCAATTTCTGTTCATTCACAGAAACTCTATGAATATAAGTATTTCTTGCTGTTGGCTGAGCTACTTTTAGATTTCCTGGTTTTGCCAAGTCTGGGCTGGAGAGCTTGCCCAGTCACCAGAGTGTGTGTACATGCTTTGAGCAGAGAAGAAGAGAGAGCTGGAGGAATCACAAATCCAAATTAGCCTACAAACTACAACTCCAAAGGATCAGATCTGTGTTCACCCCAACTTTCTCTCTTGCAACCACGCCTTGATTTCCTTTTTCATTATCTATTAACATTTGTAAAACCCTGACTTCAATGATTTGCTTCTTGCACATTTAGTCTGGGACAAAAAAAAAGTGTTTTATTCTAGTTCTGTAACAGAGAGGGCACAGAGACATCCCTGTAGTCTCAGCTTTTATGGCCATATTGAAACTTCACTGTGGTTTTAACTTCTCTACTTAGAATGAGGAATGTCAAAGACTTAAGTAAGTGAATGGTGCCACAAAGCACAGAAAACAAGAACTGAGGTTTGAACTAGATGATCTTTAAGGTCCCTTCCAAACCAAACCATTCTGTGATTCTATGAATTCAGTGATGCCCACAATTAATGTATTCTATTCAAACACCACCCCAATTTAGAGTTTCACATAGAACAGAACAGTTTTTAAACACAACCTGAACATTCAGCTATTTACAAACCTCATATTTATGACTTTTTCAAAACTCTCTCATGCTCAAGCTACAGACAGGTTCAAAATAGTGTGAGTTACACAATACATTAGATGAATACAATCCATGATGATGGCAGCACAATAAAAGCCTGAATTTTCCAATTTTAGGTAATTTTAAAACACTCATAAGAGGTGCCTTCATCAATTAAGCAGACACCACCACTTCCACATGCCAAGTAACACAAAGGAACTTTTATATAAATTACAGTTGCAGTTAACTTTCTAACTTGTTCCTCAGCTGCAATGGCACACAGCAAGTTTACAAATTAAGTCATAACAGCCCACGGTGATGCCGTATAACCTGAGTCAGAAAACAAAACTGTGTGCTTCCTAACACAGTAGTTTCAAACCTTATTTGGAAGTAACAAAAATCTTTCAGGTCACCCTCAGTCTCAGCACTGAAATCACACTCTTTCCAGTGAGGAAAGGGACTACAATAGTTCATGTCTCAGATGAGACAAGGAGCTGTTCAACAGTTGTGACTGTAATGGGGAAATGTGTATCACATCCTCACTAAATGACAGTTTCTAAAGCTCATTTTACCAACCCTGCAGCTCAAATTCTACAGATCTAAAGCACAAAGGTGACACAGATTGGGGAAGGAACAACTGTAACCCCAGACACACATCATCAAAGTGGTTACAGATTGGTAAGACTACTTACTTATTTATTGAAACAGAGAAACTGAGTTGTTGTGTAATAAGACTTCATCTTCTAAGTCATACAAACTGTAATTATAATGTCATGCGCTTTATATTTCATTTCTCTCTGTGCTACCCCTAACAGACATACCCGCTGACATACAGGAATATTTGGTTTCAGATCCATCCTCTCCCCACTACGTGCTTGCAAAAATCTTTCTCTGCAGTCAACATGCACACCACAGACTACAGTAACTCAAACTATGAGGCTCATTAAAAGACATAAGTAGTAAGGACAGATGATTTTTTTCACTGATATTTCGTCAACATTGGCAGCAGCACATTCCAACATCTGGAACACTGGGAGCTTTACCTGCAATATATGCCAAAACCCAAAATGTATTTTCTTAAATTGAAGCTGGGATGCATGATGGATTTTGCTGTCTACTGCAGATGGAAATCAAAGTGATACAAAACATTATTGATGAGGTTCGCAAGTACATATAGGCCATAAAAAGTGGATAGGAATGCTGAAGAGGAGTCTCATAACCAATTTTTTTCATGCTTCCAAAATTTTGAGTAAGCAGGGCAGGGCCTGATGTAACCTTAACCCTTGTGAAACTATTTTCTGGTGATAACTTCCCTGACTAGCACAGAACAGTTAATCACAGGTAGACACAAATTTGAAGAAAATCAATTATTAATTACTTTATCCTTCAGGAGTACAACACTTGAATTAGAATAAAATCCCAACAATATGAGATCACCAAAGCCTTTTTTATCATCTCGTTCACTTTAAATTATTTTACTTAGTTTATGGTATTGGTACTTCAAGGACATAGATTACCAACCAATATGTTGCAAACTATCCTTTTATACTAAAATCTTGTTGGTTTATCTGACTGCTTTGCTTCTTTTCTCCTTTCCTCCAATCCCTGTTGCTGTGCAAGAATGTGTGGTTGTGATTCAAATATGCCTTGTTGATTCTTAACAAGCACAAACACTTGGAACTGTTCCCTTCCCATGTCCCTCAATGAACAGAGTTGACCTGTGGGAATGAACTTCCTATAAAGACACTTTCTGAACCCTTATGCTTCTGAGCCATAAAACTTGATATTTGAGGTCATTTACATATCAGATCACCAAGAATTTGCTCAACATCCCAAACGAATCTCAATTTTTATGAAGTGAGGAACTGGATACAAAACAATGCATTTTGGCTCTCTAATTCAGTTTCATTAATTTAAGTAAAAAAAAAAAAAAGTAAGAAACACAAGTTAAACATTTTGCCAGAAAAAAAAACCCCAAAACAGCAAAGAACATCTCTTCCAATGAACAGTGCTCCTTTAAAAATGAGCTTCCATTTGAGAGTAAGAGGGCCTAGATTCCTTTTCCTTCTTTAACAGGGCTTAACTATTAAGAACTTGAAACATGCAACAAAGGTCTTAAAGTTACCTTTATTCAACATTTTAAATGAAAGATGAATGTTTCCTTAAAGGGGCTATGTCAGTTTGTTGCAATAAGATATATGCATACTATAGATGTGAAGACACATATACCCAGATTTTTTTTTTATTTTTATTTAAAGACTATGCATTTGCTTACCTAAGCAGCAGACAACAGTGCTTTGTGCTAATGTGGTTAATACTTTCAAAACAACTGTATTCAAATTGATGGAAATTACTGGAAAGAAAGCAATTTGCAACCACATTTTAAAGAGATAGATCTCTTTCCCTCTTCATTCATCCACATAATTTATAATACATACTTGTTGTCTAAGTTTGCCTTTAATTGAAGTGAACCTCTTTTGAAAATTAAGTATTCCCAAAATTAATTAAACCTCCAATTAGCACTATATCAGCTCATTTGTACATGGAACTGCAGCTTAAGATAGTGACAGAACCTTTCTGTAAACTAGCACTTTGGATTAGAGGGCACTCACATTTAAAAAGCCATTACTGGCAATCTTGGGTAGACATTTTTTGGTTTATTCTCAAAGGCAAATTTAAAATAATGCATTATGACGACTGTGGCACAGAAGAACATTTGGGCTGAAGATCTGATACTTCTTTAGAAAATTCTATATCCCAGGACAAGCCACAAAACTGAGTTCCCAGGCAGCAATATTTCTACCACGAGTACTTTTCAACAGCTCACATCTTTGAAACCAAGTCTGTGTTTTAACTCAGCTTTAGGATGAAACCTACAAAGAACAAAGCACAAGACATTGGATCTCACCCCAATATGAATACATACTTTCTAATATCAATCCAACATAAAAAGAAAGAATATAGACCACTGAATCTTAACCGTTTCTTTTTGTCCACAAGAAAACTACAAAAAGAGTAGCCACTCCAGTGCCTGTGAAGTGGAAACACTCCCCAAGAAAACCTTAGGTTATGCTTAGAATTCATGTTGCAATCTGAAAAAAAAAATTACTTTCTATTTTCAGATGTTCTGGTATAATTCATAGGTTTGCTTACATGGTTTTGTCACTATAAAAGCAAAATACAGGCAGAAAGAGATTTCTGCTATCCTGTCTTTCCCATCTCCAAGCTGCAAGGAGGATAAGCCATCCTTAACTAATCTGTACAAACAGAAATGGTAGGCTTGTGGCCTGATTTTTCTTCTTATCAAGTAAAAAAGTAAGAATGATTTTATCAGTCATTCGATATATCTGTCAAATCTCTTTGGCACACATACACTATAAACAGATGCTGATATGTAAAAATATCTTTAATGTATCTATAGTTTGTAAACAACTCTTCTTTTACACTGACTAGCTGGGATGCTGAGGGGATGGAAAAGGAAGAACATTAAGAGAAGATGCTCACTAAATTCGCTATTCTATTACTATGAAGTAAATATTTCAGCACCAGTCACGAACACCATCCTTCACATGCAAGTGATTTAGAAAATATTTTTATGTTCACATATAGAACAACAATCCTTCATTTCCTGAATTCCATAATTATCTGTTAACATTGACCTTATACTTGTAAATTTTCCCATTTTATTCACAGACTCATAGAAGAGTCTCAGCTGGAGGGTACCTCTGAAGGAATGTGCTTAACAAATTTTATCAGAACATCTACTACTGTGTTAATTTTTTTAATAAGAAAACAGAAGAAACTACCTCACTGTCTGAAAACAACCATTTGCAAATAATCTCAGCACACATACAGGCAAACTGTTTTCAATAATTATTGTAGTAATAGGCTCATGGTCTTAAAAGAATTGGTCTAAAAGCTGCAGCCACAGCAGGTACAATAAGAGTAACTTTACTTTGTCAAGACCTACTGGAATAAGATCCAACATTACCTGCCAGGTGGCTTTCCAAGGGTCACACTTCCACAGGAAGGGCCATGTGACACACACACAAGATCACAGCACATCATTTCAAGCTCGTGTTTGGATGACACTGAAGCAGAAGCAATAGCTATTGACACAGAATGGCTCCTCCAGGAGACTGTCCTTTGATCTCCCTTTATTTTGTATTTTTCAACTCTTTAAAGGTCACTTCCTAGAGAATGGTCGAGACCTCAAGGACAAGTAACTCCTAGATACACTTCTTAAGGAGTTCAGGCTCTTGGCTCTACTGATTCCTTTTTTAACTCATTTCTTCCTTGATAATGTGTTTTCAACGATTCACTACTAATTTGCTTTTGCTGCTTTTGGACACTATTTTCACCTTCCTAAATCAGCACATAGGTCAAAATGCTGTGACAGCAGCATCAGTCTTCAAGAAAGTGGTTGATTATTTGTCCAGGTTCCAGACAAATGAAAGAAGGAGTAAAAAAATAATTTTTTAGGTATGTATGTACAAAGCATACATGGGTAAGTTATGAGACATTCCCCTAAATGAGAGACAAACAATTCTAAGGATCTCAGAAAATGGTACTTTCTCAACAACACTTTCTGGAACAGTTTTTTAACTGCTGGTGAGAAAGAAAAACAAAAATTGGTTCATTAAGCTAAAGCATCCTGCCCCCTCAGCAGTAAAGAACTCAGGAAGCTGATTACAAATATAACTCTTTCCTGTCCCTCTGGTTCACCTTGAGGGACAGGAGAATCTACATCTCATGCAAGAAGTGATTTTGGGCAGGTGCAGATTGGTCATCAAAGCACAGATACTATTTCTTGAACTGGGGAGGGGAGAAATAAGGAGAGTTTTGTGTAGTAATAAATTCCCACTGTAAGTACTGGAATAAAGCATGGAATCAAAATCCCCCAAATTTTATTTTTACATTCAAATATTCTGTAATACTTCACAGAAAGAACCCCACCCCAGCAGCTGTATCAAAAGCATCAGTTCAAGAGTGTTCAAAAAAACTGATGCCATTCTCTTAACAGACTCCTTTAACAACTGACCAGATCTTTTGCCTGTTTCCCTTCTTTGTGAAGAAAGACCTAGTGCTCAAGATCAGGAGGCAGTGAAGGGAATCTGGAAAAAAAATTATAAAACTACTTTAAGTATGAAATCATTCAACAGTGAGAAGGAACACAGCAAGAATGAACAAATGTGTTAAAAAAAGCACTTCTATCACAGTGACAAAGGGGAATATATTAAAAATAATAGCTCTGCCGCCAAAAGAAAAGAGAGAGGTTGTAGAGCATCTTCAGGCTCATCAGCTACAGATGATGATCATTACTTTTCTCTTTTACTATTCACAGAACTTTTTTTATCCTATTCATGTACTAACATAGCCTTGTTCCACTGCAGGCTGTGTCTTCATGGCATTTTTTACATGAGAGTTCAGGCAACTCCCCGAGCTACTGTGCTGTCCTTGGGCAAATCAAAGGAGAAACAAAAACTACTCAAAAAGGAGAAACAAAAACTACTCAAAAAGGAGAAACAAAAACTACTCAAAAAGGAGAAACAAAAACTACTCAAAACACTTAAGATAAACCAACTCTCCTTTTTTTTCCCCCTTAGTGTTACATCCAGAGCAGGTGCTTGGTTTGGTTTAAAGCACAGCTACACCAAGAGCAGTGTCCAGACAGTCAAACCCAGGAACAACCTGTCAGGAAATGAGGTGCCTCAGCAGTGCTGCTGCTAAAACCAAACCTTGTCTGAGGACACAATGACTTCTCATATGGTCCTACAGCCACCTGTGGGACCTCCACTAATACATCTCACCTGAACTCATGCAACGAGGCAAAGGAACTCATCCAACCGAGGAAGTCTTAGGTAAATCCACATACAGCTGGCTCATGGCTCCAGCTGTGCATTTGCCATGCAACTACAAGTGCTTTCAATAACACAAAGCACACAGAACAAGCTGAGAAAGAATGGGAATATGTCAGCCACCACTGCTGCCAAAAACTCCTTCATGAGATTACACCCTCAGGTGAAGGTTGATGCATTAACCGCTCCCTATGTCATCTCTCCCTCCTGCATTGTGGTTCTACTTTAAATTTCCACTTTAAGCTTAATAATGTCCACTTTATCAATCCTGCTAACAAAACTGAACTCACATACTATTCCCTCTACTCTCTCTCTCACTCACAGATTTAGCCAAGCCTAACAAAAAGCAATTATTTTTTTCTTTTTATGATGGGCTGGCTCTCTCATTTCAGAATCTCTTTTCCTGCATCAGTTCCAGTTTTAATTTTTCTTAACAAAAGCAACCAGAAGTGTGAGTAGAACTCCAGATGAGGTCTTAGTAAAAGTCTGCACAATGTTAATAATTCTTTCTTCTCTGCTGGAAATACTGTATCTGGTACAATCCCGTACTTGCCTTCTCCACACGCCCATCATAGAGCCCCTACTACAGCTGCATTCTTCTCCTCAGTTGTTCCAACCAACTTGCCTTAGTCTACTCCAAAGGTTGTTACTAGTTTTTCCATTCTCAAGTGGTGGATTTTTTTTAGAAGTTCATAATTTCCACTACTAAAGTCCTTTTTGGATGATATCCAGGTCCTCCTCTGCGTTACCTTCAAATGATGCACCAAAAAAACACAACAGCTTAACCAGTGCAGTTCAATTTAGAACTTTTATTTTATTTTAAAATAACCTGACAGACAACTAATCCAAAACTGGCCAATGTCAAACCTTCATTTTTTCACTACTTCCTCTCTGAATGCTCCATTTTAATTTCTTCTTTAGTCAATATGGAATACATACATTTATCATCTTGTTATCTTTTTGTTTGTTTTAAAGAAACAAGCAACCCAAACAAGAGAGTAGTCAGAGGGAAGCACTGGAAGACCTGACTCATAGAAGGGGTTTTCTCATTGCTTGAAACACACTACCACTAATTCAACTGCCCCAGCACTACTGCCTTACAAAACTCAGAAGCTTCCTACAGGTTCATGACAATGCAGAAAGGTACATTTTACTTGCATTGGCCACTACAGAAATAGAGAAGAAACTTAACATTTTTAATGGAAATAACATCATTTAAATATTGCTATTATGTCTGTGGTAATATACGACAGTTCCTCAAAATTGGAAATGTATCATCTTTATACTGTAATAGATGCAAGAGGTTCCCCATATCTGACTGACAACAGAACTCCCATTAATTTGCTGCCACTACAGTTCCACTACAGTAGTTTAAGTCTCAAACTTGAAAGAGAGCAAACACACACATATACTAGAAATAGATACCTCCCACAAAGCCAATACCGGAATCTGAACTGGTTATCAATTCAATCAAAACCATGTCCTGTATAGCTCAATATTTAATTTTTGCTTTAAAAACAATAAACAGAAAAACAACTCAGTTCAGTTTGGGTGCCACTTGCAATCATTGCCTCAAGGATATTTCTGTGTGCATGCTCTTTGGAACCAATAAACAGAAGTTCCTGAGGCAAAGAGAGAGACCAAATTTCCACGTGAGAAAGTTCTCCAGTGCAGCACTGATCAGTAAAGTTAAATTATCCAAAGAATCTTGATCCAGACAGCTTCCTGTACTTCTTACAGGAGTGTGGCCTCTGAACTGCCCGACTTTAATGTGTTACGAAAATGAAAAGTATCCTGAAAAGAAAGTCTGTCCTGTTTCCAAAGTATGCAGATTAGTTTAACTTTTATAAGTTGTCATCAAAACCATTTATGAAATGAAGAAGAACATAAATACTTGAGGGTTTTTTTAAAGGTGTTGGAGGACTTCCAATATTTCAGAAATTGAATTTATGACCCACATCATCAGCCTTTAGGGTCATTCATAACACTTTAAATTACAGCAGGATTATGGGACTTATTAAGAACATTCAGCTGAATATGGGTAAAAAGTTTCTGGTTATGATATTTATAGAAGGTTGTTGAATTCACTTTCCAGGGCAGAAATGAATGAATTCTGACCTTTTGGAACCTGAAGCTTTCAACAATGTACTGAAATGAAAAATCTATCACAGGCAAGAAAATTTAGTTTCTCTTCTATCTGTATCTGTTAGGGTTCTGAACAGTAGTTTCTTGTATTTTTATACATTTAATGCATATGAACGACTGATCAAAGTCAGGGTATATTTTTTTTCTACTTTTTAAGTACAGATTGCATTTCAACAGTCTAGATATCTCTATGAAAGGAATATTAGTCTTTATCATTTGTACTAGTTCAGCCTTTCTCTACACTTGAAACAAGTTAATTTTTTGTAGTTTATTTAGAAATATCATCTCTCTTGCTAATTTCAAAAATTAAACTAAAACTATTCTACAGTTCCACAGTTCTTGGAAAAAGCTAATGCAGCTACCAGAAAAGCCTTTAAAGCTAAAAAGAACTATTCACCTATCTGGACAGTATATATCTGGACAGTTCTATAACTACAGTAGGAAAATTACTCACTGTTTTATGTAAAAGTAACAAATACCTCCAAGTATTTAAACCAGCTTCCTATAAAACAACTGTTCAAGAATTTTAAACTCAGTTCTTCTCTTCAAGTGTTAATGTAAAGTTTAAGGTCTCTCCTTCACAAGATCTTGTCTTTAAAAAGACTCAACCATATAAAATATATCATATTAACGGCAGGACAATTATATATGAACTATAACCTCCTACATGACAATTATTAATGTACATGCAGCATAATGATAATTTCACAATTTCTCTATTGAAATAAACCACAATGTTTTCTAAAGAATAACCATTTAATTGAACTGTTAATAACATGAAACTAAATGTAAAGCTTTTACTTAAAAGCCACATATATTATTTTTCCTGGGGTTTTTTTCATTACAAAAGGAAAAGCTGCCTGGATCCATTTCCCAGTGAGCTCCAAGACACAGTTGTACTGAAGTTTGTGCCAGTACCACTGTGAGGATGGCACAGGGGTGCCAGCAACCTGCCAGGAGAGGACAAGGGTTTTAGTACTGCTTTTTAAAAAAGACCAAACAACAAATTACTCCTGGAAAATGAAATTAGCAGGACTCAAAGCATTAACTGTGTACGACCACATAAGGTGCAAACACTGAAAGATCCCACACTTCTGCAAGTGATGATCTGACCTTTGGGACATGGACGAAAATAGGAAGCTGAATCCATGGCCCAGATCAGGAACAGCATCTGACATTTCACCAGTTTCCAGTTGCCCTTTATTTACTTTCTTCAAGGTCTGACCAGTGAAATAAGGCAGCCAAACAACACCTTGGGTCCAAGAGTAGATTTCAGTTTGTTTCCTTACATATTCTCACACCAACCAGCAAAAAGTGCAAGTATTCTTTCAGTCACGTCAGGTCAAATTCAAATCAAACTAAAAGTGATTTCACCTGAAGTGGTAAATGCTGCAGTTCCTAATTTGGACCATAAAATCAAATTCCTCTCATAAATTACTGTCTCAAAGCACCAAACCACCTGTGCACTTATGTCCTTAAAATAAAATAAAAAAAATAAATATCCAGTGACAGTGGCAGAAGTCCTAAAGAAGAATTAGGAGACTGTTCAATAAAGAAACTTGCTGCTGCATATTGAAGTTGTTCCCAAGTGTAGCTCATTTGGTTGCCACAAGCAGGTGGTGGCAGCTGGTGCTGCTGCTGTCCCTAGAAAGGAGCCCAGCAGCACAAACACAGCTTCCAGCTTTATCCTAGGCTATACACACCTGAATAAGCACAGCTCCACACCAACTTCCCTGGCAATACAAAGGCAACAACAGAGAATTCATTTACTCCTCTGGTTTGAATGATGGCACGTTCTCACAGCTATGAAGAATCCCAAGTATTCAAACAATAAGGTTACAAATTTGAACAAAACTAGGATTTAAAACTGCTAATTGCTTTTGGACTAAATGTATGTACACGTGAAACTCTACCATAGCACCCTCCTGCTTTATGATAGAAATTTCATTGTAAATTCAAGTCTAACCATATTTTTAGATGAATTGAAGGCTATACAAAACAGAATCAGAAGTTAACTGCTAACAAAGGCAACACGTACGAAAAAAGTGAATGAGGAGAAAGGAACTGGCAGTTGAAGATGGGGGAGAGGGAAATGGGAAGAAGAAATCAAATTATCATACTATTTTTTCTTTATTATGCTTCCTTAGTCAAAACAATTTACAGACAGAGAAAATGAGAAAGACAAGTACTACAGCCTGCAGAGAATACAGAATACTGCTCAACCACAGAATGCAACTGCCTGTTGACAGAGTTTTCAAACAGCTGTACAACACTACTTGTAAAGATATAAAAATATAAATACCCAACACCCAATCCTTTGGGTGAAAACATCTATAAGCGAAAACCAAAACCCAGCCAAACCCAACCTCTAATGCAAGCTTATGGTGGTATTTATTCCCTTCAAACACCCATCCAGTGCTTTTTTGAGTCATACTAACCAGGCAACTGGTTATGCAGCTGAAGCTGGCAGCAAAGATTTATTTCGTTTTCTCTGGGCATCCAGTTTTATGTATCCCCAAGTCCTTCTCGGCAGGGTAGCTCTCAATCCATTCATCTCCCAGCCTGTACTGCTGCTGAGGATTACCCTGACTTGGGTGCAGGACACTGCACTTGGTCTGGTTGGATGTCACGTGGGTGGCACAGGTCCACTCCCCAGGCCTGTCAAGGTCCCTCTGGATGGTGTGTCTTTCCCTCCAATGAATCAACTGCCCCGCTCAGCTCAGTGCCACCTCCAAACCTGAGGCTGAACTCAGTCCCACCGTCCATGTAACCGATGGCAATAATAAATATTACTGTCCTGCGGAGGGACACCACTGCTTACTGGTTTTCACTTCAGACGTGGAAACCATTGGCTGTAACTCTTTGGATAAAGCCATCCAGCCAATTTCTGATCCATCTAACAGTCCATCTGTCAAAACCACATCTCTCCAATTTCAAGGCAAGAATGTTGTGGGAGACTGTACCAAAGGTGTTACAGTAGTCCAGGCAGATGCCTCGGGTCGCTCTTCCTTTGTCTGCTGATGCAGCCACTCCACCAGGAAGGCCACAGGCAGGAACAACTTGCCCTTGGGAAAGCCATGTTGGCTCTTTCCTATCATCTCCCTGCCTTCCATATGATGTGACATGTCCTCCAGGAGGTCCTATTCCATGAAGCAGGTGAGGTCTTTCTCAAAGAAGTGGAAGAACGCTCATGTTCACAGGTCCTGCTCCTCGTGGTGGTCTTTAAACACCCCAATACCTGCTGGAGGGACTAATCCAGGAGGCTTCTGGGGTGTACTGATGGTAAATTCCCGATGTGGTTGAGGAACAAATGAGGAGAGGTGGTCTGTTGAAACCTCACACTTACGAACGAGAAAGAACTCCAAGATCAGGGGCAGCACCAGCTGCAGGACCATGAGATGGTGGAATTCAGGATCCCAAAAGGAAGGAGTAAGGCAAAAAGTGGTATCACAGCCCTAGACTTTAGCACAGAAAAGCACAGAAATGAGAGCAGGAGAGATACCTCTTGTAGTTTACTGGCACACCTGGCTAGGCATTAAAAAAAAATTAAAAAAAAAATAAAAAAATCAAAGAATGATTGCAAATGCAGAGCAGCAAAAGAAAAAACTGATGTCAGAATTAAAAAACTGATGGCCAGAATTAAAAGGGAATTTTAATCAGGTTGCTTTGTATTTAGTCTTTTAGATACAAAATCTACTTATTCAGATAACTGTCAGAATGTTCTGCTTGTAACTCATAACTGTATTTTAGGTTCCAACTTGACTTCAGTATCTGTGTCATCCCCATTATAAACTCCCATAACAAATTACAGCTTTACTAGAAGCTTGGCAATACCCTTGAAGATGGAAACTTTATTGGCTGATAGGACTAAAGTAAGTTTCTCAGTAAAATGAACATGTGGCAATATATTTAAAACAGTGATTACTGCATACCATGAGAAACTCCTTTACTAAATTCCCTGGCAAAACTGCTATAATATTCAAAACTCACTCAAAATAACAGGAATTTCAAGGAGATAGCCAAGCTATATCAAGCTTTTCCAGGGAGTTTCAGTTGAGGTAGTTGAATGAGTACATTATTAATAATATATATTGGCACACATATATGTGGTGCATCCACATACACCAAACCTCCCCCCAATATATGTTATATATATATATATATGTTATATATATGTTAACACACACAGTTAAAATATGGTATGCCAAGGCAAATGCAATATCTGCTCAAGTCAAATCTTTTGCAAACATTTTTGAAAGCTATTCCTCTGAAAATTAAGTGCCTCTGAGGCTGCATTACTGAGCCATCATTAAATAGCTCACATCATTCTTCTATATTTAATTCTACTGGAGTATTTATTCTGCAAAGCTCAAGTATGCAAGTCAGCTCATGGTCATAACAAAGTTACCATTTCATTCTGAAAAAAAAAAAAAGCCTTATAAAAGCATAATTATAATTCTTCGGTTTGATTCACTCTTGCATAAAATGCACACAAAATGTCTAAGGTATTGATTTTCATTACCTTAAAGTTACATATTTTAATTATTGTAGCACAAAAACATCTTATGTAATGGGTCAACAACGAGGCAAAACCACAATAATTAAAGACCTGATATTAAATTTTATAGTGTTTGGAAGCATTTATCAACAATTCAGTTGCTGATCAGACAACGAATTAAGCCATCCTGTAAAAGTTATAGATGAGCAAAATTTATCAGAGACAGACTGTAGTTTGCTAAAAGACAGAGAAGTGCTCATGTGTACGAAGCACTTCAAGATTTAACTTCACAGAACAGCAAAAAACCAGTTCAGCACCAATGACTTTGATACCTCTTGTCAGCTGATAAAACCTCTTTCATTAGCTGTCCTATGTTCTTACTCTTTCATTAGCTAAAATCTGCACATTAGTACAAACAGAAAATACAAGGATAGACTTTTTTTCTGTTTCTTGAATTTTTGGTTAGAATGCACAGTTATGTCCCATCTCCTCTGTTTCCCTATCCATCTTTCCCATCTATTGACAAAGGTTTAACTTCAGATCACAATCTTACAACAGACAGTCCTACACAAATATTTTGATCAATATTTTTATGTTATGCATCAGATCTTTATCTGGGAACATCAGGCTCTGAATTTAAGTTAGAAGAAAATTCCTCTACAGAGAGCAGAAGTGAAACAGCAGAACACATTTAGAATACAGACTATTTCCAACAGCTGAGTAACTTAAATCTATACGCACAATTTAACCAAAATAAAGGAAAAAAAAAGAAAATTATCACAGTACCACAGAAGTCTCAGTTCCAATGTTCTTACAGAAAAGACGTGCTACAGGCTTTGAAAATTAGTTGAAATACATCGAAAGACTGTATATTCACAAGAGCACACTGCAGGTGTGCAGTGCTCTGGTATTCATGTCCCCTCTCCCCTGATATCAAACCCTTGGTATCAGCTACAGAAGGAAATCACAGGACACATCACTCCTTCACTACTCAGTTCTTTGGGAGATGTGAGTGAAATGCAGAGCTATAGGACCTTGCCATCTACCAACATGATACAGGAAAAATGCCCCCCCCCTTTTTTTTTAAATTTCTCTACAAGACCCCAAACATTTTAAAAGCCACATCATAATCTGCCTAAATTAAGTTTCCAGTTGCTCTGTTGAGAGCAAAATAAGACCAGTTTGGGGGAAGAAAAGAGCAGTTTATGGAGTTTTCATTCAGAATTTAAGCAGTCCTCTGATACCAGAGAAAAAGTTCCTGTGCTTTCACATGTACACTGGGAATGAAACAAGGATATCACAAATTTACCAAGCGAGCAAATACAAATGGATGATCCTCTTCTCAAATGGATGATCCTTTTCTCAAAGCATTCAGCTATGTGCAAAAAGTTATGCTGAAAGTTATGAAAACAAATAGAGTTGCCAGTACAGAACAAGTTAGAAGCTGCTCAGACCCCCTTCATATTAGAACTTCGTAGCAAGCTCTTAAGATTATTCTTCTCTCTATGGTCATAAAGCTGGACAGAAACATGACACTTCTTCTGTTATTCCCCCTTGCAGCATTCAAAACTACCATATTCTCTAGAAATCTTCAGAAAAAAGCTCCTTCAGTTAATGACTGATGATGCCTTATTAATGAAGGTACTTCCTATTACAAGAGCTACAGTTTCAGTATATGCTCTTTCCCACCTTTTTTCCTACACATTCGTAACACAATAAAAAAGTTATCCATACAAGCTAAAACACTAAAAAAAGTGAAAATTGGAAAAAAACCAGTCACAGGTTATGAAGTACAGTTCCTAGAAACGCATTATTTTCCAATTAATTTTAAACTGCCTTACAGGAAGCATCTTTCTTTGCACCTTATGATCAACACAGGCCAAAGTGTCTGACCAGTACAACTGTGGTTGAATGACAAAGCTAAATAGTCTTCACCATTCAGTAAAAGGCACATAAACAGTCACACTGCATCTGAACAGAAGTCTTTCAAGACTGGCTGCTTTCCCAGCAACCTTCCTTCCCAAGAGCAGCCAGAGAGCAGGTTTGCATCAACATAACAAACGGAAAACACACTGACTAAAAAAAAAAAAAAAAAAAAAAAGGTATAACCATTTTAACACATGCCTTACAGTAATTTAAAAGTAATTTAGATACCATATTGATTCTTGCAGCACAAGAAGACAGCTTTCCATGCTAGACAAGTATGCACCTCCTTTACACACAAACAGATTATTCTGGCCAGACTTCAACAACTCTTTCCTGTGCTCTGCTGCACCTCTGGAACTTTTACAAGAGCAGAAAAGCTGGGGAGATGCCAAAAGTGACTCCAGCTGCCACCTGGACTAGGGCCTGATGCTTGCCTTAAGATGAACTATTACACAGGTAGTCACCAAATGAGGAAATCCTGCCCTTCCAGGCACACACCTCTGCCAGGTTCTTCCCATTAGCATTGGCACTTGTGTGGCCACAGGAGTGAGACAGGCAAGAAATGGAACTAGTGAAAAAAAACCCATCATCACAAAGAACTGGGCTTAGATGAGTTAGTTCTCTTCTGCTCACTGGAAGGATGACCTCTTTCAGAAACAGATGTTACTTCAATCAGCTTGAAACAAAGAAAGGAGAGCACAATTTGAGTGCTTGCCAATGTTAAAGGACAAAAGATTGTTAGCAGAATCAGAAAGGTCTTAAAAACATTTCAAGAGTCTTATTTACAAAGCATGTTTGGCTTCTCTTTTATCCTGATACTGTTCTATTTTATACAAATTAAAATTACACTAAGATTACTCCAGTCAGAAACTTAATTATGAAAGTAAAGCTAAGATCTTACTCATATGAAAGCAAAATTCATGTTCCATGACTTTTCTGTCAAAAGCTAATTCACTTTTGCATAAAGTTTAGATGCAAAGAATTACCCCATCATTCAAAAATGCTTAAATTAGTTGAGAATCACACAATAGAAAATGCTGAAACAAAACCTTTTTGCTCTTCCTACAAACAGCTATTAAAATAGTCATGAAATGTTAATGCTTTAGTAAGCAATCAGATGATCATTAAAAAAAGTTCTCCAAAACATGTTTTTCATTCTCAAATAGATCACCTGCACTGCACTTCTGTAATTATGGAAGTTCAGAGGTTATTTTAGGTATAACACCTACCTGAAAAAAATCTTGCAAGTCACAGGCCAAACAGAAAATAATTTAAAGAGAGCAGTATTTGGCAAATCTTCCAATATGTACTCTCATTTATATACGTTCCTAAATGTTGTGCAGAAGAACCTTCTTTTAGAACAGAAGCAACTATTTAAAACAATCTGGTGTTACTTCCAACAAATTTCAAACCACCTGCATTTTCTACATTTGTTTCCACATTTATTTTTTAACCATAAAGTGCTTTTCACAAATTGGAAGGGACCTCTGGAGGTCATCTGGCCTAAGCCCCTGCTCCAGCAGGGTCACCTAGAGCCAGATGCCCAGGACCACGTCCAGGTTGCTTTTGAATATCTCTAACAAACAAGAATCCACCATCTCCCTAGGTAACATGTGCCAATCTTGGGAACCCTCACAGTTAAAAAGTGTTTCCTGGTGTTCCAGTTTGTCTCCACAGCCTTTGGTCCTGCCACTGGGCATCACTGAGAAGCGCCTGGCTCTGTCCTCTTTGTACCCTCCCTTCAGGTATCTGTAAACATCAATAAGATCACTCCTGAGCCTTTCCTTCTCCAGGATAAACAGTCCCAGCAGTTACAGTAACACCACAATATTTATACAATATAATGCACCATACATTAAACCACAGTGTTTTGTTCTGCTACTACAGGACAACCCCACCACGCACTAAGTTACCTCTTCACATCTCTGTTGATATCACTCAGTCAGGTTTGTGTGAGTCTTGATACACAGCCAACATCTGGGATGTCACAAATCAAAAGCTGTTTGGCAAAAATCTTTTCCAGATGGGAAAACTCCTTGGTAAAAGTCACCATATTTATGCCCATCAAGATAAAAATGTGTTAAAAAGAACAAAATTCTGTAGTCTTTTTTTGACATCCAGCCTGGCTGCACAGGATGGTGCACTGAGCTAATGGTGCAAGTCCAAAACTCCAGCAAAAAGAGAGTCAGTTTGAAAGTTCTTCCTTGAAATGATAAAAGCACACAAGAGTAGTTTCAAAGGTGTTTATATAAGAGATGACAAATTTCTGCATTCTCAGGTGTCACTTCCATTCCCAGTTGGGTGTAACAAACCCATCCCATGTGGTGCCTGATAAACCAGAAGTACAAGGCACTGCAGCTGAGCCAATAACTATCACCAGACCAATCTGTAAGGCACCAGCAACACCCCTGACTTTGGGATGCACTGTCCCATTGTTTCCCATAGCCAAATAAAGCTCTCTTAATGTCAGACCTGGCCCTCAGTACATCAGTTGGCTTACTCTGGCTTAAATGCTGTCTGTTTGCTGCCTGACTTTTGTCCACATTACACTTCAGAAGTTAGAGGCAGCCAACCCACAGAGCAGCACAGCCCTGCAACCTGCCCACTGCCACACAGAGGACCTGGAGCACAGGGGCACTGCCTTTAAGCCACCCTGTGTATGTTGAATGCCCCCCAAAGCAAACACAACCCCCAAAACCAGTTTCACTTCGATAAGAAATCACACTCTGGTAGTGCAAGACAGTGCAGAGGTTTGTCTTCAAGTGAAGAGCAAACTCTCTACAAACAAAGCATTAATAATTAAAGTTTTACCTTTGTTTTTTCTGGTTTGAAACATGACCAAACTGATAAGGTTTAAATCTGTCTGAGCTAACCAGTCAAACCCATGTGCTTTCCCTCTCTGGAAGACAGAGCTACAGTGAAGGTCATCCTGAAAGAAATTGGTTATCCCTTCCCTTTCCTACAAACTTTGGAGTAGCAATAGCTTCCTGTCTTTAAATGGCAGTAGTCAGATACCTAAAGCAATACAACCACTACCCATTCCAATATTTCTCCTAGTTTATTACCACTGCAAACACATGCTCTAAAATGTTTCAGTAAATCAATTTCTATCAAAACTTCAGTACTATATGTATCTGGAAAGAAAGACAACCTCAAGGACAATACCACTTGCCAAATTCACTAGGACACCTGAAGATGGAACAGAGAATCATTCAGATTGGAAAAGACTGCTAAAACCATCAAGTCCAACTGTTAACCCAGCACTGCCAAGTTCACCACTAAACCATGTCCCCAAGTGCCAAAACTACACATCTTTTAAATATCTCCAGGGATGGTGACTCCAACACTTCCCTGGGCAGCCTGTTCCAATGCTTGACAACCCTTTGGGTGAAGAAATGTTTCCTAACAATCCAATCTAACCCTTCCCTGGCACACCTTGAGGTCATTTCTTCTTGTCCTGTCACTTGTTATCTCGGGAGAAGAGACCAACCCCCACCTGGCTACACTCTCCTTTTGGGCAGCTGTAGAGAGCAGTCAGGTCTCCCCTGAGCCTCCTTTTCTCCTTCGGCTGTTCCTCACAAAACTTGTGCTCCAGACCCTTCACCAGCTCCACTGCCCTTCTCTGAACATGCTCCAGCACCTCAATGTCTTTCTTGTAGTGAGGGGCCCAAAACTGAACACAGGATTTGAGGTCTGGCCTCACCAGTGCCAAGTATAGAGTGACAATTACTGCCCTGGTCCTGCTGGTCACACACTACTGCTGACACAGGCCAGGATCAAACCGGCCTTCTTGGCCACCTGGGCACACTGATGGCTCTTCCCTCCCCCCACCCCCACATCAAGCAGCTTCCCAGCCACTCTGCCCCAAACCTGGAGTGTTGCCTGGGGTTGTTGTGACCCAAATGCAGGACCTGGCACTTGCCTTGTTGAACCTCAGAGCCCTGTCCTTGGCCCATCACTCCAGCCTGTGCAGACCCCTCTGCAGAGCCTTCCTACCTTCCAGCAGAACAACACTCCCACTCATCTTGGTGTCGTTTGTTAACTTTCTGCAACACCTCTCTAGTCAAAAAATCACTTCAAATTCTGTACCAGAGCACAAGTCTACATTAACAAGAGGTGCAGTGCAACAGGAATAGGTTGGCAGAACAAAAGAGTACTGAGAACCCAAATGTCTTGTTCAGGTCTTTCTCTGAACTAGAGCATTTCCCATGAACTAGTCCATTTCCCATGGACTGAATACCCATTAGTAGTTGGAGAGCATTATGTTCACTTTCAGAGTGCATTATTCAGTTTGGTTTAATACAAAACTAATTCAGTTCACACACACTGAGATCACTCTGCCATATGAAACTCAGCAAAGCACATTAAGGTTGGACTATCAAGAGACTTAATTCAAAAGAGCATTGAAGAAAAACCACCAATGGAGACACACCCATATTGCAGGTCTGCTGATTTAAAAAATATCTTTCTGTTACAAAGAAATCCAAAACTCATATTAGTAATACTGAAAAATACATCACATGCTTCAAAACAACCTACACTGCAAACAGAAAGGGATTAAGAGTGTTATATCTTCCCTGCACATTAGTTCTTGGGGAAAGGTATGCTCATTTTCAAGCAGTAGATTAGTAAATTCTGAAGTGTTTAAAAATGTTTTGACCAAGTCCAGAGAAGCAGTATGGCTTTCACAGTTCTGATAAATCCCCTTGTTAATACCCATCCTCTTCTTTCAAATACCATTAAGAGTTAAATTATGATATATATTGATGTCATTTAGAAACATGAAGTCATACTATTGTGAGGCAGACATCTTGAAAAAAACACTAACAAAAAAAAAATTAGACAAATGAAGAATTTTAACAAATAATAAACACTTAAATATTTCCCTTTGAAGAATTATTGTGAAAGTTCAATAAGCTCTTTCTCAAATTTATTTACACTGCCTAATTCATCTCTTGATTTTTTTTTTCCACAAAATTCACAAGGGGAACACTAAATTAACTTTACTGTTTAAGTGCTCTGGCAGCAATCTTCTAAAGATACTCCATTAGGAGATGCACCATGTAATCTATGGGCAGAAATAGTTACATTCTTTTTCAGATCTCCACTGTTAGACCTCAAGAGACCGTATCTGGTTTTCTGTACTCCAACTTTTGTACAGTACTTCAGTTCTTCTACTGTTTGACTTTTTTTTTTTAATTGACTCTGGCTGGCTCTTCACTTCCTCTTCCTGTAATCACACCAACTGCAGTTTACACGAGTTGGGAAAACAATACTTATATTGCTTTTGGAAACATAATAATTTTGTACATTCAAATGTAACAAGTTAGAAATTGAACTCTGAACTTGCTGAACAGCCAAGAGGAAAGCAAAGCCCCATTCCCTGACTTTTTGTCAAGTAACACCACCTGGCTCACATATGCATTGCTCACAGATAGGCAGCTCTACACAGGTTTGGATTTTTTCAGAGAGGCAGGGGGAGCAATCAAAAACTAAGCTGTGAACAGAGTTAACAAGTATGCAGTTTAAACATGTGGATTTTGTATTTGAACTTATCTACTGGCTTTTTTTTTAGGATCACAGGTACATGCTCTGACACATAACATATACAGCTGCAGCATCTAGAGAGTAAGATGCATGCAACCTGTATGAAATCTATTCCCATTTACTGTAGCAGTATTTAAAAAAAAAAAAAGATATTTTAAGAAAATTACTTTTACTGGTTCACATTCTCACTGCTAATTAATATGGCACTATGTTGATAACTGTCATGGGTTAACCCAGCAAGTAGCTAAACACCACAAAGCCACTCACTCACTTCCCACCCTGCAGTGGGTGAAGGAGAGAACTGGGGGGAAAACAGTGAAGTTGTGGGTTGAGATAAAGACATTTTAATAGGAGAGAAACTAAAGAGAATAAATAAATAACAATATCCAAAACAAGTGATGCACAATGCAATTGCTCACCACCCTGCTGAGTGATGTCCAACCAGGCCCAGGCAGTGGCCCCTGGCCAGCTTCTCCCCTACTTTATACACTGATCATGACACCATATGGGCTGGGATATCCCTGTGCTCAGGAGGGCTCAGCTGTCTCAGCTGTGTCCCCTCCCAGCTCCTTGTGCACCCCCAGCCTCCTCGCTGGTAGTGGAGGGTGAGGAGTTGAAAAGGGCTTGACTTTGTGGAAGTGCTGCTCAGTAACAACTAAAAACACCGGTGTGTGATCAAATTCTAAATTCAAACCACTGCACTAGATAGAAGGTACCAGCTACTAGGAAGAAAATTAACTCTATCCCAGGTGAAACCAGACAGCAATCTACACAGAAAAAGGTTTTCAAAAAATGAAAACTGGTCAAAAAATGACACATTAAAAAGTTAGTGGAATTTGTTTACCTGGGCACTACATGAGTTTGCAGAAGTTTTGGTCCCAGGAATTGCTGCTCAAGTTACAGAGTTAATCTGCTTTTTTCCCCCCCCTCTGTCCACATCAGTACTGATGTAAGAATGTAAGATACTTCAGCTAGGATGCAACTTCAATACATTGTGCAAAACCAACAAAATCACCATATAACTCATTCTGTTCTTCAGTTTGAAAAGTCAGACTCAGAAGCAAACAGCAAGCTGCTGTAACCAGGGCTCGGAATGAAGCCAAGATATTGCACTGAATGCCTGATCAGCTTTGAACTGCAGAGCTGTGTACAGATAATACTAGTAAGAGAATAATGGTAGGTGTTAGAAATTAAAAACACAGTCTTGTTTTGCTAATAAAATCAATAAGCCAAGTTTGCCAAATATAACATTTTCTCAACTTATTAATAAACACAAGTACCAGCAGGGCACATTTTATTTAAAAAAAATGTAATTCACTGAAAAAAATTTTTATAATGAAAATGTCAACCCTAAGTTATCTTCAAACAGCCTTGAGAGACATGATATTTACTTCTTTGTATTTAGAAAAGACAACACAGAATTCTATTTGAACAAGGTGTAACTCAATTTACCCAAAGAATTTGGACTGCAAGAGTATAGTAACCCATAATCCAGAAACAGTGAAATCTATTAAATGCCTATATATATGAATTATACTCTTACTGCTTATCTGAGTGACAAACTTAATGTTACAAATGTTATAGAAATTAAGCAAATAGTTCCAGCAATAGTGTAACATACCTAGGCCATAACAGTTATGGAAGAATAGTGTCTGCAGGAAGAAGTTACTGAGTTCTACTCGTACAGGTTTAAAAAGCATCCAGACAATACTTCCTCTAATGAGTCCTGACAGCGGAGTTTAATGTAACTCTAATCCCATAACAACTAGCATTTTACTGATTGCATTCCAATTTTGTTAGAATATTTTAGCATGAACAAGCAGTTGTTTTAACAATATTCAATTCCCAAGACACACAGAAAGTCTAAGGCCAAAACGCTTGTTCCAACTAGTAAAAATTCTAGGCAACCAGTTGTTTTGTCTCAGGAACAGAATTAAGTAGCTCTCATTGACTCCCAAAATTTCACAGACAGGAATGATTACATTAAACAACACAAAGAGGGGCACTCTCTCTTCTGGTCCAGTTTGAACCATCTGTCAGTGACATGGACGTGCTAAAAAAGCTACACACAAAAGAGGAGTTTAGATAACCACAGTCTGAGTATCTAACAAAGAAAAAAAGATGCTACACTCAACAGTCACAACAAAATAAAGCCCCTTACAGAGCAATGTATTTTATTTTGAGACACATTCAAACCTAAATACATAGAACTAAGTTCTACACATATTCCTTATGGTCACCTAATTCAATTAATGTTATTTCATTATTTGAATCACTGTGGAGTTTCTCTACACAAGGATTGAGGCTCTTCAACACAAAATGTGGACTAGTTTGTTGAGGTTGTATGTTGTGTTCGTGAGGTTTTGTTTTGTTGTGGGATTTTTTGTTAAATGTTTTGGTTTTTATGGGTTGTTTTTGTTTTGTTTTATGGTGTTTTTTAGATTGGTTTTGTTTGATTGCTTTTAAACAGACTAACATTTAGGTCACAGTTTCTGCACAGGAGTATTATAAAAAGCACTTTTAATTGTGCTTTTAGAAAAGCCTTTTAGTATTACTTTGAGGTATATTTTAGCCATTAAAGATGATGTATGGAGATCAGTTTATGATAATATACAGTATTAGCAAAGCAATTTTTACAGCATGCAATAAGGTTACCTGGAAAATGTACAGGAATTCCACAGGCACTTTAATGATTGTTAGCTGTTTGGTACATACTCACATCTACTTTTATGCAGTAAAAGTATCACAAACTATGCTTTGGTTTGGAACAGAAAGATTAACAGATCCATAAGGAATATAAGTAAAACAGTTACAGAAAAAGCTACAAAGAAGAAAAATTGAGAGTTAAAGTCGTTAAGAAAGTTGTCATTGTGTCTAACTTACACCATTGTGCTTGCAATCAAAAGCAGTAGCACTGTTGGTTTATATTAAAGAATCACTGCTCACTGGTGGCTGAATTGGGAACTATTTCTTTTCTGTGTTCACTTAATTGAAAATGGTCTCGTCATTCATAAGCAGCATCTGCTCAGGCCGCAACCTTGGGTTTAGAGAACCTTAAACACAAGAAACAAAACCACTAAAATTACTGTTCAAGGACTGTGTTATAAAGCATTACCACACGCAGGATACACCCACTTAAACAATGCCCATATTAATAACTTACACCATTTCCCAAACAACAATGCCTGATTAATTATAAAACTAATTTGCCTCTGCTAGTGATGCTCCTTGTCATGAATATCTTACATACTGTTCAACTGTAAGTACACAGAGCTCCCAAGACCATGCAAGAAAGCAATGGAAAGTGTTATTTTTTTCTCCATCATGTTTTAAGATCAACCTTCTGACAAATTTGTGTTTGACATTTTTCAAAGAGACAGATTAGATACCCTGTAAGTTATGTTTACATGCATACAGAGTACACACTACAGAACACAGGTCTAGAATACTGTGCTCAGAGATATCAATGTGGAGCCTGAGAATAATGTAACTTTTTTATTTCTCACTTATACTAAAAGAAAATCAGAATTCTAAGTAAAATGCCCAAATAACATATTCTTGACTATTAGCGAAATTAATTTCTTTTTTACTCTGTATTTGCCAAAGCTCAGGATTGACAGGAGGAATGTACTCATGAAATTAATTGTCTTTATGTACCGAATTAAAAGTATTTGCCACAATTATGTTACAAAACAGTTTTGCTACAGAGTAATAGAATTTTCTGTATCATGGCTGGCATTAAGGCTATAGCCGTGTCCTTAAAGCCCAAACAAATTACGCTCAGAGGAAATGCATGCATTAATAACACAAAGCACAGATTAAAAAAACCCCAATTTTTCCCAAGTTGTTATTTGCTGCCATGCTATTTTTCAGCTCACAGACATGAGATATTATTAGTTTCCCAGCTGTTAGTTTCAGTAATTTTGTTTGAAAATTGAATTCCGTGCGAACGGGTTGCAAACCAGAATCTGCCTTAATCTCCTAAGCAGTCAATACTTCCAAGCATGAGGCTACTACAGCTAATTCCACTATTTGGTACAAAAGCAAAACCAGCTTAGAGACAGCACTAACTGACAGGTTTCAATACTACAGACACCTAAACACAAAATTTTGGCCCTGGTAATGAAGGAAGTGCTTTGTCTCTCATAAAGTTCCTCCCTCCGTTTGTCACTGTGCTGTACAGAACACAAGACATGCTGCTTTGCATAAAACAATTACAGTGTACAGCAAATCACTGCAAATACATTTTTAATGGATAATATTCTGATGCACTTCAGCCAATTCTATACATGTATGTACACACATTTTAAGTAGATTCAGAAATCTAGAATCTAAACAGTCATTCCTCAAAGACCTAACTATTCACCAAATGCCTACAAAGTCATTTAAATGAGAGAAAAAGTATCATGCGTCCCTGAAAAAGACTTTTAAATTCTGTCTCTCAGTAAGAAAACCATTTCTATCTGACCCCGCTCATGACCCTAATATTTCTCTAAAAATTTAAATTATAGATCTGAAACAGTTCAGGTGATCTCTGGTGTCCCATTCTAGTGTAGCAAATTTCCAGGACATTCTTTCCAACTACCACACAAGTTCAAGTGTAATTTAAGTATGGGAAAGGTATTTTACGTTCACTCTTCCTGAGTGGCACATTTGGGGCAGGTGATGCTTTATTTATTCTCTTTTACATATCAATTTTTACTTACATCTTTTTTAATCACTGAGGAAATGATAAATTATATCAATTGTGATGTATTAAGTGTGGAATACTCAGAGAAGAACAGAACACTCCCTGGATATTTGGCGATGAATTTATGCATCTAATTACTGAGGCATGCTGCTAACTCTTCAAGATTTTAGAAGAGCTAAAACCATCGGATGGATCCATCCTCCTCCTCCCCCTTTTCCCATGACTAAAAATTTTACTTCTTTTGTTATTTACTTTCACCATTGAAAAAAGGTCTGTTTAAAAAGTGAGCTTACTCACCAGGTGGGTCACCCAGACACACACAGCTCAGGCTGCAAAGCACTCGGAAGCCTGTTAAGGGACCTGCTGCCAAGGACTGGCTTTAGATCTATTTATAGCATAAACATAGTGAAGGCCAGATAAGTCTCATTAGCCTATTTAACAGTTATCTGAAGATTTGTTTATTTAAGATGCAATAACTTGAAAATAACTGCAAAAGCCTGGGTTTCTCCAAAACATTTCAAAGCTTAAGAGACACCCTGTTAAGTTTGTTACCAACATTACTCCTGAAAGCCCTTCACACCTTTAATAAGTGCAGAGTATTTCTACATTTAAGGACCCCATGAACTCCAATAAACTGAATAATCACAGCAAATAAGCCTTTCATTGCATCACCTCCAAGTAAAAGCCCTATAAATGCATACTAAATCAGAAAGACAAATTCAAGAACTAATACCTTTTTGTAACTGGATTTAAATAAGCTAATTTTGGTCTTTGGCACTGGCTCTCAGTAACAGGAGAGAGGCTTAAAATCACAGACCCACATGGCTGAAACAGAGAAGAGTACACACCTACTGCTGCACAGATGCCACTGAAGGTAGAAAGATCCAACTCAGAAAGAGAGAATAACATGATAAAAAGATTTTTAAAAAGAAAGACAAATAATCTGAACTCAGTTTATGTAATGGAGTGAAAAAGAAGGTGCTTGAAGTGCATACCAAAAAGGCAAAGAAAGCTCTAAGAATCATTCATAGCCACATTAGTGTAAATCAAAGTCCTAAGAAACAACTTCCTCTCAGGAAACACAACTTCTTGAGTCACAATTAAGGCTGAGAAAAAAGCAAGAATTAAAAAAAAGAAAAAAAAAAAAAGAACAAGCAGAACTGATGACTATGAACTGCAAGCAGCTGGGCACACTTTGTTACACAAACTAAAACAATTAAACACGACCCCAGTTTACTATGCCCAACTTTCAACGTGATGTATATCTCAGTATAACATCCCACTGGTTTAGCATTTCTTAAATTTCACTACCATTTGAAGGGGAGGGAAGGGGAAATCAACTCCACAATTAATCAAAATTAAATAATGGTTTTAAGTTAAGCCCATTTTTTTCCACTCCTGTGCAGAAAGATATTCTGGTTTAGTAAAGATGATCCAATGACCTAGTCCAATGTCTACATCAATTTAGCAGATACTGAAGTGGAAAAATTACCTTATACCCAGGTGTTTCACCTACTGTTATCTCCCTTCTCTATTCAAGTCAACATGGAAAACATATGAGGAACATGCATGTTCTGTGATGAATGCAGTGAAAGACCGCCTGTAAAAAACATTCCACTTGTCACTTCTGTTTACAAAGCAAAATGAAAGGAGGCTGTGAAGCCACTAAAACTTTAATGACAATTAGGTGTACTAGAACATAACTCCATGCAAGCCTTGTCCATGCTCACAGCTTCTATTGTAAGAAATGCTGACTGGAGTGTGGTGTTCAAAAGGAGGAAAACATTAGGATCTCTGTTAGCTGTAGCTCTATTGTCTTGTACCTTTTAAAGAATGATTTATTTCAGTTGTTACCAGCTTTACTGAGCTAAACACAATAGCACCACACTGTGGGAGAAAGCATTGTCATATATACATGGTGAATGAGGCAGCAATTAGGAATTGAGGCATCATAAGAAATGTTTCCAAGCATTTTGGAAGTTGTGTACACCCCTCAGGTTTAGAAGGGTATGAGGTCTGGATTGCTGTCTGATAACTTTAGTACTAAATGAAAGATCCAACTTAAGATGACAAAGGTATATTATAGCCAGATTTTGAACATATTTCTGATCTCAGCAAACCTGAGCATCCCATTCCCACTATTTCTATAAACTGCAAGACATTGAATATAGTATCAGAGGCCATCCCACTCTCAGAAACATCAAAAGCAGCTGTCACGTGCAAACTCTGGCTGAATCTAATTAAAAATTCAATTTTTCAGCCTCCTGCTGAAGAATCTTGTCACAGAGCTTATAAAAACCATGAGATACATTTCTCTAAAACATATACACAGAATAAGAGAATGGATGAAGTTAGAGAAGCTCTGGAGGTCATCTCCACCCTTCCTGATCAAGCAGGACCACCTACAGTGAGCTGCATAGAGCCATCCACTTTTAACTACCTCCACAGATGGAGACTCAAGAACCTCTCTGAGCCATCTATGCCAGTGCTCAGCCATCCTCACAGTAAAAAACCACCAATGTTCAGTCAGTCCTGCTTTTCAGCTTGTGCCCATTGCCTCTCTCACCTCCCTCAACCTCCTGGTAACACTCCTCCCGAGCCAGCCCAGGATACCATTAGCTCTTCTTTACCACAAGGACACATGGTTGGCTCACGTTCATCTTGGTGCCCCACCAGGACCATCACAGGCCTTTCCCACAAACACACTTGCCAGCTGGGCAGCCTCCAGTATGTGCTGCTGCTTGCAGCTTGTTCCTCCCCAGTGCAGTACTTTCCACACTTCTCCTTATTGAATGCCATAAGGTTCCTGCCAGCTCATTGCTCTCTGGACAGGAGCACAACCTCCTGGGGTACCAGCCACTCCCAGTTTGGTGTCACCAGCAAACCTGCTGACATCACAGACTGTCCCATCACCCAGATCACTAATGAGGTTGAAGAGGACTGGACCCAGTATTGACTGTTGTACCCTGGGGTACAACAGTAGTTCCTGGCCTCCAACTAGACTTCGTGTCACTGATGAGCACCCTCTTCAATCCACCTCACCGTGTGCTCAACCAGCCCATACTCCTGCACTGTCTCTATGAGGATCTTGTGGGAGACATTTTCAAAGGCCTTTCTGAAGGCTACACAGAAAATATCCACTGTTTTCATTCATCTGCCATGATTTTTTCTCACTAAAAGAAAAAAAAAAAAAAGGAGTTGTGCCAGCTGCAAGTAGGGATCAAAGATCCTTGGAAACAATTGACAAATCCAGCATCTGATAAAATTTCAAACATTCATTCTATGAGGACAAGCTGAGGAAAATGCACTTGGTAAAGAAATAAAAAAGACTAGCTGACAGTAGTCTTTCAACACCTGAAAGGTTATCAAGCTAACACAGCCAAGCTCTTCGCTTTGGCCTAACACCACACATGTAGTGATCATACACAGCACAGCTCATTCATTTCCAAAACCTCATTCACTTATCTGAGTCCTCAAGGTTTTTTCTTTGTTTTGCCAAAGGAACAATGCAACACAAACCTTATTTATCCTGTCTACTGCCTCTGGACTGATGGGTCACCACACAGGAGAGAAAACTACCCCCAGTAACAAAAAGGCTTAAAGGGATATTCATCATTTTTTTACCCATAAATTTTCAGACATTCAAATAGACCAGAAGCAAGAGAGTTTGTACTGCATTCATACTATACAAAACATTAAGCATCTCCAGTTTCATTAGTCTGAGGCAGAGGTGACAATAACCTGCTTCTTTCCAGCAGCATAAGACAGAAAAAAAATCCACGGAGAGGAGGGACAAAGCACAATTTTCTATTTTTGACTGAATACAAATAACTGTCTGATTGACACAAAAACCCATCCTCTGACTACATCCATACACTGGAATCTTCTTTTTTCAGTGACAGATAAGACCAATTCTACAGAGACACAGAAAGCTGAATGGAATCACAGTATCTTGCATATTTCTAAGAAGGAACTGTAAAATTACAATGCCCAATTTCTGCTAAGCCTGTATACAAAAATACTACATGAGCAATGGCTGAATTTTTTATTATATCTACTCAGAAGGTTCTTTCACAGAAAAGCAGCACTTTAGGAGGTAATTTTCAGGTTTATGTTTGTAAAATGAGTATTTCTATATGGTAACATCCTTCCAAGAATGTTTAATCAAGTGCTTTCCCTGTAACGTGCCATCAACAACAGCAGCCCAAGCCAAATTCTCTCTGTTGGTGACCTTGTACAATCCCATCCTTGCTCAGGAAGACTGCAAGGACATGATATAGGAAATCACTGCCAGTTTAACAACCGTATGCAGATTTCTGTGCAACTCATTCAAGTCTAGACAGTCGATTTAAAAAGCCAGTCTGGCTGCAGTATTCACACTGCACATCACAGGAAAGGTGGAAATTGTCACACTTGCTAATTTTAAGAGTCACAGCTACTAAATACTCTTGCTAATTTTTAAGTTTGCAATGCTAACGGGGTTATTTTCTTTTTTTTTTTTTTTTTTCCTTAAACCAATGACTTACACGCATCATATGGAAATGTTAATAAAGAACGAAATACAAAGAATTTCAAGAAGTGGAGAAACTTCTAACTCTTTCAGAAGAAAAACAGTAGAAGTATCAGTATGTAGCTTAAAGACATCCACAGAACTCAGAATCACGATGGTAACATAGAATACATTTATTATTCAGCTTTAAGAGTCTAAAAAAACCCATAAAAAAACCCCATAGCATAAAAAAAAATAAAAATTCAAACCAACCAAACAAAACCCCAAAGAAAATGTCTGCTCTCACAGCAAGATTTAAAAAAAGTCTATAAAAATGTACAAAATTCTTCTATATTTTCTGCATTGTCTGAAAATAGCAGGTTTGTCAACTGGAAGTGAGTCACCAAATTTTGTCCATCAAACGTCTTCACGCTCAGTTGTACCAACAGACAAATATATTAATAATATTTCAACATATTAAAAATCTGCATAACATTACCATAATGTTGGCAAGTTTGTAAAGCCTAAATAACTGTTACTAAATTGCGAGTTTATATGAATTCACAAGATAGCTGCAGCACGATGCACATAAACAGGATCAGATAATCCAAGCTGGCAGAGAGCTGTCAAACCAAGCTGTAACCAAGTGATGTTTCCTCTGTCAGAGCTTCCATTCCTCACCTTGGGATTCCTGCAATTGTTCCCTAACCTGCTTTAGTCTAAATGAGCTACGTTTGCAAGACAGAATATTTGAAACATATAAATTAACCCAGTTCATTTAAAATGAAGGGAGCTGTGCCACAAGCACCGGGGATGAGGGGAGAGCAAGAATGAAGACTCAGGAGGAGTAATTTAATCAGTTAAAATATTGGATTGAGAAAGAGGGAAAATATAACTTGAGATGGCTGACAACAATCAACTGTTACCACCCACGATTCTCCACTGTGATTCAGCTCAGTACAGTTTCTGAAGTCAACATTTTTGTTCATACCTTATTTTAACATACTAATAACCTCTACTCTGTTTGCTTTTCTGGCTAAATGGCACACAAATAAAGAAATAAATTAACCATTCAACTTCAAAGCCCCTGAATACTGGCAGAAGAATTGATGGCAATAACCTTGTCAAACATTCCATCCCTACTCACAGATGAGTCTTTACACCCTTCTCCTTACTCCGCTTTGCTAAAATGGTCTCTCTCCTGTTTGATTATCACCTCACTAATCCTGCCCTTCATGATTCTCATCTTGCTTCCATTCCTCCTCCTTTAGCTCAGCTGGGATGTTTTTCCTCTCACCTTTACAAACATCCTGTTATTAACCAGTAAATTAGTTTCTACTTGCTGCTCCTTTTCCCTCCCTCAACCCATTTGGTCTGCCCTTGCAGGCTGGCAATCACAAATCCTCCTCCTCTGTCTGGCTGATTGATTTCATGTTTCAAACTCTGTTCCTTACTCCCTCCTTCCCCTCAACCTACTCATCATTTTTCCTTCCTCTTCCTGCCACATTCACCCCAGGTAGGAATCTTTCCCCCAGCAGCTTCCTATTCCAATTTTTGTTCCCCTCCTTTCTCATCCTGCAGCTTCTGTAAATATACTCCTGAGTGGAACCAGGCTGGACCATGTTCCAATTAAAAACCAAGCTTCCAAAATCCACTTGGCCAGGATTTCAATGATTCCTGCTCCTTCTCATTCAGGAATAACAGGAGAAAAAAAAAAAAAAGGCATAGCAAGGAGAAGTTATGCATTTATTTTACACTAGGATTTAGTTTTTAAACAAAAGATAGAGATTTTTCAGAGATTGTTACAGAAGCCCTAAAATTTGAAGTCCTTCACTTACCAAACACACATAAATAATGACTCAGTCATATATTTAAAAGCTTCTATAAGAACTCTTAGAATTATTATTTTCCAATTTGTTATATGTACCAATGACTGCTTTTTCATAGCATAGTGAGAAAATGCAGGGTTTTTTACACTTTAAATTACCCTGTATTCTCTAGAATATTTTTGCTTCTTCTTTTCTACAGTCTTCATTCTTTGTATTTATCCTGCTTACAGAAGTTCGTATCTTGAATCTAGATTGCAACTTCAACCAATTTCCCAGGATTCTAAGAACCGAGGAAGTTAGTTTCCTTTAAATATTGGCATCTATTCTATATCTTCATTTTCCTAAGATTTCTTCTGAATTTGTTAAAGGTCCGTTTACGACCCTTAATGAAATTCTTCATTTTTACCTCTACTACTATGCCTTACGTCTTTTTATATGAGCTAAAGTGCTGTTTTCTATTATTGCATATAAGGTGGTTCACCTGAAAAAACCAGACTGACTCTTCAAAGCAAAAAAATCCCAAACCACAAAATACCAAACCAAAAACCAGCATTCATGAGCTGACCTATACAAAACCAGCCAGGAGCAGCACATCATATCTTTATGGAATGAATTACTCATCCTTATAGCAGCACTGAACAAGATGAACAAACAGCATTAGAAGCCTCCAACCTGTACATTACAGGTCCCTTCACAGGCAAGAATTCAACCTGAATTCCCCACTGCCTGTAGCCCTCTAATAGTCTGTTCTTGGGTACAGAACCACCCACCTAGAACAGCAGGATTGTAGAGCTCCACATCCAAGTGTGACTTCTAACTCAGGACACTTAGTCAAGGTTGGGTCTCCCACAGCCGGGCGGGTGCAGAAACCACGCACTGGACAAAAGGAAATGACTTCCCACTCTTCCTCCCTGGCCCCTCTTCCCCCTATTTTGATCACAACAATCTTCACGAGCCCTACACTGAATTCAATATGTTCCTACATGGCCTGACCTGACTTGAGAATGCTTCTGTCAAAGCATTCAAAGGTTCAGACAAGTTTTGTATTGTTGCCTTCGCTGCTGCAACACAACAGAGCTCAAACCAACCCTGAGCAACCACCTCAGCAGATCAGATCTGATCACAAGTTTATAGATGCTGCTGAAGCACACTGCTGATTTACTGCTCCAAAATGTAACTATCAAGCACTTTCAACACCATGTGAAATTAAATTACTTATGAAGCTTTAAATAAGTAAGTAATATTACAAGAATAATTAAAAAGTGAACCACAGCCTCCAACTGAGGCCCTTCCAGGCTTCTAGAAGTAGAATTTGGGCAAAACTCTTGGTCCAAATGTAGCCCTGAATTAATTCAATATAACACACAGATGTAGATTTTTCCTGAATAGTTGTATTCAAGCAGTGACTGGAACTGACCAATGACTTCAGAAAGTCCATTAAAAAAAAGCTGATTTTGAGAGGTGGGCAGGGATCAAAGTCATTATAGAAATATCAACCTTTTTTTTAATGTAGAAACCCTAGAAATTGCACATTTATTGATATCAGGAAAAAAAGCCACTAATCCACAGATAAGTATCCCTTTAGCTTGTCAACAATATAAAAGCTCAAACTTTTAATTTGCCTTTATGTGTAATAACCCATAAGAGATGTGAATATGTTTCAAAAACATCTGCAATGGGGATATTTGGAAAAACATAATAGTTTCGTTCATCTTAGAGCAGCAATGGCAAAATACTAATTAAAATAAAACTCAGCCACTCAGTACGAATGATAGATACCAAAAAAGCTAGAATTACACCCTTTGGCTGGACAGAACAGCAAGAAAGTATTTCAGCAGGTAGACTTCTCTGAATAAAGATGACTTCTTCTGCTGTAAGGTATCTGATACTGTTCAGTCTTTGCTGAGACCTTCAGACAAGTCAAGGGGGGGAAGTCCCAGAAATGGACTTAAAACAAATTCCCACAAAACTGAACACCCAGTTACATTTTAGATAAAAAAATAAGGTTTGCAGATACTACTGTAAGTGCATCTACCTGCCTCAAGTTTGGATGTAGAGATGGCTCAGTCTTGGCCATGACTGGCAAAAGAGAACTGAAAATGCTTCGTGAGTGGTGGTGAAAGCCTTCTGTAGACGTGGCAGCAGGTGATAAATCTGACGCAGCCTTCTGCAGAGATGCAACTTCAGTACAGGTACAACAAGTAGAAAAAAGTTCCAAGGCTGTAGTGCATGAACATTCACAGCTGGAGTAAGGTTGAATGCTGAAAGGGAGGATTTAATGCCAAGCAGTTTGTACAAAACTGGTTTTTTCCTCAATACACTAAAAATTATGCTATGCATATGCTTTAAAAATAACCAAATGAACAAACCCTTTTTTGCCCCCACAGACAGTTATCAGCTTATTATAAAACCCTCTTGGGTAAGCTTAGGCCAGACTTCAGAAGTTTATGTACTAATTAAAATAAGGACTTGCAGCAGCTAAGCAAGGTTTGCTCTAATCAGTTTGTTCAAGCATTCATTTCAAATCTATTGTACCTTGCAAAAAACAAGTCTGATTTGCTTCTACCTGAAGATCCAGCAATATGTGAGTACAAACCAGGCAGCACAATGGTCACCATTTCCTGCTTTTTCTCTCCATATTCAAGTGAGAAGCAGCTGAACTGTCTAGAATGGAGATCCCATTCCTGAGTCTCAATGCAAACCAGAGACTGAACCAAAGCCCCCTTCCTCATATTTAGGTTTGAGTGCAACCGAAAGAACTAAAGCAACTATTTGCACACCTCTTGAGATTCAAAATCTTGCTTCCTTTCTTCCCACTGGGAATGCAGAATAAACATAATCCCCAGTATACCTTGGGTCTTTTCCCTCTCAATACAAAGAGGGTCCCACCTGCCCATTGTTATGACAACCTTACTCAACACCAACTGCTATGGCCAAAATCAGATCACACTGTGACCAAACCCAGAACATATAATTCATGGAAACAGTGCTATAAGGTATCTAGAAATCATTTTAGATAGTTCACAGATGTCATAGTTCAACTGTATGGCCAGGGTAGCAGCATCTGGGTTTTTTAATGGTTGAGCCACACTTTCAAAATGGATTATTTCCAACTCACTGCTCATTTCCTATCTTAAGGAGAAAGGATTCCATTCATAAGGCTAGAAAATTCCATCTTTACAGGCTTGTACTTTTTGCAAGCATTTGTCCCGAACAAGTCTTTAAAATTATTACTTTATTATTGAGGGTCTAGTCCAAATGTGACTTCAAGTACAAACTGGAGAATGATTATGTCAAAGAAGTTTTTTAAAATATGCATATTTAAATCTGCTAATGACCTCTTGGTCCTCCTCTACACAGGGGTTTTTTTGATCATTCAAGGAAGGTGTTGGCCTGGTTCTCAACAAAACAATTTCTACACATGGGACACTCAAGGGATAGATAAATCTGTTTACTATATGATACCCCTCTGCAACAAAGTGGATTCCAAGTATCACACATTCCATGCATCACTAAGGATCACTAAAAGGGAGCCAACACCAATAGTTCCTTCTCCCACTAATGTTTTCCAGGACATGACAATCACATATAACCCATTGAGAAGCAGAAAATATTTGCCTGGGAGGTAAAAAAAAAATTAAAAAAAATTATATCATCTGGTCTTTCCTTCTAAAGATAAAGACATGTAATCTTCTTTCTGATAAACTGGTTTCCTGGTGTAACTGTTTTCATGAAGACACATGGCTTCCATTGCTCCCTGATTCCTATCCAGGTGAAGATGAAAGTTTTAAGAGTAATTGCCCTGTAGTTGGAAAACTGGCCAAAATCCCTGAAGAGAATGACTCAGTGGGAAACTCATGAAAGGGGTGGGAGGAGAAAGAGAGACTCTTTCTAATCCTGATTTTTTTTCTCAGTCTAGTTTAAGCCCCAAAACAGCAAGAACATGAACAAAAGTGACAAGGAGGGGGGAACACACCTGAAGGAACACAGCTTGATGGATTTGTTTTAGAACTTCATTATATACATTTCACTATGAAATAGAAAAACTTTGAAAGTGAACATTTGCACAGAAACTCTTTTCTGGACAAGACTAAAATTAATTTCATCTGCAATATTAATATTGTGAATATTTTCTACTATTTGCTGTCAACTTCCTCTCAAGGAAATAATTCCCACTCTACAGAGTTACCAATAGAAACCTGTAAGATTTTCACAGAGTACATAAATATTATAAACTGTTTATGTAAACAAACATGGACTAGAATTTAAATAAACTGTTTCTGTCACAATTATCTGACTATAGTTAGAATCTGCTACTATTAGACAGATTTTCTCAAGAACTTAAATCAAGAAAGCATTTTAACTGAAGAAAGAGCATACACACAATTTTAATTAGCAAGTCACCTCCAACATAACACTGAGAAGCTGATTTTTTCTGTCCATTCTGAATAGCACCAAACATTCATAAATACACTGAGAGATCTGGATACTGGATCATTCCAAACCATATCAGCATACTTACCTTGCTGATTGCTAGCTCACTAATACAGCCAACCTACTGTTAAAATACAGGAGGTAACATACAACACGTGCTTCACCAAGAAACAGGACTAGGGAGGATTGAGAAAACATCTGAAATAACTGGGGGGAAAAAAACCAACCAAAAACTAAAGAGTTTCACATTAGATCCATACTGTCCACTTTCCCAGTCCTACTGTGTGCAGTAAGCACATCAGGACCAAAAATTTGCTCCTGAGCAAGATACTGACTCCAACAACTCAGCTCCTGCCCATTAAAGCAGACAAAAATACAGGGCTTTTGCACACTTTGCAGGGTCTTAACTCTGAACAAGAAAAACACAACTAGCACTTAGTCAAATGTGAATTTGGACTTAGCACACCTCTGTGCATTTGAGCCTCTCCAAAGAATGCTGATCAAAAGATTTTTGCATGTCACTGAAGAACAGCATACTTTCTGAAGGTTTCTAAACAACAAATTTCAAAAAAACATTTCAGCTGATAGGATGGAAGATCATATTTACGCTTTCTAGAAGTAAAGGAAAAGGGGGTTAAAAAAAAAAAAGAATTTTAGCAGCCCATTTACATGTGGATAAATTTTAAAAGAACTTAACCCCCCCCAAAATACAGTGTTGATATCATCTCTCATTTACTAACAGGGCAGGATCCCACCCCTTCAAACAAGCTTACTGGCATAACTTTTTCCACAGAACACACACTACTGCACAAGACATGTTTCAGACTTCAGAGATACAACTTTCTCCTTTCTCTTGGAGATTTATATTTCCAGAAGTCCTTGAACATGGGCAGTAAGCATGTAAGTTTTAATTTCCTGAGATTTCAAGAGTTATCCTGTAAAACAGCGTCAGCTTAACAGAAGCAGCAAGGAAAAAAAAAGGCAGAATTTTTTAAGCATTTTTTGAGGGCCATCCCTACTTCCAGCAAAGTCACAGAGATTAGGTAAAGTAGAAAAATGTGAAAAATATAAAAGGTATTTTCTGCTAGTTACAGTATACAGGAAAGACCGGAGCAGGTTTGTTTTTATTAGGTATAACACATACATGTGTGCTGAAAAACCCCTTCTTTTCCCAGAAACTGACTGAGTAGGGAAGCACAGTTGCTAAAACAAGACAACCAAGATCTTACTCTCCCCTGGTGAGAAAAGATCAGGTAAACTTCCTTCTTCCACATGTGCTCACAGGGACACAATTCAAGCACAGAGAACTACTTCTCTTCCTTGAATTCTGGCAGAAGCAGTGAAGCCACAAAACTTTTTCCATGCTGGAGAGGTGAAGTCAACCTGCTAGAAGAAAAGCTCTTTCCCCTACAGCTTTTACAGATTATTGGAAAAAAAAAAACCCAACCCAAAAAAATGTCACTTATTAAGTACCTGAACTGTCACTGGGACTTTGAGGAGATAATAACAACAGGTTACCATGTACCACTCCCTCCACAGCAAACAAACACAGGTCTCAACACTACAGTCTCAATTGACTACAAAGATAAAACTATGATGACTCTTTTTCAAAGGTTCTTGTAACTATGAGGAGAAACTTTTTGTAAGTTTAGGTTTCAGAAACTGCAACTGTAGTTCGATCCTGCAGCAAGTCAGTTTTCATGGGAGAAAAATTGTGATTGACAGACATCCTACAGTCTGCTGGGAGAACAGTGAGTCTGAAGAAAACTAAACTGAGATCTCAGTGTAAGCCAGAACATACAGTGTGGAACAACGAATAAAAGTACTGATGGGAAAAAAATGGAAGGGAAAGCAGGGGAAAAAATCCAGAACGAAGCTTTGACAGAGCTATCAAGGAGCTTCTTATTATGCAAGAAATGCTAAAAGAATGGAAACTGGCAAAGAAACCCTTAAAAAACATTAAGGGGTATTGTCACTCCAACTGGAAGTAAAAAGCTGGTACTGAAGAGACTGGCAAACCCCCAAATTGTTCTATATTCATTAACCAACCAACACAATATACTGCCTTTTTCAGAGTAAACACAGTAACAGGAGTGTGACTTACAAATTTTTAACAACCAAATCGAGAGCAAGAAGTGTGGGAAGTTTGCTTATTAACTACAGCTGTATCTGAGGATGAAACAAGGAAGAATACAAGACACTTCTCCTTAGAGAAACTCCCTAACGTATTCTAAGAGAAATAAACATAGGACACAGTTATTTTCTTCACTGATACAGCCTTCCCAAAACAAACTCTTCTAACAGCAGTCAGTCGTGAAATCCAGCCAAAGTTTGTCTTTTTAAGAGCACATGTGAAAATGCAGGATCAAATAGCAGCTCAGGATAAATTTCATCGAGAAACTAGAGATGGCAGCAAAGTCTCAAGCTAGCAACTGAGAGTAAGAGAAAAAGTTAAATGAAAAGGAAAGTTCTGAATAATTCTTACAATCCAAAGAGTAAACATTTCAAGTTTGGTTGGGTTTTTTTTTCCTTTTCCTTTTTTAAACAGTGACAAAAAAAAAAAAAAAAAGGAAATCCATTAGTAAGAACAGGTATAAACCACAGTAAGGCTATATTTCTAAACGCAAGAATTTCACAGATCAATTTTTAGCACATATGAGAAAAAGAATTTTAAAACATTTTAAAACAAAACGTGCATGTTCAAAATCTAACATGCATCAATATTCTCAGAAGTCAACGATGATTTCTGAATGTTCCAGCCATGTATCTGAAACCACATTTCAGGAAGATATTTTTCTCAGGCTCTTCCTTGGCTTTGCAACTGTTACAAATACTGAAGAACTGGGTATAGGCTCGGTTTTAGGAAGACAATTTCAGACTGTTAGCTTTCCGCAACACTGTAAAATTTTAAAAAATACATTATCAATACAGGAAACTAAATCGTATTCTGAAAAACAAGAAATATCCAGGGGAAGAATCCCATAAGTTCCACAAAATGACCTCACCTTCCTGCTAAATTGCATCCCTGAGCGTAATCTAAAATTCTACACTTACGAGTTTGCTGTTTAATTTTAAAACTAAAGGACCCTGGTGCACTGAAAGGCACTGTCCAAAGAGCAACGAAATCTCAGTATCTCACAATTATGGAGAATACCCACAACAACAGTTCTGCTGTGTATTTTGCCTTGGTACTACCTGGGACACGTTCTCAGAACCAACCTGTCAGTCCATGCCCAGTGCAGCAACTGCTGCTACTCATCAGTGCTTGAATGAATCACTCCAAAATCAGGAGGCACATATTCAAATCCTTCCCTAACACACAATGCCTACAAAAGCCCTCACCAGGCTAGGAGACATGGGAAACAGAGGTATTCTCACCACTCTCAGTTCATGTTTTATGGAATCATTTAATATTCACCAGATCACTAAGAAGGGAAATGAAGCATCTGTGATGATTACATTCAATAAGCAAAAAGAAGAAATCCAATTCCCAGTCCCTGTACTGAGAAAACTTTAAGTATTTCATACACACAACATAAAGAAAACAACTCTACCATCAGCAATCTGTTTGAAAACATCCCTAACCAACACAGCACACAGAAAACTTGAACTTTTGAAAACTTCAAACAACGAAGAAACTAAGGATCCGAGAAAGAAGATTCATCTGCAAGAGTTGAGAAAGTATCCTGTCTCAATGGCAGCTATGAAGTTTTGAATACTTTACAATTGCAAGTGGCTGCAGCTGATAAAAAAAAAAAAATGACACACTTGAGATCTAAGATTAGAGAAAGAACTTCTGATATTTTAAGTACCCTGTTTACATTATCCTTTTAAAGATAATTAAACCTTAAGGGCTGAACATCCGAGAAGCCCAGCCAACAGATAACCACGTTTTCCAAAGAGGAAAAAGTAAAAAGAAAAAAATAATCTAATAGCTCTAACTGAGCAAAACAGTTCTGTCTGACCTTCAGTTTTGAAAGCCCCTTTTGTTACTTCCATCTCTTCAGTGCTGAAGCTCTGAAATTAAGATGCTTGCAGGAAGAGACTATGGAAGAGGTTACCTCTAGTTTGGGGGACTAGAAAGGAAAACAGTGTTTTCTGTATGCAGAAGTAGGTACTTTTCAATCTAAACTTGATCTAGATGCACTAACACAGAATTTTTCCTAAAAAAAAAAAATCAAAACAAAAACACCATCAAAAACCCCCAACAAAGCGAACAGACGAAAGGTAAATATTTTAATTGAAACAAGTTCTTGATCAATACAAAACATTTTACATTTAGGTGTAGAGCTAAACAAGATTGGAAAATAAGAAGTTCAGGAAAATTTTGCTTTTGAATTTCTTGAACGTTCCTAAGTGTGCTATCAGAGCTTTTGCACACAACCACACCAGAACCAGAAGTAACAGATGTGGTTTCTATAAAATTAGAATTATTCACAAACATTAAGCATGCTTGCTGTTCAGAGTACATCCAACTGTTGGCTGGATGTACTCTGGATTTTTTTCTGAAGGACCCAACAAGACATATGTACATTTGAAGAGCATTTAATCATGCCATGAGCTAATACACTTCAAAAACTTAATTCAATCCTGAATGAGGTGAGGTCCTGATGTAAAGTTAATGCTTGGTTTTAATTATGAGGAATGTCTATGTGTATAGGAAGAAGGAAGAAACAAATTATGAACATAAAAACAACTGTGCTTTGTGTGTGTGTGTGTAACTAATGGTATGTTAATTTAAAACTTTTTTTCCTCTAAAAAAAACAAAAAAACAACTCTTTCCTTTTTTTTCTTGCCCTTTCCTCCTTTCCCTTACCATTGTCTGGATAATGGCAGAAAAGGGTTTGGAGGTTAACTCTTTGCTTATCAAAAAAGCCAAACATGCTTCAAAAAAAACCCCAACTAACAACAAAGCATTTTATGACATGGCCTTAGTAATTCAGCTGTCAAAGGTGAGGAAAGGGAAGGGGTCCTTGCACACCTTATCTCTCTCCATCCCCAAGTCTTCTACCTGCAGCAAGCCCTGACTGCATCGTAAGTCTGGTCAAGCCAGTGGAAACAGCAGAATAACCCATCCAACAAGTGAATATTTTTTGTAGTGCACCAGGCTTCTACAGATCAGGTGAATGCTAGAGTTGGCACAGAGGAAGGGTGGATCACTTGGGCCATGGAAGCACATAAAGAGAGCAACAGCTCCTTCTTCCAGAAGCAGGAACTTTATTCAGCTCCCATCACAAAGCTGCCCTCACATACTCCTACTACCACATTTGCAGATGCTACAGACCAGCTACAACTTGACACAGCTCTACTTCAGGAGTTATAATATACTTAAAGAGGCTGCAGGATTGTGGAGATGCAGGATTTCACCTCATTCCCAGCCTGGTTCCTTGCTCCACATGCAGCCAGACCAGCACTGACCAGACAGGTGTCTTCTCTAAACCCATCTGAACTCAACCTGTCTGGTCCTGATGGATTCAAGTTCAACCCAGGAAAACACCAAGAGCTCCACAAAGATCTGCTCTGTTCCAGAAAAAGTTACTAGTTCAGATCAATTTTGATGCAGGAAAAATTCTATCCCTGAAATATGCAATTCCATAATTTTTTGTAATCTTCACAGCCTACCCTCACCCCCACCTTCTATGTCATCTTTCCCTAACCAGTGAGAGGAATTTGGAGGGGTGAAGAAGGAAGACAAGATTATCTCACCTGCTTCTTCACTGTCCCTTCCACTTACAGGTGTATAGATCCCTCTAACTGAGAGTAAATTAGTCCTTTCCCACTGTTCAGAACTGTTCCTCTCTGTTCAGTATCAGGAACGTCTGGAGCCAAAAAAAAAAAGGAGCTGACAACTCCATTTGCTGCAACAGCTGGAGGATTTCCCTGCAGCAGGGTGGAAGTAAAGTAAAGCAATAGGAGACCCTTTTGGCCAGCAGCTCTAGGCAAGAGCATCAAGAACCCAGCCAAAGGTTTTACTCGTAGATCCTCTCCCCAGAATGAAACTGGGAGAACAAAGATAGAGGAACATGCCTAAATTCTGCTCAGATGGTCAGAATGAGTTTAACTTTCTTTCAGGAGAAATACTAAGTTCTCTTTTGGGTTTGGTTTTTGTTGTTTGTTTGGGTTTTTTTTTTTTAAGACAACACCTCTAATACTGAGATAATGAATACTTAAGGCACAAAAGTAAAATGTCTTCTTTACAGACCCACTTAGAGAAAGATTTCATGAAGTTCTGAATATCTTAAAGGCCACTGTACCTTGGAAGCCTCAACTTCACTACAGCTAAGATGTTTTTCCTTACCCCTAAAAATCTTTGGATCAAAAATTTCCAAATGTGAACTACCTTCCAAACTCTGGAAACTGAATTTAAATGAAGTCATGAGTGACTCAAGAATCATGTCTTCCCTAGGAAAGGCATACTTTAAAACTCTAAGGGTTTCTCAATCTCAACTGCAGCAGAACTGACACTTTAATGAGATAAAACTAGTTTTGCAACTTAGCTTAAAGTGCTTCCTAAACAGCTGAACTGAATGGAACACATTTTGAACCAGCGTAAATGCCTGTATAGGACTTACACTATTACTTCTAAAATTTTTTGTTCAGAAGCAAGTTTTTTATTTTCTTAGTTCATATATCCTAGGAAATTTACTCAATATTAAATACTAGAAATAACTGTTTATATCTGCACTACCCAGAAAAGAAAATGGGGGTGCTAGTTAAAAATTAAAAGCTATTACACGTGCCATTGGGAAGCCAAAGAAACAGGTGAACTATTCAAGTGAAAAATCTATTAAACCAAATGCTACTTAGAATCCCTAGTGGAAGGCAAATATTCACAATTTTAGTTCTTACAGACAACGAACTTTGTAAAGTTGGTAAGAACTACGTATGTCTTCAGGCAGTGAAGATATGTTTCAGCTACAGATTTCTGAAAAAGCTAAATCAATTCAGAAATGGACAGAATATTGACAACACAAGAATTCTGATAAACCCTGAGCCTGGAAGGAAAGTACAGCCCTACTGTACCTTGAATACTGCCATTAAAAGACAGAAGATTCATAGTTAACTTTCTGGCTACTCCTTCTTACCATATTCTAGTACAAAGGTACGAAAGTAAAAGAGCAAGGCACTTGTTAGCCAAGGGACGTTTAGTTCTGTCCTTTGAGAATACATTAGGAAACAGCACTCAGGCCTTTTAGTCCTTAACTTATCCTGTAACAGTTTCCCAGTAATTTTTCTGAAAAGACACCTCTGCTTCTCATACAAACTTAAGTGAAAAAAGGAAACCCTTAGTATAACACAAAGGTCTTCTATGGTGTCGAGCTCCAAAAATCGTTTGCACCTTATTTCACTACCTTCAATTCAAAAAAGATACTGGTAAGAGGGGGCTTAAATACAGAGTAACACACTTGTAACAAGCTCCAAAGCTTGCTGTTTCTGACAAGGGGAGCGTTCCTTTTACCGACAGGCACCTCCCAAGGAACACTGTAACTCACTCTGAAAACAGCAGTTTATGGAGGGGAGTTACCAGCCTGACACACTAAAACACAGTTCAGTTTACAGCTGTGCTGAAGTCAAGGCGCTCTCTCCTCATGCTCTGGATGCCTTATCGAGGTATCCTCTTACATTCTTATCTGATGTACACAAAGAAAAGGGTTTCTTGGGGTTCTTTCTAATAGCTGATTGGTACGCTATCTTAAGAGACAAGTCTAATTTTTTTAACAAGTAGGGATGAAAATTCTGGCCATGTGTGTAATATATTCTGTATACACGTATTCATGTTGCATCTTAAAAAAAACCACAACATACTTCCCCCTGGAAAAGGAAGAATTTATGAGAGTTATTTTTATCAACTCCACAATTCGGCACAAAATACCCACTTATAACAACCAAGTCTCAGTTCTGGAGTCACCATTCTTTAGATGACATATTCAACATGACTGCAAGTTTCTGAAAAGCGATCTTTGGAAACATCATATTAGGGTTAATATTGCTTGACTGCCTTTCATTGTAATGACATTTGTATAAAAGATAATAAAAAAAGGCCATTGTACCAGACAGAAGGCTAAGCAGGTGAGTGGTTGCTGACATAAAATACGTACCACTTTTCTTTCCCTAATATTTCTTTATCCCAAAGCATTTAATCTTTAGCACTGCGTTTGAATTGAAAAGATTATCAGGGATCACTTGGATCCTGAAGCCTAGCCCCTATTCTTGAAGGCAACAAACTTTCATACTATTTCAATGAAAAGATCAAATTCCTAACTTAGCAAATCTTCAAGTAAAAGGCTGCTTTTTCTATCCCGCAACTTCTCACAGACAGGTGCTCCATTGGTCTAAAATCTTCTAATTTTCAGCCTGAAATTACACAGGACTGGACTGCTCACATTTGCTCATTTGCACTTACCTTCGAGGGCTTCCTTCTCTTGGGTGTTTAAGCACACAATCATATCTGCAAACCCCCTGCAAGATCTTTCTCTGTATTTTCCTAAATCAAGTTCCTTTAAAACCCCCTCTGAAGTGAGCCTCAACTTCCCAATCATTACAACTGTCTTCTTCATACCATAAGAATCACAGAATCATATAGGTTGGAAAAAAACTCCGAGATCATCAAGTCCAGCCTTTGACTGATCATCACCTTGTCAACTCGACCACAGCACTTAGTGCCACATCCAGTCATTTCATGAACAGCTCCAGGGATGGTGACTCCACCACCTCCCTGGGCAGTTCATCCAACACTTAACAACCTTTTCCATGAAGGAATTCTTCCTGAACAAGGATGTACATAAGAGAGCAGCTTCTTATCAAAACAACACTGAAAAAGCAACACTTTCTACAAATAGAGAGCTCTGATTAAACTGTTGTACTCTGCAACCAGGTATATTAACTCTACTCTGTGTTCAGCTATTTCTCTGAAGTAGGTAGAACCTCCTAAGTACAAACAGGTCATTACTACAGTTAAAATCCACAGCAGAATAACTTAGCTAAGGATATATTCTAGCAACTATACACTACAAATAATCTATTGCTATTTTCCTGAAGCAATGCACATTATGACCTCATGCTTAAATCAAATATTCATTATAATCTGTTACTCTTAAACACTGTTACAGAGAAAACAGCTGACAATGTTTTATTACTGTACTAGTATTTCAAACAGCACTAAAAAACTCAATAGCTAAACTAGACAAATTGCTTTCCATATCCCTCTCCTCACTTTACAAACAGTGAGTACACAGTACAGTTGTTTCACATTTTCATGTGGTTTGTCAGAATTATACCCATCAGTTATTTGCATTGGTTTTACAAGAAATGCAAAATTTCAACAGTGTACTAGAGAAAAGATATGTTTGAAAGTCAATAGCATTCTCACTCCTGTAAGTGAAGAAGGAGGAAATAATGCAAAACAATACCACTGAAACCATCAAAATACCTCTAGATAGTTTCATTGTCACAATACTTACAGTTATTAAGAGTTTTAAGTATTTCTTGGACAAGGAAGCCATGAACTCTGTCCTCCCTTTCCTGAACACTTCCAGCTGGGGAATAAATCTAAAGCACCTCCAACACCAGACTGTAGCTTAGGATGGAATTGCAACCACCATCCTCTTATCTGACTTCAATGGGACACAAGCCTTCATACTCTAATGCAAAATTCCCCTGTCCCACCTCCTGCTGCAAGGCCTTGCATCCTCCCCTCACATCTCCTGCAGTGTTCCAGCAGTGCTGACAGTCTGGAGGGAGAAGGGAGAGACACCTGCAGGCTCTAGGCCCTTTAACTACTCTTTCCTAGATGGAAGAGCCCAAAGCAGAGAGGTTCATCCCGACACAGGGGACGGAGGGATGAAGACAAACTGAAAGCCTCACGTGTGCAGTGCAGAAGAGGATTAGCCTGAACCAAGCAGAGAACATCCTGAGAGCTATGATGGCATTAGCACCAAACATCACGTTATACTTTGGCACTAGAAAAGCCAAAAACTGCACTACTATGCACAATGATTGTACATATGGTGCACAAATGGGAGACAAAATTACAAAAACTTACACTTTAAGCAACTACTAATATCACAGACTCACTGAATGGGTCAGGCTGGAAGGGACCACAGTGGGTCATCAACCTCCCTGCTCAAGCGGGATCATCCCAGAGCACATGGCACAGGACTGTGTCCAGACGGGTCTGGAATATCCCCAGTGAGGGAGACTCCACAGCCTCTCTGGGCAACCTGTTCCTGTACACAGTAAAGAAGTTCTTCCTTGTGTTCAGGTGGAACTTCCTGGGCATCAGTTTCTGCCTGTTTCTATTGTCTTATTGCTCAGCATCTTTGAGCAGAGCCTGGTCCAGGCTCTGGCCCCTCTCTGCAGACACTGACAGACACCGAGGAGGTCCCCTCTTTGTTGTCTCTCTTCCAGGCTCAAGAGGTGCAAATCCCTGAGCCTCTCCTCATTACTGAGGTGCTCCACTCTCTTCATCATCTTTGTCATCCTCCATTGGACCTGCTCTGGGAGCTCCATGTCTCTCTTGCGCTGAGGAGCCCAGAACTGGACACAGCACTCCAGGTGATCCTCAGCAGGGATGAGTAGAGGGGCAGGATCACCTGACCAGGACTAACGATTTCAGTTGTGACCAAAGCACTTTTAAACACAAATAAACTTTCATCAACTTTATCTCACTGTATTTACAACTTAAAAATCTGGAGAAATTTTTAAGCAACCTCCAATCCTACAGATAGAAAGCTCAGACAATCTTTCATGAATCTTAAAAGGTACAGAAACACAATGTAAAAAAAAGTCCTTGCAGAACAAGGACTCTGTGAGAAAAGCCTTGCTTCAGTTTTCTAGATTCAACACCCACCAAAAACAAGCATTCCCTCTTTGGCTTAAAGGAAACTACTGCTACGTGTATGTGGAGCTCCTGTGATAAACTCAGAACAGCTTTCACCTCACAGGAATACCAAAGATGTCCCAACTTTACACCTACTACGTTTGACAAACTACTCAACGCATTTTGAATGAAAATTTTAATAAAAAATAAAGAAGTACACTTAGCACAATTATCTGGGAGCTGTCAATCAAACACATGGCCTGATCCACATAATAACAGGCTTAAATATTTTAGCTTGTGTACTTTTGAACCAATACACAGGGAGAATCTCTTCAAAGGATCCTGGAAGCAAGTGATGAAAAAAATGGCACACCTGTATTTTTCATTACTTATTAGTTATCCAGAGATATGTCAACACATTTTTGAAGGTTAATATAGAAATCTCCAATTTACTTCTCACTTTAGGTATGTTTGTGTCAGCCAAGTGTGAAGACAAGACAGTAACCTAAAACAACACATCTGGTAAAGTAAAACTATGTGACTAAAGTTAGTGTCATAAATGCCATTTCAAAAGTTCAACACAAATTGGGATTATTATTCTAATTTATATCTCCATACAGCTTTCAGTGATGGAAAAGTACACTGGAAATACATGCAAAATAAGATTTCCCTTAACTTTTTTCTAAAGGAAACATGAACTAGAATTTCTCTCTATCTCTTGTCATCTTTCTTTCCACCTGTACCCATTCAAAATGTAAAATGCATACCTGCAGGACTTAAACGCATTAAACGTCGCAAAATAAACAGTTTATCACTGTCACTCCAATCAATTCTTTCATATACTATTGCCATGTAATTGTTCCACACTCCAGCTCACCAAAAGTTATTATTGCTGCGTTTACACTAAGTCAGTTTTATCAGTTTATTGTACTTAGAAGTGCTTAAAGTTTATCCTAAAGATCAGAATACGACTCAACAAATTGGACTGTATACTGTCCTATAAGAAACTGTCTCCTGATTTCTCTAGTAAATTGTTTTGGAACTTTGACTAAACACTCATTTCACAGGCAAAGATTTCTTTCCCACACCCTTCATGAAAATACCTTTTACTACCTTAAGTGACAGTGGTAACTACCTATATAGGAAAGATAAATTACACGTTTTAATATTTCATGTGTCCAAAATGCAAATCAGGGCCAGACGTGCTATTTGCAAGAACTAAATCACTGTACCAATCAATAACAGATCACAGGAGTGTGCAGGTATTTAGTGGGTGTTTCACTGAAAGACATTTGATAAGATGCACACGTAGCAATTCCAAGCAGATTTACAGCAGTTTTCCCCAAGTTTCTCACAGACAGGCAAGGTGGTACCCAAAATCTGTAAGCTAAACAAAGACGCCACATCCCTGGTTCCCTGGAATTCACCTGTGTAGTATTGCAAAGAAACAGGAACACTACTCATACAACTGTATATTTATTTTAAATGTTTTTTTTAAGAGGACTGACATAACATCTGTGTGGAAAAGCCTGAGCAATCACAACCAGCTATCAGCCCTTCACACTATCACTGATGCTATTTTCAGTGATCCACCCTGTTTTTGCTCCAGTGCTCTTGGCATCATCACGCTGCTGTGATTCAATATTTATCTGTTAGATCTAGTTACATCACAACACTACCCATACTACCCAAATCTCACGTGGAACTTCTGCGGCTAATACCTAACCCACCGGTTTTCAGCTCCCTCTTCAAAATTCGCCAGCCACAAAAACAAAAAGTCGCTGGAGATGGGCAAACATCTGGACCCCTGTGAATCATCCACTCTCTGAAAGGGTGTGCGGTCATGCATAAGCACTGCACCTTCTTCCTAATGGCAATCGGGCATGAATAAAACCGTGTGTGAACTGCAGTGGTTAGCATAAAACCACTTGTGAAGGGAGTGTGCCAAAAATTGTCTTCAAAACACCTTTAATAACAGAGTTTTGCTTCCACAGGAGCTCCTCACCAGCATCAAGCTAAAGCAGTCGTTTACCATTTATGATGGCAAACAAGGCCCTTTAAGCTTAATATTTTTAAAAGTTGTGTTGACAGGAAGGTGGTAATGCCTTGTGAAACGAGAGAACTGAGTGCTGAAACTTCTGCTGACAACAAAGCCACCTGCTACGTCCAAGACTAGCATTTTAGTATAATCCTGAGGAAAGATTAATTCTAGAATATTTTTAGCCCTAGCTTTGAAAGTAGACAGCATTCCACATAAAACTGAAAAGTGGTGGAGAGCGGGCAAGAGAATGCATGCAGGAAAAATTCTTTGTTTATAATAAAAACACAGCGAACAATTATTCTTATAAAATCCATTGTCATGAAGAAAAACTCTGAGCACACTGAACAGTGTCACTGCTAAGGCTTCCACAGCAATCTCAGCTTCAGAATCAGAAGCACACAGAAGATTAGGCAGTCGCTACATCTTTCTGCAACACAGGCACAACTACAGAAAATACGCGAAAGATTGTGAATGAGTAAATAAAAAAAGGATTTCAAAACTGAGCAGTCACAAAAATAACGAGTGGGGGGGAGGGGGAAATGGAGTTCAGGTTTATTTCTTTATCACCATCTGATTTGGGGGAGTCTCTGCATTTTCTTGCTGACTTGAATTGTCATTTTTATCCAACAGCGATAACCCGAAAGAGGCAGCCGGGGAACGCCAGCCACTGCCTCAACTCCCAGGTTGGATACAAGCCTCGAGCATCGGTTTAACAGCAGTTGCATAATAAGACTCAAAAGGCCAAGCACTCCTCCTGCCTCGTACATCTCCATTTCCACACGGATGAGAGTGATGGATCTGGACGAAAACCGAGCACTGCCCGAGCGCCACTACCAAGCTGGTTATTATGCAGCAAAGAAGAGGCAGGACCCAACACCTGGCGCACAAATATGCAGACACCCTGCGAATAGGTGGATCTACCGCGAGCTATCTTCTCTCTCTCCCTTCCCCAATAGGCAATCCTTGATGGGTGTGCCAGGAATGGGATATCGGGGGGAGGGGGGGGGAGGAGAAGAAAAGGGGTGGGAAGTGGTTGCCGCTTGCTGCAGCCAGAGCGATGGCGAGGTGGTTAATCATGGTGGCTGAGGAAACATGGGGTCACTTCTCCCCCCTTCCGCCTCCCAGTGGGCACCGGCCGCGGGGGGAACCCGCGCCCCGCACGGCTCAGGTGGGTCCCGGGCGGAGCATCCCCGGTGCCCGGCGCGGGCGGGGGGCACCGGGCACCGCTCCCGCCGCCCCGCCCTGCCCTGCCCGCTCCCCGCCGCACTCACTTGCCGATCACCTCGCACAGCTCGTACACGTCCTCGAACAGCACGTCGTCGTCGGCCATGGTCCGGGCGGGGGGGCTCAGCCCGCGGGGGGACGCCCGGCTCCCCCGCCGCTCAGCGCCCACCGCCACCACGGTAAATCCCGGCCGCTCCCAGCGCCGCCCGCCCGCGCGGGGCTCCGGGACTCCCCGCTCCCGATCCCGGTCCTGCTCCTCCTCCCGCGGCCGCCGCCGCTCCCCGCGCGTGTCGCACCCCCCGCCTCCCGCCCCCTCCCTCCCGCTCCGGGCGGCTCCGGCTCAGCGGGGCGGCGCGGGAGCCATGGAGGGGCTCGGGGCGGGCGGCACCGCCGGGTCGCTCCCTCGCCGGGCGCGCGTTCCCGGGCGGGAGGATAATAGTGGGAGGGGGGAAGGGCGGAGAGGAGGTGGGGGGAGTCCAGGCGCGGCCGCTGGTTCCGCTCCCGGGCGCGGGGAGGAGGAGGCGGAGAAGGCGGAGAGGCGGCGGCGGCGGTCGCGACAGGCGGTCGCGATAGGCGCTGGCGGTAGCGGAGGGCGGGCGGGCACGCGCGCGCTCCCGGCGGCGGCACCGCCGTCACGCAAAGACCGTCACGAAAAGAGGAGGGGGGGGGGAGGCGGGCGGTGCTCGGGGGCGCGCGCGCACGCGCGCGGGGGGCCACGCCCCCTCACCGCCCGCTCGAGGGGTCCGGGGAGGAGGGAAACGGGAGGGGGGGGGGGGAGCGGGAGCGCGCGCAGGCGCGCGGCGCGGTGACGTCATGGGCGCGGGGAGGGAGTGTGACGTCATGGCGCGGGGAGGGGGTCGGGCCCGGGTGGGGCGCGGACACGGAGCGTCCTTGTCGTCGCTTATATCGGCCCTTGTCACACTTATATCGCCCTTATATCACCTGTATCGGCCCTTATCGCCCCCGGCAGAGGGACCCGGAGCTGCCCCGGAGCGCGGGAAGGGGCCACCCAGGTGAGGGAGCGGCGCTCCGGCCGCGCTCCCCGCGTGTGGCAATAAAGAACCCGCGGTGCGAACCGGGCTTGCAGAGCTTTGCTTTTATTTTTACTTTTTTTTTTCATTTTCCAGCGGCATATAAGTATTTTCCGCTGCACGATTTGAACCGTCTGTGTTATTAGTAAAAACACTGCCCCTAAAAGCGGTGAATTAACCTTTCGGGAGGGCTCTTAAATGCGCTCTTCCAGTCGTGCGTGTCACTGGTGGCCACCGTCCCTTGAGGGACACTTAAAAGCAGCGCCCGAGACGTCAGGTCGATCTTAGAGCACTTAAGTACTCACCTGGTACATCGTGTTCTCCGATTTTTAACGTGTTGCACAGAGACTTATATATGAAAGTTGGAAGTTTTACACATCCCTTTTTCCAAGTTTTGAATTAGATGGTTTGTGGGAGACAGCAAAGCTCTCTTGAAGGGATGAGGAACTGTTCCGGTTTACGAAAGTATTTATTTCTGTCAAAGTGCTTCAGCACGCGTGCAACTTCTTAAAACTCGTTAACAAAGGTAAATTATACAGTTGTTCCCCACACAGAGAAAAAAAAAAAACTGTCAAAGCTGAATTATCGGATGAAACGGTTTAAAGGTTGGCTTTAAAATACAGAGCTGACAACACTTCACCAAGAACACCTTGTTCCCGCCTTCAGATGAATTTAAAAGAAAAAATAATCAAGAAAATCAGTGACAATAGTTACATCTATCTCCTTCACAGTGGTAGCGTACAGGGTGAGAGACATGCCTTGTGGGTCTGTGGCTCCATGACATAAAAATCTTTAAAAAATGTTTAAACGCTATCTGCCATTTGGAATGCAACAAAAAACGCAGTGTATTTAAATTGTTCTCTCAATTTCACACACCTAAACACGTAGGCAACCATTTCTTCCTTTTTGCAGGGCCACGAAGCTGAATCCCACACGGGCCACACAATAGGAAGTTTTAGAATATGAGTGAGCATTCACTTATGTTTTGAAATGAAATTGTTGTCTGAAGAGCCATAAAAAAGGTTAACAAGAAAAAACGGTACAAAAATGCACAAGGAAGAAAAATGCAATTAAGGAATCCCCTCCTGAGCTGAGGCAAATGCTTTTGCTGCTCCAGCAGCATCACCTGACAGAGGTCTTACCTTCCTCTGGATGCCAAGTGCTTGGAGTCTCACTAGGCCGTGTCACCCAGGTGTGACAAGTTAAGCTGGAAACAAGGAATACCAAGCATAATATATGGGGGGCTTTGGGCCAAAATATTGTAATAGAGAAAACGCTTCAAGAACTTTGGAGGGCAGTTGGATTAATTTTGGAATGCTGCAGCAGATAAATATGGTTTTCTGCTAAAAGACAAGGTCTTGGGGAATCAGTTGTTGTTGTGGGAAAGTGGCTTGTTGGAAGACACTGAACAAAAATTCCCAATTCTGGAGCAAAGAATACACCTGTTAGAGCAGCCATAGCATTCTTTAGGCTCACAAAAAGCAAGGTGAACCTATCAAAGCCTACAAACCTGTCAGTTGCCCACATTCAGTACAGGAGGAGAGCAAACAACGAGTGCTGCCTACCATTTGTGTTGCATGAGAAGAATCTGCCTGAACTAGGATTTGTGTGCAGATGTGGATCATAAAAAGTTGCAGACTGAACCAGCAAGTGCAGCAAGGATACCACTGCATCAGCAATTACTAGAACAATTGAGAATGGGGCTGTAACTCAGTTTCAGATTGAATGGGCTCATAAAAAGATGAGCATTAGTTTGCCAGCAGCCAGGACACAATGCCATGACAATCCAAGGAAAGCATTTACAGGTGTGTTTGTGATCGTGAATTTCAGCCCCCAGTTTGAAAGTAGTCATTTCCTTTCACAGGGGTGCATTCTTCATTTTCACCCATGTATCCACTACATCTCCTTATAGATCCTGCATTTAATTTAAAAGTTTAAGGTTTCATTCTGAAATACACACATATAACATCTTATTAAAAAGTATGGAACAATAACGTTTGACATATGAGCAGAAGGAACTTTGCTCTTGAGACCTGGAATGATTTACTGGCAAGAGTAATGGTTGGTCTGAAAACAGATCAGGACATCAGTAATTTCAAAGCTGGGAGAGGGACTTCATCAGGAAAGAGCAGAAAAGGACACTGACTATTCACAGGGAGAAAATGCCCTGCAGTCCCTGGTAGCCTTCCCCAAAACACTGCACAGCACAAATTCTTAACCACCAGGTTAAGGTGGTGTATTTTTAGATTAATCACTATTGTTTCATTCAAAAGTTTATTTTCAAGTCCTAAGAAGTAGCTGAGTGTGAGCTTGGGCACTAAAAATCCCATTTCTTAAAATTTTATTGGGTTTTCAAGTTTCATTTACCTGTGGTTTTCTCAGGGTATGCACATACTGTGTGCACAGCACTGTTGAACCACAGGGCAGGTAAGTTGTTCAGAGGCTGCTTTTGGAAGAAGAATTATCAGTTACATCCTAAGAGCCTTTACAGTGTTTTCATTTAAAAGTTTGGTGTAAAAGGTACATGATGACCATGAACAAGAAATTTTTGTGGTTTGACAGCATTTTGTTATCCAAAAGATGTAGGAAGCACCAAAACCTCTGCCTCAGATTCCAAGTATAACAGGGTCCTGGGTACTTTGATCTGTAACCCAGGTATTAATTCACTTCCCCTTACAAAGTTTGAGGATGATACTGGCACTGAAGGTGAGTATGAACTGCTAGTACTTTGTGAGAGAGAATATTGGAGGCCTACCAGATTTCTGACAAACTGCCGTATTATTTAGATGTGCAAGTTCTATGAACTGAAAATACTTCATATTTTGAGGAACAGACATGTACTATGGTTGCAGGAAAAAGAGATAACGTTTTGGTCATGGCAGGCACAGACATTTTCAATCCTTGCAAAACTGTTGGTGATAAAAAGCCACCAACTAACCCTGAATAAGTCTGGCTGACGCCTGGCAAAAGTCTATAATTAAATCAGCTTAGAAATCTATGGTGTGGCAGCGCAGGCTGTAGCTGCAGAGCTCAGGTGTAGCACACAAGCCCTGCCACACCATAATTAAGGAGGCCAGGTTTCCCACGGGCGCGTGTCTTAGCAGGTGACTGATGTTTGTCTAGGAAGATAAATCTCCACTGCATTTTTTTCCTTAGTGGAGTTGTTTTTATGTTCCTTCACGGTGTAAATTCTCCATTGCTCAGTGAGATGGGGCAGATGCTCACTGCCACCTTTCCTCTCTGAGGGCACCGTCAGGTCTCTTTTCTGCTGCCGCTCATTTTCCAAGAGCAGTTGGAGCTTATCTCTGGGATCTGCACCTTGCCCCTGTTTAATTCCGTTGGAATTGACCACCAGGTTCAAAAGTTCCTGGGAAAGCTGCACGTATATGTGAACATGGGAAGGCATAAACCTCATTTCCTTGTGCAACTGGATAAGAGCTGCCTCTTTTGAACGAGGAGTTCTTTTTCACTACCCTTCAGACATGGTGAGCACATCCCCTTTGTCAGACACTTGGCTCACACAGACACCTGGCTGGGAGAGAGCACGGGGGAAGGAGGGTCTTGGTCAAGGAATGGTGAGGGAAAAATTCATGTTTCTCATGTAATCAGGCCGTGGTCATAATTAAACATAAACACATAAACATTAAACACTACTGAAGATGGGTAGTAAACTAAACCAAAGCTGAGTCTATCTGATACTGCCAAAGAAGCTTATAGTAACTCTTCAAAATCAATTGCCAAAGGTGAAACAGTCCCAGGTCAGTATAGCTGACAACATCAAAAGAGAAGGGAAAACTTTAAAATTACACAAACTCTTATTTATTGGAGTTTCTTTAGTTATTCCTTGCCATTCTGGTGAGTTTTCCCTTGTGTACTGTGTACCTGTGAACAGTCTTGATTGGATTACTGGAGATGCTTATTTCTTTTCTCCCCAGCTGCAGCTTTTCCTCATTGATGAGTACGGATTAAATTACAAGAATTGTGGAGGAAATCTCTCCATGATGCTTTTATTGAAACTTTCTTAAATTAAAAATATCTTAGAGGGGATAAAACCAGGTAATAAAACCAACTCAAGCCAACATAAATCTGCAACTGTATGCTACAGTCATGCACCTCTATAGAGAAAAATAATTAACAATCACATTTTAAGGACAATATAAAAATGCTGTGCACTACCACAAACAAGATAAAAACCCCAATCACCTTTATATTTTCATTTCATATCTTTCTTTCTTTATTTCTTGCATATCTCAAAGGTTTTCTATCTTTTGTATGAAAGTATTAAGATCTTTGGAGCTGACGGGTGCCACCCTAATATTTATAAACTCCAGAAGGGCCCCACATAGCTGAGTAAGTGCTCAGAGGAGCTTTGATGTAGATAAATGGCAAGGAATGCTGCATCTGGAGGAAATCCTCATCTACACCATCCATGCCTGATGCTGAACTTGGAACTGGCAGTTGCAGCTCTGGAAAGATCCTTCAGACTCACCCAGGCAGTTTTCTGAAACCACTGCTGCAGGGTGCAGTGACGGTCAAAAAAAGGCAATACAATATTGGGCATGTCTGGACAGGCTTGAAAACAAGGCAGGTGGTGTCATTTTGCCTTCACATAAAGCTCTGGTGCACCCACAGCTGTAGGGCTGGAATGTTTCAGGCCTCCCCATCTCCAGAAGGACGGCACAGGAGTTTGCAAAGGAAAAGAGAGAGAAGGGCAACAAAAAGAAACCAGGGATGAGCCCTCTGCCTTGACAGGAGTGTGCAGAAGGCTGGGAGTTGCCAATTTGCAGGTGTAAGGTATGGTTGAGGTTTACAAAGTCATGAAGGTGATAGGTAAGGTGGTGGCAGAATTGTTTTTCACCAAATCCTGCAATACTGAAACTAAAGGATGCTCAGTAAAACAAGTAGGAAGGTAATTTAAGACAGATACATGAGTGTGCTTTAAAAAAATAAATTATACACACACACTGGATAGTGAATTTTTAGAGAACTTGCTGCCACAGGAGGCTGTGGACATAAAAAGGTTTAAAAAGGAATTAAAGCATTTCAGGGATGACACATCTGTTATAAACAAATACTGGAAGGAATAGGCAGGGGTGTGCCATGGAGCATCCCTCTACAACAAATGTAGGTGCTGGGGAAGTAGAAGGGGACTAGCTGAAGGTTTTGGTTAGGCTTTCATGCACTTTCTAAACTCTCCTACTGCCGCTGCTCTGTTTTCGTTTTCAAAGGTGTAAATACAGTTTTCACTGCAAATTATGCAGTCAGTTTTTCCACATTCAGGGAAACCACATGAGTCAGCATACTTGGAATTCAAATAATATCTTTACCCAGGAAGGCCTTGTTGCTGATCTCAGTTTTCCCTGTTAGGTGAGGAGGACTAGGTGAACCCATTAGGGCATTTCTTATATTTTCGGCCTCTTAGTTTCATCCCGTGTTTAATTTTTCATTCCCAACTTTGTCCTTTATTTTGTCCTTATTCTGCCACCAGTTTATTTTCCAAACCCTATTTATGAGGTTTAGGATACCTATTTTTATTATTGCATTTCCCAGATGACTCTTCCATTAATGTGCAGTAATGCAACCCGAAAGCTGACAAGGCTTACAGTTGAGACTTCTAAGACACAACTATGGTTTTACCACTTATCCTATAGCCTCAGGGCAAGCCAAGCTTACCACATTTTATAACTTTAGAAAACAATACTAATTCTGTAAATAATTATTTACCAAGTATTTCATCTTCCTCCTTGTCATCCAGGGTTTTTTCCTTCCCTTTACTGCTAGGTTTCTCAACCTACTTTTTTTTTCAGATGGTTTATAACTTCACAGAAGAGAACAAACACCCTTTGCCTGACCACTTAGTTACTTCCCACTTCTTTTTCCCTCTTATGCTTTCCCTTTCTGAAGTGTTATGCTGACACTGCATGATTATTCACACCCAAACTTAAAGGCTTTTTTATCCTTCAAGAGCAAAACCACCTGCAATGGAAGGAGTTAGTACTGACTTCCTGATTTGGACTGACCAAGTTACCATTGAGAAAGCTTCTTGTAAATCTTTTGCCTGCAGGAATTCAGTCCATAGATGGTTTGCAACAGGTCTTTAAAATTTAGCAGGAGAAAAGTCCTAGAGGGTAAAGATGTATGTCCCGTGAAATTCTGTTCTGGTCTGACACAGGGAAAAACTGGGAGGAAAATACCTTTTTCTCCTATGGCTTATGTTGGCAGCAGCACTCTGGCAGCCATCCAAGAGGACCAGCCATGGGTATTCACATCCCAGGAAGCATCCACAGCACCCAGTGTTGTGCTGGGAGCCTGACACTGGCTGCAGCTAAAAAGCTGTTGTGGAAGTGAAGTTTGGAGACAGCAGAGAAAGAAAAGACAAACTCACACTCTGCAATAGCTCTCTCTAAACCCAGTACATAGTGCTTCTCTGATCTCTCCCTTTATGGGCTCATGAACACTCTTATTTTGAAGAAATTCGAGCCATACTCCCTCGATGATCACTTGTGCACTCCACACGGTCCAAATCTCAGCAAAGATTTCTATGAGTAGCTTGGGGCCTTTTCATTTGGAAGTAAAAAAAATGCTCCCACGAAGGCAAAATATTTTTTCTTTGGAAAAAGGCATTTTTGTGCTATATGTGAGACTATTTTCACGATTGCTGCCCTATTTGCTCTCACTATTGGAATGTCAAATGGAGAATATAACAGAAGGTGGAAAGAAGTGGGAGAAGGATCTTAGTGTTAGGACAGGAGAGTGACACACAGATGAACAAATTGTTATTTACACTGTAGTAAAGTGTGGTCCCTGGTGATGCTTTGCCCAGTGTTTACACACGAGGCCAGCTCAGCTTCAGTTTTTATCAGCCATCAGTGCTCATTTGGAGACAAGACTTTGCCCACAATTTTCTCACGGCTCCAGGTGTACAGCAACATCAAACACATCCCTCTGCTCCTTCACCAATGTAAAATATGTTATCATAGAAGCAGAGGAAAAGCAAGGGTCATGGAAATATATGAACACTTTTTAAAGGGCTGTGAATGCCTGTTCTAACACATATGTATTTTACAGATGATGACCTCTAATCAGAAGCTCTGTCTAATGCTGGTGATGTCCTTAGCACAAGTAAGACTAAAGAATCTAACAGAACTAAATTCTAAAGATTATATTTTTACTGTAAATTAAGGAGTAATTTACTGTAATTTACTGTAACTTCAGGAGTAATTAAGTTTTTTGTGAGGAAAGCAACCAGAAGTAAGACTTTTTGATAAATTCTAAATAATTTCTGCTTGAGTTGAGATAAAACCGGACTTTGGGTGGATGCATTGGCTTCTTTAGAAGGAACTTAAAGAAATTAGGGCTCTGATGATAAAGAAAGGAAGATCTACTTTAACACCTCTTGCTTCCCCAGCCTATGGAACAGATAGCTGTACTACCTATCACTCAGATTCTGAAGTACCTACTAACAGTACAGTGGTTTAGGGCTAATTAAAGTGATCCATGTTGCTGACAGTCCACCCAAGCCTCTGTCCTGCAACAGGCACAGGAGCAGAGTAGGAATGCACACTGCTGTCCTCACCATGCTGTCACCATTCAGATCCCTCGGACTTCCTTGCTGTTTGGGTTCTCTTTGAGGAAGATGCACCAGTACTGTGGTGTCCATTACATGCTCCACACCCATGGGCTTTGGATGTGCTCAGTCATTACAGATTAGACAGGAGGCTCAAGTTCAGTCATAATAACTGATTCCTTCAAATAAGAGCCAAACAAGATCAAGCATTGTCTCCTTTCAGAAGAAAGGAGATACTATCTAAAAAATTTCTAACTGCTAAGCACTGCTAAGCACTTATTTACAGTAATTGTCAGATCAATGGGTAAATCCTACCATGAGTGGAAAAGCTGTGACTCAGTACTAGACCTGATGAAGGTTGTGTTGTCCCTCCTTTGGGAAGTATGAAGATAAATCACAGAGGAGATGTGGTTCAGAGTAGTTTTACCTGTCCAGAAGCATGTCAGCTCAAGAATGTGAAAAGCATTCACACCAGGAATGGAATATGTACAGGGAAAGTAGTATTACCTCTACTGTGTAGCTACAACCAGTGCCCGTCTGGTCGGGTAAACCAAGATTTTGATGAGTGATGGTTAATACTGTTTTCTCATCTTGTGAGTTTCTAATAAAGAATCACATATGAATCATCCCATTAACTTTAGGCCTCAATGCTGTAGCTGTCTAATCTGGTCTAGTTGTCTGGGCTTCCTTTACAGCCAGTCGACAGATATGGGCATTTTTGAGGCATAATTACTCTGGATATGCTGGAGAGGCAGCAAGTATCTCCAGCAAAAGTTTCCCTTTTAAAAAATAGGGATATTTTGCCTTTGATCTTTCAAAGGGGGATGCTTTAAACTGTTCTATTAATATAGTAATAGATGTTAAAAAAGAAAAGGGGAAAATTACTAGCTTTTAAAAAAGTAATTAGGAAGGTATTAATTTTTTTCCTGGTCTGGCTTTCACCTTCCACAGGAGTGAAAAAGATGTCTCCTCAATATTTCTATGTTGTTCTGCGACCAGCAGGCACCATGGATTTTGATAGGAATCTGCCTGACTCCAAGTGTGAGCTCTTAACAAGAGCAGTTCACTTTGTAGCTTGTATTTAACAACTGGTTCAAGCCAGAACCTCTTAAAGACAAGGTTCTCAGCAACTTCCCTGTGCATCCCGAAATTAAACATTAACATAAGGAAGTTCAGTTACTAACTTAATCTAACTTAATGAACAAGCACATGTTCAATTAGTCTCTGAGGTTGTCTGCACTGATTCATGGAATTGGAAATATCTCCCAGAGTATCAATACTCTTGCTGTCAGATTGGCAGCAAGTCTGTTAGTTCCGGTTGTGCCGTGTCCTGAAACTAATTCATCTCAGCCTGCTGTGGCTGTTGGCTGTCAGAATTTCTCAGGTAAAATGGCTGTGTTGGTGCTCCTCCTCTGGAGAAAGTGTCACATATTCCTTTGCATATGTCCACCTGGTGTGTCAAGTTTGTCTCTGACCACAGGATATTCACTATGACATTACTGCTGTTTGCAGTCATTGCTTTTCATTATAGGTATTTCCACAGTTGTTTCTCACAAAATGCTGACAGCTCCCAGTACCCCAGATTATGTTTTTTTTTTACCTTCCCTCCACCCCATCTTTTTTCGCATGTAACTACTGGTTGCTATGACTTTGACATAGTTCCTAATGCAGGCATTCTTGTTTTCAGTTTTCTGTTGAATAAAATGTAAGCAAATAACAAGTCATATTACGTTAGTACCACTCCATTATTTAACAGTACTAAGTACAGATTAGAATTGGCATCTGTTCCTTTAACATACTTGCTGCCAGCCTTCAGAGGCTGGAGATGATGGAGGTGATAGTGACACGACTAAACTTGTATTTCAGAGCAGAATGGTTAAGCACAACCCTGATGAATGTCAGACATTACTATGTCAGGTATACCAGGCCCAGCATAACAGATCAAATTTGGGATGCCAACTTTCTAAACTGTTACATTTTCTAACAACGTTCTCCCAGGAAAATGAGAATACACTCCATACAAATCTAGGAGAAAGGGACTTCTGACTAGATTTTCCTTTCCAGCCAGGACGTACAGGTTTGTTTCTCCTTTGCATTGGGAACAAGTACTTGTGTGTCATGTGACAAGTGTTACCACTTCCTCAGTGAATTCATTTGTTTAGGATCAGGACAAATCTCTAGAACATTTACTTGGAGTTTTCAATCCCTAAATGAGTTTCCTTTGCCCATTTTATATTTTTTTAATAACATCTTAAAAATTACCTTTCCGGTCTTTTTAAGCATCCCTCTGATACTAAGAGCATACCCTAATTCTGTTTTTACTGTTGCTTTTTATCTCCTTGATTCACGTAAAATCTGACTGGACCTTGAACCACGGCCTAGTTGTTAAATGAGTAAGTGTGCCTCCTGCCACCAAAACTTTCCTAGGTTTGCATTTAATTTGCAAATCATTTTTCTGCACCTGAATATCCCTCTTTAAAGTACTATTTCCCAGGTCCCTGTGGCTGACAGTAAATTTCAGCTAAAACTGAATGCTGGGGAATGAGAGCAGGAACCTTTTTAGTTGTGGTGCTGGCAACCATTCTTTCCTTCTCCTTTTGAGACTGGCATTTTATTGACACTTGTGACGAGCACGCCACTGCTTAACAGCTCAAAGAGAATCACAAAGTCACAGAATGGCTTGGCTTGGAAGGGACCTTAAAGATCATCCAGTTCCAACCCCCCTGCCATGGGCAGAGACGCCTCCCACTAGAACAGGTTGCTCAGAGCCCCATCCAACCCGACCTTGAACATTTTCAGGGATGGGGCCTCCCCAGCTTTTCTGGGCAACATGTGCCAGTGCCTCACCACCCTCACAGTAAGAGGAATCGTGCCACTGCCTTTCTCGTAGTGGGTGGCAGAGAACTTTTTGTTCACAGGCCTCTCCTTCAGTTTTTCAAGAGCTCTGTCACTGGCAGTGGCCCTTGTTTCTCGAGTGCTTTGCTGTGCCCTCTGCTCTGCAGAGTGTCAGGCTTAGAAAGCTGGTTCTGGCAGCCCTGTCAGGCACAAATTTGCCTACAATGTTTGTCTCTCCAAGGAATCTTTAAACCCTTTCTTATCTGTCAGGCTAGGTATACTAATGATAACATCAACCTCCCTCGTGTGATCATTTCCTAAACCATTCCAGAAAATGAGCTGGATTAATGAAGACTTATTATTTAAATTGCTGAAGCTACCCAGCTCATTTTGACAGAACACAAGAGTTTCTGCCATGACTGCTACAACCAGGATGGATGTCTATTGGTCCCTAAGCATCTGGTACATCCCAGTTGTAAGATTATATGCCTTAGTTTAGACCTCATAAACTAAAGCAGCTATGACTAAACTTCTGAGAGTGTGGTCATGTTCTCAGCTAGTTGTATGTGACAGCACGAAGCTTGCGTGGGTTAATTTGCTCCACTGAAAGCTCACTGACTTAAATTTGCTCATATATCTGTACTGTCCATTGCAGTCTTCAGTGAAGTTATACCCTTAGTTCATTTTATTTGTGGTTCTGGGCTTTATTCTGTCAACCTACAGAGCCAAGATGTTTGAGTGATTCATTCCCTGTCTGATGTCTCACTGACCACCATGGCTTAACCTGTCTCTCTGCACCGGCTCCTGGCTTTTTCCAGAGCTCTGGAAATCTGTGGTTCCCTGCCCTGACCAGCCTTACAGCTGATACTGTCTGCTCACAGAAGCTGTGGCTCAGAAAATGTCCAAGTCTTGTGCTTTGAACTCTATGGATGGCACTCATAACTGCCACTCATTTCTGAAACATAATCCCCTAATGCTGAAAATGTTTACACTTTGCTGTGGACAGACAGAAAATGCCATCAATGTAATCATAGTTAAAAACTTTTCATTTCCACACTTGAGGGTTTCCGTCTTCAATGAGAAAATGTCATAGGTCTCAGCAGCCCTGTTACTCTCAGCAGACCTCTCTGCTGTTACTCAGCACACCCTGCTTTTACTAGAATTACATTTGAAATAAAAAGTTAAGATTTTCCAAAGAACTTCTGGTTTTTGTTTTGTTATAAGTTTAACCTCTCACTTCAAATAAGAGGAGGCTGGTAGCATTGTTTGCCCTGTTTCTTAGATACTACATTATGCATTTGCCTGATTTTATTTTTTTTTTAGCTTTTCCTCTTTGTTCTTTGATTTTCCACATTACACAAATGACACAGTAGCCCTAAATATAGCAGAAGATTGCTCATGAGACTCTCTTAAATTAATCTTATTAAAATAATTGATTAAACTTGGTTCTTGACTAAAAATTAAATCTTCTCTTTTTCCTCTTTGTTTGACTCAAGGTCAATTTTAAGCACCTTTTTAATTCTTCAGCAGCTAGGCAAAATGTTCTGGAAAACATTTTGAGGAGAAATAGCATAGAAAAAGCTTGTTCCCACACAGTCTTAAAGCCCTGGGATTCAGTCCTGTGGCTGAATAAAAGATCACATCTGTAGTCTGCTCCTTAAACTTAGGATCTCTAACATGTAGGGTTAACTTTGTGTTTAAGTGACTGAAAACTTTGTTTCATCTGTTTACTTGAATCAGCCCTCTGTATGGTGATAATCAAATTCAAGTACACTCTGAAAGCATGCCTGGCTCATTTTCAGCCACTACAGTAAAAAGATATTTCTCCAAGGGGGAGATAATGCAGGGGAAATCCTAACCGAGGAATCCCCCACCAAATTGCTGCTGCTTCTTTCTGCAGAACACCAAGCCTTTGGAGTAGATCTTCAGGTCGTGTAGACTGGACATAAACATGAAGGAATCATTACTCCTGAAAACATTTCTAAGTGTTTTTTTCTGATCTTTTTTTAATACACTTGTGAGAGAGATGCTCAGTGAAAAGTTGTCTTTACAGTATGACAGGCTGTTGCCAGGAACTCAGCATGAGCGATCAAATAATTCTACTACCGAGGCAAGGAAGAATAGTGTCCTACACAAATATAGTACAGAATCACAGTAATATTTTCTGATTCAAGTATCAGCATGGGGAAAAGAAAAGAAAAACTTTACTCTGAAGTCAGACATTTAGATGGTGCTTTGGCAGAGAGAAAGTCAAAAGTTCTGCTGAAATAAGGAAAGAAGTACGTGGAACAAGGAGATCAAAGCCAGCCTACACTGTAGGATAACAAGCTGTCATTGGCTGGTGTCCCTGTGGTGTATTTATTTAAATACATATGTATTCAAATAGTAATTGCTGTACATTTTTAAAGCTCTGTCTCTTCCATTTGCATATTGGTCTTGTATAATTTTGAATGGGACTAAATTGCTTCACTAATTTTAACTAATATTTTAAATGAAGCTGCCAAAAAGTTACAACCATAATTTACCTAATAGAATTGCTGCTATGAACTTTCCTACAAGCTACTGACTGAGTAAATAAATTAAAAATTCAAGTGGTGTAATTTATCTCAGAATTTCTGCAGTCAGTTCTGTGCAATACTTTGTGAAGTTGAAAACCAGTACAGTGTTAAAATGACAATACTGGAACAAATTATTCCAATTCTTTAATTACTATATGTGTGTTATGACCTTGAAACTGATATCTGCAGCATACCAGTTCTTTAATACTAGGGCTATCAAGTTCTGGCTTTGAGGAAGAAGATACACTTTTGACAAAAAATGTTTATAACCATGATTACAAGGACCATTTAAGGGACAGGTTAGGGCAGGAAACAGTGGGAACTCTTGAGATAGAAAGCAGAAAAATGAGCAGTGTAAAACAGTTCTTCAGCAAGTGGAATTGATTTGTCGTGACGATTTCCCCCCAGCCCAGCATTAGAATGGTTAAACTTGAACGCAAACATTCGGCAAACGTGCCCTGCTTGGAAATATTTATAGAAGACTAATACTTAGCAGGTGGTAAGATTTTCCTACCAGGGATCCCCAAGCATTTTACAAAATGTTAATAGTCAGGCTTTGTGAAAAATTAACGTGTAGCTTTTCCAGATGTGTCTGCTCCTGCCGGCGGGCGGTTGGAAGTGTCTGGCCCCCGCAGAGCTTGCACTCAGTTCTCCCTGCCCCACCCAGAAAGGAAAGCCTTGGATAACTGGTGGAGTATTCAGAGGTGTACAAGGGAGCAAGGCACCCTGCTTGCTCTGTGCTCATGTACCCCAGCTTCTAATGCTCCGATGGAAGCATCCTACAAGCCCCCAGAAATCAGCACTGGGACAAACACAGAGACCTGATAAATCTATTCCTGTGACGCTGTTAAGCACCACCTGCACTGGAGAAAGGAGAGATATGTGGAAAGGTTAGAAAACTTACTCAAGGTTACACTGCCAGTTGCTGGCAGAGCTGGAGCAAGAATCCAATGTTGACTCTGAGCCTTGTGCCTGCATCACCGGGCTGGCTTTTATTCCAGGGAGCTACAGCACAAATGGGAAATGAGACACTGCAAAGGTATTAGGCAGCTGAACAGATTGTAAGTGCTCTGGACAATCTTGTGATTACAGCCCTTGTGAGCTTTGCTTAACTGCTGGGTAAATGGGATTAAACAATTATGAATAGGTACGAGGCACCTAAGAGGATGTAACGTGAAAGGAACAAACATTTTTCCATCAAGAAAAGTGCAATATTTTCTGCAGAAATGAATTTTTAAAAATGTTTTATTTCTGAAAAATTCTTTGTAGGAACATGTGAAAAAAGCTAATTATTGTGGAGGAAGAGAAAATTGTTATAGAAACATGGTGAGACAGATACAGAAATGTCAAAAGAAGTGGTGGAATGGCCCGAGGCTGAGTACCAGTACTCAGTGATTAATGTAATCTGCAATCTGTAAAAGAATGATCAGTGAGGTGGCAACATTTACAATATGACAAAATTCTCTGGGATAATTAAAACAAGAGAAGACCAAAGAGCACTACTGAGATAGCTAAGCTAGGTCACTGAGCATCAGATGAAAATGAATGTGAGTATTGCATTTTGGAAGAATTACCTGAACTGCTTGTACAGGTGTCAGAGGTGGAAGTTAATGACAATCAGTAAAAAAAGAAAGTTCTGAGTGAAAACTTCAGTGCAAACCTAGGAGTGACATGGAGGAAGGTATAGATGCATATGCTGGATAAATCCATGGGATGTTTATTTGAAACATTTCAGTTCTTCTTATCACATGAAAAGAATGAACAGCAGAAAAGAAGAATTTAGAGGCAACTGGGAAGAACAACATGGAAAAATGTCTATATAGATTTGAAATTAGGATTATCTGGATAAGAAGTAAACAGGTAGCTGTAGACGTGCACATTAAAAAGAAGTTAAGGGAAGATATTTCATGTTCTTGTATTTTTAATTATGATACATGAGAAGTTCAGTCAATCCAAACATCAAACAAAAAAGATAAAACTTATCATATTTAACTGAAGATAGAATGGATAACAGGTAGAAATGGATGCAATAGTAGACTATAATTTTGAAGCCAGGAGTAGAACCAGGTAGAGGAATTTAAAAGATATTTATGTCTTCAATTAGAACATACTACAGTATGCATAGGACTGAAGAGAAAAGATAGTAAAAATTATCATAATTCAGTGACTTAAAAACAAACATTAAAATAAGGAAATGGAGTGGTTTTTCTCTTTGCATAAAAAAAAAAGAGGATTTGTCTTCCTCATCTGAAGCATCTGGGACTGTCAACAGCTGCTGACATGGTCCTAGATGAGGTGGTGTCATTGAGTCTATCCATTTGGATAGCCAAAGGTGCTAATTAGAGGAATCAATATGAACTATAGAAAAAAACAGCAAATTGTACCGCTTTCATATTTTGGATGATCAGATGCTTCGTTTTGTTTAATCGGGAAATTTATTTTCACAGGGGGTATATAAAATTGAACATAATAATTAGCTTAGGCAGTATGTTTATCCTTAAGTTCAGGTATTTCAGTTTGTAAGGAATGCTTTTATAGTTATTTTCATTCTTGTTCAGCAGGAGACAGCCAGTGTATAGGCACAGAGTAGTTCCTTTATCAGCACTGAAGAGCACATGACCTATATATCCCTGCCATCTGCCCATCTTTTACGCCAAGGTAAATCTGCCTCAGTAAAGTACTTCATAAAAGAAAGGAAATACAGCTATGGCTGATTTATTAATAACCAGAAATGCTCAACTGTAATATAAGCATCAGAACAAGGATCAGAACAAAGTGGTTTTGCTGTTGCACCATGATCATGGCTGTAGCTATCCGAACAAATCAGAGGTCAGAAATATTTTCATTTAAAATAAACAATCATTTGCAAAATGACAGGTTATCCCATAGAACCATGGAGACTCCTGTCTCCATGTTTGTTTTGTTCCTGTCTGCTTTAATGGCTGGGTTTTCCATCCTGCAGAAGTAAAAACCAGAAGGTGCCCCAGGTGTGTCTGAGCTCATGGTCTTGTCCTTTTGTACTGCTGAGTTTATGTCTTTTCCATTTCCCTAATAGTGTGGATGTCCACAAACTAAGAAGTCTCTCTTGTCAATTGATCTTAAATTTTGATGGGCTCGATGCAGTGTGATATAAAGGTCATAAACCTCCTGGAAGACAGCTTTCACTTTCTGATGTAATTGGAGTGGAGGCAAAAAATTAAGCAGTACAGATGTGAGAGGATGCCAAGTACACGGTTCGGTTTGAAAACATTTTTTAGCATATATTCCCTTCAGAAAGAGATTCACATGTCATGGGTGCTGGGAGGGCAGAATACATAACTAAGGGGACATGTATGGTGACCTGACTCCTCTTGGTCATGTACAACTCAGCAGCACCTCAGGTTGGTGGCAGAAGTGGCTGCCCTGGCTGCAGGCTGTGCACCCCCATTTGCCTGGGGCTGCCTCTATCTCAGTGTAACTGGGTGTAAATAACCACCAGTTTCCTAATCTGAGTGTTATAGAAACCTTCCCCCCTCTGTCCATTATTAAACACATTATTTAAAGCAGTCACTTTGCCCCTGAGAAAGGGTCGTGTGTCAGCAGAACGGCGTCGCACATGGACCCAATGGAGAGCAAAGTTTGTAGAGACCTTGCTGTGCACTGAAGAGTTGACATTGTTCTCATAATGAGGAATACTGTGGAGTTTTGTTTTTAAAACATGAAGCTACTAGCACTTAAAGAGTTGCATTTAAGTAGCTTGCTGTAGCTCTTCAGTCCATATCTATAACCTTTTTTTCTTTTTTCCATTTCTCCTGAAAACCCACTGGCTCCTACCTTCTGCTATATTATCTTGTAGGTAGGGACTTTTGCTGAGGATGTTGCAGCTTCCCAGGCAGGAGCACTCAGCTAACAGCTACACCATGGCAGCTGAACTGGGACCCCTTTGCCCTCCTGCCAGAGCTGATCATGCTCCAGTGCTGCGCTCCAAAGACAGTGGAGTTTGCTCAGACTCCACTAGGGTGAAGAAAATAAGAAATGTTATGCAGAGGAGAAGACATGGGTATTTGTCTGCTCAGCCATTTGCTGCTCTATAATATGAAGTATACTGTATAAGTGCAGTCTACCTCTGCCAAAAGCCCAGTTAGCTGTTTCCACGGCATCCCTGGAGCCATAAGCATCATTCCAGACCTCCCCAGGCATTAAAGTTTATTTAGAAACATATTCATCCTCTACGTATGTTATAATTCTTGCTCTAGAGACCTGAAGTTGACTGGGCATAAGCTGATGAAAGTCCTTATTATAGGATGTTCACAGCTGAACTCCTCAAATATGAAGGGATTCTACTCTGAGAGCTTGGTCTTTCGTTATGTAAACAAGGCTTATAGTTATACTGACACTTTTCTTAGTTCTTTATTTTAAAACTAATACTTACAGTTCTTCAGAGTTAATTTCAGGTTTTAGTACTCCAAAGCTTTCTCTGTTCTCACTTTCATCCAAAAATGTATGGCTTTATTCTTTACTTGTACCTATAAATAAAAAGGCTTTTCTCTTAATCTTGTAGTCTATGACACTCAGTCCATATCAGTCCTGATCAAAGGACTTTAAAATCTTTAAAATCTTTTCTAGAGAATATTCACATATTATTGTGTGCCTCATTGTGATCTTTAACTAATTTATTACATTCTTCTTGTACCTGCTTACAGTCCATTCTCTCTCTGTTCAGTTTATCTTACAGTCTGCATGAACCTCACTTGACCAGAGTGTCTGTCTTGCACACTTTACTCCCACTGCTGGGTCCTTCTCTTTAATGGACAGTTCAGGTTTCCAGAAGTTCCTAATTTCCCTTTGAGCGATCCTTTCTGAGAAATACCACCCCTTTTAACTCAGCCATTGCCACCTACCAATAGTAGGGCTTTGGGGATTCTTTTTTAAGCTATACCTTTGTTGTATTAAAGTCTGTAGGTTTTAATAGCCGAGCCATTAAAAAGTCCGAGAGTGAAAGCTGTGAGAGTAATATACAGAATCTTAACTTGGCTATTAAAGGAGAGTGGTTTCTAAACATAAGAAGTATTGTCAGTGAGACACTGCCTGGGGCCCTGGAAACACTCCAGCCTACAGTGTAGGAGTTTTGTCAGGGTGGCAGCAGGGTGTGTGCAATTACATCTCTCCTATGGTTCAGCTTCGATGGTTGCTGTGGCTCAGTGCAGCTGGCCGGCAGTGCCAGAGCCAAATGCCACGAGCATGAGGTCAGAGACCACAGTGATTAGGCAGTCACTTGGTGTGAGGATGTGGTAAAGACCTTTCAGCCTCTTCAAGGCCACGGTGCTTGTGCTGTTCAGCCTCCCTTAGCTCTACCTTTACCTGTCTTCTCCTCTCCCAGGAGAGTTTCTAAGATGCTGCCACGAAGTCTTTTTTATGACTGATTAGAAGGTGACTTTCACCCGGTCTGATTAGATCTGGTTCATCAAGGCTAAAGCAGCCTCTTAAACCACTGTCTGGCAGACTGGGAGAGGATCTCCCATTTGTCTGTCTGGGCTGACTTCAGATGATCCTCTCCTAGAAATCCAGCTGCTTTGATGAGGATTTACAAGACTCAGGTCCTGAGTCCCCTGTTTCTGGGTGGGTTAGGAATTGCTCAGCCTTGCTCTTGTGATCTGAACCGACTTGCTGTCTTGCATTCAAGAAACCCCTGGCCAAAATTGCTGTTAGGAGTCTGCAGCTCCACACTGGAACAAGACTCTAAAACTGGGGACTGAGGGCTCCAGACAGCCTGCCTGTAATTTTTGTGTCAGATTGGTTGCTTTGTGAGATACCAGCTTGGCAAATGTATCTTGCAAATTAAGATTGTGTTTCTCCTTAGCTTGTGAATGAACAGCAGCAGGAGTTCTGAACTGAGACACAGTTAATGAGTTTCATTGAGATTTTGGAGTCTAATGATTGATAAAGACACCCTAGTTTTAGGCTCCTAGAAGTGTACAGAGTACTTGCAAAAGCAAAAAGTAGTAAAACTAACATTTGTCTATAAAGATTTGGTGACTCAATCTATAAAGAAGGCAGACAAATTTAACTGAGAATTGCCATTTCTAAAATAATTTCCTTCCATTACTGTATTACAGGTTACTTTATTGGGAAATGCTGTTTACACAGAGATAAAAGCATGTAATTTCAAATTTCATATCAGGCTATTTAATTTCATAAGAAGCAAAGAAAAAAATTGAAATATACATAGAATAAGTTGTTTGTGTCAATGTGTAATGGCAAAATGCTGAAACCAATAAAGTCCCCTAAATAAACCACCATGTATGAAACCCTGTGCTTAAAAGTCAATTGCTTTTTGATGAGCCTGGAAAAAATGCTGTTTTCTTCTCCAGCCCAAATACTGTCAAAAAGATATTCATATATGTATGCTGTCTGACTGTTTGGGAGGAAGATTGCTACAAGCCTTGCTTATCTGGGTATTTGTGATATATATGTTATGACATCACCTCAAAATGTATTGCTGGCAGTAATGGAAGTTTGTAGAAAGTATGGAAGTTCCTGTTTATATTGTCTAAATTTTTCTGATTTATCCACTATACCTAGGGATTCTTTTGTCTAGAAGCCTTGGTGGTGTTTTATGTGTATGCTATCACTGAAGATGTAATGATGAATATTGCTAATGGACAGAGTAAGGAAAGTGCCAGTAATATTTAGAAAATATTTACAATATTGGACAACTTGCAGGTTATCTATTTACTACTAACCTATGTAATATCCAAGCTTTAAATCAGAAGAGGGCAGTAAAGGAAAATTACATGGGAGATGAAACAATGGGGAAAATATTATTCCCTAAGGAAAAATAGCAGAGTGAGAAAAAAACCCAAACCCACACGCCTGATTTCATCCAGTCTAGGAGTGTTTACTCTTCCTTAAGAAGGAAAAAAGAAAGTTATTGTACAGAGGTAACTGGGGCCAGAGGAGAGTAGAGTGAGAACGTGTGAGAGGAACAACTCTGCAGACACCACGGTGGAGGAGAAGGGGAGAAGGTGCTCCAGGCACTGGAGCCGAGGTTCCTCTGCAGCCTGTGGTGAAGACCATGTGAGGCAGCCCGTGGAGGTCCATGGAAATGCAGAGATCCACCTGCAACCTGTGGGGGAGACCCACAGCAGAGCAGGTGGATACCTGAAAGAGAGCTGTGACCTCATGGAAATGTGTGCTGGAGCAGGGTCCTGGCAAGGACCTGCAGCCCGTGGAGAGAGGAGGCCACACTGGAGCAGGTTTCCTGGTAGGACTTGTGGCCCTGTGGGGGACCCACACTGGAGCAGCCTGTGCCTGGAGCACTACACTCCGTGGAATCATGACCCACATTGCAGCAGGTCGTGGAGAACTGTTGCCCATGGGATGGATTTACGCTGGAGAAGTTTGTGGAATACTGTCTCTCGTGGGAGCAACCCCAACGCTGGAGCAGGGGAAGGACTCCTTTCCCTGAGCAGCAGCAGGAACAACATGTGATGAACTGACCATAACCTCCATTCCCCTGCTCCCTGTGCTGCTGAGTGGGGAGGAGGTAGAGCTGGCAAGGAGGGAGGGGTGGAAGGTGTTTTAAGGATTTGGTTTTACTTCTCATCCTGCTCTGATTTTGTTGGTAATAAATTCAATTAATATCCCCACCTTGAGTTGTTTTTTCCTGTGATGGCATTTGGTGAGGGATCTATCCAAGTCCTTATCTCAAACCATGCACCTTTCACTATATTTTCTCTCCCCTGTCCAGTTGCAGAGGGGAGTGATGGAGTGGCTTTGGTCAGTGCCTGGCATCCAGCCAAGGTCAACCCACCACAGCCTTTTTGGTGCCAAAACCTAGGATCCTGAGGAATTTGAGATACGGGTAGTGATTGGGAGAGTTATTGGGCAAAACATGGACTGAACAATGTTATAGAATGGAATGATTGTGGCGAATTTTTGTTGTAGTTGTGGTGAAGGGACAAGGTGGAGATGTTTAAATTGTCTGTTTTTGTTTGGTATCATGATGATGTTATTTTGATTTCTTGTGTGGGGAATTTTTTTCTTGTGTTTTGGTTAGTTTTGTTGATGTAAGTGAAGGTTGATGGATGAATGTGGATTTTAATGATAATTCTTAAATATGTCATTCACAGAGGCAAGGGGTGGAAGTACTGTAGGAGGACACCATGGTCACCCACCAGAGATACCCAGACCCCTTGTGATACAGTGATTTGATTACCTAGTTTCACCTGGATGGGGATGCTGGTTGGGAGCCATACTCATCACCTACCAGTCCAAAGAGACAAAAGGCATTGTTTCCCTGGGATACATACTCATATGAAACTAAATCCTGTGAAAAATAATGTGCTTAAAGCACTGTGAATATTTCAATAGCAACTGATTCAAATTCTAAAACAGTTGGTAATTTCTTTTGAAAAATTAAATTTCAATCTAGACAAGAGACTTAGTTACTAAGTTGCAAATCATATTAATAGATAATTTTAACAAAACTAAAATGATAATCGTGATTATTATTATTATTAAAATGGCATTGCTGCATCATAAGCCCTCATAAATGCAGTGCTGTTTGGTTTATAAAATCTCCATGTAGTTCCCTGCATTCCAACTAAGAATCATTTGAAACGGAAAGAGAAAGATTTTAACAAGAGCAGTTCTGTAACTGAAGTTCCACTATTTACCTCTGGAGTGTGCAACAAATGCCAGGCTGGTTGGTTTTCTTGAGGTGTTTTTGTTTTTTCATTACTGTACTTCTTTCAGCAGCCTGGTGTTGTTCTGACCTTTGTGCATCAGGAGTTGCCCAGATGTCATCCTGCCAGGACACAGGAGAGGTTTGTTGGTCTGCTGGAAAGGGGAAATTTCTCTGATGAGTCTGAGGCAGGACCTGAGCTTGGGGACTCAGGTTTGTGGATCTCAGGTTTCTCCCGAAAGGAAAAAAAATCTTGTTTAAAGAAATGGAGGCTTTATTCAGGTAACATCTCTTTCACATCCTGGCTGCCCTGGCTGTATGGCTCCTTAGCTTAACCTCTGATCTTTACCACCAGGAGATCAAGTTTACTCCTATCTCTGAGTTTGTAGATCCATGTCAGGTTGTTAAATGCCACGTTTTAGCTCTGGGAAGAAGCTGAAGGACCAAACCTTTTCCAGCATAGCTTCCCTCCCCGTGGCACACAAATCCTTCTGGAAGCACAGCTGCTGCTGCCGTGGCAATAGTTATTGCTTGTCTCTTATTGCTTTTGTCATGCAAGTGTTAGAAAATGGAGCTAAAGATTATAGAACAGCTATTGACTGCACTCAACAAGTGTGCAGGGTTAGGGAAAGAGCAAGGTTCAACCTGACCCTGCACGCTCTCATTGCCATCTAACTAAGGACACCAATACCGCTGTATTTTTCCCTAAAATGGCTGGTAGCTTTGGGCCTGTAGTATACAGGAACTTTTAAAGACATGGCTCCTGCTATCCCTGAATTTTCTATTTAGTGAGCACCACTGGAGCATCACTAGAAGCATCCTGGTAATTGGCACTTTTAGGTACCCTAATTGCCTTTAGGAGTTATGGATTAACTTGCCACCTTATTCTTACACCACATTACTAAATCACACACTCATTGAGAGGTCTCTCTAGGTTTAAAAAAAGCAATAGTCCAGTTTAAAGTCTAGGGAACAAACAGTTCACTATTTATTTTTGCTGCCTAAGCAATTATTTATGCTGTATGAAGCGATATATTCTGCTTCTGAGAATAGTTGCCCATATACACTTGTTAGTGCTGCAAGGGGCAAGCAGTGATGAATCTGACCGTAAAAGACCCATCAAAATAATTTTCCTTAACACAAATCTTCTGATGGAAATTTCAATTTTCTTTTCTGGAAAGAATTTCTTCCATGTATCACTAAACTGAATGTACTTGAGCTTGTATTGTGCGGTGCTGAATGTTTAAGCTAAATATTGAGTGTAATCCATTTTATTTTGTAAGTTGCACTTTGCTGCTTAAAGATGAGTTGTTGTAACTCATCTGAATAATGGTTTTGTTCTTAAGTGAGCCAACAGCACTGCTGTCCCAAAGCACCAAATTAAGAAGCAGGAGAGCATGTAGGAGTTTAATTTGTAAGCTTATGAGGGGGCACAAAACCAGCTCATCTGTTAGGAACACACAGATGAAAGACAAAACTGGTGGATCTAATAATCGTGTTCAAGAGTAAAATGTTTGGGGACTGTAATATCTGGAAAATTACAGCAATCTCTCTAGGTTTCCATGAAACCAAAGCTGTCTTGGAAAAGGAAAAGATTTCCTAATTTTTACTGTATATTCTGCAAAAGGGAAAGGATATTGCAGTTATGATTAACAAACTTTTAGAGTGAACTACAAGTTAGGCTAATTTTCATTTTTCAAATAGTAATGATTATTTCAATACTTATTAGCTGAATAGAAGCTAGTCACAAAAATGTAAAAAGACATTAAAGCAAAAAAAAAAATAATTTCTATAACTAAGGTTAATTTGGCAAAAAGTGCTGAGCTAAATGTGCTAGATTTTTATTAGATTCAGTTATCATGTTATACTTGAAATTTCTCCTTTTATGAAGATTATTCTCCCACATGTAGGAGTGTGGCTTCTCATGTATGGCTCCAGCCTTCTGGTCTGTTGCTGAAGCTTCATGTTTTGTTGCAAAGTCTGGTTTAATGGTAGAATGCCTTGGGATTGTTGTGGCTTCCAAACTTTTTCTGATCTTCTTTTTGAAAAGTAGCTTTGAAATATTGTGCTGTGTTTGTTCCTTTCTTAGAATGAGGCCATGTTAATTTTTTCTTTCATAATTGCAAAGTCTGAACAAACCTTTAAAGAGGCGATTGGTGTCCTGTATGTCCTAAGTCTTTCTGCCAGGAGTCCAGGTCTGCTGGTCACCTCTGGTCTTAGAGCGTCCTTCCAGCAGAGTGCACAGGGGCATGAGGAATTTCCTTGTCCATTGGAAAAGGAGCACATGGCCTGTATGAGCCCACACTGCTGTCTCCCACATCTTCTCCCTTTCCTTTCCATGTTTCCTTTACCTTTTCCACTGATAAGCCCTAGTTTCTGTTCCCTAGCAATTCCTATTCAGCCCATCAGATGAACACACACCTGCCAGTTCTGCTACCCATCATGAACTTGTTGTTTCCCCTTTTAAGACTGATCTGTAACACCATTTTTGAAAGGTTTGGCGCAGTAATTTTGTGACAGAAGTATCCCATGTTCCTATGTGTTGTAAATTTTCCAGATGAGATGAAGGGTTTTTAAATGTGGTGAAAGTCAACCATCTCTGAAGTTTGGGAGGCATCAAGGCTGTGTCTGCCCCCCAACCTCCGGCTGGCAGTGTCTCGTTGCAATGCAAGAAGTCTTCCAAATATAGAAATTGCTAATTGCTTCCTGGATTTTCAAAAAAGCTTTAACACTGGGAAATTCACTCATGTTGCTTTACAGCTCTGTCCAGCTGGCAGCACCTTCGCCTGAACCGCAACGACAGCAGGTAATTGTAACAGAACAGTCACTGTCAAAACAAGGAAGATATACTATGCTGCTGGATAATGAAATGGAACAACTCATGCAAGCAATAAAGAAAAAGCACTGCCGGAAAGATGGAAAGTCATATTCAGGCCTTTAAAGACTATAAAAGCAATACAGTAAAAGAGTGAGCTGTTGAGTGTATCACTGCTCAACATCCCAGCACAACAGGAGAACTGCGTTCACCAGCATCTGTAGACTCGCTCTGCGTCGGGAATGCTTGCTGAGCAACTGTGGTGATCATTCCCAGCATCATTAGCACTTCCCGCATCAAGTCCCTTGGTGGAAACTCATCTATTCCAGCACACTGGCAGTTTCTGAGACCAGCCCACGCCAAACAATTTAAAAAATGGTGCAGAAAACAACAACAAAATATGTTGTCTGTAGGCTTCCTGAATCCTAACAGTTAAAAGAGCTTTTTCTGTTTGCTTTGCATTAGTGTTTTTCAATGTTTCTGTGTGATTTGTCTCTTTTACTCTTTTCTCTCAGGTTATACAAATCTCTACCCTTTTGTGGAATTATTTTGTTTTGCTGGACGTAGTAATGTGTGCTAGAGAGGAACTCCATCAGCTGATTATGCCTCACGTGCAAGTCTGTCTGTTTTCTATTTTCCTGACACTGTCCTAGGGCTGGTTTATGTGAAAAAGTAAACAAGGAACATCCATCTCTCTGCTGTACATGAATCATTATTTTGTATATAATGCTTTTATGGCTTTGTAATAGTGCCTAAACAGTACACTGAAGTCAGGGCTGGAAGGATGCTCAAGCCAGTCCCAAATTAACTCTCCCAGCTGCTGCCTGAACCTTGGTGGCAGCAGCTCTGGGCACAGTTGGGGCTGCCAAGCCCACCCGAGAAGCAGAGCCAGATCTGCACTGCTGCACTTACAGTAGCAATTGCAGCTCCATCAATCACCAACAGCAGTGGGGTTACACCTTGATCTTTCCAGTGCTTCCCCCTGCAGTGGGTTTGTCACCTAATTCAGAGCTCATTTATTAGCAGATATCTTTCTTTCTGGGAGCATGTTTGCCATATGTTTATGTACACTTCCTTTTTCAAGGAGCATGCAAAGACTAAGTTCTTGGGTGTCCTAGAAATACTGCAGATAAAGTATAAGGATATATATACAAGGGGAGAAAGGGCTATCCTTTCACTTCATTACTCTCAGTTTCTTTTCCCTCTGGTAAACCACAGTGTTTTTTTCAAACTGTGCTATGCCAAGGACCTTCCAGTGGCAATATCCTTAGGATAACAGCATGATTGTGGCATTGAGGGAGGGAAGAGGTGAAGGCTGTCCAGTTCCTTGCCCTCCAAGCTGTCTTGTCCCTGCTCCCCTTGGAGTATCTATTTTTATTTCTGCCCCTGGGACTCAGAAGTAAAACCAAGGGTTGTGTGTCTCTTTTTTGCGGTTGCACAGTAACATTTCCAATAGGTTCCTCTTGTGGACTGGATTTTTATCTAAGATTTAGTGTCAGAGGCATTATATATTATATTATTTGCTATGCAATGACAGTAATTTTTACTATTAATTGTTTTTTCTACTTCCTGGCATTCAGGAGTCAGAAAGTACCAGAAGAAGCAAAAAAGGGAGAAAAATCTCTTATTTTTCTGAGGGCAACAATCTAACTTTTAAGTAGAAGGTCATGCTATATATTTATTTTCTCCTGTGTTCAACTCAGGCAGCCCACATTTATTATAGAGAGAGTGTCATCACTAAAATCTTTACAGTTTTGCCTTTGAGAAAATATAAGATTACCATACTACTCCCTAGGTGTTTTCTTTCCTTTACTGAGGGAACACTTTCCTGGTATTAATTACCTTGAAAAGCATTTATATAGATTTTAAATGTTGAAAACTATAATGTTTATAATGTTTGCATATGATTAATTGCACTTTAGCAATGTGTATATAATGGGATACAAACTATAGTCAATAATATTTTACTACATTTTACTATTTGAAGCACATTCCCCAAAAAGAATTGCTTTCTGGATTTGTGTGTTGGTCTAACGAAGTGAACAATCTCAAAGCATAGGACAAGGTCAAACAAAGCACCTTCAGCTGTGTCTGGAAGACAGCACTGGAGAAAATAATTTGTATTATTTGTATTATTTACTCTCCATTCTCCTTGGATGAGAGTGGATATGGAGTTTGTCCCTTACTCTTTTCATTCCATAGCCCCACTCCCTTTCTTCATACTGTCTCTTGTTGCTCCTTCTCTCCTGCTGACATGTGTTAAAGGGCTCTGTTGGGTGCAGTATGAAAGATGATATTTATATTTTTGTAGATATGTACAAACTGTAAATTGGGCAAAGGGTGATTTTACATGCCATCACTTGGAAGTTTTAGTCTGCTCCTGGTAGCTGTTTTCAGATAAGACAAGAATATGGTTTAAAGGCATGATTTTTCTTCTTTCTCTGGAACTCCATATAATTCAATAAAGCTAGGAGTTTGTTTTATTTAGTGTCAAAAAGTGCTCTATTTTAAAATGAATCTACCTTAGACTTTGAGGAGTCTCCAATGGCAACTCCCTGGAGTGGAAGTACATGATGGAGAATGTTTGCAGAGTGTTGGGCCGGTAGCTGTGTGCCCTCAGCACTCACAGATTAAATGCCTACATGGCCTTTTGTTTGCTGCAGCGTTATTGATGTGGAATGTGGTGAAAAAACCTATCAGAAAAGTGCAGAGCAAAGGTTGCTAGAAAAATACCGCTTTCTTCTTGTGCAACTCGTGTGTTTGCTTTAAGATGCTTTTGAAAGTATCTTTTAATGAGAAGAAAAGACAACAATTAGATGAATAAGTCATCTGTCAGGCTGACAGTATGGACAGTCAAAAATTAATATAATTTAGACACGGGCTATAAATGCCTGGCAACAGTGAGTTTAGATTGACAGCGTGCTTTAATTTGCCTCCAGTCTTTAATGTGCAAGCTCCTTCTACATCATATCTGAGACCGACACCATGTAACCTTTCTCATGGTTGCAACAGTCAATACTCTCCTGTTAAAATCATGAATTCCTGGGAAAAAAAAAAACAAGGAGAAAAGAAAGCTTTGGAGTGCACGGGAGTTTCTACCTGTCAAAAAGACTGTGTGCAAAGCATTCAACGCACAGGAAAAGAATGTCACAAATCAGTCTCCTCGTCCGCACTGTTGGAGCAGCTGGCTCGTCACTGAGCTATGGGAATGGGGGAAGGAAGAGGGGACAGACATTATGAGCAGGCTGCAGCAGCACTTTCATGTGCTGCTTTGTTTTTCTCGCCTGCTTCATGCACCTCAAGTGAAGAGCAGAAGTTTATGCCCTTCCCGGGTCTGCAGCCTGGTGTGCCTTTCTTGTGAGCGCAGAAGTGTTGGGCACTGCGGGTGTTCTCTCTTCAAGATGCAAGTCACAAACCATGAAGTGTTTTCCCTGCCTTCCACAGGGCACCAGGAACTGACATTCTGGCATGAGTCTACGTTCAAGAATGCACTTTTCCAGTCGAACTGCTAAACGAATATGCTCCGGCTGACGCAGCCTCCAGGTTCGCATGCAAAGCATGACTGATTATTTCAGACAGGGAAAATTAAAAAAGGAATCCGAAAGAAGAAGGAATTAAATCTAAACGTTAAACAGAAAACTAAGAGATATACAGAACTAAATATGCATTGGGGGAACTTCAGCTTGGACATTAGGAGAAGGTTGTTCACTGAGAGGGTGGTTGGTCACTGGAACAGGCTCCCCAGGGAACTGGTCATGGCACAGAGGCTGTCAGAGCACAAGGAGCATCTGGACAGTGCTTTTAATCATATGGTTTAGTTTTAAGCAGTTCTGCAAGGAGCAGGAAAATTGACTTGATGTTCCTCATGGGTCCCTTCCAACTTGAGATGATCTGTGATTCTATGAAATGTTGAGCTCTGGTGCGGAATCAGTAATCTGGCACAGTTCAGCCCCTTTTCTCTGTTCTTCTCTAGTTTCATCCATTTGAGGTATGAGAATGGGAATCTTCTCTTTTCAATTTAGCCATTAAAGATGGAGAAATACAGCTGTTATTTAAATAACCAAAACAAGAACCCATATGAAACATGGATTAATATTGGCAGAGGTGCAGACAAGTCACATTCTTATTCTCCTGCATGTGTTAATAGCTTTGTTGTCATCCATTTGTACTTTATTGTTTTCAATGCTGGAATAGCCACTTAAGTTCCCTGCCATTTACTTTGTTCAGTAGTTAGACATCGATTTTGTTGGTGTTTATAAAAGTGCCAGTGCCTTCACATGAATGTGCAAACATATTGGTTGCCTTTGTAGAGAAATAAAACCTTATAGGAATATTTACAAGGACCAAAGGCACTGTGAATATCAAAGGAAATCCCTGATTTTCAATTCAGACCTACACTTGGAAGTACACTTCGGCATTGTTCACCTGAGTCAAGCTAATATTTTTAATAAAATATCTTTGCAAAAGATATGAAAAAGATACATTTGTGAAACACTGGATTTCTAGGCAAGATATGAAGGTCGAAGGAAATAAAGTACTGTTTGATGGAGGGAAATTAAAAAAACAAACAATAGAAGTGGCTAGGTTGTAGCTTCTACTCATGTCAAAAACAAAGCCGGGCTGACTTGTCTGGCTGCTGTTTCAAAAAAAGCAGAGGGCAAAACTGTTTTCAGTTCTATCAGCAGACCCAATTAGCCTGGACTTTTCTGGATCAAGTCACAAGAGGGAAATGCCCTTTTATTTCAATGATTTCCAAAGTACTGAGCCCCTCTGAGCAGTTAACAGAGACTGTACAGGGGAATTATGTGGTGGATGCTATTTTCTATTCAGTACTTTCTAAAATGAAATTCATAAGATTTTTTGCTCTGAATTGCACTGTTACTTTGCAAGTTGTCCCCATTCATCACAAGACATCAAGAGAAGTCCACTGCTGACAGTCATTGCCAGGAAGCTGACCAGATAGCACAAACAAGAAATGTCACCTTCTCACAATTTGAAGACAAAAAAGGGAGAGCTGGCAACTGTGTGTTCGGTGAGATGTGAAAACACAAGTTTGCTGAAGCCAGAAGCTGTATCAGCAATTGATTTAATTCATTTGATCTCAAGAGTTCTGCTTTCTTAATCTATGTGTCTGCTGTAACCTCTCATTATACCTTATCCAGAGACAAGAGGAGGGGGGTTTTCACCAGGCCAGTCTGAGGGGGGTGTTGGACTGAACCCAGATTTCACTGGGCAGTGACAAGCAGCATTTGGGTTCTGAGTGAGACTGAGATGTCCCAGCAGTGAGATCTGAGAATCTCTAGTAGAATCAGAGAAACTGGATGCTGAGCACTCCAGAACCAGATGATATTTTGTCCTGGCTATAAACAGGATGTACCTCGAAGACAGGGAAGCTGAAGGACTCCCCACCGTGCTTGTAAAGCAAAATCATGTCTTCATCGGTTGCATTAGATGCAAAGTTTATAAAGCACTTTGGGAATTTACTATACTGTAGAAAGAAGTGAGAATTACAAGACAAAAATTAAAATGATCAGGATTTTATATGCACTCAGCTGTAAGAAATAGTTTTCCAAAGGGTGCAGTTAAGCAATTAACAACCCTCCCACACCCTGTTATAAAGTGTACGTGCATTTTGGAATTTGAAGCAGGGCTTGTTACAGCAGAAGATGTTGAGTTCAGAATTGGCAGTACTAACAATTAACACCTTAAAATACTGTCAATTCCTGCTGATGGAAAGCAGACATCCCCTGTGCTGTGGGTGTAAGGGTTTTGTTACCGGGTAGCTCCACCTCTCTTTAATCTGGGCAGTTCTTGCTCTGACTCAGATAAGGACATGGTGGGATATACCTTTCACATATTGAAAGTAAGTAGTTTAAGTGTTCCAGTGCTACTTTTTAACTATATTCCAGAAATAATAGTAATTATTGCACACAATTTGTGTTGCAATAGCCCACAGAGACCTTTACCCAGGCTGGTCACAGCTGGGCTTTGTGCAGAATGTGCAGAATATACTCATGGTGACCAATAGCTCCTGCTTGAGAGAGGTACCAGCCAGGAGGAAAGAAACCTGGAGACCTGTGTCACTGTGTCTTTGTGTCACTGGCCAGTTAATTATCTAAGGCTTTGTCTTCACAGAGGCTGTTGGTATGTCACTATCACAGTCTTTTAGATCAGAAAAATACCCTTTTCTCCCCTCTCCTGGTGAGTTTCTGCATCTGACCTCTTGGATTTTTCTGTTTCCTGCCACAGAATGGCCATTGTCCCAGGCAATGTTGCAAATCCCTTTCACAGCACCTAGTTCATGCCATTTTATAATCCATCCCCTAATCTCTCCCGTGGTTATTCCTTCAAATCAGAAAGGGATATCCTCACTCCTGAAGTGCAAGACTTGCTGGGACCACACCACATGTGGTCTCCCAGGAGCAGTGAACATTGTTCCAGGCTCCTGCCAGGGTTTTGAAACCTTTCCTTAAAGACTTATTTCAAACCTTATTTCGACTTTGAAGATGCTTTTAAGGCACAAAAATTATTGAATAAAATTTTAAATAAGCAAAACCTGATTATGTTCTATAAATATTAATCTCAGAGTGTAATTGCTCTACTACTCTATTATATTACAATAAACCTGCTGGTGTTTTAAAATACTTGCAGTATTTTAAATAAGTGTTAGATCCTTTAGTTTGTTCTAACACTCTTTGTGGCAACAATATTCAGTCTGAAACAAGATTGCAATTTGCTGATTAAAGCAGTATCACCTCATCAAGTGAGATTGTGTTCATTTTTTTATTTTAGTTTTTTTTCTTTTTATTTACTCTTACTAAATATTTCGTTTTTGGAACATTTTACGACTTTTCTACTCTTGCTGTTTAATTGCCATTAATAAAATATTCCTAGTCTCATTCACCCAGAAGGTGTTGCATATCCAAGACACATGATCAAGGTTCGATTTGGAAGTGCCACCTCTGAAAAATTACCCAGGGCTGCAGCAGGCCTTCAGAATGTAATCTGTTAGCATGAGTTCAGATACAGTAATGTTTCATATTTGTTTTACTGGCTGATTATGGGACTAATTGGGAGACTTTGGAAGGGGAGCTGAGAGAACTGGATTATGTTTAGAGCTATTTCTGCATCAGAATGGTCTGGAACAGCATATTGGAACTTATATTTGGTAAAAATACCATGGTATCATTCAATTGACAGAGGGCATCTGGCTCTTCTCTCTATTCATGGAGGAGGAGCTGTATGTGAGACATGAAAAGAAGGCAAATTGAACAGAATGAATAAGGCCACAGCAGTTTTTGCTGGAGCAAAATAGCTGAATTGAAGCTGATATTTGCTTTCTTCAGTCCAAATGAAGCAGTGGGGGAATCCATGCCAAGAGATGTGTTTCCCATCACATCTCATTCAGTTTAGCATCTTTTTAGTTGCAGTCAAATATTTTCATAACTGGCGACTCTGCTCTTAATGATCTATTCTTCATAGAATATGAGAATATGAGAAATGAACCTGCACATACAATGAAAGTGAGCTTTTACTTTTAAATAGGTGCTCTTATAAACATTCATGCACCATTCTTTGCCCTGTGGCCTGTGCTATTTTTCAGTCCCCACAGCTAAACCTTTCCTGAAAGTTAAAGACGCTATTTGGAAAAGATAAGTGGAACTGGTCTTGTGGAAGTGACTCAGAATGAGTTGGCCTCTGGCATGGTGGAGTACCTGAGGCTTTTGATCTGTCATTTTGGTGGTGCTTCTCATTATCTTTCCCATTTCTCTTCATATTTGCCATGCTATATATACACCTACTTTTATCATCAAATTGAAATTGCTCTGAGTACTGTAGAGCACTTCCCTCAAAAACATCGTGTAGCTTGTACTCATCTTTAACAAGTGATGACTGCATGTCCACTTTTGTGTGCACAGCCTCACTGGAGGAACTTGCCTTCAAGGTGGAGTTTGACCCAGATGTGAGGGCAAGCACAACCCAAACCAGTGCCAGGTAAATACCCAAGTCATGTGCATAAGACTGAAAGCTGTTACCACTGTGGTCGCTTTTCAAATTTCTGAGTTTCAAATGTCTTGGATAGAATGTCTTTATAGGCCTTTGCAGAACAAACACCTGGTCAGGAGGCACAGTGTTGTGGGTTAGTATGTGGCACACACCGATCAGCACAAACGTTTGTTCAAGCGAAGTGAGAGTTGCAGAAATGCTCACAGGATGTGAAAATACTGTGGGTGGGCTAAGGGATGTAGAATCATAGAATAATTTAGGTTGGAAAAAGCCTCTAAGATCATCGAGTCCGACCATTAATCTAACGCTGCCAGGTTCACCACTAAATCGTGTTTCCAAATACCCCATCTACACATCTTTTTGAGCACTTCCAGGGATTGTGATTCCAGCACTTCTCAGGGCAGCTTGCTCCAGTGATTGACTGCCTTTCAGTGAAGAAATTTTTCCCAAAGTCCAATCTAAACCTCCCCTGGCACAACTTGAGGCCAGACTTGTGCTCTGGACCCTTCCCCTGCTCCGTTGCCCTTCCCTGGACACGTTCCAGCCCCTCAATGTCTTTCTTGTCATGAGGAGCCTAAAACTGAACCCAGGATTCAAGGTGTGGCCTCACCAGTGCCCAGTACAGGGGGACAGTCACTGTGCTGGTCCTGCTTGTCACAGTATTGCTGATACAAAGATCATAGCCAATGTATTTACTTTCCTTCTTTAAGGGCTTGCTAATATCCCTGTGTCAAAATTTATTATTCTTTCATTATGGACTACTTTAAATATACCTTTAGTAAGCTTGAAAACACTAGATTCTTATTTGGGGTATAGTCTGTGTGGAAAACATGGGTATGAGTGGAGAACAGAACAGCAACACATAGCACAATTGTAAGTTAACAACACGTGGTGATCTGGCTGTAACTGTGCCAGGCCCAGTGTCATTGTCTCCAGTGATACACTCCTTTTAATGGTGTTTAATCAGCCAAAATATTTTAACTGTGAAATCTTTAAAATAAGAGAACTGAAAATATCTTACCTGTTACTTTTCACTGGCTTTCCAGCACATTGCTCTTAAAACCAGGTAACTCTAGCTCTCTGATGGCAACCTGCTGGTGATGTGGGAAGACATCAGGGTCAGTTATGCTTTAAAAATCTTTATAGTCAATGTAAAAAGTGGGTGCAACTGTAGTATCACACGTTTATATTACATAGCACTTAGTAAATGAATGCATCTGAAAGCAGTTCTTCGGGTCTTTTGCTCGGGTACATCTAAGTGTCAACTGTGGGTGAATATCCATTTCCTTTTAAGAGCAGTTTGTCATTTTCTCTTGGAATGAAAGATTTTCCCAAATTCAAGCACATTTCCTTCCTGCAGTTAAAAGCTGAGTGAACAGAACTGTATTTTTCAACTCATAAATCCTCTAAAAAGGAAATCTCATTAGTGTAATGAATACACTGAATGGTTGTTTGTTATAGACAATTAACCTCCATTAATTGGAGTGGTGTGCTCACAGAAGTGGGATTGTTTATTTGACAGAATGATTTTTTTTTTTTTTTTTGCTGGGCAGAAGAAGACGTTTCAGATAACTTGCCAAGATAACTTCATCTCTGGCTGATGGCACTGAGTTACTGAGGGCAGTGCAAATGAAAGCTGTCTGCAGTGTGGCAGAAGGGCTTTGTGACACTGAATGACCATGTAGTGGAACAGCAGGTGAAATTCGGTGCTTATGGGTAGAAAGAAGGGTAAATGGAGGTTTTCTCCAAGCTTCACAAGCAAAACAACACAGCCTGGCCTAACTCTTACTGCTCAGGAAAGAGCTTGGGCTGTAACTGGCAGTTTTATGAAAACAGCAGTGTTCAGCAGCAACCAAGAGGTAAAAAGAATAGAGTCTGCCTGGAACTGCTGGCAGAGGAGCATAGAACAAAACAGAGTTTGCTCTTATGCTGCAGTGTAAATCCTCAGCTTGGCTCTCTGTGGAACACCAACCATCCCTGTGCTCTCCATAGCTCAGAAAGCACCTCTGTTCCCTGGAGGTGTGCAGATTTTGGGGTGTTGTGGAGCACGTGCCGTTGGCCAGGACCAGCACTGGTTGTGTGTGTAGGACTGTGCCCAGATCCATGTGCAGGCTGACTTGCTGCCTGTGGTTTCACTGACCCATTCCTTCCTTGCCCATTGCACTTGGTGCTCACAGTCCCAGCTATTTGCATTTACCCAGGCATGCCCATGAAATGCAAATCAGATGCAAATCAACATAGGTACCCCTGCATGAGCCTGAGGATCAAGATCCGGCGGCAGGGCAATTCCCAGAGCCAGGGACCAGCAGGGGCAATTCCCAGAGCCAGGGACCAGCAGGGGTAATTCCCAGAGCCAGGGACCAGCAGGGGTAATTCCCAGAGCCAGGGACCAGCAGGGGTAATTCCCAGAGATGGGGACCAGGCACTGCTCCCTGCCATGAGAAGCATAGACCTTGAAGAGGCTGAGGGGTGTTCAAAGCCCACTCCTGCCACTGTGCAGTGTCACCACCAAAGGTTTGCCCGTTGGGGAGGTATTTTGGAGGGTTTGGGATGTTAACATTCAGAGATAAGGGGGAAGCAGGCTGCTACGGTTCCACTGAGAGGAGTGTCAGGGAGATGTCTAATCTTACAATCCACTTATGTCCTTGGGAAAAAAATGTTACCATTCTGTCTCCCTCTGTTTAATTTAGTGGCCTTCAGGGACAATTGCTCAGTCATAGAAAGATGAGCTTCAGAGTCTGGAGCCCTGATACCACAAGCTTTCCTGCTTTTGCAAGCACTGGAGTCTGACATATTTGCAATGGAATGGAAAAGGTACTAATTAATGTATTTTATATTGATGTTACATTTTCTTCTGCTGTTGAATCATTTTACTATCAGCTATATGATTTTATTGGTAGACCTACATAGTTACTTTTTCTGATGTTAGTTTTTCCTTGTTTGTGAGATGGAATTGATGCTGCTATTAGGGATCTCTGTTGCTTGCTATCATCACAAATGTAAGGAAGGCATTATTATCTTTATAAAACTTGCATTAGCATTTACTGTTGTGGTTATTTCTTAGCCATTCTGTATCTGTGTGGCTGCCTGTTGTGAAGCTGAGAAAATGTTAATGGAAAATGTTCCAATTCTGAAGTGCTGCAATCAATATGCAATGCTTCTTACATGTTAACCTTTAACATATGGATTTAATATCACATCTGATTTACACCTAATAAAACAGGACTATGCCTCCAGAGCTATTATTTTTTTTCTTTTTTTCTTTCCGTCTTTCTTTTTTTTTTTTTTAATTAATTTAAAATGGAACATTTTTTGCTTCAAATATTACTGTGTGCCACATTTTGGTCAAGGAACCATCCTATGGCCTCACCCAGCTCCCCTTACCTAACTAATATGACTTCAGCAAAAACTTCCTGACTTCAGGTATCTCCCAACCATGGACAAAGCTGGATCTCTTGTTCCAAACTCTATTTCAGTTTTGATTGTTTAAACCTGAGGAAAAACAAACTACATAAGCAGAAGTGCTCTGGATTTACTGGAGCAACCACCGTGAACATTTGCCACATCATCTCTAGAGTTCTCTGTAACATTTTAACCAAACTCTTACACATTTCTGGCTGTGATCGTAAGGTTTAATTTGCAACATCGACAGCCAGAAGTGGGCATCCTGCTCTCCTGATTTGTAAGCCAGTTCAACCCTACTGATTTCAGTGGGATCGCAGAGGAGGTGATTCCAGGGCAGTTCTGACCATCTGGCCTTACTGCTAGTCTGCTCATCTCAACCAGTACACCCTATTTCACACCACGGGTCCTTTTTAGCAGATATTTTGTGGTTTTCCTCTCCAGTGTTTTAATTGTGTGTCTTTAGTGTTTCAGTGTCTCTTTAGTGTTTCAGTGTCCTCTTTAGTGTTTTAATAGCATCTCCTTAAGTTATAATATGTCATATCTTGACTGCACTAAAAAGATATGTACTGACTTTCTTCCATTTAATTAATAAACAGTTAACTCCAAGCCACCTGTGCTCTGGTAGCAGTGGAAGGGCACTTGAAAATGGTGACAACAGGTACATCACAGGATATTCCTCACTGATATACCAGGGCCCTATTGCCCAGGTGGAGGATAGTCCTAGCAAAGCACATCCCACGAGTCCAGGATACCTGCACTTTTTCAGAACGTGTTTTCCCACGTACAAATCCATGTCTATAAATGTGGCACCCACAAAGAAGCGGGTCCCTGCCCTCTCCAGATGTTGATCTCAAACACTGTGCCCGTGCCACGTGTAGACAGAAATTCTAGAAGTAAATGAGAAGGTCGGTTGGCAGCCTGGTGTTACCACAGTTTTTTGTCAAGCCACAGAATTGAGGCACAGTGAGTGTGTGTGGGGGGCTATAGCAGGATGAGGGCCTTGCTGAGGTGCTCCTGCAGAAGTGGAGCAGGGCAAAACCATCACATTTAGTGTGCATGTACTCCGAGAGGTCAGTCCCCACCAGCTCCAGCCTCCCAGCTGTACTCAGATTTCCCTGTCTAGAGGACTAATTTGCCCCATAGCAGAGTCTAGATGAAAAGAATTACATGCACGTGTTGTGGGCAACCGGGATTTCGGGACCATGGTTGAAAATGGAGATTGCTCCACCTGGACAGCATGGATATCTCAGTGACTCCTGTCTGAGCACCTTGTGCATCCTGGCAGAATTCTCCTGCCCAAGATCAGGCAGCACCCAGCAAAACACTTAGAACAAAATTTGTCTTGCATACACCGCACGTGGACTTCCCTGCCGGTCTGCTCGAGGCGGGAATCTCCAGGGATTTTACCTGCTGTTTTGAGGGAAATGAAATCCTGCCTCAGGAGCTCCACAGGTTTTGTGGGCTTTGACTTACATTATTCCCATTCATTCACCCTCTTCACCTGCTTTCAGAATGGTACTATTTATGACTTTCTCCCCTGCAGGGTCTTACACCCCTCTACAGAGGCAAGCAACAAGAAGTAGCTTAATTCCTAACACACTCGTGTATTCTCTTTTCTTTCAGTTTCCTCTGAGCTCTGTATCACACCTGACCACTCACTCTGTTAGGAGTCTGAAAACACAGTCGAGTCTTAGAAAGTACCAATTATTTTAGTTGTGCCACTGAATAATAAACTGGAAAGCAAGATGCCTGAAGTGCTTCAAAGGCCCAGTGAAGGTCTGTAGAGACGCCTGTGTTATTTTAGGAATAAATATGTGCAGCCTAAGTAATGTATAACTACTGCATTTAAAGATCTATGGCATGATGAGAACACAGGGTGCTTCTGGTGACAGGAGTTTGAGAGCATCCTTGGCAGAGAAATAAAGTGACTAACTACAAAGCACATAGATGCTTCCATGATGGGAGATGATAATCAGTCGGAGAAGCACTTAAAGATGGATAAGGGATTGGATAAACATAGGTGGAGAGAAGCTGTAGGATTGAGGTGCTGGGCAGAGGGGGACCTTTCCTGTACAATGCAAGATCTCAAAGCCCGTGGAGTCTGCCCTTGGCAGGGAAACCTGAGGTAAGGCCCTGTTTGAGCTGGGCAGCAGGGCAAGGTGAAGGGCACATTGATCCTGCGTGAGAGGGGTTAGAAACAGGCTTGGAGCTACCCACCAGGGTGAGCAGCTACCCCAGGGATACCTGCAAACTCAGTGGTACTTTAGGCGGTGGGGACACAGGGGAAGGAAGCTTTGGGAAGTCGGATGTGGCTCTGCTGTGGGTGGTCCAGGATGTGCAGTACCAGCACTTGCTGAGCCTGCACAGTGTACAGCTGTGTGCTGCTTTCTTTAAGGAGTTTTTAATTCCTCCCTCAATATGCAGTATCTGGAAGGGCTGCAGGTTAAATCAGTCCTTGCTTGACAACCAGGAGTGGCTCATGGCATTCTCCAAGACCAATAAATTGTCTGACAGACCTGTCTCAAGTGCATGGAATGTTGCTGTAACCCTGGGGTCTCTGATGCCAAGGGTGGACCCAGCATGGGAGAAGAAATAGGTTTGTGGCCGTCCCTTGTGTCGCTTGTTCCCCCAAAACTTCCCAGACAGGCAGTGAGGACCAAGCTGCACTCTGAAACCAGAGAGGCTGGTGTCACATGAGGCATAGTCATATTATTTAAGCGAGTGTTAGTGGAGCCTGAGATCCTGATTATGCAGTTTCAGTGGTGAGTTAATCCTTTATGGCTGGAGGTGAACACGAGGAAAAGGTACAGGAGTCCAGACAAGCACCACACAGCCTTTGTGGCGAGAGGCAGGAGCTGTTTCAGAGCGATAAACAGCTGCACACTGCGCTGGCGTTAATGCAGCCGCCGAGAGAGTTTCTCCTGTGTTAATCTATGAATTTCATAGCCCAACACTCCATTACTTATTTATAGATTTATAGCTCTTCCCCCTCCCTCTCCCCCCAAGCATCTGGCTGCTGTATATGAAACACACAGTCGCAATTACAAAATGTCTTCTGAAAAAGTATCCCCACCCCTGTCACCCGTTGTGGGTAGCAGGTAGTCGTGCACCAGGCAGGGTACTTGGCTGGGCACCTGCAGGCTCAGGAGAACCTGCTGAGCACCCAAGGCTGGATCAGTGCCATCCAGGGCCCACCCCACACTCTGCCTCAGCTTGTACCAGAGCTGGGACCAGTTGCTGTGCCAGGGCACATGATGGGACCCATGGGCGGGGATGATTTCCTCTGGCAGCAGTAACAGAGATCTCTGTTGCACCTCAGAGGGATGTAGGTGGCTTTGGTCCTTCCTACTGCTCATGTCAGAAAAAGAATTGGATCAGTTAATATATTTTGGGTCTGCTGCATCATTTTCTCCTGCGTGCAGTTTTTTTGTTGCTCGTTGGAGCAATAATCCTACATGTGGCAATTTGCTCCTCTCGGGGACTGTGCTTTGGGCTGCCTCCAGGCTGGGGCGGCATCACAGCATGTGCTGTGCAGGGGTGTCTATGGAATGATGTTGTGCATGTATTTTTATAGGTTTTAAGTTTTGCTGTGAGTTGTGTACGAGCTGTGTTTTTCATTGACTGCAGGAACTGGGACCTTCTCTGCAGCCCTGCAAGGGGAAAGGCAGCTCCAGGACCATGGCCCACGTGTGGAGTTTATCTGGCCATTGGCATCTCCAGATGCATGTAAGTCCAAGGACTTTATAGTAACTGCTGTGAGAGATTCAATGAGAAAAGCAATCTTTTGAAGGTAAATGTGTTACATATGCAGGAGGGGTTTAGAGGGTAACTGGAACCTCCAGGAACAGCCAGAAGCAAGCAGCTATGAGACAGTGCAGTGCCTGCTTCTGTGCACCACAGTAGGTCACACACGTTACGCTTTCTGCCAGGCAAGATTTCTCTATGTGTTTTCAAAGATAGCTTCAAGAAAACGTGTTTTACAGCAGTCAAGATGTGGAGCTAAAAATGCAAAGAATAAAAACTGCACAGTCACTGGCAGAGGTCAGCATTCAGTACCTGTTAGCACATTGTGCTCTCTAATGTGTCTCTATTATTTCTGCAGCGTGTGCTGTGCTGGAGTGCAGAGATCTTGGTTATGGCAGCTCCTTTCCTTGCAGTGTTGATGAAGGGTTCAAGGCCCTGACATCCAGCTACTACCTGGTTCCTCAGTGTGAGTGCAGAGGCTTTAGGAGCAGCTGCCTCATAGTATTTTATTTTACCTTGCAAGTGCTTCAGTCGAGATGTGTTATCCTGCAAAGCTCTTTGTCATTTTAGCACTTCTGCTTCATCTCCACTTGTGTTCTTGTTGCATATAATTGTTGGGTCTGAGTGTTACTGCTGGTGTCTTTGTGTTTTTCTAAAGCTGAAGGATACCACTTAGGTCTGTAGATACATACTTTTTCCTTTTACTCCAATATATTTTTAATGATTAGTTTTAAAAGATATCACACTTGTCTGAAAGATTATTGCAAAACTATTCTAATGCTGCTGATGAAATTGCTGCAGAATATTCTTCTATGGTTGTGTCAGTACTTCATATTATTTTAAAAGAATCATGTTCTGTATAAGTGAATTTGATTTTCTGTTGCCCATTACTTCACAAGTATTTTCATGCAATTGTTTCACTTACAGAATAATTAAAAGAATATTTAAAAAAAATCCTGTTAGTACTCCAGGCAGGTTTGCAAGCCTTAGTAGGAAGTTTAATGGCAAGAGCTGAGTCAAATCTAAAAATCCTCATTTAGCAGCTTTAATGCTACTCTAAAAGGAACTGCACAGATACAGAGCTCTCTACACCTGTCAAAACCTCTATCGTAGTCATCATTTTATTTATTTTACTGCATTATTCAAGTCCTTTGAATTCAAGTCTTCTGCACAGGAGAGGTGTATCTCATCACACTGTGAACTGAGTAGGTGAGATACACTCATTTTCCTCTTAGGAGGTGTTTCAGAAGGAGAAATAATCAGTGGAGGAAGAGAATAATTTCCTAAGTTTTGATGCTTTTGTTACATGACTGTCATCTTTCAAATTCAAGAGTTCCATCTAGAGGAATCCTATTTCATGAGCTCGGTTTTGCTGGCCTTTTAATGTGTGCCATATTCTCTCTGAAAATAGATTAATTCAGTCTCCCTTCTCAGTTTTCTGTTTTGAATACTTATGAATTTCATTGTTTCTTCCTGGCAGTTTTTGAAACAACTCTTTAACATCAGTATTCTCTGCTTACATTTGAAGTATCATTTCCGTGTTTCTGTTTATTGTGCTGAAGAGAGAGAGAAATTTCGCTCATGCCTGACTGCCACTCATGAATTCGTAGCCCAGAAAGTTACAAGAATCAGATTTTCCCATCAACAGCAATAAAATATATACTTGAGCAAAAAAAAATTTAGGGTAACTTAACAGGCTCTGGCAGCTCTGAAACCATTTAATAATATAGAAAATGTTGAATGCAGGAAAACCCACTGAGAATTAATATTTCTGCAAATAGATATAAATCTCGGTGCAGTTTGTTTAAGGAGTCACTGTTTCCAAGTCTTTTTTCTTAACCTGTAGAGAAATCTGGGGGAAAAAAAATCCAGCTGAAATGCCAACAGAAGCAATTTTGCTATTATCTTTTGGGGTTAGGAGTTAAATTCCTGTTGATCTTTTATCTAATAAACCTTTTTAGACCCTTGTGCGGCTCAGATACTGCGGTTTATCTTTTCTAATATTCTTTGTTTGTCAAACAGAGATTAAACACCTTGGTAATGTTCAATAATGAAGTCTCATATCTAGAACTGTACTATGATGATCGTTGTATTCAGATATGTGGAATTTGTCTAGGACAGAAAGCAGTCAGGGAGAAAGGTTTTAGCTCTCAAAATCAGGTTATCAAAAGGGTAACGGTGCAACAGATGGAAATGAACTGAAGAAACCCCAGTGTTTATGCTGTGAAACTTGAACTTTAATCAAGCTTAACTTGATTAAAACAAAACAAAATATATCAAAACAAAAACACTGGAAACTTTCCTGTAGCTCAACTTTCCCAAGCAAAATTAGCATGTAGCAGCATTCCTATGCTGTATGATATTTATTGGTGTAGCCTTCATGTTCTAGTCACTCTTTGAAGAAAACTCTTTGATGTGTCCTTGAAAAGTAGCTACAGCAGAGGTGTGGGGTGTGGGGGTGCTGTGCTAGAAACCTGAGGGCAGGGCAGCAGGGCTGAGGTAGTAAAACAGGGTACTCAGGCTGTGCCCGTGTGGATCAGTGAAAGAAAACCACGGGGACACTGCAGCTGAGTTCCATGGAATAGCCTGAGTATATAATGCTAAGAACTAGTCCCTTGGCAGCAGATCTATGTTGGAAATATTTGATTGGAACAGCCCAAAACAGAACTTGCAAGGCAATGACCTAAGAGTTAGCTGATATGAATGCCAGTGATTGCACTGGACCCCTGGGTATCTTTTACTTAGAAATAAAGATTTCCCATTTCTGACATGGTTCACATTAAAAACATAAACACCTTTGAACATATAAAGAACACACTGAGCACAGCAGATAAAGTGTTTTTTCTCCACTTAGTTATGCGCTTTTTTCTTTCAAGCTCAAGGTACCATGAATAAATTCTTACCTAATTACTTAATTTTACCCAATTAATTAGAAACCAGATTTTATTTTTGATTTTCAACCTGAGGCTTATTTCAATTCAGATTATATGTTTACAAAAAAATAGAGCTTTTTTACAGTTGTGTTTAGTTTCTTTTTCTGCCAACATTTTCTGAAATTTTTAGATGTCACTAAGAAGACAAATTAAAGTCAATTTCATAACCTCAGGCTTAAATTTGTTTGCACTTTTAATGAAGTCACATTGTGATATGCAATCACAAGTTATTTTATCTAATCTGACACCTGCTACGTTGTTTGTGTCAGTGTTGATTTTCGAGTTTATTGTAGTTTTCCTTAACTTTCTCCCTCTTCATTTTGTAACTAGCTTTGCAATTAGGTAATTTTAGGAATTCAGCAGATGCAAGAGCGTAAGTTTTTATGATTTTTACTACCTGTTACCCTGCACTTACAAGATGAGAACCACATGGATGTTTCTGAACAACTGCCTGCAATTAGCCGTGGTGAAAAGTTTGCTTAGAAGGTATTTCATGTTCTGCTTAAGAATATGGATGTTTTCATGAGGTGCCTAAGGAATGCTGAAGCCTTTTGCTCCTCAGAGTGTTCAGAATTGGCTAACCACGCAGCAAAGCCAGGACCAAGGGCTCAGGTTTAGCCACTGAAGTGGCTAAAAGCAGACTCCTATCTGCCTTTTCTGATTTACGGTTCTCTTCAACTTGCCAGTGTAAGGTGGAGACCTTCTACAGTGAATTCCGTCTGTCAGTGATCTTTTGAGCCAATACTGGTGGAAATAGTATCTCCTTAATATTCTTCCCAAATCTTCGTTCGCAAAGCCTAGCCATGAATATACCACTTGAACCTAGAGGGACGAACTCTGGTAAAAGTCATCCTGAAGAAAGTCTCAGCATTGGCAGCCATTAATTTCAGAGAATATGACCTTCCAGTCTTTGCCAGGACCATGATCTGATGTTGTGGCCTTGTAGTCAAATGGTACTCTGTACAATCTTCTCTCAAACCCAGGGACTGTGTTCTCATTTGCTCTTTTTTGTGTTATCGAGGTGGTGAAATTATTGTTCAGTGCCAGCAGAAGGCCAAATTAATGGAGATGTCCAAACATATTCAGCAATAAGTTGCTCAGTGAAGGTTGCTTATTTATTTGTTCATATATTTGGTTTACTCACTAAGCATAACTTCATCTCAGAAGTAATAATATTTGCACAGTGTAATTTCAGGAAAGACTGTGATCCATAAAGAACTTCCCAAACAAGATAACTGTAAAGAAGATTTAATTGTAACAATTTATTGTCCTTCAAAACAATGAGGCTAGTTAATAAAAATGAAACAAGTACTAAGACCCTCGAAGCAGGCAAAGTGTGCAATGTCTTCAGTTTTAACCCATGCTCACCATCCATCAGCTGAAGTTCCTAACTAGCTGTCACACGAAATGTCACTCCAGAGTATGTACATTTGCTTTTTGCGTGATGGCATTTGCACTGAAATTTTCTGTCCATTGAATGTCAAGCTGTGGTCTAAACTGGTAACTCCAATCCAGAGAAGCCTTTAAATATACTCTAACAATTAAGTTAAGCACAGTTTAAGTTCTCCCTTAGTTGGGACCCAGGAACTGATCACTGAATCTCCCGTGCCTGGTGACTCGTTATATAGAAGCCCAAATTTTTAAGGCAGTAAACAGCTGATTGGTGCAAAGTGCAAAGTGTCCTTGTCTGAACTGCAGAGAAACCTCAGAAAGATGGACTGATACTTCCATAAATAGAGAGCAGAAAATAGATTATTTTTTTCCAGTAGAAAGTGTATAATTTAATCAAGGTGGAAACATTGCATAGGAATGTGCTCTTTTCAACATAATTATTTTTTTTAGAAAACAAAATCAACAATTCAATTATTTTCACTGCTGAGTCTTAGAGTCTCAATGTTTAAATGGAAAGTATTTTTCATGAACACTCGTACAGGATCAGGCTATAGCTGGCATTTGAAGGAGAATGAATGAATTAGTAGATGCTACCAAATATAATTTATAACGAATTCCCTTCCTGAGAAAGCAGCAGAATTTAAATGACTACTTGAGTGTGTTCATTGCCAGCATCTGCCAAGAATATTCATAAAAGGAGATAGGCTAGAAGTGGATTTCAGGATGATCTTTGGAGGCTCTGGCCTTCACTTTCCATTAGATGGATACAAGGGCAGATCTAGGGGACTTTTATGTAAATTTGATTAATATAAGCCCCCAGACAATATATAATGTATCTCCAGCCATCAAAGTATGATAGAATTAGAAACAGGTGATGTACTTGTACCCTTTCCTTAAACTTCTCCTGGGGTTATACTGAGTGTGGAGGTTCACTTTAATACCAATTCTTCTGCAGGGTTTTTGGCAAAAAATATCCCATGTCTTCATTGTCAGCATGACCAGTGAGAAAACTTCTGTTCAGTTTTGCCTATTTTTGGCTATGAATATGTAAAAATTTCATATGAAAGGTTACCAATTACTGATTTTTTTGTTCTGAAAAAGCAGTTCCTCCTGAAACCTGCAATGTTCAAATATTTTCCTCTGATTGGGACCTAACCAATCACTGGGAGCAGTGCAGACAGAAATGTGCTGAAACATTCTAATGAAATGAACTTTAAAGCAAAAATTGTTCTGGAACCTTAAATAATAGGTCACTCCTGTTACTGTATTATTATTTACTTACAGATCAGATGACTGTTTATTTTTACCTTAACATCCTGTCGCTCTCCTTGGCTGCAAAAGGAAAATGTTGATGAGTCAGGTAGCTGAAACAAGATGCAGAATGCAGGATGCTTCAAATATTGCCAAACATTTTCTATAAGATCTATCTAATTAGAAATCATTTCCCTACTTAGTAGCAGACAACAGATGCCTTCAGAAGTAAAGTAACTTTTCTTATAAGGGTCTTATCTACATAGGCTGGATCTGGATCCTGACCATGTAAATGGATTTTCTGTAGTAATAGGTACAATTACACATATATATCATATATACATGAGTGAATTTCCCTTCTTTTAATCAAAGTAATTATGAACTCATAGTTATTTTCTTATATTTGGTACTTCAAAATGAAGAATATAATAACAATAGTAATACCAATAACAATAAGGAACTTCATGTTAATGGCCCATACAGACTTTATAATGCAGATAAAAGACAACCATTTTCACTTTTTCTGCATTTGGCTTTGTTTCAACTTCAGAAATTAGCTGATGGGATTACAGATGAACACACACCGGCCAGAAAGTTGCATTACACCCACTGAAACTCACCTTATGTAACCCTGATGTTGTACAGCAGTGTCTCTCAGGTGGAAAGACTTCCAGAGCAGAAGGATGATGTAAACTAGATGGAATTCTGTGAAGCCACCAAGTGAAGACCCCCATCTCCAGATTTGAAGCCAGAGAACGATGCTTGCCTGGCTGCTGCTGTTGGGGGAAGAGGGGATCCTGTGATTACTCTGACGTGTTCAGTAGTGCAGCCAGCTTCAAAGGTCTTTTTTGCCTCTCCAAGACCTTGCTGACCCTTTAGCACTACTGAAAGAGCTTTTCTGCTCAAAGGTACCTCCAGTGAAAATGCCTTCACAGACCTGAGAAGCTCTTCAGTGTTTATTCGCTTTTTGACATTCGCCTCATGTGCTTTACCAGCTGGGAGAGATGCGTTTCTGCAATGGCTTGTCCTGTAAGTTAAAAGCAACAGTTAAAGCAGGTGGTTGGTGACAGGAGTTGCTTTGCATTGATACACATCAGAAGGTCATTAAATCCAAAGGGCAGTAGGAAAAGCCCACTGGCACAACAAGAACTGTGTTTTGACATCATTGATTACGCATTACCCATTTTCAAAGGTGGGCTTTCAAATGTAGAACTGTTGTGTGAAAAATTAACCATTCCAGAGGATCTCAGAACACATGTCTTTAGCTTCTTGCCATTGTGTTTGGAGAAGTGTCTAATCTCCCAGCACCACGTAGGTCACTCACTGCAATTGAAACAGCAGGAGCTGATCCCTCTGCTGTTCTCAATGCAAATACCAGAAGGGTAACATGCAGCTTTATTTCTCTCACAAAACATGTGGAAAAAGCATTTTTTCCCCATCTGGTAATTGTTCCTACTTTTCTTGTCATCTTCCCTGAGGTATCAAAAAAAGTTATTCCAGTGATATTCAAAGCTAACAGTGAGAGGGAGCAGAATCCCACTAAGGCTTTACGTGTTCCACACCGGGTCCTTGTGGCATTAACTAATGAATACCCACAGCACTTCCAGAACTGCAGCTGACACTAAGCCTTTTGTCTGGACCCCATCATAAATCATGAAAATCAGCACACAGATATTCAAAGTAACTGAACCTATGTCATGTACAGGACTAGCCAGCTGTTGACTGGGCATGGGGATGAAAGCTTAGGAACCAGGGATCTGATTTCAGGTCTATGTGAGAATTGTTATGGCTTTTCTGTTTCCTATTGCCTGAAGTGCTTCTTATTATGGATGTACATGTCAGAGCAAAACATGGACATGCACTAATCCCTCTTGTATTTCTGTCCTTTGTAAAAAAGCACAGGCCTGGCAGGCTGAGCAGAGTCATGGTGGGCTGCAGTCCAGCAAAGCATGAGGACTACAGGGCTCATACCAAGGGTTTAGTCAGTAGCACCCATCTAGTAAGCCTAGACACAGCTAGTTACCGTAGGACAAGTCCTTTATGTTATTTTGCTGCCCCTTTTTAATCACCTTGTATTTTTTATTGTAATCTCCGGAGGACAGGGAGAACTAATATTGCTTAACAGTGTGGATAGAAGTTTAGCATGACTTTAGTTGTTGGAAAGCCAGGAGCGACTTGGTAGAACTCCCTAAGAAACAATCGCTACAACTTAAGGCAAGGCAGCACTGTTCTGTATCCTCTGTAAATCCTACTCTGCCACATATCTTAGATATTTTAAATATACCTTAGAGATGCTCAAACAGTGTATTAGCACTGTGCTTTCCTTGTATACATCAATATGTAAGGCGACTAAGCGAGTTCCTGAGTTGCCATGGAGCTGAACTGCACAGATCTTGGGAGACAGTGAAAACTAATAAAACAGAATGAGAGAATAACTCCCAGGGAGCTGGATTTCCAAAGAGCAAATAACTGAACGCTGCATCAAATATACTTTTACCCCTTTCTTAAAAGATAGCAGATGTGGATGAACTTTGCCAGTCAGATTCCTTTGTCAGGCACATCCGTGATGTAGAGTTTGGGTATTTTTTTCAGAGAAAATACAGCCCAGGATTTCCCCTGAGGTAAATTTCTGATGCCTTTGAGTCTCTGTTGGACTCTGCTAGAAACTCTCCACTTGAAGACATGCAATTTCTTCCTCCTTTCATCCTGGCAACCCCTGCTCCCAGCTATCACCATCAGAGGCATTGCTCTTTCAAAACAGAGTTCAAGCACCCACCCTCCTCTAGAGCACCTGGGGTGCAGAAGGGAAAGAGTGTTCCCTCCCGAGCAGCTCAGGAAATGCAAGCAGCCTTAAGAGAGGGTGGAATTCATTTTGCTAAATGTGGATACCTTCACGTGAGCAAGAGGTCCAAGTCACTGGAGAGAAACTTCTGCATTTAAGCTTCTATTTTTGCCTGAGATGAAGAGCAGCAGAGACCCCCCATCACTGTATTGATTGGCTTGCCATCAATTATATATCTGCTCTGTTGGAAGCATCAGCTCCTCAGGGGAGCCTCATGCAGGGCACTGTCCCTCAGCAGCCCCTGGACATCCTGCTTGGTTGTTGTAATGGGTTTGTTACCCACCAAGCATTTCATCCTGGATGTTCATGTGGGCAGGGAATTGGTCCTTGATTGACAGTATCCCCTCTTGCCATTATCACCTCCTCTCATAAAAACAGTTAATTTGGCTCCTTAAAAATCTGAATCTGAGTAGGGAAGATAAAACTTGAAGGATGAGAGTAGGGACTCAAAAATCCCTGGAGATGAGAATGTTTCATTCTCTCTTCACAAAGTAAAATGTAAAAAAGCTTTTATTTTTCTGTTTCTTCTGGGCATTTTATATATGACTGGGTGGATTAATTTGTTTTCCAATCCAAGCAGCTTTGTTATCCAATTTAGCATAGATTCCTATGTGTATTGGGAGAAAACAGCTATACTCCAATGGGTTGTTCCAAAATGTCTCAAAAAAACTACAAGTAAATTCCACAGAAATATGGAAAATTTTTAGTGAGGCTAGAAATTACTTCATAATCTGAAGTAAATATTAGGAATGCTTGTGCCTGTGAGTCATGTCTTGCAGGAGTATTAACTACCTGATCAGATTCTAACTGCTTTTTTCCTATGAACAATAGAACAATTTGAAATATTGAAATCTTCCTACCCCGGGAGAGCTGACACCAAGTTTCTGCTTAAATTACTGTCTCTGTTGGACTCTTTGGTCATATACAATGAACAGCCAAAATTTTACAAGAAATGTGTTGATTTATTTAACCAAAAATAATAAAGCCTGTTTCGTGAGGGTATAAAAATAAAAATACAAAAAAATAATAAAGCCTGTTTTCTTTGGATGAAAGGGACTGTTGCCTGAAGAGGGGAATAGGATGCTGCTGCTGTTCTGCTGTGACCTTCTCTCCTCTTTTCAAGGACTTTCCTGTCAAGGGACAGTAGATGGGGATGGGAGAGCTGCTTTTTGTGGCTGCTTGTTCTCAACTTCTCCAGGGGCAGTACCTGCTACTTGCATTGCACTGAGCAAGACTGGGGCATTCTTATGTTGGAAAATACAGCTATTGAGTGTTTGGGTTCCCCACTTCATGAGTCAACCACTTCACCAGGACACGTGTCACAGGAGGCACAGGAGGCAAAGACTGGCCAAGGAGTCCATGAAAACAAAGATCCATGAAAGTAGGACCTGCCTGTGGTTTTGGACTCTGGCAAATCTTGTGGAAATCTCTTAGGGACTGAGTCCTCTTAGGATGGCAACAGAGTGCCAGGACACAGAAAACCCGAACAAACGAGAGAAACATCTACACCTCAGGAACTTTTTTCCTCATAGATATGCATGAGAAACGTGCTCCAAGGAAGATGGATGTCTCTGAGCACCCGGCCTCTTCTGCAAGAAAACAGAAAAACACCCAGGTAAAGGCTACGGCACTTTGTAACTTCTCATGCACTGGCTCATCTTAAAAACCCGTGAAGGCTGTTTAGCTTCTTGGGAAGCATCTTGGGAAGCATCTAGTCCTCATTACTCTGAAAAGTAATCCCTCAAGACTCACTTAAGCCAGTGAACTGGAGGATTATGTTCATTGTAGTGGGGAAGTTCTGCTTGCGGCAGATCGATCTTCTGATTGCCAGCAGGACCCTGCGATGAGGAGGAGGAGGGAGGAACAGGATGTTATTTTTGAACTTCATAAATCTTCCCCATGAAAACTGGTGGATCATGAGGGATATTAGTTAATTTAGCTAGAGTTCAGCTGAGTTTGTTTTTCCTAGAGAAGAATTTGTAGTGCATCCAATGGGGATTTTTTAATTATTTTCAGCGAAGGAGATCACGGAGGTTCCGATTCTCTTCTCGAGTGCCGGCACTGTGCAAACAAACAGTAAAATTCACTTGCCTCAAACAATTTGCAAACTACAAACAAGTACAAAAATCAGCAAACAGATTCAGCGAACAGGCTGGGGAAGCATAAAATAACAGCCAGACAGTTATGACCAGCATGAGATTATTATGATAAACAATCTAAATTATTATTGTACATCCCTAAGTAGCCTATTCTGGCAGCCCCATAATGTATGTAACACACTGTACCTTCTGCTGTTCCGTATCTTTATAATTGGTTGCCAGTAATTTCTGTTTTCATCACAGTATTTGATGTTTGCTGCATTCTTGATTGTTTCTTCTGCTGAATGTAGTCAACAGATGAAATTTATATTTACAGCACTTGCAGTTGCCTGGGTTCTGCAGAATTTTTGAATTCCAGTTGTTGAAAACCTGTCTTAAATTTAAAATAAGTTACAAGCAAAATAATTTTATTGACTGTCTAAAAGCTTAACTTCAAAGGAATTAAACCCCCCTGTAAGATATATTGTAACCTCATAGTCCATTTGCTATAATTTGAGCACTTTTATCAGCAGAGAATCTTACCAAAGGCTTCATGAACACGAGAGATGGTTAAAAATAAAAGATCAAAGCATGCAAACAAATCCTGTTAACAAACTAGCAAAAGGGAGTTGTTTTATAATTAAATATGAAGCCAACTCAAGCAAATATTTGGAAGCACTGAAGTGGGATCCCACTGTAGATTTTGGCAGGGTGAGGTACAAGTGTTGTGAAGACGTCTTTGTCCTGTTGCCACTGGTCTGACCAGAAGCCATGTGTGGGGAATATCATTACACCACTTCTCTCTTCTCTCCCACCAGCATTTTCCTTTCTCTATGCTTCCAGATACCCTCTCAAATCTGCAGCTAAATTTAGCAGAGTAAAAGAGCAACAAGCTTGAAAATATTACATTAAACCCTTCAGCTCAGCATCAATACATGGAGGTGCCTGCTGGGAAGGGGGAGAACTTGATCAACTCCATCTCCCATGATGGAGTACCAGTCACCTGGGTCGTTCAGCAAAGTTTCTCATGCCTTCCAGAAATCGTTCAAGAAGCAGAATTTGCACTATGGGTTTCTGTAAATCCTTTTGCCACTAATGGTACTACTGTTAAACAAATCTTTTGAGGTAGCATGTGAAGGCTGTGACTAATTTACCTTTGCCCATGGTTAAGTAATACAAACTGCTTCCCTGGACTCAGAATAATAGACTGAAATATTCCCATTTCCTGCAGATGAGTGAAAATAAACAGATCCAATCTCAGCTGAAAGAATGTAAGTAGAACAGGCCTTCATTTGTAGGGGAAAATAAACTCTGCTGATCCCGTAGGTCTGGGAGTATAAACAGCATCCTTTTTCTCCCAGGGCAGTGAATAATGTGAGTGCATGGTTTGAACATCCTCAAAATAAACAGCTAATCACCCTTTCCGGCCTAATTAGGTTATGTTCTGGCCCCTGGCTCTAGGTTTCATGCAAAGCAGCATTGAGGGAAGCCCTGCTCCTCTCCCAAGAAAGAGAGTCTGTCCAACTCTGTTAGTTAGTTAACATTTGCTCCTTGAGGATATCCAGCTTGGGGATCTTCCTTGCAAGCTTGGCAGATACAAGGGCAAGAATATTCTCATCTCTTTCTGCTGAGAACAAATGTAACCCTTTCTTTCTGCCTTTGCTCATCGCACAGATGCAATGGCAGGATGAGCAAATCAGGTTTTTTTATTGTTTTTAATTTTTTTCCTGGATTTGGATGATCTGCCTCTTTGTTGTGTATCAGCAAACTGTAACTTGCTAGATTTTTTTGTATGGACGTTTATTCACTCTTTCCAGAAAGGTGATTTGTCAGCAGTTGGTATCCACTGCAAATGGTAACTAATCAATTCCTAAGAATTGTACAGGGCCCCCATTATTGCTGTGGCATTGCAGACAAGGGACTGAAGCACAGATGTATTGTAAGACTTGCCCAAGCTGACACTGTGCAAGAAAAGACCTGGGAGTGCAGCAGTTGCTGATTGAAGATCACAGGCTGGACCCTGCACTGCTGAGTCCTCCACGGGGCTGCTGTGAGTGTTGGTGCACTTCAGCTGCTACCCTGTGATTAAGAGCAAAGAGAATTAATGCAGAAAGAAATCTGTGGCACAGGCCAAGTGGACTTTTAAGCTCTGGTTTATCAAAGCTTTCTGGGCTGCAGCATAGGGCCTGTAAGAGGAGAAATAGCTGACCAGATTGAGAGCATTGCTATATCTGCACTTCTCTAGACCTTGGAATATGTTTCCATTTTATACCACTCTTTTAAAATAATTGTTCTTCTGTAACAAAACCAGACCATCCTACCTTTAATCCCCCTTTCAAAGCTTCCTTTCATGTTAAGAACAGCTAAAGGTGCTAAGAGGACTGTTTAAACCATAATTCCTAGAGGTGCTAATTTCCTCTCTTCTCCTTTCTGATAGAGGCTTGCAGTGGGGCCAGAGCAGGGCTCCTGAGAATCCCAGCAGGGCCAAACTTTTCCAAGAAAATGTCCATAAGTGGGTACCACCCCAGTCACAGCCAGATTCATTTCTTCTTGTCCTCGCTTCTAATCCTTTGGCTGCAGGAAGCAGCATCCAGTGTCAGTTCTAAAGGCACAGACCCTTTTTTAGTGCCCTTTCTCCAGGTCGAGGAGTGCTTGGCACACACCCTAGATCTGAACCTCAGATCTCATGAGCCTCTCAGGTCCATCTCCCCTCACAGTTTTCTTGCCTGTGTCTGCCTTTTAGGAATAACAAGCCAAGGAAGATAAGAACAGCTGAGCAAAGTCATTCCTGAGCCACAGGCATTTAATTCTCTAGGGCATCCTTAGAAGTAAATGTTTATATACACTGCCTGATCCCACTTATCTGTAAGTAGTGTATTTGTTATCTGGGAGGGGGGCAGGTGAGACACTGCTGCTGCCCTTGGCAGCCAAACCATTCCTGCCCCCTCCCTAAATACATTTCCTCACTTTCAACAAGGAATTGCATCACCATCCCCAGCTGGGACCTGCTGCCAAACATTTTATAGGTCTGGGGCAGCAATGTAAAGGGAGACAAAGCTGTGATAACCCCATGGTCAGGGTTCCCTGGGGGAGAGGGCAGTGCAGGAGAGACAAGGGTGCAACAGCATGAAGAGTGTTCACAGTCTAATAGACGTATTTCACACTGTCACAGCATCTTTGCAAGAGCTTGGCTCCCAGTTTAGGTATCTGAACAAGTGACAGACTTCATGGAGGGGCTGTTGCAGGGAGGCCTCTCCCCTCGAGCTGTGCTCTCAGGAATCTTGATGACGGATGCAAATCACTTAGACCCAAATTAAGAAAAGTATATTTAGGCACCCAGAGAAGTAAAGAGGCACTTAATAGGATTTTCAGAAGTGTATAAGCAGATTAGGCATCCAGGTCCTATTGAAATCAATGCTGATGGAGCATTTAAAAAAAAAAAAAGTATCTTGAGGTATCTCAGCAGTGTTACAGCCTGGGTGCATTTGCAGGGGGTGAGTGGGCTCAAAACCACGTTTTGTTCAAGATAAGCCTCACAAATAGCAGAGCTCCCTGGTTGTACCAAGTCTCCAAAACCATGGGAGCAAGTTCTTAAGGTCCCACAAAAGCTGAATTATGTGGGCCTGTGAGAATAAAAGAGCAAGCCCTGGAGAGAGAGGTAATGATCCCTGTGTGCCTGCTAGAGAAGGAGCAGGGCTACCACAGAGGCAGAGGCAGAAAGTAACACAAAACCAAGGAGACAGAGCAGTCACTGGGTCTTGGCTCAAGAAAGGGCCTTGCTACAGCTTTTTTTGGTTACAGAGATGGCCAAGAGGGGCTAGGTGAAGCAAATGCTGTCTGTTTGATTTTGACAGGGAAGCAGCACTTTTGCAGTCCTTGTAAATAAATGTATTTGACTCAAAGAATCATCATCTTCTGTGGCCAATTTCTCCCTTGGGTAGAAAGTACTTGTCAGGACCTGGATTTTGCCTTGCTCTGTGATTTATATGTGGAGTACAATTCTGTAAAGTCAGTTCCCTTCTTTCTCTGAAACACAGCTCCCAGTCTGTAGAGCTGAAATCAGTCCTTTTTTGCTTTACTGAGCAGGAGTGATGATACATACATTAAGGACTGCAAGGCACTGTGGTAACTGGGGCCAATTAGCTGCTACCCGAGGGCAGTAGCTCCCAGATGTGGGATATCAGACAACTGCAAACCTACAGAACTGCTGGCAGATCACTCATTATTCTCCTCCAGAGACTTTTAATTGGGGAATTAACACATGGTATTTTTAGTGAGTGTCCTCAGAACATTTATCTTCTTCTGTGGCATGTCAGTCCCTCAGGGAGCACTATTTGGGAAGCAACCATTGCTCGAGGTGACAGGGAGGAGTTATCTCCTCTGGAATCCCTGTTGACATGAGTGGCTGATACAGACAGTAGGCAAAAGATATGCTTGCCATAACTGCATTCCCAAACATGTGAATAACACCGAATAAATGAAGAAATCCCAGATACCACATAGGCTGATGACTCCAGTCTCGTGCTGGGGGTTTCTGAACTGAAGTTGGCTACAAACCTCTGCCACAAAGAAGGCCAAAGGAAATGACATGCTGGGAAATTTAGGATGGTTATTAATGTGAAATATGCTAGAAGAGTCAGGCGAGAGGGAGGTGATTTGTGAGCCAGCAGACAACATTTGCTGGGAAAGTCCTAGTGGTAGCCAAGAAACCTAAAGATAGGCAAGAAGAGTTCTCTGTGTTACATCGTACCTGATCAACACCATTAAATACTGGTAGGGCTAAGTTTCTAGATGCTGCTGGGAGAAAGGAATTTCCTAGGGCTTCTGTTCTTTTTGCTTCTAACACTTTTCCTGTAAAAGTTAAACCCTTCTGACCTGACTGCACTGATGAAATATCTGAGGCACTGCAGTTCCTTGCCTACGTGGAAAGAAAGCAGGAAGGAACCTTGGTAGGCGATGCATGCCTATATTTACTTATTATATTTTCTCTGAGTTTGAAGTGCTGAATTATTGGTGTTATGCTAATATCATCCATTTAAGCTCATGGAACAGTCTCTCATTTAAAGAGAAGTGATTTTGGCAATTTGCCAGCAGGCTAGCAGGATATTAATCAGACAATACCTAGGGACCAGCACCACTATATTGCTTTTAATCTTTTGACCGATAAGGAAAACAGGAAGAAATCCATTTCCCTCCTTTCTTTGCTCAATGGGATAACCAGCTGGTACAGACTAGCTGCAGCTCAGCTCAATTTGGGAGTAAATATTTGGGTTTTAGCTGGGTAAATGAGAGAGCAGTGCTGCTTTCCCCCCCGGCTGTCATGCAGGCGGGTGCCATTCATGGTCACAGCAGGGCCCTGCAGGGCTTTGGATCCCCGAGTCATGTGTTAATAACAGAATGTCACCTTGCATGGGAGAAGTGTATAGCTTTGCTCAGATGTGCCTAGAAAGGGAAAGTTTGTTTGGCTGTGCCAGACAGTCATTTAAGGTGATGACCCCAGACAGTGTTCAGGACCAGAATTTCAACCTGTACGGTGGCTGTGACAGAACTGCCCCGGGGAGGAGAGGAGGAGGCTTCTAAAGCAGCGACTCCACTGAGCACCGAGCAGAGACCACACTGTGGCTGGGGACAGTGGTTTGTTTGTCCCCAGCTACAAACACATGGAGCAGAACAAGGAATGCGTTATATTTCCATGTCCTCGCAGGACTACCCTTTGTAGCCAGTGGAGATGTCCTCCCTGAGCCTGCAGGCAGTCCTGTTCTGTGTGTGTGTCCTGTAGAAACATTTGGGGACTCTTTGGTGGGGTTTAGACCTGGTCTTGCCTTGTTTCTTTGTGCTCAGATGAGGAACAAAAATGAATCACACAGATCTTTAAGGCAGATTCTGTATTTTTTTATACATGCCTTTCTGACCAGCAGCAAAAGACTGAAGAGTGAAAGCACTTTAATATTGCAGAGCACCTACGTGGAGACAAGTGGATCACTTCTCCTGCCTGAGTGTCCTTCTCCGAGACTCCTGGGGAGAAGAGTCCATCCCATAGATGCTCCTGGTGGGACCATTTGTTTCCCACAGGGGCATAGCCCATCAAATCAGCACTGCCAGCTTGCCGCAGAAAGGGGGGCCAGGAGTCTGGAGCAAACTAGTCCTGCAGCAGCCCTGAAAAAAGAGCAAGCCATCTAAAAAGAAAAGAGATCATTAAATTTCCTTTCCACGTGGTGAATGAAGAAGCTTTTACCTGTGGAAGAAAGGAAAAGTGTTCTTTTTGTTAGCTTCATCCAGAGAGAAAGAAAATCTTTGAGGTATTTTCTGGCACGTGGCTCCTGTTAGGTTTCAGCCAGCTGAGCTGCTCTCAAAAGCACTGGAATGTAATTTCAGCAATAATCGATCAGCAGAAATGGAGGCAGTGAGGGTGTTCTGTTGCACAGAAGTCCTGGGTGAAAACCCATACGCTGTGGCTAAGAACACAAATTTAACAAACATGAATCTGGAGAGCTGAATTCCTGGAACCTCCCTCTGCCCTGAACGATGGAAAATTGAAGCCATTTCTGGATGGGGGATGGTGCTTTTCAACTCCAATTTCAGTCAATTGACTCAAATTCATTTGTGAACCTTTGGCACTGCTGCCGAAAAAATTTAATTTCCCGCCATTTTTTTAATTTATTGCTCAGAATGTGTAAGTACTAAATTAGACATAGAGCTTTTGGCGTAAGCCAGCATAATCCTTTTAGCGCTGAATCATTCTGTTATATAGTGTTTTGACCGCTCTGTATGTGTGTGAAATTGCTGTCTAAAATGTATTGCTTAAAATTGGTATTTGCCTGTTTTGGACAAATCTTTTAGAAAATTCTAAAAGGAAATCATGCAGAATAAAGTAACCTAGTCTTTAGTCTCTTGGGTGGGAAACTCTTGAGTTCTGCACGGTTTCAAAGTGCTTTTGAAAGAGCTGAAATGGTTCGGTGTCATACTACAATGGTGTAATTTTTTTGTAGGCTAGTTAAATTATTTTCATGGGACAAAGAAATCCCTTACACAGTGTTGTATTTGCAAAGGAATGAGTAGTGTGCTTGCATTGTTCTGGGATCATGGAAGCATGCTAGTCTGAACAAGCTGAGCTTGGTCCAGACCAGCACAAAATAATGACTGATGTTTTGATGAGAATTCAGTGACATGCAACAAGGGTTGATATTCTGCCACGACGAAGGGTAGATCCCAGCAGTGAAGCAAAAAAAAATACCAAAACCCACCAAAAACAAGAAAAAAAAAAAGAGAAAAAAATGCAGCATTTTTTGAAGCGTTCTGCTTTTCTCAATCTCTCACTGAGATTAGAAGAGGGAACTTGAGGGCAGAGGTTGCTGTTTATGGAGCTGGAGTTATCTTCTCTCTTCAGAGGGAAGAGGAGCTCTCAAGTCTGCTGAGAAGATTCCCATTGCCTTTCAGTCTTCAGACCAATCCGCATTTGAAAGAATTACTTTAATCCTACCTCTGGTAGGAAGTCCACTGAGAAGTCTGTGAGAGAACTTGAAGTCATTCTGCTGGTACTTGTGGATATACTGCTCTGGAAAGAGAAGTTCCTGTTCTATGTTGTCTCCTAAGAACAAAAGTCCTCAAAAGATGTGGCACTCCATGTGACGTGATTTGCTTACACTGTAATTTTCTTCCTCTGAACGAAGCCAGGGAAGAGTTGGCTGTTGCATTTCAGGGAAGTTAGGTGATGTGCAGAGTGCATACGTCAAATAATGGTGTTCAAGTGTATAGCAATTAAGTCAACACTAATAAAAGTTTGCCGTCTTTCTAAAATGATCTTATACATTAGTGTCAAATGCTCTAGGACTTATAATGAAAGAAGACAGGATGTATTCAAGGCAATGAAATGAAGCTAATTAAAATGTCAGATAACACAACTTTGGAATGTTTGAAATAGACCTTTTAGTAAGATAGTGAGATCTTTATTAGAAGGCCACAAACGTTGCTTTTTAATAAAAAAATAATCCTAATAATTTTTTGCATCGAGTCTGACCTCTACTGCCTACAAATTTGGATTGATATATCAAAGTACATATTGCCTTTAATGTTCCTGTCAAACCTGAGCTGTGATGCATGGATTTATTCCCTACTTGGCGAGATGCTTCTGTGAAACTTGGCTAATAAAAACGTGACACAGCCAGTGACTGATGTCTGTTCTCTCAGGGTGTGTTAGCGTGGGACAAACACTGCACACACATTCTCTTCTTGACACTGAAAAATGAGACACATTTAGTAAAAAATATAATATATACTCTAATGGTCTTGCAGTGACCTTCTTCTTGTCTTTCTCCCTCCATACATACCTTTCTCACCTCTCAACTCTTTCCCTTCCTTCCCTTGTAGGCTCTGAGCCTGCAATTTATCTTGCAGTGAGGTCTCTGCTGCCTCTGAACGTGTCGTATGCTTGCGCACAGGCCCTGGCAGGGTCTGGGTCTCCTCTGTGGGAGATCTCAGGCTGCTTTTTGCCAGCTTGGACCAAGAGCGGACAAAGAAAAAAGCTTTTCCTGGTAAAATAAAGATATACTTAAAAAAATTGAAACAAACCTCGGCAGCGAATCCAAATCCCAGCTCTAGCAACCTGGTAATTTGTCAGTGCCAGGCGTCAGCCCACTATTAGTCTTTTTCTGGATAGAGATGACAGAGCTCTGTTGACAAGCTGTAGGACTTATTTCAGGAGCTGGCACCTGGCTCCCTGGCACGTCCCCCTGACGGCTGTGTCACGCTCCTTGGAGCTGCCTTTGGCTCTGCAGAAGTTGCTGCCTGGCGCTCCCAGCCTGCCTGGCTGGGAACCTTGCTGTTTCTTTCCATAATTACACGTCCATGCACCGCTGTCCCCAGGCCTGTCTAACGCTGAGTGGAGCTTGCCGTGCTGGCAGAATGGTTGTCCCAGCTCTCATGCACATGGAGCATGAGGGGAAGGCTTCTCACCCTTCCCCAGAGGGGCTTTGGCCTCTCTCTTGGCCTCTGTCTCCTCCTGCATCCCTCTATTCCGATTCCCCTGAGCTGTTTACTCTCCTCCTTGCTCAGTGTCACAGGAGCACCGGGTGCCTCTCCAGGGTGTGAGTCTGCTCCGTCCCTTCCCACAAAAGGCCACGGCGTCTGATCTGGAGCTTTCCTGCTCCTGCTGCAAGAAAATATTTAGCATTTTAATATCTTTTCACATTTTTAGAAGTAATTTATGTATGAACATACACAGTGCTTAGTAATCATTTCTCAGATGAATGTGGAATTTTTCTAAAATTAAACTATCATTCTTTTCTCTTCACACTTGGCTGTCATATCTTTCTTAATGCAAATCAGTCATTGACTAGAGACACCTACTGTAAGAAGCTATTTTAGCTGTCTGATCGGTTATAAATTGATTTTAAAAGTGAAGACCATTTTGGGGAGATAAGCTGGGATTGGTAGGGAATGGAAAAAATAATTCAAGGGGGAAGTTTTTATTTGAATGTAAGTGACTATTTACCTCTATCTCAGAGCAAAGACTGTAATCCAAGGGTCCTATCTCTCTTTCCTCCTGCTTTAACTCTTAGACCACAAATCCCTCATCCTCCCTGGTCCTATGCAATGCAGAGCCCTTGAGGACCAGAGACGGGTACCCCAAGGAAAACATATTTCCCCTTTCAGTCTCCATTTGATACCAGGCCAAAGGAAAAGGGAACATTATCTCTGAAGGAGCCAGGCTACTCTTCTGCTCTGAAGCAAGTCCCTTAGCGCAGGAATGAAAAGAAATCCATTATGGTTGGTTTCAGAGAAACCTCTCTTCACTGCAGTATTTCCCCCTGCTATGCTTCAAGTGCTCTTCAGAGGGAATATTCCCATTTTACAGGCAAAGAAAATGGCTTTGCTAACACAGTAGTGGTCTGTACAAAGCAAGAGCAAAGCAGAGAAGGTTCACTGAATGCAACTTGGGAAGATGGAAAAATGAGAACTGTTTTCTGGTTTTCTTTTTTCTGCTCTTTATTCTTCAGGGTCAGCTCTGATGTTGTCTGCTGGGGCTTGAACAAGGAGTTTAATTTTTAAGGCATGTCTGACTTTTCTCTTTGGAATTTTTTTTCTGTTGCTTGCACTGCTGGTTCTTGGTATATAATTAAAAGTATGTAAACAGTGGCTGAGTTTTTAAATTAATTCGGTTTGAGTGAACATGCTTACTAACTTCAAGGTTTGCATGCTGTGCCTATAGAAACAATATTCATCCTGGCATAAATATTGGGCAAGAGTAAATTTTGAAGCCACACAGATAAATAAACATAGAGAGCAGCTACCTACAAGTACTTCAGTGCTTTCCTGATTTGTTAAAACATTTCTTTTTCCCTAGCAAATTACAGCTATGCAACACTATTCAGATTTTGATTATTTATGATCAGTCCACCTTGTCAAAGCTTCTGAATACTGTTAGTCAAATGCATTTGAATAAACAAATGCGTGTAACGGTTGCAGCGTGTTTATAGATATTCAGAGAGCAGAAAAGGAACCTAATAAATCAAATCAATTACAAATCGCCTGTTCCTTGCACAGCTCTATTGCCCCTGAATGCTTGTAACTGGGAGCTCAAAGCTGAATATTCTTTCTTACTTTTGTAAAGTTTAAAGGGACATGGTGTTTTAGTGCCTAGGCTTGTGGTTTCTCAGACGTGTACAGGATTTTCTAACACACTCCATTTAATGCAAAATTCAGGGCAGTTGTTATAATCCTTCTTGAGTTAGAAACAGAGTCCTGGATCAGATTGCAGTTTTGGAGTGAGGCCAGCTGCTAAAGAAAGTGATTCTTCTGCCCCTTACCTTTCATGCATTAAAAGATCCCCCTAGCTTGGCTTCCAAGGGAGCTCCCTGGGAACCCAGCGCTGCAGCTGCATCAGCGGGAAGGTGCGATGCCTCTGGCAAGGCTGTGTGGCACAGCCCACAGCCACCTTTTGGGGTGGTGGGACCCACCCCCCCATTCCTTCTGACAGCTCTTCACATCAGCTGAACTCAAAGCCTTGTGCCATCTGTTTGCATCTTTGTTGCAACCTGTGAGAATCTGTTCCATTCAGAATTTGGCAGCAGTGCCTCAGCTACAAGTAAACGCAAATACACGACTTCAGTATAATGGCAAAGGAGCAGTTGCAGCCTAAGGGCCCGTCTCCCACTGTTCTGTTTTGTAGCAACAACCAGCGGGATGAGGAGGGCTGGCCCTGCTGGTTTCCCCTGACTCAGGAGACTGTGTACCATTTACATCCAGAGATGAAAGGACGGCCTTGGTCCCTAACTGTGCACTCTACTGTGAGGCAGGAACCAAAATACTGCTGCAGCCCACACCCTTGGGGCACAGCATAGTCAGCTGTGCCACTTCCAGACTTCCCATGACCCTGCTGTCAGGCAGGCTGAGACTGTCTCGTGGGTACCCTTTGTGCACAGGATGCCTCTAGACCGTGCAGTACTGCAAAGCACTCGAGCTCTCACGTGTGTCTTCCATGACAGGACTCCTCTTGTGTGGCCACCTCTGCTTCAGGATCTTGCTCCTTCTGTCTTGGGAGAACATGACATACTCTGTGAATGTGCTCCTTGTGAGCTGGGACCTTGAAAACCTCATGCACAGAGGTCTGCCAAGGCACCTGCCTGCAGCCTCCTCTACCTGGCTCGGCTGAGTGGTTTGAGCTGATGGTTTGGAAGGGGTGGACGTGAGTCCTCAGGTCACACATGGCACTGTTCCATGCTCTGCCCGACCTCTGCCTCTCTGCCATTGATTTATTCTTGGCTGATAATTTGGAGACTGGGAAATCCGTGTGACTGCAGCTATGGGTCCGCAACTCCAGTTTGTTTGCTGCAGCCAGGCCCTCACACAGACACTCACACACACACACACACACACATACACACATGCACACACTGGTCTCTCCAGGAGCTTGTGCAGACCTATGGCCAAGCCAGTATCTGACTACCAGACCCCTGGTCTCCCTCTGGTATCCAGCCCTTGACCTATGGTCTCCCTGACTGGCTCCCAGACCCCTTATCCTACATGCACTCTCACAGGACATACCTTCCCTAGGGAAACACACACAGACAAACACACACTGGTTTCTCCAGTTACTGGCATCCAGACTCATGGCCCCTCTGATCCACTGCTTGAATCCAGCTGCTGCATGCACCTCCCATGCACACACAGCCATGCACACAGAACAGGGTCCCTCACCCAGGAAAGAAGTTAAAAATGCAGTTTAACAAGAAGACTGTGGTGAACAGGGCATGACCAATCAAGCACACTGACCAGCAGCATATTTACATGCACTTATCTCTGTATTTTCCACATCTGTTCCTTCACAAGCAAACTTCATCCTCCTGTTCTCACCTTAATAGCCCATAGGTATCACACATTCCCATCAACCCCTTAAAGACATCCTGCAGTAAGTTTTACACCATTCCTCAAATGCCCATTCCATAATGAGCCTTGAACACCTGCAGGCAATAACCCTGTTCAGTCTGCAAGGCTGTCTGGTGAGAGCAACTCCTGCAGACTCCTCCAACACCCAGACTGTATTCTCTGCTGAGGTCCCTGGGAATATCCAGGACCAGGTGCTATAGGGCTTCCTCTGCTTGGTACTGTCCTCTGCCCATCTCCAGGCCTTTGTGTTTATGGTGATTATCCCTTCATCACATAAACTAACAGTTCCCACCACTGTACACGTAGATGGCTCTCAGAAGAGTAATCTCTGAGTTTATAACATTGAGTGTCAGCAGATCCACAGTTTGATCTTCAGAAATTCCATGGCTCCTGTGTCTTCTGTCCTCATGTGATAGACTTCTTCAGTTAATATGGTTTTTACAGTCACATCTGGAAGAAATAATTTCCTAAAGCTCATTTACTGCTATTTTTTAGGAAGTCACGTTATGAGGATAATGAAGAATGTGAGCTGTATTTAAATACTAAGCAGGCTGGGGCATCATGTGTCTCATTCAGTAGCTCAGGAGAGGAAGACAACCCTTGAATCCTGGTAGACAACCTACTATGGACTTCTCAGTAAGATGTTGTGCTGTTACTTCCCTCTGTGTGCAGGACATGGCTTGTGAGAACGTTGAGAGCCTTCAGGAGGTGACTGGGGAGGATACCTGACACTGTGTAAATGTAGCTGCTGTTCTGTTGCCATTTGTAAAACTATATCCAGAAAATCTAAGACTATATACAGAAAACCTGTAATTTATCGCTGTGAGATGTAAACAGGGGACACTCGATGTCAGGGACAGCCTGCAGGGTTAGGGATGGGATGGATCCTCTCAGGCTGCAGATGAGCAGAGCACAGCAGAGCACAGCAGGGGTGTAGTGCATGCAGGGGAGCACCTGGTAAAGATGTTCATTTGTTGCCCAATTAAAAGCAATCCAGCAGTAAGTGACTGTTGTGCAAACCACCTGCCCTCTGCCATCTCCCCTGCAATAGGCAGGGATGTGAGGTACCAACAGCTCTGGAAATATTGAAGCTGCCAGTATAAATGTTTTTGATTAAATTCTGTGCGAAGGCCACATGCATAAATGCACAGGGTACACAGAAACACACCCAGGATGGTGACTTCAAAACCATTTGCAATCTTCTGTTTACTCTTGGCAAACATTTCCAGGAGACATGTTTGTGAGGAATATGTGTAGAATTTGGCACCATAGCTTGAGGCTTTATCCAGCAGCTGCTGGAGGGATGGCATAATACCTGTTCTGCCAGGCTTGACATAGTTAGAGATGAAGCACCTCTTTAGATTAGTACAGAATTAATTCCTTTCTTGGCTACAAAATAGTCATATTTGATGTTGCCCGCTTGGAATTGCTTGAATGGATCAACAATGTTTCCGATAATATCTGCCAAGAACATTGACTGAGTCTTTTACAATTACTCATTTTTATTCATCATGCATCAGTTTAGAGTATAAGGCAGATAAGGAAAAGGTGTTGAAAATGGAAACCTAATAGTGTTTTGTATTTCTTACATTCATGTAATATGTTGGAATGAACGTAATTGTCTGGAGAAGCAGACCAGATGTGATCCTAAAATTCATTCAAAACTTTGATTATCTGGACTTTTTTGTATATCAAACTGCTTTGCAAGACTAATTAGCCAGCCAGCTGCCAGAGATATATTAAAAATGTCTGATGCTTACCAAAAGCAAGAGGCTAGTGAGGAATATTGTGGTGCATCCGGTACAAGCACACAGTCCATGGTTGTGGATACTGTTTGCAAGACTCAGTAGTCAATTCAATTGAATAAGTCACTCCTCCTCTAATTCTTGTTCAAAGACAGAGAAAAATGTGTTTGGAAAGTAAATCATATAATTGTCTGGAGTACAGGCACATGTCTCTACTTCAAGCTAGCCAGCAACCACTGTGACAAACTCAACTTCTCAAACTTTGCAGTGAGGAGGCAGGTGCAAAAATGATTTTGCTTGTTCTCTCAGTTTGGAATGGTGGATAAAAACAGTTATAATCACTGCTGAAAAACGGTCTTTTTTCGAGTTCAGCAAATTTATTTCTTGCCAGTGCACTGGAAAATTGGAACATAGACCTGGGAAAGATTCACATAGAATAATAAAGTATATGTTGGAATGGTACTTGCATATGCACAAGTCACCAGGTGTCTGCATGCCTTTTGGAGAGGCAACACTGTTGATGTTTTTAAAGACAGAGGAGTTCTAGAAACTTGAAACCTATGGCAAGAGAGTACATTTAACAGAATTTTGATGAGCGTGGGCAAACATGGGAGCTTTCATCACAGCTTTCAAAAACTGTAGGAATTCTTGAGTCATCTGTGTACCCCGGAAATTGCATCAGCAGATATCAATGACTGCTATTTGCAAGTCTGTTGTGACAAATGGGGAGAAACAGGTCCTGATTAGCTTCTGCCATGTGAAAAATATTTACTCCAGTTTGAACTGAAAATATTCTGCCAAGCACAAGATTGGAAATAGTCCTTGCAACAGTTGTGCCACTGTCACCTGTCTTAACACTGATGATAAATAAAACAGGGAGTGCCTGGACTAGAGCATCCTCTGCAATGGCTCTTAACAAATACAGTTGCACCCTTTGCTGCCAAGGCAAGGACTCTTTGTACCTTCGTTATGAACTCAAGTGGAAAAAAAATACAGAAGGTGCAAACTTGAGGATGCAGTTGAAATACAAATTATCTAGAGCAAGACGGAGCTCAGAATAACTGCACTGAAGGTGGAGATGGGAAAAATAAAGTGGGAATTAAGTGAAATATGTGGGGTTTTTTTGTATGTGTAAACAATGAATTTTATGTGGTAGTCTCTTATATCTTTTAAGAATTTCTTTTGAGATATACATTTGAAAACCAAAGAAATAATAAAAGTATGACCAAATGAACTGATGCTGTCATTAGGTATATTATCACAATGAGTAAGCCATCACTTAGGAAAGTATATATCTAGAGGAAATCTATAAAGAAAATTAACATCAAAACAAGAACTTTATTATTTGTCATGATAGTGAAAGTGGCTGAAGTTTCTCACCTTGGTTCAGGATTAAACTTTGTATCCTTTCTGTCATCAAAGGAGCTGAGTCTACTGGCCTTTGAGGGAGGGCTAACACAGGCTCTTTAGCCATTACTTTTTTTGTGGCAGGCCTATTTGAAGCTTCTGATGTATATTTTTGTTGTTCGAGCTGTGTTATTTGCCTTATTTCTGCTAGGCTGGTACATGGAGTTTTATTACAATTTCTTGCAAATAATGCCCACATTATATATAACTGGCATAGGTGAAATAGATGTAGAGTTAATAAAAGTAACAGAAACGTAAATAGCAATAGTATAAAAAGATAGCTACTATTGATTTACATTTCTAAAGGGTAATTGCATTTCCAAAATAATTAGACTAATAAAATTGTGGTTATATCCTGAAACATTTTTTAAATATAAATTTTATCTCTAGACTTTCATCTGCCCCTGTTTCCAGCTGAAATAGTGCAACATAGAAGTTGATTAGAATTCTCTAACAGTGAACCTACAGGTTGAATCCTGTTGTTATATTCTATTTTATTGAATAGTAAAATGATGAACAGTGCAGGTAATACCGAAAAGAGCAATATTCCTTTATTTAATTTTTCAATTTAAAGTTAAGAACATTTTGGTTAATGGAAGGTGAAAATGGTATTAAGGAAGTTATTATTTATTGGTGATTTATACAGCAGTGAGATTGTATTGTAAAGCACTGAGTTAGAAAAATTGACATGATAAGTCTCCTTAACTCTCAGACATTGGAGAATTGCCCTTGGTCCTTGTTGAATAATACATATTGGCTGATATAAACAAGGTACAAAGTGTGTATAGATTCATTTAGAACTCCCGGGTGGGAAAATTTGAGTAGGTTTTCAATAAAGAGTCTATTATCCCTTGGTAACTGAGAACATTACATATGAAAACTATGGCATTTAAAATGAGTAATCTTATATCCAGACAGTGTTGGCTGACAATGCCATATTCTCCTTTTTGAGCTAATCATAGCCTTTAATTACCAGATATCTTTTTTTAATGGTAGCCATTTCTCAGATGCTCTAGTTAGGTGTTTGCCTAGTGGTGACGAAAATTTAGCAAGTTCCTATTACCTATAAGGTGATGTTTTATTGCTCAAATACTAGAATAAGGAAAAATCTACCCCTTGTTGGTCACACTGTGTCAGCATTTGTGAGATAACTCATCTAGTAGACTGTACATTCCCCAGGGCAAAGACTTTTATGTTTATATTTGTAATCTGCCATTCAGACCAACGGGACATTGTAGTCCGTAAACAACAGTAGCTGAACGCCAGTTAATTTCAGTTCATAGGCTGAATAAGACATTCAGACTGTAATTTTACTTTCTAGGTATGGTTATCTAAGACTTTATATGGCAATTTCACTAGAGCAGCAAAAATTTTCATGTGATCCCATGCAGGAAAAATATCCACAATCATTCCAAACCAAACGCCTGTGAGGACTTGTTAGATCTTTCATTTGTTAATGTAAGTGCTGTTGTTTTATTCTGACAAACCTAATCAACACAATCCAGCAACTAAAAAACTCATTATTTTTTATATAATCTTACATAAAAGAATAAGTATTTACTAGTCTGCATCAGCAACACATATTATCTAGCATGGAGGTAGTTCTGTTTTATCAGAAAAGAAGGCATATTTCTGTGACAATAGTTTAATCTATTTCCAAAACACATCAATATAAAGGATAGTGAAAGTCTGAAGATGAAGATAATGAGAGTTGCTGAAGCTCAGAATGCCAGAACTTTCAGTGCTGAAAGCCTCTAGCTCTTCAGGTGTGCCACATGAAGCTGCCTACCAGAATGAAACTAATGAGAAGTCATATTTTCAGTATTTTATTCCAATTTTTATTATTTTTTAAATGCTACGCTCTTTGATTATGGCAACAGCTGTTGGCAGTACTGTACAATATGTGTCTGCACAATATGTGTTCTCTCACATTTTGTTCTGCAGAGAGTGAGACTTGGATTTATTTTTATTTAAAACTGAAGAAAGTGTTTTATAGGATGTTCAATAACTGGAATTCTTAAAAAGTCATTTTACAAGTCTTAGGGAAGGGTCACAGTTCAAGTGCACCATGCAATGTCAGGGGAAATGTAGATTCTTCCTTCTTTTCTCAATGATGTAGAGATATTTTTAAACAAGAATAAGTGACAGACAATCACGTGTATTTTACAGCTTGCTCACACATTAGTCAAACATCTGCCATACAGTAATACTGTGACACGAACTGCAGTCAACTAAGGATTGTTCCTACCAGAAAAATTGATAGATTTATTGAAGAAACACACAGAAGATGCAAGCTTCAGTCTGACTCTGTCTGTTTTCTTCCTTCATCTCTCATTTTGTACAAGAATATACATATACATATGTGTACATACACAGACAGACAGACAGACACACACACAGACATACATACTATGCCCCCCCAGGACAAAAGCTGAAATGAAATTACACTAATGTAGGGATATGGGATCTGGGCAATATTAAAAAAAAAAAATCTGTGCGCCTGTGAAATCCAGATCCCCTTTTCCAGTGAGATCTGGGGAATGCCAAATGACTTAAAGATAACATTTAGGCTTTGCTGGCCCGTGTGCCCTCATCTGAGCATGATGCCATTTCAACAGCAGTTCCACTCCTCCCTGCTGACCCTCCTTTGTCCCTCCTCTTTCCTGTCACCCTCTGTCTCGCTGCCAACAAAAATGTCTAATGATCTGAAAAATAATCTGAACTAGCTCTTTCCATCTGGATCTGTTCCGTGACGTGTCTCCCAGGGTGACCACACACAGCTGTGCTGCCGGGGGCATACGAGAGGGAATGATTTTAGCTGGGTCAAGTCGATCTGCCACTGTCTGTGAGACCAAGGCCTCAGCCATTTCTACCATTTTTCTCCTTAATCTCACTCCAACAATTAACCTGATCATCAGCTAGTGGTGTTATGTGTCCTGTCACTCTTGAGCAGCTTTTGACATCCACAGGTTCCTCTGGGAGTCAGGAAGCAGAAGCAGAGGCAGAATCAGGCCTCCCCTTTCAGGAGGTGGTGTGCTCTGTGAAGGAGGCTTTCCAACTGGAGTACAAGCAGGAAGGTTTGTGCAGGACAGAGAATATCAATGCTGTGCTCTTCCACATCATGGGCAGCAACATTTTGCCCCTCACAGTTTCCTGGGCTGGTGGCTTCCCATGCTGGATATGGGCTGGAAAAGCTGGCGCTGCCTCAGCTCTGTCTATGTGTGCTTTGCCCCTTATGCAGTTTGAAGTTTTATGGTCCCTGTCAACACCTTCAGTCAATTCCTTCCCTCTATGCTGTGTGAGGTGGAGGATCCCCAGTGGGAAGGATGAGAACCACACAGTGAGCATAGTGACAGCATGTCTCTTCTGGTCAAGATGGATGTACAAATCTCCCAGCTAGCCCTGACCCAAGTTGATAAAGGGTGTTGTGCCTATTTTTTCACTGTGGGATCATCACCCTGAACCCAAGCTGTGCATTCCTTCTTCCTTTTCTGATGTGCAAGACACCCAGTTGTGAACAGTCCCCTGAATATAAATTCATCATGTGAGATCTCTCCAGACCTGGCAGCCGAACGCCCCACTTACCCTGTCATACCTCTCCTGTTCTCCTGTGTCCTGCATGTGCCCTGTGCTGGTGGCTGCAGGGACCAGTGGGGCTGGGCCCTCCTGGGGTGGCAGAAAGCTGCTGTTCGTCGTTCTCCAAGCTTGGTTGCCATGTTGGAGCCAGCTGGTGAGACCAGCCTGCATTTTACCTCCCAGAAGCCCAACTGCAGCAGGAGCCCTGACTGATTTGTCAGCTTGGAGTCACTTCTAAGTCTGAGGTGACCCAAGAAATCTTCAGAACCCCTTTGGGGACTAACTGGCAGCTGCATGGCAGCCTTGAACATGCTGTTAGCATATAAATGACAGTCTTAGGTGAGCAAAGTGATCAATTGATATCAAAGTGTCTTTAACAATAAGTTCTCACTTCTTCCTGGTGAAAGCCAAGAGTCAAAGGTGGAACTTCTGTCACGGAAGAAAAGATAAGGCCAGAGACTGCCCACTGGAACAGCTGTTGGCTCACAGAGGGATGTAAAATATATTTTCCCCACCTGCTCAGTTTCCTCCAAGTCAATGAAATTAGAATCTGACCATTTTGTTCTGGTAACCTTTGAAAAGGTGTCAGGCTTGCCAAAAACCTCTGCTAATATACCAAAGGAAAAGGAAGCAAGTTGTAACACATGTTTTGGATCCAACAGTAACATTCTGTTGCACACATCTAAAACACAGTGGAGGGAACACAGTGCTGCTTTGGAGTGTGCCTAGTGACATGAATCACGATATTAGCTCAATATTTGCCTAAAGAGTGTAAATCACCAGGATTCAGGCAGCCTAACTTTGTTTATAAGAGCTGCACAAGGAAATATGTATACTGCAGCCTTGTTTCTCTTAACTGTCCAAGTTAGGCTTTCCCTATACACCAAGTAATTTTTGGTGTTCTTTTCCTTCTTTTTGAAGAAGAAAATTGCATAAATAACACGATAATGAAAGAAACGCTGCACCTCAGAGAGAATAAAACATTGGCAGCATAACCAAATTTGACATTATCATAGATAAGGGTTTGCAACACTGACAGTAATAAGCAACGGATCTATTTCATGTAAATTTAGCATGAGACATCAAAAAAAGTGTTGGCTGGTGCCTGGTAAAGCTGTTTCAAGAAGATTTTGGTCAGTCTAGTGAAGATCATGTGGAGTTCTGTGAGTCAGTTGACTGACTCTGAAAAGTGGAGTGTGGAGTGGGTCAGCAAGTTGTTGGCTTTGTGGCATTGGGAGAAGAAGGTGAGGGGTTTCTGTTGCCTGTGTGAAGGCCCTTTGGTAACTTGTGACCCTCTTGGACACCTCAAACCAAATCTGAGAAGGCACAAGTTTTCCAGCAATCCTCATTTATCAATTCCATTTGGCAGGTGGATAAAGGACAGAGGTTTTCTTCATGACATATCTGAACAAATTAGTGCTCAGTGTCTGTTTTGGCAGCCCCACAGCTGGTCAGGTGGCAGGCACCTTCTAGCAGATCAGCTCTCCAAACTGTGCTTCCAACCTAGACCCAGTGTTATCTCCTGCCCAAGTGACAAGATGGAAAAGGGCAGCAAGGGCATGAAGGAGAAATGAATGGAGTTACCAGAAAGCCTGGGAGATGTGAAGGTAACTGGAGATATTGCAAGGCAAAATATTACAGGGACATGGAGGGTACGATGAAAGGACCAAGGGGACACCTATGATGCCAGAAGCAGAGAGATGTTATTTGGGGTTAAGAAGGAAAGCTTTGGGACATTGAACTGCAGGAAATCAAGGTTCAGTAGTTCTGCACCTCAGGGAACAACTTGTCTTCAGAGCTTGACAGTATTGCATTGTGGTTAAATGTGTCTGGAGGGATTGGTTTATTGCTAGCATGATATATGGATCCCTTACAGATACTTATCTTGGAGGTTGTGAAGGGGTTCAGCTAGCAATGGCAGGCTATAAATGGGGGAGGAGAAGGATGTCAAGCTTAACAGTGAGGAGGAAGGAAAACTGAAATAATAAATATTGATTTGGAGTATGTCACTTATTATCTCTGACTGAACAGGAAAATGTTATAATAATGTGATATTTATGTGAACCATAAATTATCCACGTCAAGCTCTTCTGCATTGGTGTTGACTAATCAACGGGCCATTCTGGGGGTGGTTGGCTTTACTATTCATTCAACAGTTTGAGTTTGTTATCGTATTTCATTGTATTTCTGTAGGCTGCGCATTTTTATTAGTTTATAGAGATTTGTGGGATGCATGCCCTGGACTCAGAGAAATCACTTTTGCCAGATGGTTTGAGTCAGTAAGAGACTTGTCCTGACTTCAGTGATCCTTCGATCTGTTCCCTATTGCACCAGGTTGTAAAACCGAAGACACATAAGTAAATCCTGATGATAACAGACATTTTACTAAGTTAAAACCTTTCATGTGGGTTTTGACCATATATATACTGAAAGTGAGTTGTAAAGTGAAGCCAAGCATTGGACATGCAAATTGAATGCTGCATTAACCTATTGGTGAGAAGCACTCAGAATAACAGATGTAGTTTTTGTACCTGAAATTTATTTGGACTTCATCCCTCTCTGACATCGCTTTTGTCGGTGCCCAGGGAATTTGTGTATGGACAAACCTAATGAATTTGCTGTTACAATGGGTACATGTGAAACACTTTGAAGAGAGGATGTCAGCAGGAAAGCAGGGTGGTGTCCATGACCTAGAGCTTCTTCCCAAGAAACCTGAAACAGCATTGGAACAAAAAACGAAAGTGTGGGTTGCACCAGGAGGTTGCAACTCTGTAGAGGACACAGATTGTTTGCTACATGGTGCCACACAGGGTGTGCGTGAGGGAGTTGTGCCCACCCCATACTGCCTCCTTTCTGGGACCTGTGGGCTTCATCTCCTCGTGTGCTCCCCCAAGAAGTGGCCAATTGGTGATTAAGAAAAGTTAACAAATTGACACCACAAAATTGACACCACCTCCGCAAAACCTCCCGTAATAGAGATGCAAAATGGGCTCTGACCCAACCTGTCCTTGCCCTCCACCAAAGTGTCAAGCCAGGAGCTTCCCTTTAACAGGGGGTGTCCACTTCTCCTGGACATGCAGCTCAGGACTGCATTTCTCCACATTCAGATTGAAGTGCTAAAGTTTCAAGATGCAGGATTACATGTTCAGACATTTCATTGCTTCAGATGCATTACAAAGCCATGCTATTTTTGCTTGTAATGTGTTCTTCCTAAGGAACAACATGAAAAGAAAAGTAAGATTTATTGTCCAAAAAACATTCCCCAAGGAAAAAAAAATATTAACGTGGCAACTTGTGATTCTTAATATGTAGATCAGATGGAGGAAATGTTAGTGATGGTATGAATACCAAGTTTTTCCCATTCCAGAGTCAAGAAGGAAAAGTCATCCAAAGAACCAGTGCAGATGTTCACCATGTGGCCACATGTTTTTTTTCTGTGATCTGTTGAACAGATCATATAGCTAGGACCAATACTTTCAGACTCAGTCAGATGTCAGGGCCTTAGTTGTATATATTGAAGAGGATATATTAAAGTTACTTGTGTGTCTTAGAGTGTTATTTCATGCCACTTGCAGAAAGATGTTGTGGGTTTAGGGTACATCTATGTCAGTATTTATTTATATGCAAGCCATCCAGATACATTTTTGTCCCATTTCCATTTTTTTGGAAAAGCTTTCCTCAGATTCAGCAATTACAGTGCCATTCTGAGATGAGTCTAGCCAAGTCTGTTAAAATTTGGGATATTTTCTGATTTTGGCAACTTTTCTGTCCTGTTTTGGGCAACAGGCTAACTGAAGGATGCACCTTCACCTGCTCACAACCTGTGACCTGAAGGAGGATTTCCTTTCACATTTTCAGCTCTAAAATTGCACTTTTGCTTATTCAGCATAGGTTGTGAGGCTCAGGCCATCTCAACTCTGTGCAAAGTATGTGGAAGCTGCAAAAGTACATTCACTTCTACTTGAGTTACCTGAATCATGCAAGTAAAGTCCTGAATTGTGCAGGGGCTGTATGTGACTCCTGCAGGTCCCTCTCCCAGGCAGAGTCTGGCAACAGATCCATGACCAGGCACCAGCCCAAGCCTGAGAGGACGTGATTCCTTCCCTCTGGTAGTGGAAAACACTGCTGACACAGCAGAAATCACAGACAAGGATCAAAGCCAATTTACTGGTGCAAAGTCGGATCGCATCATTAGCAGTAAGAAAAGGGATGTTTTCTTTTGTTATAAACCATTTCTTTCACGTCTATGACATTCCATTTTTACCATTTCTTCTCTCAAATTTGTAATTTTTTTAAATTTTTTTATTCTGTTTACTGTGAAATTGTGTGCATGTGAATCTGTCTCGTGGTGTAGTTTGCATATATCGTGTTGCATGGGCCAAGGAATGTGCTGATTGAAGACTTTGGATGTGAAACACATTTGAAGGGTTTGATTTTGCATGATGTGTGAAAATCAGATCCCTGTAAAGTTCCACGTGTTAGATGTCTAAAGATGAGGGCATGCAGAATCAGCGACCACCTAAATATGTATTTCTCCTCATCAGATTTCCTCAATTAAGAGGAGAAACTGCAAGAGGTAAATTATGGGATTTAAGTTATTTTCCTTTATTAAAGCATTGCTGCTCTGAGTATTCTGGAAGGGTTGTTTCTACTGATGCTCTTTGCTGTTGGGACTCCAATGCAAGTAACCAGTGTCTGCCACAGTCAGGATTTTTTCTGAATGTTGTTCTGTCTGACATTACACGGCTTTTCAAAAGGAATTTTTGTAAACTTTTAAAACACCAAAGGCTGATTGCTTTGAAATTTTAACAGTGTCAAATATTTCTTCGAAAGTGGGGACAGTAAAATGAAAGCTGAACAGGCACCTCTGCCCACACAAGCAAATTCTTTTTTGCATTTTCAAGTGTTTCTGCCGCTGGTTGCTATTGAAACTTTGAAAAGTCTTTTTAGTGCTTGAAGTGTGACACAAAAGAGGGACTGTTTTATTTTTCTTTTTCAAAGATGAGGAAATTTCAAAATTATTGAAGGCAATAAAAAGGAAAATGAAAAGGAAAACTAGAACAATTTTGATGTTATCAATTTTACAGCATCAGTGTGAAAAGGAAAGTGGAAAAAAAGCAGAAAGACTCTCTCTGTGTAGATATCTTGATTTTGTCAGGTTTCACATTTGAGTTTTTTTCCAAAGATTCTGATTTGCAATAGAAGTATTTTTTCTTTGAAATCCAAATTTTAATTTTCAGGCAGTTTTGAGAATAAATCTGGCTGTTTTTTTTGGAAAAAAGAATCCCTTCTATATATGAAGTGAATTGTCTTTTGCTGTCTAAAGAGTTCTACTTTTGGACAGTTAAATTAGAAATAACTAATAATATGTTAATTTATTATATGTTTTTGATTCCAACAATCCTCCCTCCCTGAGTTATGAGAGAAAATTAACTAAACTTGCTTGCTGGAAATAATTATCTTGTGCCTATTCCTGTAAGCCAAGACCGTCATCTGCAAACATGAATAAAGACTATTAATGTCACATGCACTGAATTTCAAGGAAATTTCTTGCAATATGTAAAAGTAATCATATGAAAATATGTTTGCAGGTTGAGACTGTTTTCTCCCCCAAACATATAATGCAGTTTCCACGTGGTAGCTATCTGATATTATGTCTACTTTTGTTTTAACACAGTGAATACTCAGCAGCAGAGTAATACTGCTCACTGCCTTTTCCTTCTAATATTTTTCATGGCAAAAATCCAATTTATACAGTGCAAATAATCATTATTTCCAATAGGCTGAGGATCTTTCCTGGCAAGAGCATAACCAATGCCTTCTACTCCTACTTATGTCATTCATGATATTCCAGTGATGTGACATAGCATACAAAATCCATTACCCATAGAAGGATTGTGGGAAGGGGGGAGGCGGGGGGAGAGGGGAAAACAGGGAACATGCCTGGTGCTGTGAGGCACAAGGAATTAAAAGCAAAAAGCAAAGCAGGTGGAAAAAAATAACAAGGAAACTTAATACATTGAAGAAGTACGGAGGGCTTGTGGACCTGGGGAACACTAAAACTGGTGGCTTAGTGGCATCGTTCAGTCCCCACATCATTGTGGGGGAGTTAACTATTGTTAAACAGGGGTTTGCCACAGTCCCAAGCCCTTCCCTAGACTGCTTTTGAGGTACAAAGAAAGGACTTTAGCAGCAATCCCTTTTTTCACCTGGAAACCTGCGGAGACTCCGTGCCAAGCAGAGCTCCTCAATTGTCTTTTGCAAAAAGACTCCAGCAGGATGCTAAAGCAAGAGCATGTTTTCATCACTGACTTTGCGAATGGGAGTGACTCATGTGCCATCTGTTTTGTCCCTCCACCGATCATATGCGCTCCCTGTTTGTGCTGGTTAATGCATTTGCCATCTATTAAAGGGAGAGGAAACTTTGGAACAGTCAAAACAAACACGCCTGAGAAAGGCTGAAGTTTTGAAAGGGGCTGCCTGGAAAGCCACTGCCACTCTCTCCACTCTCTCACTTCCCATTGAAACATGAGGTTCTGGGACAAGAACATGCCAGGTGACAACCCACTGAACTCTGACAGCGGGGCAGGGGTTTCTGAGTGTCTGAGGGATGTCTGATTATGGGAAGCAGAGACTGACAGAGTGCACTAAATGCACCATGTCATGCCTGGGCTGGCAAACCCTGCTCCTCTGTGCCCATTGCTACAGTTCCGTGGTGGGCAGGGAGGGCAGTCCTGCTTCAGAGTCTGAGGGGGACTCTTCAGCCTGGAAGGGAAAGGACCCAGTGAGAGCTATGACAGCGTGGATTTGTGAGCAGTACAGAGAAGGGGAGCAGGGATTGCTCCAAATTGCGTGGAGGAGACCATTCAGCCATTGTAAAAACTGTGAGGGAGGGGAACAATACATGAAAAGGGGAAGTTGGCACGTTCAGAAAAGCCGAGGAGCCATTCAGTATTTATCTGAATGGTGGGACTTGCTGCAGGACGCTGAAAGCTTACCTGGGGCTTCAAAGGTGCTTGAATAAATGAATGGAAAAAAATTTCCATCAAGAGCACTAAGATACAATGACAGCACCTCCGGCTCATTCTGCAGCGTAAACTCTGCGTGATGTTGGCACTAAAACCTGGACTCCAAATTACTAAGCCTTGTAACAGACTCAAAAGACTGATGCCAGAATAAACTGGAAAATTGGATTATTGGTCCCTTGGTCATGCACGGGCTGAAATTTTGCCACACTTTTCCTCTGAGGTTATGGTGTTCAGTTAAAGAGCCCACCAAGATGGCAATAGCCCCATCTGAGAAGAAGGGCCATGTTGGGGAGTAGCCAGAACACGGCACATTCCACCCCTTTCCTGAATACTAACATCACCATAATATACTGGTGACAGTGCTTTCTAACAGGACATTAATAGATGGCATAATTGGAGGAAAATCAGCAACAACTTGAGCTCTTCTTAAGCCTAACATCATGACAGCAGGCAAAAAGCATAAGCAGGGCCAAGGAATGACTTAGTAGAGCACAGCCTGCCCAAGGAGCAGTCTTCCCTCGACAAACACCATCTTTCCCTCAGTGCCTTCCTGTCATGCTCTTGTACATCATCCCTTCCTGGTTTTAAGATTTTTATATACAAGTATATTGTGGCAGAAGTGCAAGACATGCTGTGCAAATGTGTTAAAAATATATCTTGGTTTTCCTGTCGTTTCAGGTCCTCCTCAGTGGGCAGCCTGACTCGGTCACATACAACACCCCACAAAGAGCTCATGGGTTTGGTGACGTAGTTTCATCCTCCCAGCTCAAGCCTAGACATGAGCCAGGATGTGTCACTGTCTTGCTCTAGCTGGTTAATGTTTCTCCTTAATCAGTGAAAATGTTACCTAGCTAAATGGGAATGAGGAACAAACTGTACCTATCACCAGAAAAGCTCCCTCGAAAACAGTTTCCAAACATATGCATGAGGTAATGAGCCTGTTTCCCTGACTATGTGTCACAGCACTCTGTGCTATTCTGGTTGTGTTTCACAAGCTGGCATTGCATTTTATTACTCTCTCTCCTGGTCTGCTCTGAGTCAGTCAGTCTGCACAGTCTCAGGCTCCTCTTGTGAGAAACCACAGCTACGCCGGGCAGCTTCTTTCAGCCCCACACCACACCTCTGGATGGAGCATGACTTTAAGCTCTCTCTACTTTTTCATTTTTCCCTTTCCTATCTCTAGCTGTGTCTTTTTGCAGCGTGGTATGAAACTGTTTGTAATGGGGAAAGGTGCACAAACCTTCCCAGTGTCCCTCTCTCCACTTCCTTGCCAGGAACAACAGCCACAGACACACAGTGGTGTCATTCAGTACAAGGAAAAAGTGCCTTCAGAAAATAGGTGCAAGGTGTTGTTGAGAAGGCTCAGCCTTTTGCGTATGAAATCTCTGAGAGCTCCTTGTGCATTATATCAGCTTTATCAACAGTTTACAAATATCCCCCCCTCTGGAAACATTTGTCACAGTAGATTATTTTATTCAGCGCTGCTGTATGTAAAATGCAGAATGTTAATACTTTATTTGGCTAAACATGCATGATTTGGGAAGACAGGTGAAGTGATGGATTAATCATCAGGCTTTTAACACTCAGTCTTGTTAGCTGCAGTTTTAAATGTTGTTTATTCGAAATTACAGTGTGGGTATGATGTCTAAGTGGAAGCTTAAATTAAAGCTGCTTTTGCTTTTGGTAATAAGCTAAAGGATTGATTTAAAATCTGTCATTTTCTCTCATACCTGGATGTTCATATAGACTTATCACAAATAACTCAATGACAAAGCTACAGCTACTACATTTTCCTTCTGCTTTCTATGAATGTCTCTAAGCCTTGACCTACAGAAGCTTTCCTACTTATTGTAGGAAAGTAATTTTACAGACAAAAAAAATTACGGACATATGGAGACATGGCTATGAGTCTTTGGCATGGAAATAAAATGAATCCAATTTTGCTGCTCTCATTGAGTGGGCAAATCACCCTTTATACATCTCACAGCTGTTCCAAGTCACCTTCTTCAGTATCTATTCATAGATTTTGTGCTCAAGACATCTCGACTTCAAAGAAATTCTTCTGAGGACAGCACACAGTATTGTCTGGGAAGATAGGGGTATTCCTGCTTTGAATTTGTGCTGTGGAAGAGAGAGGTGAATATTAGTTTTGTCAGAATGTCAATTGAACCAAAAGAATGGAAAAATGTTCATCTGATGCTGAGCCAAAAAGGGTATTTTTAAGGATACGTTGGTGAAACTTAAATGCTTTACTTAAATGAAAAAGAGATTTTTCATTTTGGGAGTATTTAACCCTTTAAACCTTTTTCTGCTCTATATTTGTTTAGATAAATAGTGTTATTTCAGAGAAATTGCTTGCTTTGTTGTCAGACAGAAGATGTAGGTGTTTCTGAAATGAAACATTGATCAAGCAGCATCCAAACACTGTGTTTTGGTGTAATATTCCCAGTACTTTTCCAGCTCTATTTCACAACAAACTTTTTAGTTCCCAGGGATGTTTTGCCCAGTTGAGGCAGAGGCTGGTCTGGGTCAGTGAAAGACAATAAGCAGAAAATCCTTCCTAAAAGAGTTAGAGACAAAAGAACATTTCGAGAAGCAAATCCTTCTTCCTTGACTGGTGCTGGAGGGAATCTGGTGATTAAATGGTCTTTAGTGATGCTGGATGATGCTCTTCTATATTCTACTCCCGGGAACTAGCGTTTATTATCTTTCAGATATGAGGAGAGGTACAAAAGACCTGTGTTGCTAATTGGTGTAGCAGCTGGCATATAGTTATTTGTTGCCAGAGATGTGCACTTTGCATTTAAGGGTTCTAATGTTTTAATTTCATTTGTGACGGCACTGTCTAGAGGCAAAAGCTGTGATGTTTGTGTTCAGGCCCAGCCTGTTCACAGCACTGAAGATTCACCTTGTCTGCCACAGTATATTTCCCCATCCTTGGGTAATATAATTACCCTGAATAAGGAAAGGAAGTGTGAGGAAATCATGCTGAGCCTCACAGCAGCTTGGGGGAATGATGCTGGAGCAACCTCATAACCACTACCAGTGCACTCACCTTAGCTGATGTCCACTTTAGCATGACTTTGACAGGACAAACTCTGGAAAACAGCATTTTCAGGAGTAAAACAGGAGATGAAGGCTTGCCAGCGTCTATCATCTGACAGTAAGTAAGTAAACAAGTTGGCGGCAACATCTAAGATTATCTCCTCTCTGCTTGGGACTGGGTTATATTTCAGCAGAGCCTGTGACAGAAGAGAAGAACTTGTGTTTATTTTTATCTTCAGCTTTCACATTGGTAGTTGTTTTTGTTCCAAGACACTGCGGTGCTTGGAGCTGGACTGGGCTGGAAGGTGTTTGGGTCCAACAAAGGACTTCTGGGGAGTCACATTGCTGTGAAGCCACACAGACACCATTCCACAGTGTAACAGCATCACCTCCGAGGCAGCTCAGACATGCCCTCTTCCAGAGCATGTGGTTTCATCCTGTCACCATTTGCCTTCCTTGGAAGAATTTCTTCTAAACTGCCTTTTATCTGCTTTTCTCCTTCTAAATCTCCATTGCAATTGTTCATAGTTGGCTGTGATTAGTTTGTATTTCTACGGCTTTCCTGCACTGAATAACCACCATTTTATTTTAATTATTGGAACACAATAAGAAAAAGAATTGGGAAGAAAAGGAATAAGCTGTGAGACTATGTATTTGTAGCATTGGTTTCCCGTGTCTACCAACAAGTTTTTCATTCACCTAGATAAAGGTATTTTATCCTACTCATTCTTATTTGTTTTCTTGCATCAGAATCCTGCTTTGCTTCCTTCCTTTAACTCTTTTATTTATGTAATGTTCCTATTGCAATTTACTGAACTGGAAGAGGATGTTAGAGTTCAAGCTCAGTTTTGGTCTAGTCTGAGCCTCTGTACTTTTTGGAGGACAGGATTTCTTGGGTAAGTGGATTAGTGTCTGTCTTTGTGCTGTTCAGGGCTTCATCAAATTGCTACTCAAATCATAAGAGATAAAACCTTTGGCAGTTAAAACTACATATTTTTGGAACTGCTGCCTTTTGCATAACACACACTTGGGACCTCTAGTTGTTATCTGAGGTCTGAGAGTTTTATCGGATTTATTTTCAGACTTATAATAAAGGGATAGACTCCATTTGGGAAGCAAATTTATTGTCACCCTCAATGGCCTGTTTGTCACTGTGCACAGGAGGATTTTAAATCTGCACTTTAGAAGATAAGAATGAACAGAAGTTCTGCTGATTGTGCTCCCTTTGGCTCCAGGATTTTGTCCAGACATCTGAGCTGTAGAAACAGGGAGGCAGAAGCAGATTGACCACGTTGTTTTATCAACCACTTCAATGTGCAGTATTTTGAGTGAAACCCTGTCTTCCCGCTACGTTGCTCCTGTTCCACATCTGCTTCCCGGCCTCGCTCGTGTGCTGCTCTCAGCTTTGCTGCAGGAAACACATAGCACAGTGTTGATCACAAACATTACTACAGACTCTTTTATTTAGCCAAGAGCAATTGCAAAATGGGACTGTGTCTGCCAGACAAACACATGGTCCAGGTCAGAAATAGGTTAATTAAAAGGAGATAAGCAGGGCAGGAAGTCCTGAAATAGATAATATTAGTTGGCATGATCTTGACTTTGAAACTTACTTAATAGTTTTCCTTTTCAAAGAGTTTATTTATGTTCTAAATCTTATTCTTTTGAGCAAGGAGGAGAGGAAATGTGATTAAGTGAGATTAAGTGGCTTTTAATTCACATTTTTTCTCTTTCCAGCTGTATGCCTGCTACTCCTTGTGTTGAAGTCAGTGCTCTTGCATTCAGTGGGGACAGAACCAGAGCCTGAATAAATAATTGAACGCAGTTCAGTGAAAAGTGCTCCATGTGGAATTTCAGAATTGTGATGACACTGGATGTAGCAAACTCTCATTTAACACGGGCAAAAGACTGTGTGTGCTAAAGCACAAACCTGTACATTTGCTTAATTAAAGTTCCTAGAGTCAAGGCAATGGGGAGGGGTGAGGAAGGCAGGGAGGGAGAGAGGGCAGGAAGCCTCTGGCAGCTCAAAGCATTTTGCCTGAGGACAGGAGGCTGCATCAAATCTCTCCCAAATCCTGTCACCTTTTTCATGGGCAGGATTTGTGCTTGCAAATCCATGGTCAAAGAGTTACCTCATGGCTTATGCAGGCACCCACATACAAATTTCAGGACTTGTTCACCTTATCCACACTTAAACTCACTCATTGTAGTGGTAACAAGTCCTCTTTATCTCTCTCATTGCACAGAGAGAATATTTGTGTTCTCCTAAAAGTGGGATGTGCCCTTTGGTGACACAGACAACTGCTTGTAGGTGGCCTATAAGGGTGGCTCAAAAATCATTAGAGAAAGCTATTAATGAAAACAATTTTCAAAGTGTACCTTCAGGGGGATGCAGCATCCGAGCAGCAGCCACCTGTGGTGCAGGGGCTGGGGATTCAAACAACAAAGCATGTGGTGCATCTGCACCAGGGTCTCAGGACACTGAAGAACACCAATTCACAGCCTTGTCAGACCTGACACAGCCTTGTCAGGATGTAGCTATCCTGACTGGGATGTCAATACTTTCTGAAATGGAAAGGCTTATGTAGCCCAATGAGACAATGAAGAGATGCTGACTGCCTGGTTGCCAAATGCAACCTTATGTCATAGATCTTTCAGACTTGAAGTTTGGACTGGAAAACTGTAATTCCTCCAGCCACAAAAGAAGAGAAGACTTTATTTTCTCTAGAAATCAGATCCTTTGTGAAACGAACTTCCCAGGGCTTTTTGGCAGTAAGTGGTATGTTTTTCACCGAGTTGCATTCTTCATATATTGACTATGCTTACCATGAAATTACAAATACATTTAACATTAAATTGGCCAAATTTCACTATCAATTTTCTGATTTGCACCTTTGAAGAAGGGTCTTACAATGCTTAGTGATTGAGCAATAGAATGATAGAAGAAATTCAATGCCAATAGATGTAAAATGGTGCATATGGGGGAAAGAGCACTCTAGCTACATACAGAATGAGAGTTTCTAAATTAGCTTCTGATGTTCAGGAAAGAGATTTTGGAGTCATTACTGATAAGTCCCTGTGAAAATCAGTTCATTGCTCAGCGGTGATCAAAAAGATTATTAGGAATTGTCAGGGAAGGAATAGGGAACAAACAGAAAAAATTAGTTATGCTACCACATAAATTCATGATTTATTTTTATTCTGCATATTGTGCAGTGAACTCATCACCACAGCTTGGAATGGAGAGCTGAAAGTGTCCCAGAAAAAGGAAGAAGCAGGCTCAGTGAATGGAATGACTTCTCTGTGAGAAAAGGCAAAATATACTGGGTATTTTCATCTTGGTGAAGAGATGAAGCCTGATAACATCATGAATGGTAATGGGTAGTTGAGGAAAGAGATTAATTATCATTCCTGACAATATAAGAATAAGGGCTGATGAAATAATCAGCTGGGCGTTTAAAAAGGGAGCACTTCATCACCCAGCATGTGGTGAAGTTGTGCAAGTCATGGCCACGGGATGTTATGGAGACCAAAATAATAAATGGGTTCAAAAGCTGATGGGGCAGTTTGGCAGGGAATAAGGCCATAATTTTCCATTCAAAATTATATTGAGGATGAAACCCCAGAAGTTAATGTGTCACCAGGAGCAGGAGAGGGCCACTCAGTGCCTACATTACTTCTCATACGCTTCACTTGAGTGTTTCCTTCTGACCACACTCAGGATATGGAGCCAGGTGAGTCCTTGCTTTTCAATATGGAGACAGTATGGATGTTCTTCTGTTTTTAAAATATATGACTGAGGTATTTATTTTTATTTGTAGGCTTTTCCACATCTTCCATCTCTGTCTGACATGGGAGCCCTAAACGTATCAGTGTCTGTCCCTCACAGCTCTTCAAAATGTCAGAGAAACAGCCAAATCCCTATTTACAAGGGGATCACTGTCCTAGGAAGGGTCTACTGGGACGGGAAAGGCACTGAGGGACTGACAGCCACCTTCTTCCTCCCCATGCTCTGTGGTGCCCTGGAGAAATGGCCATGCAGCACCTTGCCATGCCAGCCCTTCTCCTGCCAGTCCTCCCAGAACTTGCCTCCTCTGGGCTGCGTCCAGTCCTTATGACTAAGGCACAGTGAGAGAGGAAAAAAACCCCTCAGTGCAGCAAAGCCCTCAAGTCCTTAGTCAACATCGAAGCGAAGCCTACGTGGTTTGGTCAAAATCCAGCAGCACATCTGTGGAAGAGGTGGGAGCTGGATCCAACCCTCTTCTGACTTGGATAGTAACCTGTAATTACAGCTGTCAGACTGTAAGACACCTAATATATCCTTCTTCGATATTCTTTTTTCTCTTGGTGTAATGTTTTCTTGTATCCAGCATGCTGCAATTCTGGGTTTTTCCCTTTACAGCAGTTGGTTTCTCGGCATAGTCCCTGACCACAAATACTTTCGAGTGGAACAGCTGGCTCTAATGTGTGCTCTAGAAACGTTACTTTCTGCAATATTCCGTTTTTCTCCCAAACAATATTTTTCCTCTCGTGTTTGCCCAGAAAAGCTTGTAAGCTGATCAGCAACAAAGGGTCCATTTGAGAACAAAGGCTCCAAAAGCCACATAAATGATTTCCCAGAACTCGAGGTGGTTGCAGGGGAGATAGTTTGCAGATCAGCCGTGCACATGGGAACTCTGCAAGGCTGCCTCCCTCCTCTTTCTCCGTGCTGCCTCTCCCCACTGGTCCTACCAGTTACCATAAGTGCAGAGGCATTCTCAGTTTGTTTCTTCGCTGGTGATCCCACCTAACTTCGTGGTTTTTAGTTCTCCTTCACTTCTAGCCAAACCTATTCGAATGTTCAGAGGAGGAAATATGGCAACCCAGTTCCTTCTGTTGTTTCTCACTGCCATTACAGCTGCTTTTTTCAGAACTACAGGCTTAGGAGCTGTCCTGCACTGTGTGAGTAAACAAACCTTCACCTACTTAGAGAGGGAGTACTGGTCTGCAAGAAAGAGGCTGTGTACTCAGTAAAGTGGAGATACAGGACGAAGCAGGAATGTTCAATGTACTTTCAGGCATGGGCAACATGAAAAGGCTGCTGAACTCCAGAGAAAACTCTAGCACTCTTCTGGTATGTTTGCAATACAGATGATGTAAATAATATATAGCTCCTGGAAGGAGTGCAGGAATATATAAAGTTTTATGTAGGGGAGCGCTGCACGCATGTGGGAGATTCAGAGGCAGCTACAAATCACGGGCTGGATGCCAACCAGTGAAATGGTGCCCACAGTAAACGAGGCTTGGGGACTGAATTACTTAAGTAATTAAAGTGGATTGTGACTCACATGCTGAAAGGGTAAATTGTGCACTGCCACAATCCACCAAGTTATTTAATTTTGGAAAATCAAAACTCCTCAGTGACGGGGGAGGAGGATTTATTATTCTATTATTTTATCTCTGCAAGCCAAGCTGTAGGCAAATATGATCATGGTTTTTAAGGGTTTGCCTGAGCAGGGCTGTCTTGCTGGCCAGCTACTTCATCATTAACAGAAGGCATGGAGAAATAGAGCATGATTCAAACATGTGAAAAAATGTAGCTTAACCATTTTAAATCCTTTAGGGCTTTTGCTGTTGAGAAGTGAACAAAGCTATGCATACTTTCAGGGGCCTGCTGTCCAGCCATGTCTGGCTGGTGGCTGTACAAGGTGGAGCTTCCTCTGCTAAAGTGCTCCCACCCATCTCAGAGTGGGCACAGGAGCACCAGATGGAGAAGCCTAGAGTTTCAGCTTTCAAGGAGTTGAGGCTGAAACCCCACTCGGCTCCCAAAAGCCTGTTCCATAGATTTCTGTGGAACCTATCAGTTTGCTTTTTGGACCTGGAGACTTGCTTTTCCAGCTCTGTTCTTTGGGGCACACGTGGGATTGAGCTGCCTTGTCTCTTTGCACAGCCACTGTCCCAGACCCCCTTTCTTCTTCGCTAAAAAACAGAAGGTAGAAGAGAAGGTCCCAACTCAGCTCTTACCTCCCATTCTAGCGAAAGGTGTCCCCTGAAATTTGAAATGAGATGAACTCTAAGGTCCCTTCCAACCCAGGCCATTCTATGATTCTGTGACTCCCAATTCAGCCTTTTCATAGTTTTCCTCCCTCCTTTCAACCCAGAGAATACACCTAGTGTCTTTTTCAGTGTTAGAGTCTGCAGCCATTCTTTTTTTTCCCTCTGCTCATCCATCCATTTAATGCTTAGCATGACCATGAATATTTGCCATATGGGCCTGTCTCTTGATATTTTAATCTGCCCTGAGTTTTGGGTCAGTAATAAGCAATAAGAACAATTATAAAAAAATTTGTCACACTTGAAATAAAACAGAATTATTTATTTTATTCCTCCAAGGCCATATTCTTAATATAGCTTCTTGGACACCTGAGAAAATGCTTATACTGAGATTTTCCTCTGACTGTTGAAATGATACCAAAAGGACAGAGATTCCCTCTGTAATCATTTGCCTGCTTTTCATGCCATTCAGCACACAGTAAATATGGTGAAATAGAGGAAAATTTTTTGTGTTGCTGGAGGTCAATAGAAATTTCAATAATTGTAGAAGAGGTGTGTGGAAAACTAGCTGGCTGGGATAGTTGCACCAGGGGGACCTCGACCACTTTGCATAGCAGCAAGCAGCCTCTTTGAACCCTCCCCAGAAATATCTCTCAGCTTGAAGTCTTGTCTTTGGTGGAGCAAGACTGCTGCTGTGCTGCAGCATCCCCTTCCCCTTGCTGTTCCAGGAGCAGGGTGGCTGGACAAGAGCTTTCATTGGGATGGAGAAAACCAGAGGGATCGACTGAGAGAGCTCTGAAGGAGCGAGGGTGCCACATTTTGGGGTTTTCTGAGTCTGTGCAACCATCTCTTCAATACTGATAATCCAACAGACAGCTACAAAGGAGGCACTGACTTTGCTGCTTTTTCAGGTGATCACAGGGGTCACAGCCCTGGGTCATGCCCTCAGTGAAGCTGAGTTGGGATCTGATCATGCACAGCAGGGAAACACCATGAGGAGTGGGCTGCTGCCAGCACCTCCCCAGGAAATGCTTCACAGAAGTCAAAGGGATCAGGTTAGAAAGTGAAGCAATTTAATCACCATCTTTTGCAGGAAATGCTTCCACAGATAATTTTGTCCTCGTTTATTAAAACAATCCTTTGATCTGAAAAGGAAAAATCTCATTTTATAGGAATAGTGATTTCTGGAAAAGGTATTTTGAACTAATTTAGATGTAGCTGGCAAATTTTAATTATAGATGAACACTTGCTTTAGCACTTTTTAGTCATATCTTACTCCTCTGAAAGCATGGTGGATCTGAGTCAGCAGGATGCACAGCTGACTCCAGCCTGGGCAGAGCAGACACTGCAGCCTCCAGATGTTCTGCACTGTTTTCTTTTCAGTGGCCTTGTGCAACTCCCTTGGAGAACTAGGTGACATACAGATTAAGACTATTCTTTTTCAGAAGGGATAATCTAGATAACAAAAATGACTAGGAAGAGTACAATTTCTGCAGGTCTGACTCAACAGCATCTGCTTCACTTAAGGCACTGAGAGATTATTGAACTAAGACAGGTGTCCAGGTTTCACTGAGGAAAATATTTTAGGCTGTTTTCACAAGGAATAATAGCTGGAGGAACAAAGTTGTCTTATTTTGAGGGAAACGACAGAGATCAAAACAAAGAAAACACACAAAGAAAGAAGGGCGTGTGATTTTGATGTCAGCTTTTATGTCTCCTTTTTTGAGCATATTAGAGGTTGGTGTTCTGGACATGTACCTAAAAGACTGACATTTTGGAAAGAAAGGAAGGGACAGAAAGAAGAAAATCTGTACCTTGGGTACAGAAACAGGGGTTTACCATGCTGTGGAGAGGTAGAAGCAGATTTATCTCTCTCCAATCTCTCCCTAAAACCACAATGTATGCATGCTATATCCACATGCTCTTAAAACACTAGAGGTGCATATGTTTTTGACAAAGGTTTAGTTATTTTACCTGTCATTGTGATTTATGATTCTTAGAAAACATAGAGCTTCAGCTGGAAGAAAAGAGAAAAGCCACATGGCAGACTATTGCCAAACAAACAAAACCACAAAATATAGATGCCAAACAGCTTCTACACAAACAAAGGGGCAGAAAAACAGCCTCATCCTCCTTTGATACATCTACCTGCTCTTATGAAAGAATATGTACCTGGCTTTTAACCTCCCTTCAATCCTTCTGAAGAGACTGGCTCCCTTACAGCCTGTGCTCAAGGTATTTCCTAACGCCTTCATGTTTGATTAAGATCTCAGTTTACAGAAATAAATGTGTCTGACTCTGTGAATAACTCCGTAACTGGCGTTAATTTTAGGTGCTATCACGTATTTTGAATAGCTGAAATACTGTGGGATGGAAAGTGTCTGGGTGGGCAAGGACTGTCATGACTCAAAAATGGCCCTTTCTAGAGTCAGTCAGGACTGAACCCCCGAGTCTTGCTCATGGAGCACCTGCTGTTACCTCAGCCCCACGATGGCAACCCCTGGAGCAACCTTTGCCCAAACAGACAGAACTTTGCTCATTTTGGGTCTCCCAGGTGGTGGGTGTGGGGTGGCTCCTCAGGAACCTGCGATTACAGTAAGTGTTACATATTTAAGGACGTAACTGTCACAAAGTTTTAAAAGCCCTGTGTCTTTTTGAAAAAGTAAATGAGGAAAGAAATAAAATTCCATAGCTTTTGTTAGAGAGGGAAAACTCATTTTGTCTACTGTGTAAGCATTTAATCTAATGCAGGCTGCTGAACTGCACGCCAGGAAGATGGGACAATGGAGAAGTGCAAGGGGCCAGGGACTGACAGTAGCCAGGAAGGTGTCTGGGGCTGCCTCTTGTCATTCCTAAATTCCTCTGCTTCCATGTTCCCCTGTTGCAGAGAAGGTCTGTGAATGGCTTATCAAAGTGGTTTTTTCATTCCTCTCTAAACCAGATAATTGTTGAAGAAAACAAGTTACTGTCCCAGCTGGCCACACTCAGTTCCTGGAGGCTGAGGTCTGTCCCAAGGACTCTGTGATGGCTCTGGGTGCTCCTCACTTGGTGTTTGCTGAACCATCAGTTCCCCATTCTGGAACCAATGTATATTTAAAATAGGAGATGGCATGTTTCTTCTCCTCCTCCCCCTTTTCACAGCTTCTCACAAACACGCTTAAACAGGATGATCAGCCTGCACAGACTTGTCCAGGTCTGGAAATGTGAGTACTTGAACTCAGCTGCTGGTCCTGTCACAGGACAAATCAGCTCCCTTGTCTGTCAGAGTACAAGAGCACAAGGCCTCAACTTGGCTGTACGTGTTTTCACTAATGTCTTTTGAACATCTATTACAAAAAGGGGCTGTGATAGGTTATCTGTGTGCTCATCCATGATAAAATTAGTAACTTAATGAGAATTTACCATGGATGCGGTAGGTCTGATTCCACACAGGAGAACTTGGGTTAATTGATTGTGTTAATCACATCCTCCCCTACTCATCTTAATCCCTACATTTAATTTTATTTGTGTTGTGCAGATCCCTTGAGGAGCTGTGCTTGATCCAAGTGCAGTCAGACTCAGTTAGGTTTCTTGACAGGCCAAGGGAAGTGGAAGAATGCACTGAGGATACTGCTCAATCCAAAGCAGAAGGGACAGAAGGGGAAAAAATGAAAAGAATTCCAGATGCCAAATCTAAAGTATAAGTCCCAGGGCTTGTCATTCTTGTAATTACAAAATTACTAAATAGATATGACTGTTTCAGGAAATAAAACAGATGGGAGCGAGCTCTTTCTCACTGAGGGGTGTGAGGGACGTGGCACTACCTGCTCACATACTGCTGTGTTTTCTTCTCCTAGAGAGTGAGTTTCCTTGCCCATGTAGCCAAACGAGGGTGGCTGGGGCTCAGTGCTGCTTCTACACCATGAACAGAAGCTGAATGGCAGAGTGCTGATGGACACGAACCTAAACCATACCAGAGAGTGCACTAATGTGGGAGCACTATGGGCAGTCACATGTGGTGTTTGAGCCCAGGCCCTGTTTGGTTGGCTAGGATTGATGGAGCTCATGGGTTTCCAATCTGTAGGCAGCACACTTTTATTTTGTGAAGGCTCCGGTAGGGAGAGGCTGCTAGGCGGGAATTTCAGATCCATCTTTGAAATTTGTCACTTCTGCAGCTTCAATTCAAATTCTTAATGTTTCTCTAACACAGCTTTTTGTAATATAATTTCCCTCAGCCTTAATTAGGGGTTGAAGGACATTAGCCCAGCGAAGTCCTGGAGGAACAAAAAAACCCCCGCCTAGTCTTTTTCTCCATCATTTTTTGTAAGCGAAGTAGTTAGCAGGGATTTAGAGCAGGTAATTTTGCCCTTGACAATAAATCAGCAATCATTTGTGATGAGACAAATAGACATTCAAGCTGGGCAGAGAACAGCTGAAGTAGAACCTCAAGACATTATAAAAGAAACCTGCTGATGTGCAGGTTTCTGACTTTCCGGTGTCAGCATTAAGTGACACTATTTAGGTTAAACAAACCTTTTTTCTGTGTGAATAAAGCTTTGCTTCCAGATGCCTTTTTTTGCACTTGGTGAACAAGACATGAGAATTTGTGTGGACAGGTATAAAACTGTGTAGTTAATCAGCATGCCTGAATATCAGCCACCCCCAGCCACCCAAGTTTAGTTGGTTGTAGGAATCAATCAACTTACAATACAGTTATAAAAGCACAAAGTACAGAATATATAGACCAGGCACACACTGTTGACACTTATGAATAGGGTAAAAAACCCAACAGCCTAAGGAAGTGCTGATTACAGCCATCCCCCTGGGGTCTGGAATCCAAACATGGGTGGTCACAGGTGCCAAAGGTGTGTTGCTCTGCAGCGTAGCCACAAGAGGTCAAGCAGCGTCTTGGGGGGTCAGACAACAGAGCAGGGAAGACTTTAAACAACACAATGTAAATAGGTTTTTAAGCCATAGGGATCTTTATATCCACACAACTCCAGTGGAAATCCCCTTGCAGGACCTTCATGGAGAAGATTTTTTACCACCAAACCCCAGGAACACCCCAGAGGTAAACAGACTGTGGCACTGCACACCCTCTTGGCCTCTCTGTTATCCCTGTTAGGAGCAGGCTCCCTCTCTGCCATCCTCCCATGGAGAGGGAATGCTCCAACCCAGCTGCCCATGGACTCACCAGCAGAACAGGTTTCCTGAAGGTGCCCTGTGCTCTCATCCCACAGAGAATTTCACTTTGGAAGTCACTGCACAGTTACACTTTCTCCCTTCAGAAGTACACAAAGCTGAGAGCCAATGCACTCAACATATTTTGCAACAGACTCTGGAAACTCAACAATTTTTAACTTCAGCAAGGTTGCCTTTACTGATGATGCATTTACCCTTGTTCTCTCCAGGCAAGTCTATTAAGGCACCGATAACACTTAATCCTTGACCTGTTCACAGATAGATAAGCAGGCTGGTGCCAGGTCTAGTCTCCCTAGCATAGAAGTATAAATTATAGCACAATATGAGAAATTCCTGGGGATCTGAGCAGTTTATATAATCCCAGTGGAATTGATAAATATGCTTCAAGATATTCCTTGTGTTGTAGCGATTAATTTGTTTTTATTAATGTACCACATCTTTGAATGTTGTAATCTCATCCTAGCTCCAGGAAATTGCTGTGATCCCTTCTCCAAAGCTCTTAAAATGTTATGTTAGTCACAAGTCTATTACTGAGATTAAAACACTAAGAGAGTAAGGGGCACAGTACGAATCTGGTGAAGAGGAAGGTTACAGCTACAAGACTGCCAGTTTTTCTGGGGGAATCATATGAGATTTAGGATAATTTTTTTCTCCTGCCAACACTAGATTAGAAGACATTCCCATGTTGGCATGCAATGTGTGAACTTCAAAGGGAAAGTGTTTTGAGTAAGGAGAGAGTGACTAGAGTTTTCCAAGAGGAGTGCCCATCCCATGAGCACCCTAGGCACTTTTTTTGAAGTAGACGTTTACATGTTTCAGCTATTTTAGGCAACACCGGAGGACTTGCCAGCTTCTAACAGACTGCCCAGGGAAGTGACTGAGTCACCATCCCTGGAGGTATTTAAAAAACATGTAGACATGGCTTAGGGACATGGTTCAGTGGTGGACTTGGCAGTGTTGGGTTAATGGTTGGACTTGATATCTTAGAAGCCTTTTTCAGACTAAGTGATTCTGTGATTCTCTGGGCCGTGAACTGAAGTGAGAGACAAACAGCAGCTCTCCTCAATGTGGTCCTCACCCTCCACTGCTCCTGCAGAGTCTCTGGGACAGCAATCCTTGCTGCCTTCCCACCCTGAGGCCACTCTTGCACTGGCAGGAATAGGTGGTTGGGTCTTTCACCCAAAGCTGTCCCGGGCATCTGAGGTGGTCGTGCAGCTTCTTGCTCTCCAATGCACAGTCTTGCTGCAAAAGACTGTGGATGAGGAACTACTCACATTTTAAATCCTTCAGTTACAGGTTTCCTCAGAGTCTCACTTTTGAGCAGTGAAATTTGGTCACTGTTCAGTGCTGACCTACAGTTCATGCCTATGTTGTGAAGATGGCAAAAGTTGGTCGAAGGTCTCCATTCACCACCTTTACAAAAGTCCAAATAACTGCTTTGCCAAAATTGCACTGGAAATAGTAGGGTTTGTCTGAGGGAGAGTGGGAAAAGGAGGGTATTGCTAAAAGTTTTCAGGCAAACTAGAAAGAGGATGTTTTGTGAAAGTCAGAGGAAAATTGTTATTAAAACAGGCACGTTTTTCTGGATCTTCTTTCTGAGTTTTTGGCTTCTGAAAAGCAGTCTGTTAATTAAATGAAAAAATGCAAGAAGAAAAGGAAGTTCTGGCTAATCCTAGAGCTGAATGTGGATATGATGGCTGTCTGTAATAAAACACCTTGTCTCCTTCCCTCCCTGCCTGCTCTCTTCCCTGCCCTTTCCCTCTCTCCCTCCATTCTGAGTATGGATGTCACCATAGATTTTGCAACTGTGCAAATTCTTGTCCAGCAACAATTTCAGAAAACCCCAACTGGATGACACAGTAATGTTAAAACAATGGCCTTTGAATTTTGGCTGAGCTGATTAAAAGAAAATAACTTAAAAAGTGCTTTAAAAGCATTAGTGGATTCAGCCTAGTCAACAACACAACAAACAACATTTTTATTTACTTAGTCCTCCTCTTTTTTAATGACTTTTTCCATTGAAATGTTTGCTAATTTAAAGCAGGAAAATCACCAGCTATGCCAGTATAATTTGCATCAATTAGTCACCCAGAAGTTGGTGCAATTCTATTTTGATCATGCAAAACAGCAATAGCCTAAGGGTCTGTACAAAAAGGGACTAACACACAGCCATAATATATTGCTAAAAATACCTCATAGGTGAGCACATATGCATAGACCATAGAGTGTTCCTTCTCCCCGAGGAGAAAGGTAAAAAAGTATCTTAATGAGTAGATTTGTAAGGGTTTTTTCTTTTTTTGGAGGGAAGGTGAGGGGAGTGTTTCATTGGTTATTTTAATGACATTTAAATATAAGCATATTCTTGTCTAAAACATAAAAGGGAGAAGGACAAGAGGATAAATACTAATCAAGTATAAGCAAACATTACAATTATCAGTTTCTTCTGCCTAACATTTCCCCAGTTACAACTGAAGATATTATTCTGATAAGGACAGAGTAGTTTCTAGTCTAAGCAAATTTCAGGACTCTGAGAAGTTACAGAGCTGGCTTTAGCTTTTTGCCATCCTGGCCTGGGACAAAATCATTGAGCCTGAGAGGGGTCAAAGTGTGGCTCCTGGGAGGAAAGAAAGCAGTGTGCATCTCCTCATTCCTTGGGAACATTTTGCCCTTCTCTTTGTTATTTGCAGCATGAAGAACTATTGTTGCTACAGATGTAATTGCAATTTTGGTTTTGATTTGTATTACCTGGAAATCAAACTGGAGCCTCCAAAGGGCAGGAGGGCCTACATGGCAGCTCTCTGGAGTCTCAATGGCTACAGTGCGTCTGTCTATATGGAAAATATTTATAAAACATGCTTGCTATGAGGACTAAATGGCAATATGGGATGTCTGCCAATAACCTCAAATCTGTAGTGAGAAATAATTCAGTCTGCTTGCAAGCTGATTTCCAGCCTTCCTCTCCTGTATGGGCTGTTGATTTGCCTGTGATTTACTAAGAGTAGGTACAAAACATATTTTATTAAGGCAACATCTTCCACTCTAATCATGGTTCTTAAAATAACATGCCAACACTTTACTTACTGGCTACCCAGCATGTTTCAGGCCTACTTTTAAACTTAGTACACTGTTGTAAGTAGAGGTCTTCATCACTGCTGGCAGCTTTCAGAATCAGTCATTGCTAGATTTAGCTTCTGCTCTCCATATATCATCAAGTATCTTGAAGCCAATTCATTACCAGAAGGCTGATGTGTGTCCTTGATGCATTTTTTCAGCTTATCTAAGTTGTTGAAATTGTCGAGAAATGAGCACTTAAAAGTGAAAGTCCACAGGTATCAAGCTGAGTTTCAGCTGTCTGGTAAGTGAAGATTCAAGTGACATTTACCACTTACTTCTTATCAACCCCTGTAACAGAGATGACAGAACACCTCCTTGAGAAAGCTCTCACTGTTCTCACCAAAAGCAAACATGGAACTACCAAAGTCAGGCATGGTAGATGTTTCCTAGTCTGTTGTAACAATGCCACGTGTGGGTTTACAAACCTGTAGTCCTAAATATATGTGAGTGTTGCTTCTAGCTGCATGTGGAGCAGAGCCTTCGAGGCTGCAACTTTCAGACAAGCCGTGTTGAATGGTGACGTGACATTAAGTGTGATGGGAAGAAGATGAGCCTCAAGGGAGCTGTAGAGTTGCCCAACTCCTCATTTAGCACGGGAAATGAATAAATGTCTAACCTGTGCACGTGTTAAAGATTTGCATTGCTAAGGTGCTGGCATGCCACATCTCCTCGGACTCAGCAATGAAGGTTCTAAAGGCTGGCACCAGTACTCGGTCAGTCAAGTTAGGAACTCGGCCTGCATTCTCTTCCTGTTAGTCTCTGCTTTTAGTTGTGTCTGCAGTCACATCCTTTGTTTGTACAGCACATGACAGTGATTTTAGGTGTTTGTGTAAAATGTAGCTTTCAGGTGTAAGGACTGAGCATGAAGTAGACGGTTAAGCTGACCTAACTGTGGGCTGCTGCTGAAATGAGTGGCCCCACTCCCCTTCCCCTTGTCCACAGAGCAAGACCTCTCACTCCTGCTGCTTCCTTTGCACTGGCACTGCTGTGTGTTCAACCCCACGATGTGCTGGTTCAGAGAGTTCAGCAAGCAAAGCCCGAGTTGGCTGCTCACATGATCGCAGCAGTGCTGGTTGTGGGGAAAATGGTGAAGAAGTATTGCTGGGGAGATGGAGGGTAGACATACCCTTTTTTGCAGCAGAGATGTTTCATTGCAGTGGATTTAGGATTAAATGTCACCCTGCTGGAGTGCAGATAGCATCTCATCCACAGGACGTACATGGGCTGCTCACAGGGAAAATTACTAACCCAGTTGTTATTCTCTATGTTTATGGTCAGGAAAGTCTGGAGTTCAGTGGCCACTCAAATGGTGATGCCAGGCTGTGTCTGGCCTGTGCCAGGGGATATCCACATTCCTAAAGGCAGGTTGTAAGAGATAAAAATCACACAGTTTGCATGATAAAAATGCATCATCAGCTGCAGGTAACACTCTGATGTCTGCATCTGTACAACCTGCAGAGAGGAGCCTGCAGGAATGGAAGCATCCCCAGGGCAGCATCCCTGCTCTGTGCCTTGCCTAAGGAGCTGGAAAGCAATGAGAGTGTTTGAGTTCAACATAAACTGCTCAGACTTTCCAGGCTCTGGCTCTGGCTCTTGCAGCTGAGACAGGCCCCGACAGCATTTTAGCTGGATGAAATAAAGAGAGCAGCAACTGGAGCCAAGCCAGGATGCAGTTAGCTGAGAGAGAGCACTTCCTTTTCATTTTTATAAATTTGTTCCAAGATGGTTTTATTAAGCTTATTCTTTCTTTGCAGAACGCTGGTCTAGTTTTCAGAAGAGTTGGAGGCTGACTGGCAAACCGTTCCACCCGTGAAGCAATGTTGATCCCAAGTTCCTGCCTGCTCCTGTGAATCCCAGCTAGACTTAAGATTGGAATGTTGAGGAGGTAGGGGGATCTCCCCTAGCTCAATCCTTTGAGACAAGCTCCAGCCAGCATACCCTGTGATTCAGTGGGGCACTAGGTGGCCTTTTACAGAGTCTTCTTAAATGGGTAACAACTAGGGACAAGAGAGGACCTAAAAGCCAAGTAGACTTAGGATACCATAACTGCAGCATTGCCATGGTTGAGTTCCCTGAAATTCAAATAAAGGAAGGCTTCCTAGAAACCCTGTTGTGAAACCAGACTTTCTTCTGTGCTCTTATGGCTGGTACAGGCTGCAGAAACACTTCCTGGGCACACCTGAACGTGGGGAATCCCCAGGAAGTTTTGGGTCATCCGTTGGCACAGACAGACAGAAACTGCGGAGCTGGAGAATACCTGCAGCCTCCCAACAGCCAGACTGAGGGAGAAAGGAAGATCCTGGTGGAAGAGCAGCAGCTGTTCCTAGATTATGCTGCATGGAAAATAAAGTTGCTGCGACGAGAAAATTAGAGGCCAGAGTGAGGATGCAAAACAATGTTGATATCAAAGAGCTACAGACTGAGAAAGAAGAGTTTGAAAAAAAAAGTCAAAGGACCAAGTGAGGGGATATTCAAAGGAGGAGTAACAAGATATTCTTGTGTGCTAAACTCAGTGTGCAGGTGAAGCCTTGAGTTTAGGTATGGAACAAAGGAAAAATGTGGGTTGCAGGCACACACTGAAAATATGAACTATATTTTCCTAGAGGTCTCACCCCTAAGGCCAGGAGAAGTAATGGGCAGGATGGCACTGTGGTGCTGTTGATGAGAGCATGTCTCTCAGTATCCATCATAATCAGGGTTTTGGAAACTGATCCTTCAAGCTGCTCAGTGTTCCCAGTGTCACCAGACATCACAGCCATGGGAGCAAAGAAAAATTCGTAGCAGATTCAGGATCAGGCACAACAAAAGCAGGGATATGGATTTCTGGGAGCCTCACTGTAGGGCAGAGCACATATATGTTGGTTAACAAGAGATTATTTAAATCTGCATTGAGATCACGGGCAAAAGCCAGAGCTTAGGAGACGGAGTGTGGTACGAGTGAGGAGACTTAAGTAAATTGTATTGATGCAACTTGAGTCAATTTGTATTTGATTTGGTCAACAAGCCTAAAGCTTGTATAGATATTTGTATTTCAGAGGGATAATGGATTACTCCAGGTTAGGTCAAATTGACTTCAGTTAAGGTCAGACAGGTGCTCACATTTGGGCTGGACTTGTTTGTGAAGCTGCTGCCCCTTTGTGTTAAAGAACTAAGTGTGGGCACTGAGTTAATTCCTGTTCCTCAGCTGATGGACTGCAACCTCGAGCTGAGGACAAACCTTGGGAACAGGTGTGCAAGCTCTTTGCCTCTTAGGTTAAGTCTGTGTGAACCACTCTTAAACCAGTTGAAAAATCTTCCCCGAAAGAAGTTTCAAAACATCTTATATTTTGCTGTTGCTTAATTGCATCAGCTTAAAATTTCAATCAAACTGGTGGAAATTCACCTATAGCCTGCTCTTTGAGCAATATGGTTCTTGAAAATTAAACTGGCCTCAGACTGAAGATGAATGAACAGGAGAGGAAAAAAGCTTTGCCCTAGACAGGAATCTTGAGAGTGACTCTGATAGGTTTAACCTAACACAGTGCCACTGATATCAAAGCAGGTATTCTTCCTTTACACAGAAATAAATTTGATCAGTAGTTAAGCTGGTAATTCAATATTATTCCACTAGATGTAAGGTTTTTATAACATTACCAGCTTATTAATAGTCAAACCCTGAAATTTTACATTAGTGCCAGGGATGTGGGGGAGAAGCAGAATGAAGGCTGGAAAAAGATGACATTATTTGCCCAGGGCAAATGATTAAAGAGTAATCTACTTTAACAGTGTCACCTTTATATATTTTCTCCTGTCTACCATTGCCACAGTTTTCCACACTTCAGGGGAAGAGCTGGGACTCTTAGCAGAGCTCCTAAATAGGTTCTCCTTTCTGTTATTAATTTTTTTTTTTTTCTGGAAAGCAACAAGTAAAACCACCTCCAGACTTCACAGAACAACACAATGAAGTTCGTCCTGTTACTGGCACTGGGGAGTTGAATGTTGGGACACAGACACTACTTTTATGCTCCTGGGCACCAGAGTGCTTGCATTGCTTTGACAAAATGACAACCCTTACTTTGATTTTTTCATATGCATCAATATATTACATGGGTTTTCTTAAAGATACCATCAGCTTCTCTTTCCTGCTTATTTATTCAGCAAACCTTTCTGCATCTGAGAGAAGAAGAACTTTTAATTTTCAGGAATCTGTGCTCTTTAAGTTAATGTCTGTTACTATATTCTTTTACATTTATAAAGCCTAAGCTCCTCACGGTAGTTTGTACAACCACTTCCTATAAAGATGTATCTGTGATTAAATATATACTATTGGGATAACCTGTGTGCAACTTCTGTCTCTCAGTGTTAACTACTGGTTTCTGAAACTCAGCATGACTGTGCTACCCTGGACAATATAAATGATGTCCCAAAGATGCATGTTGACACATTCTTGTTTTTAGCTTCTGTTTCTTTTGTCTGCCTGACTGGAAATTTTACAAGAGTGCCCATTGCCTTGATATCTAAACCCACTATTCTTTTAACTGTCCTCTTTTGCCTCTGGTATTAACCTTTGGGTTAGAGAAACGTCTTTGGATAAATATAAAGATAGTTTACACAAGGAGTATATATCAGTCCGTGCCTCATTTTTCTGAGGCTGAGACAGAGGTGACAGCTACATGGGATGAACTCATTTGGCAACTCATCATGTTGATGTGGCCATTTCTTGCCTTTTTATTGCACAACATTTAATTGTGTAGGCTTTATTTGTCTTGCAGGGAACTACTTTTGAGAATATCTGATACTGCTCCTAGATCTAATCTATGAAACTTAAACTTGAACTGCAAGGCTAAACATTTATAATGTAAGCTCTAGATAAGAAATTCTGAGTCAGTAATGAAAACGCAAAGCTAAAATGCTCTTATTAGCCTCCCTTTTTATGTCAATACAGTTTCAAACAAGCCTTATGACTTTGGTAATTGAAAATGGTCTTTCTGTTCTCAAGTCTGCCTTTAGGCCTTAAATTCAGTCCAGGTTGATGTGACCAAAAGTCATCACCCACTCGACCGCTCTGTGATCAGCTACAAAATTTAAAGCTGTAGAGGTCAGCTGTTTGGCTGTCTGTCATAATTGGCACCTGTGTTGAAAGTCTTAACAAGCACTTCAGAGAGGGAGCTATGGGTGCTGAATACAAAGGCTTTCTCAGCTCCAGAAGTCATCACTCACGCCACACGGCTGCCTGTCAGTCTCTGTAATGTATATCAGATTTCTCTTACAGTGGTTGTATCACATCTGGCCGCCTAATCTGGGATTAGGGAGAAGCATTATTCACTTCTAACCCCCGCAGAGGCACAGGTTGGGGAGCTGGGGGTTTGGGAGGGGCTGCTGTGGAGACCACACCTCCCAGGAGATTGCAGCTGGAGGTAAAGAAGAGCCCGTGTCTGCAGGGGCACACAAATATGCAGTACATGATAAACAGATTGGGAAAAATAAACTTCTTGTGGGTCACCTGAAATAGTGCAGCAAATGGTCAAAATGTTCTACAAAGGCTTTGAATATGATTTCTTAGGAGGTCTTGGGCAAAAATCTAGTCAGACCCATTTTACTGATTTTTTAAAATTTATTTATTTTTAATTTAGGACGGGATAAAGTAAAACACTTCAATGTTTTCCACTGCACTAGAAAAAAGAAATGCCTCTGAGGAGTTACTCTCTGCTTTCTCTGTTTTCAGTATTATTGATCATAGGCAAATGCTGAAAATCAATATGTTGACAGAATGGGCAGGAGCAGATTTTGAACATGACTATTGGGAATTTTTTCCTTGAATGCTTCTCTTACAGAAAAATAGAAAATGATGAAGGGGTATACAAGTTTTCCAAATCTGATAGATATGCAAGTTAGTAGACAAATTGTAGAAAAATCCTTTCATGCTTTGAAGACCAGGAGTTTCTCTTTGACAAAAGAATAAATAAAACTTTTTATTTTATATTTTCTTCAAATTGTTTCAGTATGAGATTTAGAAAAATATACATAGAAAAATGAGAATATTAGAAAAGTGATACTTGAGGTGTTTAATTATCTTTCACCCTGGAGTGCTCTTTTTATGTATAGCAGATCTGAACAGAGTATCTTTTATTAAAATACTCCCAGTATTGAAAAGTGCAGCCTGCTGAGTAAAAAGACCCTTCTGACACGTACAGAACTTCTGAAGATCCTTTTGCATGTAGTTTGGGCATATTTAGACCTTTCCTCTGAACTTATTGAACAAACAGGTAACTTTGTTGGTGATGGGAGGTGACAAATGAATCCTGTGGAGCTACCAAAGGTACTTCTTAACCAGGCGTATGAGAAGTTGTCTCTCTGAAGCCAGTATTCACAAAGGGAGGGAAAAGTGGCAAGGCTTGTTGTACTTGATGGCATCACTTCACTGCTTTTCTTCACTGCTATTGAATCCCTTTCCTACCCTCTCTTCAATTAACAACATCCTTGTGGAAAAAGAAAAATCCATTCAAGGAAGGAAGGCGATCCTTTCACAAGATACTTCAGGTCATTTTGACACATATGGGAGCTGGTGAAGAGCCAAACTCTTATTACTGGGTTGATGGGCTGGACTATAACAGCCAGCTGGAAACAACTGGCTTACTTTTCAGATCTCCAAGGATATTCAGCTTAGAAACACAACCTGTTGCATCTGCTTGATTGAACATTCATGTGGAATGGCCAGAAGAGCTCAGTCACAAAATCATGGCTAACTAAAAAAAAAAAAACAGGTCCAGCAATTTCAAGGCCTGCAGTAAATGCCCTTGATGGTTCATCTGGCAGCTGTAGTATCTGTACCCTTCTTCACAACAGGTACCCCCACCCAGTGGAAAAAGTGCTGCTCAGACCTGTGTGTATACATCAAGTCCTTCAAATAAATGAAATTTTGGTTTCTTCAGTTTGCTGAGGGTTTGCCAGCAAGCAAAGCCTGGTGAAGGTTCTACCCATTCGAGTATGAAGTCTGATTTCTCTTAGCAGAAATGGTTGGAAGAATGCAGCTGCTATTAACAGGGAGAAGCGGAGGGAACAAGATTTTCTTTGCTTTTAGAACGAGAGTTTTGATTTTTCCTGCTGGAGTCACAAACACATAGCTTGTCTTCTGGCAACTCAGATAGTCTGCGCAAAAATCCTGTAAAACAAAATGTGTTTGTGACTAGGATGGGGCAGCTGGTAGTGTTGGTTCTGCTTCTGAGAGCACACCCCACATAGGCTCTACCATTCTCCTCAAAACGTGGATGCACCGCGGGAGAGGAGGGAGTGGGCTGAGCTGCAGCTCACACTGCTGCCTTATTGTTCCTCTGAGGGGGTTAAGAAAAGGCTCAGCTGGTAGTTTGCTAAGCTTGGGAGCAGAGGCAATGGACTAAGTGCTTCTGCATTTAATAAAGAGCAGAAGTCAATTACAGCACCACGCAGGAGCAGGGCTAATTGGGGCAGGAAATTCAGTGGCAGGTCTTTGCCAGTTCTCCCCTTTGTTCAGCACAGTTATATATTCAGCTGTACATATAGTTATATATTCAATATCCTGAATGTAGGCCATGCTGTGGAAGAAAACTACCTCGAGCCCGAGGTTTAAAAGCAAACTCCCATCTGAATAATTCAAATACAAAAGACCTCCTAATTTTTATTGGGGATGTATTTTTGTTTCCTTCCATGGTTGTATAACACGCACGGATGTGAGGGAGCTCTTTGTTCTCTCTCTCGAGGGTGCTGCACACCTGCGCAATGCAGAACTGCCTCGGCTCACTGTACTGACATTAGGAAAACCAAGCTTTGTCTGCAGACTGAGTATGAGGAGTTCCATCTGCCAAGAACCCCGAGAGTCAAGTCGTGAGGGCAGAAGAGTAAAGTTTTAACGGGGGCTGTAGGTTTGTCTGACCGAATTAGTTGTAACTCTAACCGGAAAAGAAACCAGAGCAGCAGAATAAATATCCCAGGCTTATAATGATGAATACTGCAAAGTAGCAAAGCAAGTCCTGAAGCTGGGAGCCAGGAGCACTCAGGTCTTTCAGCTCTTCTCCTTATAGGAGGACGCTGATATCTCTATGTCACCATGTACCTCCTTTGGAAATGTAGGAATCCTTATTATTGTCAATATTACCACGTCAGGTGCTCCAGAAACCTGGAAGAAAAAGTTGCCTGCTTTCCCAGGAAATGTTCAGTATCAAAATCAGAGGCAGCTGTCAGAGGCAGTCAGGACATGAAGCAACGTAAAGGAGGAGTGAAAGACTATTTATCAACAGGAGAAATGGTGGTCTCAGCATACCAGGAATTTTTGAAGCATTGACTTTCATTGCCAGTGATGAAAAAGGTGAGACTCCACTGCTAAGTTATAAAATCCCACTGATTTCAACAGGACATAACTTGTGCTTTTAAGCACAAGTGCACAGAGATGACCAGGTGCAGTACTACTACAGGGGACTCCCTAAAGCCTCCTTGCTTTGTTTGTTACTTGTTTATTTGTGTAATGACAACTGAGTTTTAGAAGTCTCAGACACAGTCACATATTAGGCTAATGAGGAAAACCAGGTGAGAGCATGTGTGAACTCACTGGCTGCTGCTGGAACTGCTGAACGTTGTGTCAAGCCAAAAGATGGTTGATCTTTGTAATGTAGTGTGAATCTGAGACTCTGCTAACCTGTGCTCCCACTGGTTGCTTGCAGAAGTCAACATTAACGTGTGTATTCCAGACAGAAGCCCAGAGTGTAATTTATTGCTGTAGTAATGCCACAAGGTGCATTTGTAGCCAAGCAAATTCATACACCTCTTAAGAGCCAGCCAGGGCAGCTGCAAGGCACCAGGCAGTGCACCTCAGGGTACATTGAGCAGGCATTTGGGTGCCAGACAAAGAACTTCTTTTAGTTGCTGGGTTGAGTTCACATCATTTAACTGAGGCTGGGGCCGATACCTATGTGTGACACAATCACCCCTGGGCTCACTATAAGGCAAACTGGAGAAACAGGCAGTTCTTGGGTACAGTACTTCTCAACTGTTTTAGAAGCCACCTCTGAATAAGGCAAAGCTGTTTTTCATCTCTGTAGACTGTGAAGGAACCTCAGCTACAAGTTCTGGGGATATCAGCAATGTAGATGTACATTTACATATTTGCTTTGATGATTTCCACGTTAGATCTTTCCTGCATGCTCAGAAAAGCCTTAGTGAGCAGCCTCAGTGAGGAGGGCTGGCCAAAGCTGGCCACCCACAGGTGCTGGGGTCTCTCACAGAGCTGACTTGGCCTCATGACAGGGACATGGACTATTCAGCATGTTAAGGAAGGAAGAGCCATGTGAGTCTCCTGTTGACGACTTTTGTCATGGACAAAACGTATTTCTGGTTGCTTTTTAGTTTTCCTCTTATAGTCATGAACTCAATTGACTGAGGTTGAAAAGACACTGGATTTGCTTGGGGAGAAATTATGTCATATCCAAAGGATGCATTTCAGATGCCCCCCAGGATCCCAGCTGGGTCTGGTTTCCCCTTCAGGCAGTGTCAGTGCCGCACAAAGAGTCATCACCTGGAATAGGAGAGGAACTCTCTGCTCCAGCCTCCCTGTAGGCTGGGACTGTTCTGCTTTGTTGTGCTCCAGACAGTGAGCAGAGATTTGCAGAGGAGGTGACCCGTGCCTGTGGCTCTGCTGGTGGCAACACAACCACAGAGAAGCAAAAGTAAGAACTGGATACTGTGGGCAGCCCTGTGCTCTGCCCAAAACACAGCGTCATGAGCACGGACACCTGCATCCCCCTAGGGCATTGCCCTTTAACAAGAATATAGCACATAAAGGGAAAATAGTGGCTTTAGTATTTTCTCAAGAGGACCCTCAATGAGTCCAGCGTGGAAGGAAATGGCAGACTTGCTTTTTCCTCCTGTTCTGGTGGTTTTATGCTACAGAATTACCCCAAAGGTACCCTCTCTGTAACAAGGCCTCACAGGTCAGCTGGCCCCCTTGCCTCCTGCCAGTCCTGCTTCCCAACAAAGCCCTGTGCAAAGGAGCAGCAACACAACTGGCTGCTTCTTCATTGGGTGTGTGGAGATGCTTAGGGGTGATGGAAGAAAAGAAGCCAGAGCAGGAATAAATAAATTACAGAATCATAGGATAGTTTCAGTTGGAAAGGAGCTTAAAGATAATCTCATTCCAACCCCACTTCCATAGGCAGGGACACCTTTCACCAGATCAGGTTGCTCAAACCCCCACCCAGCCTAGCCTTGAACACTTCCAGGGATGAGGCATCCACAGTTTCTCTGGGCAACCTGTTTCAGTTCCTCACCAGTCTCACGGTAAAGAATTTCTTCCTAATATCTGATATAAATTTACCCTCTTTCAGTTTCCAGACAGTCCTTAGCAGAAATGGTGAAGAGTGGCACAGGGAGCCTCTGCACATCACACATGCCCTCCACCCCTGCAGCTCTGTCTCCTTGAAGCCGTGAAGCTGAGGCTTGGCTGGTTTGTGTGCTGCTCCACTGCTCTTTGCTGAAGGGTGGCCTCCTCCAACGAGCAATCAGTCAATGGTAAATGATAAGGGAAGGCCGCTGAGGCTTCACTAACTGCATTCATTACAAACGTTGTAATTGTAAAGATTTGCTATAATTCAGTTAGCTGCCCTAAAACCCTTGGCAAGCCACGTTATTGAAATGATTATTGTTACAAGATTGTTGTAAATTGGAGTCAATCATCCAGACGTGAAATTGTCTTTTTTATATCTGCGTGGTAGGGGAACAGTCTTACTCCTTTTATTTCTTTAAATTAAAATCTCCTGGTTATTATACCTGGAGTACCGTATTGGACAGTGGGATTGCTCCCAAAAAAATGCAATAAAACTTCTCATCTCCTCAACAGAGACACCCTGATTCCTTCTAATTTGACAGCTCACACTGTTAATCCCAGCAGGTTTTTTGGTGGTGTAGAAAAACAGCTGCCAGGGATCACACAGGTGCAGCTGACTCTCCTTTGCACTTCAGCTGCATTGGACCAGAGTTTCTCTACCTGTGTCCTGTGGGAATGGCTGCAAAGCAAGAACACTGGTCAAGGAAAAACATGCATGGGCATTTCCACACACATGCCAAATGAACACATTGCAGAAGAGTAATTAATAAATATTCCAAGTTTCAGATGATCTTTGCTGGTTGTAAACTGATGAGCTGCTCTGACAGTCCTAAGCAAAACAGCCTGCTAATTTTAAGAAGAGAAGTCCCGGATTTGAAGTGGTGGATAAGCACTGGACTAGCCCATCTGTTGAAGCTCTGGAAATCTTGACTCCTGCCTGGTGTTCAGGCCTGGTATTTGTTGCAGTCTGAGGAAATAAGTGATCCTTGCTGCTCCTGCTGTGGGTTGCACTCTGTCCCTCTGATGCTCTAATTGCCCTAACTGTCATGCAGGGAATCTTGTGCATATTTAGGACATGTCACCTCTCATGGGCATAGGCAGGTGAATGTCTGGAGATTATTCTGGCCATTACAAATGCCACTACAAGGATGGGAGTTGCTGTGCCTCCTAAAGAGGTGCACTACATAAAATGGCTAATAGTTAGAACTTTTTCTGAGGACTAGGTCAGTAGCTGTGACAGGCTTGGTATGAATATTCTGTGGAAGGAGTTCCCTTACTTGACCAGAGGTGCAGATGTATAAGTAGCGGATAAAATACAGTCTAGCACAGTTATTGGCTGTAGCTAATTTGGTGTTTATGAGTCTTCCCTGAGGTGGGTTGCCAGCTCAGCCTAGAAGAGCTGTGTCTATGCTCTGGCTGAGCTGTGCACCCCACGTGAGCAGGGGAAAGTGAAGGAAAGAGGACTTTACATCAGTGGGTACCTCTTTAGACTACAAGGCCAGTCTCTTGTCTAAATGTGGATAGGTATCTTTAATCCTGGATTTGTACCAAAAGAATATGACCAAAAAGAATCAGCCCTTATGCCTCTTGAAAACCCCTTGTCAAGTGATAGCACTTGGTGGAAATTGTGGAAACAGGCACTTCAGCTACTCCTTGCAAAACCCTTAAAATTATTCTTCTGATAAGCAAAGGTTCTTGTTGTTTTGGAGCCGAAACCAAAATTAGATCCCAGCAGCCATGAAGAAAACAGTGGGAAAAGGGGCCAAACGACTGCATTCTGCTCACAGAAGCAGAGGGATGTTCTTGCTGTTTCCTGGCCTCTGTGGAAGCAAAACTGCCTCAGACTTTGACTCTTCCCTGCTCTCAGGGTCACTCAGAAAAGTTTGTTGGTGTGTGACTGTCATGGGTCCTTCATACCACTACAGCTTTCATGAGCATCACTCCAGTACTGCCTACCATGCCTCTGCTAACTCACGTAGAAAAAGCAGGGGCAATGAAAGGTATAGAAAGGAAATTCACTGGAAAATAAATTATTTTCTTCCTTAACTGAAAAATTGTCATAACTTCAGGGAGAAAATACCAGGCCAGGAAGCTACTCCTACCTGAAGCCCAGGAGCCAGTCATGGAATTTTAATCATATGAGCCCACGCAATAATGTATTGTATTTTTCTTTTGGCTTCAGATTTCTGTATTCAGCTGAAACTGATGCTACTTTTTAATCAATGATCATATATATTGTGTCCAACCCACTGCCTCCCCTGCAGAGAAAAAACCATCAAATGTCTTGCAGAAAAATTTGGGGCAAAGCTGAAAATGAAAAGTTGCTGATTTCAAAGCAGGCAGTCAGAGTGCTGGTCAAATTGGGAGCCTGATGCATTACTGAGCTGAATATAAAGTTCTTCTTTTGTTGTGTTTTTTTTTTTTTTTTTCCTTTCTGAATCAAAATGTTTCAAAGGCATTTAAATAAAATTGAAGTGATATAATTAGTACAAGCCCATGAGAAGTGATTGAATTAGTAAGTATGGCCAGTGCTACGGCTACATAATGGAAGCCTTCAGTTTTTATTAATTTCATGTTTAAAAATCTGGATTAAACAACCAAACTAATAAGTCAAAACACTGATGTAAGCTCCAAAGGACAACGGTGTTGTCACTCTGTATAGCAGGGCACCAATTCAGTGCTTAATTGGTACAAGAGCTGTAATAACATGGTTCATGTTTAATTAATAAGACTCCTAACTAGTCATGAAACTTTTAAGAGCTCTTGTTTCTGTGAAATTGTTGTAGTTTACACCCAGTGTGCTACAAAGCCTCAGACCTCTTCAGGCCACGTGTGATGTTGAGTTAGTAACTGTTCATGGGCAAAGAGTTCACTGCTCAGAGAGGGGTGAGGCTTTTGTCTCCTGGGGAAGTGAGCTTTCCCAGCTGGAAGGCAAAGAACTGGAGTGTGATGAACTTTGATTGTGGAGAAGGACTTGTGTGCCATGGGCACTTTATGCAAGACAGAGAGACTGAGTTGTCCCCAAAGAAGGAGAAAAAGGTGAAGAAATACTTGTGTTAAAACTAAGATGTGAACAACCTCTTCTAACATTGATTAGGAAGCACTTTCTGAATTTTGACGGATGGTTTGTGTCCCCTTTTAATGTGAGTGTTGCCCTGGGACTGAGGGATGCTGTACAACTGGTAGGGGGGCATGGGGCTTTCCTCTCTGAGACATCCCACTCTGATGGAGAAGGTTACCGGCTGGAGGGCTGGTAACACCACTGGCTACAGCCTATCTCAAAAGCAAAAATTGTATTTGAAGGAGTTTTACCATCCATGTAGTTAAAAAAGTCTGGAATTCATCTTGGGTTTTCTTTCCCCTAAGAAGAGAGGGACAAAATGTGGAAAACCTTGGCAGTCAAGATGAAGTGGTCAAAACACTTGGTGATGTGGTCATTAGCTCCCACTGTCCTCTCTTGCTGACTCCAACAAGCACTCACAGACTGATTGTCTTGAGAAAGAGCTCTCTTGGCATTTTATAGATTTTCCAGGCAGAAGTTTTCTGTGTTAAAAGAACAGTGTTCAGTTTAATGTTCCAGCCATATGCCAGAATTTATAATCCTTCTCATTTAAAGCAGTTCATCTAAATTTGATCCCAGTATCACGCAGTAAAAAAATATAATTAAAGGTGAATGTAAAAATTATTGAACAAATATAATAAAAGGGCAATTAATATGTTCAGATATAAAAATGCAAGAAACTAATGCTAGCCCTTGCCTCTTAAAATACTCCTGCAGCAAATATATTTAATCATGCAGATGGCATTCTCTTTTTTACTTTTCGGTCAGATCTGAATGAAATACTATTAAATCAGGGATACATTTTGGATATTTTTTCTCTAATACCTACTAAGATTCATAGGAAGGATAACTTGCTATTAGCATAGGCTTCTCTTCTTTTTTCTTGGAATTAGCATACTCAGGGTAGCAGTGCACTTTATGAAGAGAACATTTTGTTTGACATTTTTTCATGGAATTTCTTTCCTGGTGAATATACCTAATCCCTTTTTGAAAAGCTCATGTAAGTTTTAGGCACTCTCAGTGTCCCACAGAAAAGGACTCCAAAGCTTATTTCCGTGAACTACCAGCTCTGGTTCTACATGAACCTGCTATCTGCAGGTTTCACTTGGTGCCCTCACCAGTGTTAGAGGCAGTGGTAATAATTCTCTTTTCCCTTTTTTGTTCCTGCCTATTCACGAAAAATGTTTTCAGAAGAGCAGTCAAGTCAAATTGAGTACTCTGCAGGAGATTACTCTTCACCGTAAGGTTAATGGGAATAGTATTGTAGGGAAAATGCCTGACTATCTATAAGGCTGGAATTGGAAAGATCCTATAGCCAGAGAGTGTGTTACTTTGTGACCAGGTGACTTCAGAGGAGTGGGAGCTGGACAACTGACTCATGGAAAAGAGTTAGCTTCAAACTGCAAAGACACTGAGAGGAGATCTGAAGGGAAACCCTCTTTAATGTAATGTTATTACTATGTTTGAAAGCATACTGATCATAAAGTACTTTAACAATCAATTTGACAAATAAAAATATTTGTTTTCAATATTTTGTGAGCTTGAAAATACCACATCCATTATGTTGTGTATCTTGAGGGCAACATTTAATTTGAGGTGCATTTTTCTTTGCACCATATTGCTAACCTGAAATACGATGTCATCTGCAGGTGTGCTGTAGTGAATCTTCTGAGCCTTGTGGCTCTGATCAAAGATGGAGCAGGCTGTGAACGGTGATTAATGAAGATACTGACCCTATTTTTTCAGCGAGCTAAAGTGAGAATTTGTTTTTAATCCTTTATAAAAACAAAATCAAGCAGAAGCACTTCTTTGTGTGTATGACATACAGCAAATAGGATAAAAGCTATTTGTAGATTCAGTGGTGTTTGTTGTTTAACACCTACACATTCTCTAATGGCAGATGCTGCTGCTCACTTCATGCACTTGGCTGGTTTGGTCTGCTGGCTCGTGGGTTTGCTTTGTGGAAACATTCAAAAGCTCATGGATGAAAGGGGTGCATCAGAGTGAAGCTGAAGATGGGCCAGAGGTTTTGAAGCTAAATCAAAAATTTCCTAAAGGCTGAAGTCTCTGATTCCAGAGACTTGTGTTCTGACTTTCTTACAGGTGCTTGGGAGTTAAAAGCCCTTGGAGTGGTTTGTGCCAATCACTGGTTACGTGGTTACCTCTGATGTGTAGCAAAGGTCTGTGTCTTCATGGTAAGAGCCATCCAGAAGGTTGTGGTTAACTGCAGCATTTCTGAGACTTAAAAGATGTTCCCTGCTGCTGTGGCCCCTCAGAGCCAGAGCTGCTGGGTCAGTATTGCCCTGCAAGGAGTGGGCAGGGGTGGAGTGTGACTCTGCCTGGAGGCTGCCAGGGAAGGGGAGGACTGAAATACTGTCCTTGTCCCAGGCTCTCAAGTAACTCTTGGTACTCCCACCACTGACCAGTGCTGCTAACTCTGCTTTTCTGAGCTGTGCTCTGGGGTCAGAAACCTCCCTGGATAACAACCTTGGATAAACAGCAATTTCTCTCTCCTGTCATAGGTCCTGTTTGAGAAGGGATCACTGCTGAGGGAAGAGCATCTCCCTCCTTTTGTTCCTTCTGTGTAATGTCCATGTTAAAGATGTGACACCAATGCTGGTTTTGCAGGAAAGCTCTGGCTAAAATGCTGCCCCCCCTGAATCAATGGCAGCATTCCCACAGACTCAAAGGGGGCCAGAGTCTTGTCCTTCATTCTTCTCTTCCCAGCCTCTTCATGCTGGAAAGAATGTTTGCTCAACCATCAAATGTGATATACGTATGATCCCAATGGGGAAACCTACCCTCCCCCAGACTTTAAGAGAGATTGCAGTGGCTTGGGAATGCCTGGAGATGTGAGGGATAAGGTCTTTCAGGAGTAGAGCCAGCTGGCTTCCAGACACAGGTAATTGGGGTGACTCCACTAGTAATACGATGATAAATGCAGAGAAATAGCAAAGAGAAATGTGCCAAAGCTTGGAATATTAGAAAACTTAACTGTTTTCTGCCAGAAATCAAACTGAGGAGGAAATATGCTGGCATCCTGTCCCTCTACTCCCTCCCCTGCCCCCCAGCCTCCCCTTTTTATCTTTCATTTTTCCATCTGGCTTATCTAGTTGAAATTTGAACTGAATCTGACTTCAAGTTCCTTTCAGGTTTTTGTGGAATATTTTACAGGGTAATCTCTTTGTCACAATTGCAAGATTGTGAAACTCCTAAACCATGATTTGTCCTTGTTGCCACAATGAAAACATAAATTATAAGAGTGTCCAATTACCCCTTTAGTGGTTGCAGCATAACTCCCACTCGTGGTCTGCATGACCTGGGAAAGAATTGTATGCACTGGCTGAATTTTTTAACAGACATAATAGAAGGAAAACTTTGACAAACATGACTAACAGCTAAAAAATGCAGTGTGCTAGCAAACTTTAATAAGTACTTATTAGAAGTGGAGTTGAATCAAAACTTTGGCTTCACCACACCATGAAGTATGGTGGGAGCTGGGAGTCCAGGCCCACATCAGGAATCATGTCAGTCCCTCTCTCTGGAAAGGATTGAATCAAATGCAGAAAACTCAAGGTCTGTCAGCTAAGAGGCCAATCAGACATGGAGACAAAAACAGTGTAACCTGCAAGAAAAAAAGACTCCTTTGTTTTGAAGTGTGTGAAGACAAAGACAGTCAAGGAAATAAATGTATTGCAGAGGTGTTTTATTGCCTTTTCAGATGATTTCTGTGGAGTGTATTTTATGAGCTTTGGCTGTATTTTTACATTACTGGTGAATAAAGCTCTCATTGTTCAAAGGGTATCATCTGGTGACTCATGAATTTCTTCAAATGCTGCTTAAAAAACCCCTCATATGATATTGAGAATGCTGCTATGTATGTATCTATAGGCCTACAGAAAAATGAGCCACTCCTGAGCTTGATCAGTTAGTGGACTGGGGACTCTCAGACAATTCAAGATTGATAGACACAGGGAAGAAGTGAGAATGTAGCATCATCTCTGCTCCTCGTGGAAAATAAATCTCCTTGATTTTGTGTCACAAATGCTGATTCTGTATTTCCAGCTCAGAACTTCACTCTGGAAGTACAAGTTGAATTTAAAGTGAGTCTAAGTTATTTTTTAATGAATGTCTGCTTTCTCCCTCCTTGAGTCAATGCTAGAGCAGACATGCCTGGCACAGAGCTAACAGATAGCAGGAAAGTCAAAAGGATGCTTAGCTGGGCAAAAAACTGCTTTACATGATTTACCTAATTTTCTAGGTCAACCTGGGTGAAGCAAGTCTTTCAAACCAATCTTCTCTAGCAGCTTCACAGAGGTGTGCCCAGGAGGCTCTCAGGTTTGCTCTCTGCCTGCAGCCCAGCCAGAAAGCTGCTTTTGAGGGAAAGTGCCCTTCCCAGCCAGGTACATAGTCCAGATCTGCAGCTGGAGTTATTTTCAGAAAGTTGATCCTAGTGCAGAAGCACACCAAAGCACTTTATAAACCAGCTGTGGTTTAACTGACATTCTGCAAATACTTCCATTGTATCACTGAACCTGTGTGTTGGCAAAAATGTTAAAACAGCTCAAATAGTCTCACCTCTCCCCAGAGGAGTGTTTGGTCATATTGTGGATCAGATTTTGCTGTGTTTAATCAAAACTGTACTTAGTGCACATGTGACAGAATTACCTGGATGTCAGCTATTGGATCTCTCTATTTTTCTTCCTCCAGCTTGCTGTTTCATCATCCAGTATCTTGTGGGCATTGTAGAAATACACTACATCATCCTCTGGTTAAAACCAGTTGAAGGAAGTAGAGCATGTCAATATCCACTAAAAGATATCGGTAAAGATATTTTCATACAATGTTTTCAACTCTCAAGGAATACCTTTAGGTTCAATATCAACAGCTGAGGAATGCACCTTGCTTTGGGAAGTAAAGAATGGCCCAGTTTGTGGAAATCTGAATGCCATGTGTGTAACTGAGGTCTTGAGAATGGGATTTTATACCCATGATGATACAGGGGGAGAAACTGCTCTGGGTACTGTGACTGACTGTGCCAAAAGGCCTTTCATTGTGTTTCCTACCTCTGCACACCTGTGGAGCATCAAGTTGTCCGGGTGCTGACTTTTTGACTGTGGTTCCAACGTTGGAACCAGGTCTCTTGGGAGCTGAGAGGTGTGTGAAAGCTGAGGGCAGTGCTTCTCTGTGCCTGCTGGGAGACACTCATCCATTTAGTGGATAGAGGAGACCACATAAGACATACTCACAGCTGGGTTGCACTCCCTGGCCTGAAATGTTCTGGACAGAGCAGGTCCAAGAAGGCCAGAGCAGGTCCAAGAAGGCCATGTCAGGGAATGTGAGAGCTGCATTCCCCTTTCAAAGAGCTTTGTCATGACAACATATCTCACAACATCCCATCTCTGTGAGGCTTTGCTGCATTTTCTATTTGCATTCTACAGGTCTTGCTGCTGTAGGGCTGCACTCAGGCAGATGGTTGCTGCGCGCCTGGAAGCACAAGTGAGGAACAGGAGAGGCGAGCTTATCCTATACCAGAGAAAAAAAATACATCCTCTCTGACAGCAGGGCCTTCAGGAAAACTTGGCACTGCAGATCTTTTCCCTTTTCTGCAAAACACTGAAATATTAGGAGGAAAAAGGGAGGGTGGGCAATCTCATTATAATCCCTCCTTGCCTCAGAAACAGGGAGTCAGGAGACACCTTTAAATGATTCCTCCTGAGCTGGATAAGGTGGTGTCCGCGCTGACCATAAAGGCTTAAATATCTGATTAAAATGTAGTTGCAGACATTCAGGATGACCAGATTTTCAGAGGCGTTGAGAACTCGTAAAAGCCAATGTGATTTTTGAGATCTTTGGAAGTTGAAATTACAAAACTGAGCTATGCCTTAATACACAGAACCAAAAATATGCAAAAATTGCTGCTTCATAACCTCAAGTACTGAGCAATTTTAAATGCAACATAGTAAGAAAAGATAAAAATGAACACAGTGCACAATAACTTAACTTACAATATTTAGTGAAAATATTGATATTTCTGTCCTAAATACTGCAACTCTAATAAGGATACCAAACTATGAGCAACTTATATACAAATCAATGCATTGACTAGACAGTGAATCTCCAAATTACTTAACAACTCAGAGTTAGGATATTTTTTCCATGTAACCTTTCATATTATTAGCAACAAAGAGAGTCCTAGTTACTCACATGGATGCAACAACCTATCAGTCAATAGCTAAATATCCCTATAGGTCTGCCCACACTCTATTACAATATATCTGATTGATAATCCTGCAAAGCTTCTTTATTTTAAAAGGGCAAAACTCAAATAAATCCTTCTCTGTTCAGTGTCCCCATGTCAGCTTTTCCCAGTGCCTGTGGGCCATCTGTAGCCCTGTGCCCTCTAAATTGTGACCACCCTGTGCCCTGTTCTGGTGGCTCCCCCAAGTAGGTAAATGATAAACCATCCCATGAAGTACTTGCATGTTTGTGTATCCCCTTCTTCCACAATTGCCATTGAATGTGGCCTTCTGACAGTGATTTTGGTGCAGGATGGGCACATTTCCAGTGAGAGTCACAACCAGCAGTGAAACAGATGCTTTGTTTTACCTTCCTCTTCTGCAGGAAGAACTCCAAACCACCAATATCATACTGTGCAGCACGGAGCTGACCACAGGACTGAGGCAATAAAGTCAATGGGTCATCGGGGCACACCCCTGGCATGACTCAGTTTATGTAAGATACAGGAAAGAAAGGATCTGAAAGCTAAACCTTCTGATTCTAGGCACTGAAGGAAAGGCAACTGTTACTAGTTCCCAGAATTTCCTTTTTAAGTTGTGAAAATTGTTAGTGGTCTTAAAATGTAACTTTTCCCCTGTTGTGGACACTAGAGGTGGCTGAAATGCAGCCTTAACCATTTTACTTCAAAGAGATCACAGGAAGCATCAGGTGGCAGTGACCTTACATGACTGATGATCTGAGATACATTTTTCATTAATGTAACTGCTGGCCTCCAGCCCCAAATGCTGGAGAGGAAACAACGGGCCTCAAATCATTCTGCAGAGAGTAGGGGATTACACAGTGGTAACACGGGAAAATCAAACCAAACTAACTCTTTATCCAGCTAAAATCCCGCTGCACTTCAGCTACACATTTCATCATTCTGCCTGATGGGATTAAGACACACCAAGGGGCTCCCATTCTCCAGTATTGCTGCCTTATTCCTTTAAGTGCTGGCCAATTTCAGAACCAGGGACATTCGTGAAAGGGTGCAAGTACCAAATGACAAATATTTTCCGTTTTTGATCATCGACTCTGAAGAAGTCTGACTTGGACACTTATTAACAAGGTGAAGTCATCTGCTATGGAAGTCAATGCTCTGGGAAGCTTGGAGACACTCTCTATGCTTGGCAGCATTCCCCTTTTAAGTTCCAGTTGGCGGCTTTTTTTCACTCCCCTTAGTTAAAGGTTCTGCTTGACTTCATTCAACCCCAGAAGCAATTCTGCTTTCATTACTAGCTAAGGAAATGCTGTAGCACTGGTTCAGAGAGTGATGATGTTAGTGTGCAGCAAGGGCCAGCAGCTCCCTGGAAGCAAAGAATCACATGAGTCTCCGTAGGGGCTTGCAGGGTCTCACCAGCCAGGCCCCATCTCACCACCCTCTGCAAGGGAGCAGGCTCAACCAAGTTTCCAGATCACCATGCAAGCCCGTGGTGATGGGGCAGATTCAAGGTCAAGCCAGGAAGTCAATCCAAAGGTCAGATTCAGTAAATGTCAGGCAGGTCCATAGAGACAAGGGACTGCCAAGGTCAACATGGAAAGTTGGTCCTTTGGACAGGGACTGCCAGGTAAAGACAAGGTTGTTGCTACATATTAGAGCTTTTTATGAATTGCAGATTTTAAAATCAAAGAATAAATAGCCAGTACTGTTAAAAAAGTTAATGTTGTGTTTCTTCTGTGTTGGTATATCCAGCTTTCACCATGACATTTCTTTCTAGTTCTGTGTTAGGTTTTGCTGTTTATACTCACAATGACAGCATGAGCCAAAGAGATGCTCTTTGTCCCAGAGAGTTGAAGTAGGGACCAGTGTTTATATCTGTAATTTTATGGGGCAGGCACAAGGGTATCAGTGTTCTGGTTTCCCTGAGACACTCAGCAGTGCATGATAAAGCAAAGCAGAAAACTGCCAGAGACAGAAAATTGCCCTATCTAATTTAGCTGGGACATGTACAGTCTCTTCAAAGAAGAGATTTAGTCTATTAGATTCGTCTGTAGTTTTGCTTCAGCCACTCAATTGTAAGGGGGTTAAGCTGGAGACAAACAGTGATTCAGTTTTATGACCAGGTTGAAAACACCAATAAATCTGCTGCTCCTATGTGTTAACTGTCCTGTGTGCCCAAGTGCATGAGGCTTTAATTGCGTGTAATAGCTCCAGGTCTGGACCTACGTACGTGCACATCAAATAACTCCTTTTAAACCATAAAGCAAGAGCTATTGAACTAATTATTGTATTAGCATCATCATCTTTCTATATGGAAATGTGGAGCATATGGCAAGCTCAACAGATGCCCATAGCCGCCATCCAGATAATGTTATTAAAAACAACAACAAAAAAAGAAAAGTCATTACATTTTTTGCGTATTGGCTGAGAACACTCAGGAGGCTGAACTGGAGACTGCTGTCGTATTTGTCATCCTGCTGATTGCCTAATATAAAACACAGAAGGTCAGCGAAGTGTGAGAAAAGCGAGACATTGTGGAGGACCAAAGCCTGAGCACTGGGACTGAGAAATTGCAAGCAGTGACCTACAGTAAATATACAACAAAAGTGCAGAAACCCAGGTTCTTGCTGCCAGGGGACAGGCTGTTGACTGGGAACAAAGCTTCAGATTTCTCTGAATGATTAGAAATTCACAGTGTTGTGGATGCCACGTCCTAAAAGTCCTGGAGGAAGAATATGGGCACGGTGGCTGCCAGCTGATTCATGGGGAGCAGCTGCAGAGAAAATGCCTCTTCCTGCCCTCCCAGATGGATGGAAACTGTCATGAAAGGGCCCCTACAAAGGAGGGTTGGACTTCAGCTTCCAAGCAGATTTGTGCAGAGATACTCTAAGTCCCCAGATGGGAAAAAACACTTCCCAAACTTACTGAATATCCTGTTCAAAGGAAAGGCTACTTCTCCTTCCTGTGAGAATTGTTCAGGGTAATGTAGGGCACTGGGGAGAGAGACTTTCTGCTCTCCTAGACCATGAGCTGGTGCCTGTATCTGCTGGGTTAAAATGGTTGTAAGATTAGGCTTTTCTGAATGAGAGAGTCTCCTCCTGTTCCAAAGATGGGGAGAGAGGAAGGGAAAGGGGAGCTGCAAGGGGGAGCTCAAGATGGGGAATCGCATGTGAGTGAATGTTCTTGAAAGAACAGAGCATATGCTTGAGCTGGATGCTTTTTTATTTGTTTATTTTTGTGGACCTTCTAAAATGAGGACATTCTTGATTAGTTTTGTTGCTCTCTAATATCCCTAAGCAGTGCTTTCTGGTAAAGAGAGGAACTATAGGGAAATACCTGTCTTGCTGTGGAAACACCGTGGTGATTTACATCAGCTTAAGAAGCTCTGCCTCTGCAAGTTCTTTGCTTTTTTTAAGTAGCAATAAGAAAATTTTCTCTTTTTCTTTTTTTTTTTTTTTTAAATAGGAAATGCTCCTGGCACTCAATACAGTGCTTCAGATGTTGCCCTTCCTTCCTATTTCTGGGTAGTCTGCTGGGGGCAGCTGACTTCAGTTGTGAAATGTAAATGGATTTTGTGCATTCAATTCAATTTTGGTTGCAAACAATCAAAATTAGGAAGAATTATGAAGGGGTCTTTAATTCCTCCTTCTCAGGAGACCCACATGAGTAAGATAAAGGAGTATGTGTGTCTGGGAGAGAGAGAACATATTACTCCTCTAGTCCCATCTATTTGTGCCCCAAATTTGTGGACAACTGCTACGTGCCCCCTCTGTGACTGCTTTCAGGAGGCATAAGCAGGAGGTAGGGAAACAGAATGACTCAGAGAATGGACTGTGTGGCACAGGGTGGAGATTTTACACAGTTTGTGTGACACTGTGGGCAAGTGGGGTTGCTGGAGCATGAAGCAGGACAGGCCAGGAGCACCATGTCATCACAGACCCCATCAGACACACTTCTGCCCTGTATTAGATATGCTCTGTAACTCAGTGGGCCATGCTAAGACTGATTCATTGTTAATTTACCTTTCCTCTGTCTCATTGCCCATATAACATGCAGTTTTAAGACATACACGAGCTAATTAGAAGATATTTTCTGGAAGGGAGTCACAGCTGTATGATGTGAAACTCCTGTAATCAGTGAAAAAACGTAAGGGGCTTGTTTACACACTTCAGATGTCCAACTTCAGCTACACTGCCACGAATGGCTGAACTTGTGGTATTCTTTTCTTCTTTCATAGTAAGTATTTCTCCAAGAACATGTAATGCTGACTGTAATACTACTCATTAGGCTGCTCTTGAAGTATGGCTTGTGTGCACAAAGGCTTGACCATTTTTTCTAACAGTAGCTGTTGTTTGAATAAAACGTTGTTGCACATCCCCTGCAAAATTTGTTTCTTGTCCTTAATATTTTGTTCCAGGGATACTGCCAATGTGATTTCTAGAGCTCCTTCAGGTTTCCATAGGTTTTCATACCCTTAGATGAGGAATGATTTATTCTCCACTGCCTCGAATCTATCATTGGTTTTGGTGCATTTTCCCTTCCTCCCTTACAATTCTTAAATGATTTCAAGAATGTTTTAGGGAGATCTTAGCTGTTTACTTCTAAGTCATTCATTATCAGCAATTTATCACCTTACAGTACTTTTTTCCTACTTTCAGATGTGAATAAAACACAAATAACAAGTATTATTTTAAGTGTACACTAGACTCATATTACAGTAACAAATGGGTAGAATTACTTATGGCATATATTCATTATTGCATGCTATATAATGTTAGTGCATGCAATAATATATTATATGTACACTGTGCAGTTGACTGTGTTCTGTGCTGCACATGGGACTTGCAATCTAACAAAACTAAAAAAGCAGCTTCAATGACCTGTATGAAAACCATATTTTCAACTTAATTTTTCCTTTTTCATGGTTGCATTTTTGGAATTGAGATCCTAGAAAGCCATGAAGAAGTCTTCAGCATGAAAGGTGACCTTTTTCAAGATACCAGATCCTGTGTGGTATGTATTTCATCCATGGCTAAATGGCTTATGCATTTATTAGCACCTTTAGATTCAGAGCTTGCCCACTTGGTGCTAACAGAGGAATATTTTTCACTGCTGATGTCAGTGTGTGCTCTAGCACATTCTAGAAGATTCCAGAAAACCTGTGAAGAAAATGTATCATAGGTTTAAGGCACATGAACCTTAAATTGTTTGGAAAAGCATTAGATAAAGTTTGAGAAGGGCAGGTTTACACATTACAAATATTGACTAGATAAAGGACAAGTATCAGCAAATAAGACTTGATAAAGTCAATTGAACAGTTCCTATTATGTGTAGATTAAGTGCTGCCTTCCCAGTTTAAAGGGTTTTATTTTGCACCTACTGTCTTAAAGAAGGTTCCTGTGATCCTCTGGGATACTCAGAGAGGAATTCAGTTGCAGCAGGGAAAAAGTAATTTTCAGGCTGTCACAGGAAAGTCAGCTCTTGTGGGACAGGGATTAGGAACAATGGATACAGGAAATCTCCACAAACAGATCAGAAACTGGCCTGGAAATCTGAAGGGCCATATCAAACTTCTTTTACTTGAATTAGCAAGTCTGTTAGGAAGTAATTGCAGTATGAAGATGGAGACTCCACTAAGGCTGGTGCAAAACTAAGCTCCGAAACAGATAAGTTGAATAGCTGCGTGAGTCCTTAAAGCTATTTAAGAAACAGAAGGTGGATCTTAATATCCATATTTAAGGATTAATCATCTGCAGCTGGTGCGAAACATCCACAAGGGAGCATAAAAGTAAGCCTTCAGGCCTCCTGGTAAGGAGATAATTGGGTGGTTATGACATTATGGTGACAGCAGTGAAGTTTCATGCTCTTCAGGGCCTCAGTAGATGGCATGGCCATCCCAGCAGGACAGTCCTGTGCATGTTGTGCAGGGGGTTTTGCTGCTTCCAGGGTATTAACTGTAACTGTGCATCCTTCACAGATATGTTTTCATTGAGACAGTTTCCAAGAGAGTGGCTCATTTTTTGCCTAGCAATAGCAGTCAGAAGATAATTGCTGCTTAGTAAACAGCAGAATACAATTTAGCTGACTGCCTAAAAATAAAAATAAAGCAAACCAGCCAAGAAACTCAGTAGTCCAGTATTTCCATAAAATGTGAATATGGGCAGGAAAGTAGGTGCTGATACAACTGTGATCACAAGGAGAGAAGCCACAGTTAGCACAGAGAGAGGTGAACAGCAACTATAAACTTTCTCAGGCCTGGTGTTACCCTGATTTACACCATCTGAGAGCCTGGCCCATGGTATATAACTGTAGTGGTTGCTGCTAGTTCTGTGAATGAAGTTGCAATTCAGTTCAAGGTGACCAGGAAAAACTTATCAATGTCAATAAAACAAATTGTCATAGAAATCAATGTAATTTTAGAAGTAACTGAACTGTTGTGCAAATCTAACTATCTTCTTCTTCTCTTTCTATTACCTTTGTGCTGTGAGGAAATCAGCTCTGGGAATTCTGTTTTGGTTCATCTTGACATTTTCAGCCTGACCATTTAGTTGTTTTATGCCCTGCACCAGAAGTACGTAGTGTTCATGGGCACTTTTATTCTTCCTGGGGTTATTATATGGTGTGTGTAGAGGAGTATATATATTTTGGCTTGGATTGGTGTACAGTTCACAGGGTAAAAAACTGGATGACCGGGCCAAAGAGTGATGGGGAATGGAGTTACATCCAGCTGGTCACCGCTGGGGTTCCCCAGGGCTCAGCCTGTTTAATACCTTTATCAATGATCTGGAAAAGAGGATTGAGTCAACCCTCGGTCAGTTTACAGCTGACCCCAATTTGGGTGGGAGTGTTGATCTGCTGGAAGGTAGGAAGGCTCTGCAGAGGGATCTGGACAGGCTGGAATGATGGACTGAGGACAAGGGTATGAAGTCCAACAGGGCCAAGTGCCAGGTCCTGCCCTTGGGTTACAGCAACCTCAGGCAAATGCTCCAGGCTTGGGCAAGAGTGTCTGGAAAGCTGATCTGTCCAGTTCTGTCAAATGTGGCAGTGACTGTGAAACAAAGGTTCCAAAAATAACTGGGGACAGAGGGAGAAGACGCACAGGCAGCAAGCATGGTTACACAAGCTTAAAAATGAGGCTGAAAACAGTTTGCTGCTACAACACTATATGACCAGTTAACATCCTAGAGCCGTGTTCTACACAGTGAAGAGATCCTAGAGAAAGAAAAGAATGAGATCCAAAAGGAGTTAAAAACCTCTCTGAATTACTAATGAGCTAAGGCAAAAATTATCTAATGCCTGGAGAGCTTCTCTCTTCCTCCCCCTTCACATCTTGTTTTGGTTTTGCTCTTTTATCTGAGCAGCAGTTTTGAGAAAAATGAGTGTTTAAAAAATCATGTTATCTAAAAAAAACAATTAATATTGCAGGAACATGGAACATGCAGACAGTAGGCTCTAAACCTCAAATTAATAAATTACCGAGTAATAAAAGTAGAGTTTTGTTGAAAAAACCCAGGCACCTGATATTTAGGTGGGCTATACCAGAATATGATAGTTTGTTGGCTCTCCCTGCTCACAAACCATGTGTTCCAAGTAGAAAAAAAAAAAGAAAAAAGAATTTTTTATTCCTGGATGACTTTTGACAGTCATTCTGACAATAGAGCATGACTTGTACCAACCACCTTTGGGGTGAAAAAATGCGCTGAATATGCTAGGAAAATACAATTTTCTGTGTTAATTGCACACAGTGTTGGTAAAAAAACGCTGCAGAAATTTTACCCTTAACTGCACTTAGTGTCAGGGTCCTGAGGCACTAAAAGGTCTTTATTTAGGAGTTGCTAATAAGATTGCTTCTTCCAGTGATCTTGAACTCTTCTTGTTGCTGTGAACTTGCGTGACCACGTGGACTCTTGGCTGGGCCTGGCCACCATCTTCAGGTTTGCCTTCTGGTGAGATGGGCTTTGGCTGATAAAGCCCTGTGGGGTCCCCTGTGGCTCCCTGTCTTGAAGACTGTCCTGCTGTGCCACCCTCCTGCAGGTAGTGGGTGGGCAGGAGAGTAGCCCATAGTGAACTCGCTAGGTTTGCTCTAGGGAACATTCTCATTCCTCTTCTCTTTCCTTTGGCTTCCATGGTGCCAAAGGAATATCCTTCCAGGGTATTGCACTATGGGAAACACTTAGAACTTGACCACGTGAACTAATACCTTTGGTTGTTGCAGTTATAAACTCTAAATGAAGATTCGACACCTTGGTTGGAGATGTAGTATCTTGCACAGAGTGGATTGTGGTTGTTAGATTGACAAAATATAGTTAAACTATTTTTAATTGTCATCTTTCAATTCCATTTAGGTAGTTTCAAAATGCTTATCTCACATGGTAACAGCTCTTTTTCAGCATAAGGTGACATGGAATTGTAAATATCTTGGTTTGACCCTAGAGCTAAGGATGAGAACTGTATAGTATAGGTCAAAAGTCTAAGGTTTAGGACTGATCAGCTGCTGATCTGCTTCCTAGAGGAAGATGTGACAGCCGTGGGACACTATCTGCCTCTGTCTTTTCATGGAATCATAGAGAATCATTTCATTTGGAATGGAGCTTAAAGATCATCCAGTTCTGAACCCCCTGCCATGGGCAGGGACAACTTTCAATAGACCAGGTTGCTCAGAGTCCCATCCAACCAGGCCTTGAACACTTCCAGGGATGGCACATCCACAACTTCTCTGGGCAACCTGTTACAGTGCATCACCACCCTCATAGTAAAGAATTTCTTCCCTATATCTAACCTAAATTATTCCTCTTCCTGTTTGAACCCATTACTCCATGTCCTATCACTACAGTGCCTGTTTCCTTTTATCTGTTGTTGTCCTTTAGTTGTTGCTTATCTTCAGTTGCATGTTCAGGAAGGACTGCTTTTCCTCTTTGAAATGTCCAGGGCACACATGTGGTCTGGAGACACAGAGAACCAGCTTTTCTTCCCAGAATTGGGTAGGCCACATAGCATATCTGGATATGTCGATGCTTGTGGCTTCTTTTGCCAGACAGAAATTACAGTGGGGGTGTTGTTAAAGGAGGAATGTAATGGGTAGGTCTTGCTTTAAAACCTGGGGTGAGAGAGCTGTTTCAAAGGTGCTGCACAGGCTGCCTACAGACCCTGGAAGGCATTGTGACATCTACTACATTTGTTTCCATTGCCATGCTCTACTTAAGCACATACAAAAGAACAGTCAAGCTGGGAATGACTCTCACAGTTGCTGAGGCAGGACTCTGTAATGGCAGGGTTAGCAATGCCTGCAGTTACATAGCCTGTCTAGGAGCTGGTCCCTTTCTTCTTTTAGTTCACCTCAGGTTTTCAATTTCCCACTGAATTTAACAGGCTCCCTTTCTTAGAATTTTTAAGATCTGACCTTAAAATGACTTGCGTTATTCCTATAGTTCACTGACTTGCAAGTTGATGTGGTTGCTATGGTTTTATGCAAAGGGCAGGGTGATCTTATTGCTATCTCTTTTAAAGTGATCAGCAGTACTTGATCTGTTCTACACTTACAATATGAATATTTAGAAACGGCTGAAAAGAGGCACAAAAGTATAAGCATGCAGAACAAACTGACAGAGCAGTCCCAGCATGTCCTTCAATACAGCTGAGCAGTCTGCAGATAATTCAAGCCTTTACAGAATGTCTCCTGCCTTGAACAAAGTGATTGCAAGGGGTTATGATGTACTTGCCTAGTCCTGCTGGCCCCAGGATGCCATTGACCTTCTTGCCCACCTGGGCCCATTGCTGGCTCTTGTTCAGCTGCTGACAACCAACACCCCCAGATCCTTTTCCAGACACTCTTGCCCAAGCTTGGAGCTTTTGCCTGGGGTTGTTGTGACCCAAGTGCAGGACCTGGCACTTGGCCTTATTGAACCTCTTAACATTGTCCCCAGCCCATCAATCCAGCCTGTCCAGATCCCTCTACAGAGCCTCCCTCCAGCAGATCAGCATTCCTGCCCAACTTGGTGTCATCTGTGATTTACTGAGGGTGCCCTTGATCCCCTTTTCCAGATCATTGATAAAGATATCAAACAGAACTGACCCAAGTCCTGAGCTGGAGGACCCCACTCATGACTGGCTGACAGCTGGATGTAACTCCATTCCCCAGTGCTCTCTAAACCCATCCATCCATCCATCCATCCATCTATCCATCCATCCATCCAATTTTACCCCAGTTGGACACTGTAGTGGATCTGCCAGTGAGACAACCTTGTGGTCATGAGGAACATCTGCCCGAAAACCTCTTCTCCCTCCTGACTAGCCCAACAGGAGCCAGATCCCTGCTTCCTACACAGCCTCTGCACCTGCTCCCAGTTGTGATGCCCCCTTTCCAGGAGGCATAGGAGGGATTTGCCCTTTGTAAATATGTTAATAAAACTGTTTGTTTGTGTTAAGAAATCCTGTGTCTCTGAGTGTCTGGGCAAGACTGTGTTGCGGGTGATACCCTTTGGCTCCATCTCCCTTCTGTAACAGAGAGATGAAGTTTGCACTACAATTTACATTTGCAGTGGTTACACTCAGACACTTTAACACCTCCATGTCTTCTCTCTTCCTGGTGTTCTTGACATCTCCTCCTCCCTACATCTTTCCCCATGTCTTGGAAAACCTCTCAAGTTGCTTCAAAAGATGCTGAAATCAGTAGTTCCATCATGGGGTCTTGCTGCTTCTCCTTGGGCTGTTCCTTTAAGAAGTGTGGTCCCATCAAGTGAACCCCAAAGCTCTGCCAAGGCTATCACATTACCTATTTCTGACCACAGCTGGAGGCTCAGTCACCCCTGAACACAGTTTGATGGCTGCTGGGAGATGGCCGTGTATACACAGACCTCCACAGACCTCCTGATTTTTTCCTGCACTCCTCCTCCAAAGTGGGAGTGTTGCCTATATCTCCCAGGCAGCTGAGAAGGTCACTCTTGGTACAAGCAAATCTGTGTCTCTGGCCCAGGTGTCCAGGCTTGGCAGCGCTGGAGCTGCCGGGGAGGCCTGGGTGAGAAGATGCAAAATGCTGCCTGGCAGAGTGAAGAGTGAGGAAAAGAATGTGAGGAAGGAACAGCTCTGCAACCAACAATATGAGAGGATGAGAAGGAGGAGGAGAAGGAGGAGGAGGAGGAGGTGCTCCAGGTAATAGAGCAAGGATCCACACCAGTGGTCACAGGTCCCCACACTGGAGCACCTGGACATTTCCTGAAGAAACTGCGGCTCATGCAGAGCCCCTGCAACACAAAGTTTATGCTGAAAGACTGCAGCCCTTTTAAGGGGCCCCATGACAGAACAGGTGACAAGTGTGAGTAGGATGGAGCAGCAGAATAGAGCTGGTGGACTATTCCCATGCATCCTGTCCCTGGATCCCAGGGAGAAAAGATCAGCCCCTCCCCCTTTGCTTTCCCTCCTCAAGAAGATGGAGAGAGCAATGAGATTGTCCTGGAGCCTCCTTTTCTCCAGGCTAAACAATCCCAGCTCCCTCATTTGCTCCTCATAAAACAGAAGTGGCCCCAAGACTGAGCTGCAGGGAACCCCACTGGTGACCAGCTGCCAGCTGGATGTAACTCCATTCTCCACCACTCTTTGGACTCGGACAGACAGGTTTTTACCCAGTGGAGAGGACACCTGACCATGTCATGAGGAGCCAGTTTCTCCAGGAGAATTCCGTGGGAAATGGTGTCAAAGGCTTTATTAAACTCCAGGTAGGCAGTATCCACAGCCTTTTCCTCATCCACTGAGCGGGTCACCTTGTCATAGAAATAGGTCAGGTAGGTCAATCAGAACCTGTCTTTTGCAAATCCCTGCTGGCTGAGCCTGATTCCCTGGCTGTCCTGCATGTGCCACTCGAGATGCTCCATGACCTCGAGTCAGGCTGGCAGGGCTGTATTTCTTCTTGCTGTCCAGTTCTGAGTACCAGAGACTCTTGTATGTCCTCCTGGATCCAGCTGTGAGTGGTGCCTGCAGAGGTGCAGGGGGTTGTGCTGCATTATGTGCTGCAACAGGTGCTTTCCATTTCCTACCTCTCACATGGTTCTTTCACTAGGAGGTTATGTTTTCTGTATGTTGACAGAAGAGCTGTATTGCACACCCAGCACCCAATATATTCTTCAACAGGAGGGCTGAGAATATACCTTTGTTTCAAAATAGACAGTAGTGTTTTAGAGCAGCAGACCATATGGTCCTCCAAAGCCTATTTCTGTAAGGTTTTAAAAATAATCAGACACTCTCTTGTTGTTCATATGTAATTACACAGCACCTTTCAAATGTCTTCTCTTGGAAAATTGTGTCCAGTCACCTTGCAGGCCCTCTTTTTACATGCCCAGCGTTGACTTTGAATATTTATTTTGCGCTACAACCACTGTTTTAAACAGGCAGTCTGTCTGCACAATGTAATGTCTTTGCTATGAGGGCAGGGAGTGTATTGCAACAATCTGTCTCCCTTTCACTCCTAAGTCTTCTTTACCTGTTGCAGTCTCTTTATTCAATAAGCCAGAGGCCACATTAGGCAAATCTTTTTCCTTGAGTCATGGTCTCTGAACCCAACATTAGCTGTGGTTTTCACCCTACCAGTCCCTCCCTAGTGAGTAAGGGTGGGGAGATAAACACCACTTAGCTCATATGCTTTGTGATCTTGTCAGTCCTTGTGACAAGATAACTAACACTGTGTTATTTTGCATGTCTATATTACATGTCAAAAATAAAGTTAAAATAGCCTGAAGAGCCTAATTTGAATCTCCTGGCATCAGAAAATTCAGCATGAAGACTGAATGCTATCCTTTCAAGAATATACTGAATTCTACTTCACATCCCTATTCAAAATATGTACAGTAACATCCAACAGACCTCAGCACATTGGCAATGAAGACAGAGGAAGTTGTGCCCCATCCAAAGGTGCTAAAGGCAGGCTTGGTGGATATAAAACCATAGAGTTTTTATCATATATAGCAGACTGTCTGCTAATAATTCATGGGAATCAGAGAATGAGAAATTATTAGAAAGATTGGGGGTTTTTTTGTTGTTGTTTTAACTTATTTAAATTCAATGTATTATACAAAAGAGATTTGAGTGCCTTCATGGCATTAATTAAAAATGTTAGTAACTTCACAGAGCCTGAACTTCAGAAAGCTCACTGCTTTGAAAGATTCTATCAGTATAAAAATAAATTCTTTATACTTAAAATGGAGAGCATAATAAAATCCATAAGGATATTGCCTTGCCTAAAGGCGATTGTTAGTGGTAATCTTCTGTTGATTCTGTTGGTGCCAGTATTTCACTTGAGGACTCAATGATAGGGAGTGGGAAGGAAATTATTTGTTTTATCCCAGAGGAGGTTTTGAGATATTTATTTTTTTCCTTGTGCAGCAGAAAGAAAACTGATATCCTGAAAATTTTCAAGGTCTGATAATCTGAAAATTATGAATCATTTAATTTTTAAGTACCTTTTTAGAGGAAATTAGTAGGAATTATTGAACAGAAATGTGTAAAAAAATCACAAAGTTCATATTTTTAATTTTTGTGTTCTAAAACCTCTGAAAGGGAGATTTCCTATCGAAAAAGGTGATTAATAAATACATTTCAAGCAAAATTTAGGGTCAAATAGCTTATCACAGAAATTGGAAAGGACCTCTGGATCCAACCCTCCTGCTCAAGCAAGGCCACCATGTCCAGGCAGTTTTTGATTACTGAAGGATGGAGACTCCATCAGCTCCCTGGGCAACCTGTGCCAGTTCTCAGTGAAAAAATATTTCCTGGTGTTCAGGTAGAACCTCCTCTGTTTCACTTTGTGCCCATTTCCTTTGGTTCTGTCCCTGGGCACCACTGAAAAGAGCCTGGCTCTGTCCTCTTTGCACCCTCCTTTTGGATACTTGTACACATCAGTGAGATCCCTTCTGGCCCTTTTCCTCTCTGGCTGAGCAATCCCAGCTCTCCCAGCCTTTTCTCACAGAAGAGATGCTCCACTTCCTTCATCATCTTAGTGCCAGCACTTTGCTGGCCTCTCTCAAGTAGCTCCATGTCTTTCCTGTACTGATGATCCCAGAGCAGTTCCCAGCAGTCCAGGTGTGTCCTCACCAGTGCTGATAGAGGAGAAGAATCACCTCCCTCCACCTGCTGCCAAGGCTTTGTCTAAGCCAGCCCGGGATACCATTTACTCTTCTTTACCATGAGAGCACACAGTTGGCTCATGTTCAACTTGGTGCCCACCAGGGCCACCACAGGCCTTTTCTGCAAAGACACTTGCCAGACAGGCAGCCCTCAGCATGTACTGGTGCTTGGGGTTGTTCCTCATCAGGTGCATGGTTTGGCACTTCTCCTTATTGAATGCCATGAGATTCCTGCCAGCTCATTGGTCTCTGGATGGGAGCACAACCCCCTTCGGTACCAGCCACTCCCAGTTTGGTGTCACCAGCAAACCTGCTGAGGGTACAGACCGTCCCATCACCCAGATCACTAGTGATGTTGAAGAGGACTGGACCCAGTATTGACCCTTGGGTTACAATGGTAGTTACTGGCCTCCAACTAGACATCATGTCAGTGATCACCACTCTCTGGCTGTTCATCCAGTTTTCAGTCCATCTCTCCATCTGCTCATTTGTCTCTCATTTCATCAGCTTCTCTTTGAGGATCTTATGACAGACCGTGTCAAAAGCCTTACTGAAGTCTAGGCAGACAATATCTGCTGTTCTCCACTCACTGCCAAGCCAACCAATTTTGATTTCTAAGAGTTTAGACATGACAAGTGCAAAAGGATAACAAAGACTGACACTGCATAATGAAAACAGAGATACGTGGAAGGTATTTCTGAAGTAGCTTTTAATATGTTTCTATATACATAAGATATATTGTGTAAATATACCTGTGAAGTTTATGAGCTAACTTAGCAATCTTGTCTGAATACAAAAAAAGAACAAATGAACAAGATAAATGAAATATGTTTCAGGCTGAGTGGCATAACATGCTTTTGAGCTGTTCTTCACTGGATTCCTACACCCTTCCTATCTTACCTAAACCTTCATATTGGTTATTCCTGTTATGGTGCAGCTGGCCATCTGTAAAGCAGAGGTGATGCTTCTTCCTTTGCCTGTCCTGCTATCTGGATTGGGAACTACTCCATGTGGAATCCAGGTCCTCCAGCTTTATGCTTCTGCAAGCTCAATGTTTAGCCCAAATGTGTCTCCGTGAAAGGCCAGAGATCCCTCCCTCATGTTCAGAGATAGAGAACTACAAAATCTGGAGGGGTGGTTGAGGCAGATATGGACCACTCCTTGCTGTTCTTGGGCAGTAGTGCTGGGTCACAAGACTGAATTGAGAGGAGTGAAGTGAGGCAGACAACAGACACAGCACTTCTGGATGTGCTTTGAGACCTTCTAGATCCTCGGGTAGCTGCTTCTGGGTTTGTGGGGGGATCCCAGAAATCCTCTGAGGAAAGTCGGGGTGGCAGTTGCTGCTGGGTAGGGAGAGTTTAGAGGAATCATGGACTCCTGGTAAGCCCTGGCAGCCTCTCATGAGCTCTGTCAGCTGCTCCTGATTAAGGGATGCATTAAAGTTTTGGATTGAGCTGACTCCTGATAAAGTAGAAGAAAGAACCCTCTGAGCAGCTATGAAGAGGGAAGCCTATTTAAAGGCCCACCTCAGGGCACATAACCGCTGTCCATCACTGTCTTCCACAGAGGCAGTAATGGCCATTGCTCATTATGTAATCTGAATTATTTTTCTCCATTTTTGGCCTTCACAGTGATGTATGAAACCTGCTCACAAAACATGACTTTTAGTTAACTTTGCAAGCAGACAACTTTGTTCTTTTTGTTAGTAAATACGCTTTGCAGTTGTATTTGATATTACAAATTCCTCTATGAAACAGTTCAACAGATTCGGTGTATCTGTCACAAAAAATACTTCTTTCAGTGCTGTACTGCACAACTCCACTCTCAAGTTGAGGTGTTTAAAGGTGAATGAGCTTTCTCCCATAGGGAAAGACTATGACTACCTTTTGCCTCCACACCTTCCCAGCAGGCCACCTTCCTCCACTCCTGTGGATAATTCACTTATTTCTGTTTCCAAATCCCCTACCTGTCTTGCTCTTCTGAAGGCTTTCAGCAGCTCAGTTAAGGAGATCAGTCAGCAAGAAGCTCCCAAGTTCCCTGAGAAAACCCAAATGTTAGTCTTATGCCCCACGAACATATAAATGTTAATGCTCTGTAGGGACATATGGGTCTGTCTTTGTTGGTGACACAGAGGGTTTTATAACCAACACTGCCTACCACGGCAACCCCTTTGTCCCTTCATATATAGGTATGTCTATTTACATGGATCTGATTTGATATGCCCTTCTACATTTTTGTTTAGAAGGAGATCTCAACAGCTGATCAAACCTAAGACAATGAAAACAACAAAAGATCTTTCAGCCTGATATCACAGCTGCTGTGATTGCAAGTGCTAGATAGAAAAGGAGTCAATTCTTTTCCATAATTAAATAATTTACATTTGATATGAATCTGACCACATGCAACCATTTGATCTCATGACAAAGTAGCAATCTCTTGCTTCCAACTAAAATTAACTTCTGTTGCACCCAAAGGTTTCAAGTACTTAACTTCCAGCAGTTATGCCTAACCAGCAGGGAAAAGTGACTGGGGAATCACTGCTCCCCAGCCCATATTCTGCACAGGCTTCTATTAGATTCCCATTCCTGTTCTGGGTCCTGATTCCTACTCTGTAAGTCATAGACTGCCTGTGATCATAATCTTCCAGACAGCTCCATCTGAGCCAGCTGAAACCAAAAGTTGAGTCTTGATGAATTTCCATGTGCAAGATCTTTCTTGGAGATTGGGAAGAGCTAACTGTAGAGTAAAAAGTAATTTTGTCAACGACAGCACAATTTCTTTGCCCAAGTATAAACATGTAGGGTCACTTCAGATACCCTTATATATGGTTTGCAGAGGGCTGGGAGACATTATACGGATCTTCATCCAAGCCGTACTTTCTGGAGATACAGCCAGTGGCTGGATGGGGCGTCCAAACAGCAATTAAAATCTCATATACATTTATGCAGCTGAATCCTTCCCTCAGAAGCAAAGAGGAACAAGAATAGGAGAAAAGCTTTAAGTCTGGTGTGCTGGTTGCTTTAGCAGCAGCAAATCACCCCAGAGCATAGCAGAGGATGGCTGCATCTGACCTGCTGGCACAAGAAAAGGCTGCAGTGTTGTACCTTCCCAGACCTTCCTCATTTCCAGAAGGGCAATAAAGTTCACTATAATTGTCAGTCTGACCAATAAACCTCCCTGTCACAGAAATAATAGGGATGAAAAAAAAGTTCTGATTTAGGTATTTCAGTCGTTTTTAAATGGGATTTGTCACATAGCTATTCACCAGTGAGAACAGAGACTGGATTATATGTTCCTCCATTTGTTCTGGTGCCCAGGTACTGAAATGACTGTGTGGAAAAGATCACATTGGAAACTCCTCGTGGTTTGGGTTTCAGCAGAATGAGCCCAATCTTTTCTTATCAAAGTGAAACCTGAGGAGATGGCAAAACTCCCAGAGACCTTAATAAAAGCAGTAACAGACCCCACGACTCTGCTATGAGAATCAAATAAAGTGAAAACAGAGGGGTGAGGGACATCAGTCACTCTCTGAGCAAACATCACTCTGGAAATCACCAGACATACCAAAAAACATTAACACTGTTGTGGGACTGCATGCAAGATGAATAGCTTTTATAGAATTCTCTCTCTTTTTTTGCATATATTTTGTATGTATTTGCTTAATTTGCGTTTTATACAGTGTTTACCCACCTATTTCAACCCCTAGGTGAACAAAGATGTTTTTTTCTAACCCCATAGGCTTACTAACTTGACAAAAAAATCAACCCAGAAGGAAAAAAGTAGTCTTCTAAACCTTCTTTAATAAGCAATGCGAATTTTTGTTTGTTTGTTTGTGGTTTTTTTCCTTTTTATGTTTTTGCTGTATTAAAGATGGGTTCTGAGAATGTTGACACTTCTTCCAGAAAGAAGCTTTTATGTTTGGGTTTTTTTTAATGTCATTTGATCCTCTGTTGTGTTTTTAACAATGCAGAAGGAACCACTAATTCATCCATTATTTATTTCCGTTTTTGCTTTGCTATGTTTTGTTTTGTTCTTTTCAGTCACTATGTTTTAATGCATTTTTTGCCAGGTGTTTCAATTTTTATTTCTCATATGTCTTTGACATCTTAGTAAATGAGGTTCTTATTAATATTTAAAGGGTTTGTTTTTTCTGTTTTGTTTTGTTGGATGCAATACTAAAAATTCCCAGCATATGTTATAGTATCATACATTCTCCATAATGTATAAAGTCTCACTGAAGTGATTTGGGATCTTGGGATCACACCTCACAAAAGTCTCATTTCAAGGAGCTTTACTCATTGTCGTCATATTGTCAGTTCCATTGCACGTGTTTGCTCTTTATGGCATATGTTGATCAAAATAATTTATATTGGAAATGCCAGACTATGGAACTGAGGTTGCATAAAGGACCATTCTTATTAAAGAAACAGCACTTTCAGTTATTTAAGCCAGGACCCTTTTTTCTGAACTCCTTCCTCCATTTGAATCTTTGGAAGCAGAGGATCATGATTGCTGTGCTTATCACAGGATTTTTAACAAGAAAAATCCATAGCCAATCCCCCCCAAAAATATGCTAAGAAACAGGAAAAAAAGTTTGTATGCATTCAGACCAGTCTTTGATTTTAATAGACACAATCCATTTTTTAACCTAATCCTGTTCTGAGCCTGGCTGTAACTCACCAATGTGTTTAATATCTAAGTTCCTCTTTCAAAAGGTATGTAGAAACTTTCTTTTCATCAGAGATTTGGGAGTCAAAGCTAGGCAGTAGCGTGTAAGAAAGGTTTTCTATATATAAATCTCATGATAACAAATTATATCAACAGAGTTTTAATTTAAAAATACAATTCGGTACCTTAATAGTGAAAGATGAAATTACTGTTGTGATCATTCCCAAAATAAATAATCTGATTTGTAATCTAAGAATTTAGAAAACACTTAAGAAAAATTAAACACATCCTAATGTGTATGTTCCAGGTGTCAAATAAATAGCCTTAACTCTACCCTGCAGTTTTTCTGTAAAAATAACTTTGCCTTTAAGCATGTATTTGTTCCAGTTTTTAACTGCAAACGCTGCTTGTGTGTACAACATACAACTGGAGCACTATATATTTAAAAGAAGACAATCCAGAAAGCAGACCAGAAAAATGACTGTGTGTTGCTTATAATTAATAAATATAAGCCATTTTCTCCATGCCCATGGACAACAACAGGGTAAATAAGTTTCTGCAAAGAACTTTATTCAGCAATTACTACAGGCTTGATTCTAGTTTACAATGCACCTGTTTCACAGTATGAAAGGTTTACACTTTCTGAAACTTATTTTGACAAGAATGATTATTAGCAGTTATGAAAGTATAAAACAAGTACTTTAAATAAGCTGATGAGTACTCATACTTCACATTTAAATTTTTTAAAAATTTAAAATATGAGAATAATTCCTGTGTTGCCACAGGAACATGAATTAAGTGTTCCTGTTTAAGTGTAGACTAGGGAAGTGGACAAAGAGATGGACTGAAAACTGGCCAAACTACCAGACTCAAAGTGTTATAATCAGGGGCATGATTATAACCATGTGTCGGGGTGGCAGTTGCTGCTGGGTAGGGAGAGTGTCTGTCCAGCTGACTGGAGAAATTCATTTACCATCACTCTCACACAGAAATATATGTACACTGATGAAAACATACTAAAAAATTGTTGTATCATAGCAAAATACATATACTTGTCTGTTCTTTGCTTTATTAGAACACCTTTCTCCAGCCCTTGAGGACCTTTCTCTGGCTGTCCCAACCTTTCAAAGATAATTGGGTGGCCTTACAATGACCACTCTTCCATCAGGGTTTCTTCCAGCTGTCTGAACAAAGCCTCATCTACTACATCTTCCTGGACAGGCATTTGGATGACACTGATGTTGTGAAGGTGTGGATGCTGCCATTGAAGATGAGCTGAGAAACTACTTGAAGCCCCTGTCCAACGTGGGACATCACCACACCTTCCCCTGAAACCCTCCAGTGCAAGTGCAGATGCAGCTCATAGCTGCAGCTGTTAGACATCCCACATAATTTTCATTAGAGGAATTCCCTTACTTTCCCCCTGTTCTCTCATGACTTATTACACCCCTCACACAGGCAGAGCACTTGGAAAGACCTGCTGTTAAACAGTTCAACAGTAGCAGTGTTACCCTTGTATTAGAGATGTGGTGCCCCTTCTGTTTCTCCAGATTGTCTGTATTTTGTGTCTGGATGATGTACGTGGAGGGTCTCCCTAAAGGGAGGGACAGCACCACCCTACATGTCAGGAAGCTCAGGTTAGATGCTTCTATAGGAAAATAAAATCATAAACACAACTGAAGGAGTGGAATTAAACAGCTCCCAGCTACCACATTTCCGTGGTAGCCAAGCCAGTGACCCATTCCTCTGTTTCAACTTCCCTTGTGCTGGGACCCTTACAGTCTCTCTCAAGCATCTGGAAAGACTATTTTACATTAAAAAAAATATATATATATTTGGCTAACTAAAAGTATCTTAACTTTATTAACCATGTTGCCAGCTAGCAGTCCTTCATCAGGGACAAAAAGGAGGCTTTAGTCCTGATAACTTCTTAAGTTGTAATTTTCTGCCAGGAAGCTGTAAAAACTTGTTTTTTTCTCAAGTTACAGATGAACTCTTTATATACATGTGCCACCAGTTACCAAATGCTACACTTTGTCCTTTTAGCAACCCACATCAATAAGATGCTGTTTGGTATTTAAAAATTAATGCCATGTTGCCAATTAGTCAGCCATGCCTCTGGTAACCGTATTCAATGCTATGGGGCTAATCACTTCTGGAGGACCTTGACATATTTTATAATTGAACTGTCAGGTTTGCATTTTGCTCCAATTCATTCATATTTAAGTGTGAGTTGTTAACCACATTAAGTTGACTTCTTTTGAAGGCTGGTGGGAAGGATGGAGTCCTGATTCCCATGTTTATATGCGATTAGAGTATTCCCATAGACTGCTGGTAGGGAAAAGGATTTTGTTATCATTTTGGGAGCTAAATGAAAGGTTGAGGCTGGTTCATCTGTGGATGCACTGCTTATGGACTGACTGGTATTCTCTGCCTGTTTCCTTTTGCTTTCACAGAATCAGAGATTCATGGAATGGTTTGGGTTGGAAGGCACCTTTAAAGGCCGTATAATCCAACCCCCTTGTAATAAACAAGGACCTCTTCAACAAGATCAGGTTGCTCGGAACCCCATCCAACCTGGCCTTGAATGTTTCCAGGGTTGGGGCATCTACCACCCCTCTGGGTAGCCTGTTCCAGTGTTTCACCACCCTCACTGCAAAAAATTTCTTCTTGCCTGTCTATAATCATGTGTGTCTTCCTTCTTGTCTAAAACTTTGGTCTTACCTCTTGGGGGAAGGGATCCCTATCAATTTTATTTACACAGTCCTTAACTACAAGTTCTAAGTCAGATAGTAAACAAACCAATGCTCTAATATCCTCCCCTTTGTTCTCCTTCCTTATTCATTAGCTTAAGAGACTTGGCAGCTACAAGAAAAGGATGTAATTCCTAGTGTAGATTACTGAGTAGCATTAAGCCTGCTTCAACAAACCTTCTTTGCATCAGTAGTATGGTAGTATGCATCCCTGTGAAGCAAAATCTTCATGTGGAATTGCCTGTCATTGGAATAGGCTTATATCAAAATGCAAAGAGAAATATCCACACTTCTGGCAGCTCTCTGCCATGCTTGCCTGGACTTACTTTCTAAAATGAGATTAAGCTGCTTGAATTGAAATCCATGTGTCATGTGTGGAACTGAATGGGGTTAGAAAGAGGGTCTATAGGCAGCTGAGACAAAACAGTTTAAGGAGATACTGTTTTCATGGGGCTTTATGTGCAGAACTCTTAAGCACCTAAAGCAGCAGTGTCCATGAGATTTGCAGGGGATTTACAGAGGGGAAAACCCACCAAATTCAACAGTGTGACCGTTTAAATACTCCCATCAGGCTGGGAGGTACCTGTTCCTCATGTATTGCTCAGAATGGTTCCAGCTCTCAGTAGAAACAGTCTGTTGTTTATTCTTGCTGGACACATTCAAAATCTGGCACATTTGGAGTTGTAATGCCTTGAATTTCAAGGAATCAGATAGCATTAACTGCTTCCACTGCACTGTGCAGAATATGTGAGCCATGAATAAACAGTAATCCCTGCTACCAGTCTGCAGCTGATTCCCATCACTTCCAGTACATCAAGCCAAATTTGAACTGAGCTATGGGATCCAGAGGAGCAGCACTTAGGTTGAATTTGACCTGTTGCACGTTTGTACCATATAGTACTGACACTCTGCTTTCTCCTACAGGCTTATTTAAACTTAAACTTCTGATGCTTTTTAGTTACTTTGAATAAGGTTGGACTCAATGATCTCAGAGGTCTTTCCAACCTAATTTCTTCTGTGATTCTGTAAATGAAGATGGTCAGCAGTTCTCTGCTACAAAAAGGGTAAGTATGTTCTTACTCCAGTCCACTGGAATAAGTGTCCACTTTATGAAGAGAAAATTGACTACTCTTGTTAGGGCATTAGAGCATAAAAACATAATTAAATCTGAGATGGCTATTTCTTGAAAAAGGTGTGAAATTTATTGTCCAAAATGAATTCTCAGATTTGATCTTCAGTAGAACAAAATTAATCTCTGAGTCTTGATACACCCTTGTTCTGCTGGAAAAGATCCCTGTTTATCACCAGTCAGGGGTCTGCCTTTCAAAATGGCCATGACAACAGTAGTAGCTATAATCCTTTCTAGCCTATTTAAACACTATTCATCAGAAGTGGCATAAAAACAGGATTTTTTTTTTTTCCAGCAGAGGTCCCAGACAGGTAGCTGTTCATTAAAACTGTAGTGTTCCTTTCAGCTTTCAGAACATCTGTCCTGTATTTAATTTACCGCCTTTGCAGGGTGCAAATAACAGCAGGCACACAGACAGAGCTATTAAAAATGTAAGAGGTATTCCAGTAAATCAGTTACTTTGCAGTAAATCAGTTAGTTTACCATTATTGAAGTTCTGTATGAAGTGAGTCTCGCTGTTGGCAGAAGAGGATTTTGTAATAAATAATACAAAATACTCTCTGTTTTTTAAAAGGGATTTTGTAGAGAGACTTCAACAATAAATGATTTAATGGGTTATGTGATGATCAATGGAGCTGCCTCGTGGCATCTCAGAACACTGAAAATCCTGGTGCACACAGAATCCTTGGAGGACCTCTGCCTTTTAAAAGACTGTTACTAGCAGCTGACACTTATTCTTTTCTGTTTTTGAAAAGGTGAGAATCTGAACTTCCAAAGCTTGTAAGGAGTTCAAGAGGGTGAATTAGTCCTCTGTACGGGAGGCTGCAGTAGCATCTAGTGAGATACATTATGGGCAGCAGAGGCATCTATCTGGATGGGCAGAGATCCTTTGGAGATCAAACAGAGGAAATGATTCTTCTCTGGAAAGGGAGATCAATGCAGAGAAGGACAGAGGCAAAAGTGCACTAAGACTTGAAAAAGCAGGACAAAGTAGAAAGAAGAAAGACACAAGGTCTGTCCCAAGTCCAGACCCGTTCTCCGTCATAGCCTGTTGCACCAGCAGACACTGGTATGCCAAAGCCTCATAGCTGTGGCTCTGCACTCCTCTCAGATATTGAAGCTATGTGTGTCCCACAGGTTGGCTCTACCCTAAGTCAGTCACCACAAAAAGGAAAATCTTCCAGTCCTGTATCATTCTTGAAGTTATCAGATTTTCCCATATGCACTACTTCCATTATATTCTCTAGCACAACTGGATTCAGAAGCAGTATCATCAGTTCCAAATACAAATTTAATACAAAATCCCTACATTTATTCTGTTTATACATCTAAGGATCACACTAATTCTATCAGGTTATTTCCTCTTCCTTGTTTGCTATCTGTTTACTTTCCTGTCATCTTCATATGTTGAAGATAAGGTGCTTCCTTCCCCTTAAGGATGGGGTCATCACAAATTGTTCTTTCTATCCAGACTGAAAAAACTACTCAAAACCCTAAGTCCAGGGACCAGTCCTTGCAGAAATCCTTTGGAAACACCTCTACTTCACTGTAGTCTCCTGTTTACAGGAGTGGAGAAATATTTTGGAACTTGCATGCAAAGCAAGGGCAAAGGAAGAGTAATTCTTGAAACCTCCTGGTTGGATATTCACGGAAGAAAAATCTGTAGGAAAAAAACCCCTGCAGGATTAGAGAAAAGGAATGATCAACAAAGAAAACTACAACTCAATGATCATAAAGTATTGGAATAGCCGAACAGCATCTGAGATTATGAAAACCAATTAAGGGAAAAACGAATGGGGCCATTTTCCCAGGAGGATGTTACGGTCCTACACCTAAATGAATACCTCATCTTTCAGAAGGAAAAAGGTTTCCATTTCAGTAACTCTGTGCACAGATGCTGGTTAGTGGAGTGAGTGTAAGAAAATAAAACTTACTATTTGCAAAATGGAGTTAAAACTCACGGAGGTTAATGCAGATGGATCAAATGGACTGACCATCATTCATCTTATACATGGGAGATGAAGACAATCTTAAATGAAACTAGGAAGTTGAAAGCTTTTGCCACATAAGTAGGAAATAGTAAATGTACTATCACCATGTCTACACCTCTAGAAGGGGAAAAAGTGACTTAGCAACCACAGGCCCATTAGTCTGAATCCAGTGGCATAAAATATTAAGAGAACAAGTTTTAAAAGAAAGAATAGAATCATAGATTCATTTAGGTTAGAAAGGACCTTTAAGATCATCAAGTCCAATCATTAACCCAGCACTGCCTAGTCCACCCAAAACTATGTCCCTTAGTGTCACATCAACACATCTTTTAAATACCTCCAGAGGTGGTGACCACACTACTGCTGATCCAAGCCAGATGCCATTGGCCTTCTTGCCCACCTGGGCAGTACTCAAATACATGAAGATAAAATCATGAAATATGATCTGATTTCATCGAAAATAATTTGGAGCTGACTTGCCTCACATATTTCTTTGGTCAAATAACTTCTTTTTTAAACAACAAAAGAAGTGGATTTGTCTTTTTTTTTTTTTTTCCACATGGTACCACAGCAGTTATTAGTTATGCTGAAGGATATGTGCAATGCTTATAAGGGAATAAAGCAGGTACTGGAAGGCATATAAAAGTCTTTTAATGAAAGGAGAATCATCCAGATTGAATGGGATTATTACTCCATTGTTCAAAAGCTGCTTTAGTGACTGACACTCAACTTTTTCAGTTATAATAGTCAGAATAATTGATCCCATATCCCTTGCATTTTGATGCTGTATGGTAGTCCCAGTGGGAATTTCCTTCATCTGATCGAATAAATTCTTGAAAACTTTTGGACTGGGGGACTGTTTTTGAGAAGGAAATTTCAATGTCTTGTATAGATTACCTCGGCACAAAAGAATGGATATTTGTTAAGGAAATTAGGAGGCTTTGTTGATGCAGAGATAGATCAAGATCTTTTATAGAAGAATAAGGCAACCTTGTAGACTAGAATGATGGAAATACAGCAAAATGTAATAATACACATTGAAAAGCCATGCCCTCAGGGTTTCATATGTAGTCTGCTTCCTGTACAAAAGGGTCTCTCTCATAAGTAGAAAACAGATGAGAAGGAGAAAACCCCAGGTGACAACCTCAGAATAAATCTTGTTGACTGTATATGACCTAGAGTGATTTGAGAAAAAAATGTAAGTCTTTAACCTGACTTGACTCTTTTTTCAGATTATCCTCTCAGGTCAACTCCTTTGAATTACAGCCTACCCTTCCATGGAGGCATTAATCTCTTGCTGAGATCCTTCCACTCTGACCTGAGGTTCTGTCATGGCAAGGTCAGCAAACCAGATGCTCTGAGTTGTAGGGAAGATCCCACATCTGACAACCCTGTAGCAGAAGATTGCAGTGTATTCCACTGTGGATTCCTCAAAGGAGTGATAAACTGCCATCGAATTGTAAAACACAGGAGATTGCAAAAACAGCATCTCTGAGGAGTTTACTCAGACAGCAGGAAACTGTGCTGGAGGCAAAAAGAAAAATCTGAGTATCCAGGAAACATTAGTGAAAATCCCAGGTGCACAGCATGTCTCTGAATGTTCAGAATATTGGCAAATATTGACTCCAGCTCTAGCTGCTTATTACCACTGCATTGCCAACTCATAATGATGGAGGGGGATTATTTGCTTTTCCTTGTTTTCTTTTTTTTCTCCTTTTTTATATCTTTCCTAGTTACAGATGGTTAATTTTACCATGAGGGGGGGAAAGAAAAAGGAAGGAAGATCTAGAAATACATCTCAGCTATTCAGTAGGCTACAGAGAGCAAAGAATAATCTGGGGGTAAGTTCTCTATAGCAAGACTCCAACAAAGGACTGATCACTAAGAAGTGAGCATTATATCATACTTTCCAGACTATTCACAGGATTAAACCAACTGTGCACACAGTAAGCTCTCTTTACAGATCTGAGAGCAGCACAGGCAGCGAGACCCATTTGTTTTGGATGGTTTTCAAGACACAACTATTGTTTATATTGTGCAGTGGCCCAGGGCTGCGGAAGAGGAAACCGTAAATTGTAATGAGCAAGCTGGAGTGTGCACAGCGCTGTGCTTCAGGAAACATCAGCTCTCCAGCTGGAAAAGGAGGCTCTGAGACCAACTGCAACAACAGGGATGTTGACGTTGGAAGCAAGATTTTACGTTTTAAGGAAAAGAACCCAAAAAGAAAGCAAATGCTTCAAGCTGATATGGTCAGCTAAGCCTGGTGCTGACTGCTTCCAGGTGTGCTAACCAGCCCAGTTCACTTTTCAATAGGGGGTGAAAATCTTATGAAAACAAGATAATCAGGATCAGATTCTGACAGTAAATATCTAAGTCTGAGGGCTTTTTAAAGGTTGAATTTGGACTTGGTAAAATTCAGTAGGATCAATATATAAGTATTAGGGAGGGCTGTTCAGAGAGAGTCTGCTGGCTGTGGGCAGGTTGCTGGGGAGGGAACCATGAGATTACAAAAGCTGTGACAAACACTTGCTCTTGCACCCTGCCAGTTAAATGCAGGGCAGACATATCAGTTGCTTCCCATTTGAGTGTCTTAAAGCTCTGTTGTCCTGAGGTAGCCTAGTTATCAAGTGGGGAGCAGGAGAGAGGAGAGGGTTGTGCAAAATAGTACTTCCCTGAAATGTTTGAGAAGGGTCAATAGCAAGGAGGAATGAGTGCTGGAGATAGTCTGGCATGGGGCTGGTGTTACTAGAAGGCAGCTGTTCATCCTCAGCTTAAAAAAAATAAATCTATGATAAATCCAAGAATGGAGTCACAAAGTGGAGAAATATGATACTTGTCCTTAGATGATCCTTAGAAAATGCATAGGGTGCTAAGCAAAAGAAGGCAGTGAGCCAAACACATGGGTCACATCAGCTGTGGACTGGCACAATGGCAAAGTAGGGGGCTGGAGACACAGATAAAGGCTGTCATTCCATGCCAGGCTCCATCCATGGCTGCTGCCCTCTTCCTGAGGGGAGCACTGAAGGTGCGTGACAGGAGAAGGGTGATCCAGCTTGCTCCTCTTACAGGAGGTAGTACCCACTTCTAAAATATTTTTATTTTACTTTATTAAAAAAAACCCCCAAAAAACGCAAAAAACAACCAAACAAAAAAACCCCAACCGAAAAAAGAGAATGGTCAAGTTTCCATAGGGTATTTTGCAGGTCTGAGCTGATTTTCTCAAGGCAGGTGTAAGGGTGGGCAATGATGTAGTCAGCCTGCCCATCTGGCTCGGTCCCTGCCACTCTACCCTGGCCTCCCAAAACCCCAGCTCTCTCCTTTGGAGGTGCTACTGCTCAGTCAAAATCTGTCAAGCAGTGAGATAGTTTCCTACTGGGAACTATTTTAAACAGAAACTGGTTGTAGGACATTACGTTGAGATAGCTAAGCTCTATTTTAATAGTATTTATGTCCTTGTTTGCAGGCAGAATTGTGCTAAATCACCCCTCCTCCCCAGTCCCTGTTGGACAGGATTCATATCTGAACACTGCCGTGCAATCCTTAACAGGAAAAAAAACCTGAAAAAAACTAAAGGGGTAATCCACTGGGGAAGTGAGTGTCATGAGCAATCACTTAGTTAAGGTGCGTGGGAATAGATGTTTAGAGACTGTCACCTGATATTGCTACCTCTGCCAAAACCCAGAAGGCTCAGTGATTTCAGTTTAGAGGACTGAGACAGTGGAGACCAAAAAGTTAAAATAAAGCAATATGAAGGAACAATGATACAACTGGACCCAGACACACAGTTGGAGGGATGTCCAGTCTCTGCAGCAGAATTTAAGTGGAGAGATTTCAGGTCTTCCTGAATACTGCTCCTTTAGCCATGTTAAACATCACTGATTTTAGAGAGCTTAGAAGACGGGCTTAGCAGAGACTGTGTTTCATCTGGCTGTTTGGAAAGGCATTTAACAGCACTTCTGACCAAGCTTAAATGAAGGATAACAGGGCTGCCCTTACTGCCCTGTGAACAAGGTGTAAGTTTCCCTTCCCTCAGTCTGTGAGGAATAAGACTTCAGGTATTCTCCGGCAAGAAATTAGTGTTCAGGAAATCAAGCGGTGTGAATCAGCGCATCTTTGTGGTCTCTAAAGGAACAACTTCTCTTCACACGACTGATGTGTCTGGCCTCTCACCCTCTGAGACCTGGAGGGCAGGGATTGTTTGTACCTAAGTGCTGACCTTCACCTCTGCTTATGTTCTCAGTCACCTCTAAAGAAAACAAATGGGAATAACACAAGTGATTGGTTGTTGCGCAGGTCTGGCAAGTCTGAGACTTTGAGCATGAGAGTTGCTCTTTTGTGCTCCTATTTCATGCTCTGCTGCCTTTTCCCTGCTCTGAGATCCCACGTCCCTGCCAAGCTCTTTCTCTGTGTCTTCCTCCTCCCGTAGGGAGGTGCCCCCTCTGCGGGCCCTCGACCCATGTGGGCCATTGCCTCTGTCCCACAGCTCCGCGTGGGAATTGCTCGTGCTGGGAGCTGGAGCAGCCTGAGCGGCTCCCATATGAGTTTTGCTAATAGCAAACACAGAGTATATCATTACTGAATTCACGCACAGACTGCTAATAAACACCCACACTCATCTCCTCCAAGAAGAGGTGTCATCACTTGTTCCATCCTTTTCACTGTTGTCAGTGAATGTTATCTATTTATGTGGAATAGCTCAGGTTGGCACAGTGAAGGCACCAGTCTGAAGGCTGCTTACACTAAGCACACTGAAATTATTGTCATATCAAAACCAGGACTGGTTGAACATCTTCCTTTCATAAAACTTTCCTACAGTAAATAGATTTTTTTTTAATAATACAGATCTTCTTGCAAACACCATTTCTTTGTGAAGAATTATAGAGAAATATGCCCCGAAATTCATATTTTAAAAGGGGAATTTCTACCCAAACGCAGAAAACAGATTGTTGTAATGACTTTGGGAATTACAGGGTGCTCATCATACCCTCAGAGCTGTGATGACAGTTTATCTCTCATCATGTCATTCTAAAATTACTAATTGTCAACTCACTTTGCTTCATCTCCAAAAAGTTGGGATCTGATAAACTGAAGGAAACCCATCCCAGTCCAAGATCCTGACCCACAGAACTGAATGAGGGCAAAGTCCTGAGTGCACAGCTCCTATGAGACATTGTGGTAATCTCAGGTTTGGAGTGCTTGAAAAGAAATCTTCATGTCTCTATTTGATGGTTTTTGAAACACCTCTAAAATTTCTATTAAAAAGTCAATAAGCTTTGTAATTGTCAATTAATTTTTAGTTACTTATGAAAATCAATGTTTTTTGCTATAGCTGAAATCTTCCTGTTGCTGAGTGAGCTCAACAGTAGATCTACAGGTCAAATCCAGAGCTCTTTTTAAGAAAGGACAACTTCAAGTCTGTAGCTTTTTCTGTTTCCTGTACTGCAAAGATTCTGCACAGTTTCACTTTTCAGCACTTAGCTGTGCCAGAAGTAATGGATGCCTATGAAAACAGAAGTTTTTCCTAAACAATAACTTTCAGTTGAAAACACTGTAGAGAATAAGATTAAGGGTTAAGGGCTAAAATTTTTGAATGCTGCTGGGAAACCCTCCTGTGTAGTTCTGTGCTGGCAGCTTCTAAAACTTTTCATTAGATTGATTCTTTTAAATGTTTGTCCTTTTGCTGTCGAAAAAAAAGATTTTACAGAAATGTAAAAGTGTCCAAAGGGAATTTTCTACTTAGACCAAAACATTTACTCTTTCTTTAAGCCATCAAAGTGAAATATTACATTGCTGTTCATATCAAATCACAGTGTTTACTTTTTTTTCGAGAAAAGGGAGCCGTTTTTTTTTGTGCTCAGCACCAAAGTCCAGGTGCCTCAAAGGAGGCGTAATTCATGTTCCCAGCTTTCCTTATGGATGTAGTACAACTTCCTTGAGACCCCTGGCTCCCTCCTAATATTACACCACTTGATATTTCTCAAAAACTGAATAATTCATCTGAGCTCTCTGAAATTACGGTAGAATTAAGGAGCATTTTTGTCGCACAGAAAGTTCTCTTACTTACCCCTTCCTTTGATCAGAAATTAAAAAAACACCAAACAAACAACAAAATATTGGAATTTTCCAAAAGAACAGAAATTGTGGTTTTTCTCTCAGCTCAGTGATCTCTTTGGCTATTTCTCACTCACTCACCTTGTGAAAAGGGAAGAGAAATTGCTCCAAACAGAAGTGCTTCAGCTGCTCCAATTTGAATTCAATTGCACTTAGAGTAAGCCTGGGAGAGAGTTTGGCAGATACTTAATGTGTTAAATGACACAAAATTGTAACTATTACGATAGGGCATGCATTAACTGAGTATTTCTGATGTAGGTAAAAAAAAGCAGGAGTCCTGAGAAATGGATATTCCTAAAGAATAAATGGTAGGCAAGTGCCAGGAAAATGACATGTATCTTTTAAATTTCTTTTGATGGTTGGCTTTGGCTGTGAAAATAAAAATGCTGATTAATTACCTTTTTAAAGTACTTTAATAATGACACTGATTAACCTTTACAGCAACCTGGTGGAGCAGATGAGTTTTAATACTGCCAATTTAGAGATAATTAAGTAGCAGATCTGTTAAAACACCTTCATTTTTGATGCCTTCTAGGTTTTTAATACCCACCTCAAGAAACCCAGTGGTTGAAGAGCTTCTGCCCCTTCAGTTGGTCTCTGGCTGAGTTGTGACACCTCAAAATGTTTTGCCCCTGAGGCCCCACTGTGAGAAGCTGCACTTGTGATCATCCACAGTGAAAACCTGTGCCTGAAAATCCCCTCCATGAGTGTGCTGCTTCATGTAGAGTCAGGCAGATGGTTGTCAGATCACTCAGGAAATACAAGGTATGGGCATTTATCCTGTAATTTACCCTAAGTGTTATCCAAGTGTTTCCAGTGGCATGTTTAAATCAGTCCCATGGTAAGAATATTACATAGTAAGATAACTACTTACTATTACATAGTAAGATTGAGAATTAAGTTTTGATTTTTGGAGCAGGAATCATTTTGATGTGTGTCTGCAAAACAAAGGTCAAAGACTTACCCCAGCCCCAGCTGCCTTTGGGCAGTTCCTCGTTCCAAAGTAGCAAAAAAAGAGGGGGAGGTGGGAAAAAAAAGGAGCCAAAGAGGATACTAGTGTTTAAAAATGCTTTATCAGGGCTTCTTTTCTTCTGGAACAGCCAGCAGGATTGGAGAAAGCTCAAAAACACACAGACAAAGGAGCAAGTATGGGAAGATATGTGCACTTCCCTGCCACAGATTAGCAAGAGAAATAACATACTTTAAGTCAATAGATCTTGCTTGTCTGAATGGCAGAAATTTAGTTCTGGAAGGGAAACAACCATTTGTCAAAGCTGCATATTTCTTCACTTAATTAATAAGTAAAACAAACTGTTGGAATGTGAACACAGAAACTTTCCTGTTTAAGGTCTGTGTAATCTGGGGGCCTCCCTCTGATGATGACCAGCACCAAGTGCCTCAAACAAAACTGCAAGAGACGACTCAGTACAGAGTTATGGAATGGATTGCAAGTCCAGTTTCTTTCTAGACTTCACAGGTCAGTAGTTGGCTTATGCTGTCATGTAAAAGGTTCTTTCTTTATTTTCTAATGTTTCCAGCTCTCACAGTATATGGTGTCCTTGAAGCCCTGACGATGCATTTCTCTTACTAGATCCCAATCTTTCCTTAAAATAATTGAACAAATAAACAAATCAAAAAAGAAAAAAAAAAAAAAGAAGAAAAAGAAAAAAATAGTCAACTTTTCTATTTGCTGGGGATAACCTGACAAGAGATTTTGAAGGCTGACACGGGTTCAAGGCAAGACTGGACAAATACACATGAAATAAATTCACTGTGTGTTACTAATTAAACAGAAAGCACTTCCAGCATGGCAACTGTCTCTACTTGAAAACAGTTGGGGAGTGGAAGAATATGAGAGGAGAATATCACATGTCCTTGTCCTGTTCTTATGCTTCCCTTGGGAAAAGCAGCTATTGGAGACAGGACTAAATAGACTTTCTGCCTGAGGCAGAATGGCCTTTCATACAGCAGATATCATCTACATTTTGAAAAATCCTACCCATATTCATAAGGCTAAGGCAAGAACCTTAAATTATTTAAGTGTCATCCAGAAGTTAGTTTTGATTTATCTGGAAAAGCTGTGGATTTTCCCCCCAGTGTTTAGAATGGAGTACATGCCCAAGTATCTCCAAATATCATAATAGTCAGTGTTGAAATGCTGGATACTGTAGGTTTTGAATGGTAACATATTATATTATTTATAATATCTTCTTTAATAATAATAAGAATGTGCTGCACCTTTATGGAAAATGAACGATTTTTCATAGAAAAAGAGCCATTCGGGGTTCTTTTCAAATGCCAGAAACTTAGGAGGAGAGTTCTATTTTTGCAACAGTTCAAAATAACAGTTATGGTGTTTTTGGTTTTGTTGGTTTTTTGGTTTTTTTTTTTTTTTTTTTGTTTTTTTTTTTTTTTTTTTTTTTTTTTAATAGGGACCCCCCCCAACTATTGTCAGAAAGTGATTGCTTTTACTGCAAAACTGACACTGCAGCACTAAGTTACATCATCCTCCAGGAAATCACTTTCCCACGTGGCTTCATTGGAATAAGAACTTGCTGGAGCTGAGTGGGTGTTCTGTGCTCTGCCACAACAAGGTCCTGGCTAAGGGGAGCTGTGGTGTGTTAAACAGCCCCTGGGCTCCCGCAGCGATGCAAATTCAGAGGGAGGTGAAAACTGTGAGAGAGGAAACGAGCCCGTTGGCTAGTCATGATAAAAAAAGAGAGAATTTGTGCATGCCAGCACAAATAGTGTTTTTAAGGGCAGAGATAGCATCTTTGGGGATGTTTTATTTTTAGCTTGAAAACTTTAACACGGCTAATTAACTTCAAATGGGATGTACGGGATAAACAGGCAGGAGCCTGCTGGTGAAATTAATTATTCACCCTAGGAAGGGACAAGATATATATGAGGGTGATCAAAATGGGAAAAGGGAATTTGATGCCTGGAATTGGCTAAAAACAAGGCATGACCTGAGTTCAGTGTGGGGTGTTGGGGGTTTAAATTTGTGTGATGATTACGTAAAGTGGGACTGAAGTGAAGAAAGCAGCATACTACAGCTTGTGTGGGCTTTGTTGCATTTCTGTGTGAGGGTAGAGAAGTTTCAGTACCTGAGAATGTCTCAGTTCATGGAGTCTGCATTGGATGAAGAAGTTTGTGGTGTCATCTAGTGCAGCACATTACAGCAGGGACAGAGCCTGGCTGTGTTACAGTAGAAACAATAGTAAAAAATGTTAACTAGAAAGGAGAAAGTAAACACTTTAAAATCCTCTGTAGGATCTGCCCAACTCTGTAATCCAGAGGGATAAGAAAAAACTGAGCCTGGCTCACTTTGGTTGGCACAGAACTAATTCCCCTTGTCTGGAAGTTAAAATAAAAAACCTCAACCCCTTCAGTGATGATGCCCTGCAGTCACTTCCCAGACAGACTTTGACTGAGCACCTTGCAGGTGAAGCAACAGGAAATTACAGAGGCAAAGATGCTAAATTTTACAGTTTGGTGCATCCTCATTGGCAAAACTCAGTCTAGTGTGTCTGTGGAAATGCAGTTCTACTGGTACAGTCCTGCTGCCATGTGGCTCTGGGAAACCCTGCAGACACTGTGGCAGGGAGAAAGTTGGAGGTGGCCCACACATACATCCTCACTCTCCAGAGCTGGTATATCCTTCAGGTCAGGAGGAGTGCTGCATCATTAATTTTTGGGTTTTCTCTGTGTGTGTGTGTGTACATGTGCATATGAAAGTCAGGGAGGAGGAGACTGCTCATTTTTTGTGTCCCTTAATTAGGAGTGTTGTTACCATGGCTCTGAGAAGAATTCAACTATCACAAAGATGGCTGTCATCACTCCCCCATGATACAGCTTGCAGGAGGCCGATAGAGTCAGCTTTCTGACTCAGTTAGAGGTCAGAGTGGGAGGCAGAAGACCTACAGATCATCTCTGCCCATTAGAGGAGACAAAACAAAGTGATTGTGACTCACTGCTCAACATGCCCATGCACACTTTTCAGGGCTCTCCACCAGGATTCAAGGCCACTGCCACTGGCTGTGCTGGACTCCCAGGGCCGCATCCTTCTCCTGGACAATGAGGCATGCAGTGCTGCATTTCACAGCTGGGCTGTTTCTTGACTGAGATAAAAGACAGGGAGATGGTCTTCTCCCAGCTGCACCCACCTTCTGCATCATCGTGACGTGGTGCTCACACCCAGATGAGCAGTGCAGGCATTATCAGTGATGAGCCACTTCCACAACTTTCTGACATGAAGAGGGATGCTCAGGCTTGTGTTTGTGTTTGTGTCTGTGCTGCCTACATGCCTATTCATCCCAGCTTCCCACGATCCACTGGGACCCTCCACCCAGCTTTCTTTGTTTACATCTTGGGATTCAGATTTTGAGCGATGTAGAGAAAAGGGCAGATGGCAAGCTAAGCTGCCATGAAGGTATAATCTCTAAAAAACTTATTCAAGAGTTATTCTAGAAGACAAATAAGAGAAGGTGGAAGAGACAGCAGGAATTTACTGACACTTCTGCGAGCCAGCACCTTTCCCCAGTTGTGTGAGTGTGTGTGATGGCAATTTATAAACACTAATAATTAATCCTGAGCCAGACCACCGAGCTGCTTCCCTTCCCTGTAGGTGACTGAATTCAGCAGGGGCTGCTTGTGCATTCTGGCTGGGTACCCCATCTTAGCAAGCACACGATGCACAGCCTGCTCAAGTGCTGCTGCTTTGCTTACCATCTGTGAGGATGCTGTTTGTCCACAGGCTGATCCCATCTCTTCCTTGTTACAGACTGGATATGACCAGAGGACCCCATTGCAACCAACATCAGGGAAGAAAAAGACTCATAATTGGCTCTGTTTTGCATAGTTTCGTTAATAAGCCAGCTGTGGAGGGAAATACTATTTAGGCTGCATGTTTGAGACAAAAAATATACTCCAGTCTAATTTAAAGCTTTAAAATCTGCCAGATCTAGCCACTAAAACTCTACATGTAAATTTAAGTCATAAAGTTACCCTAACACTTAAGTAAATTTGCAGTAAGATGTACATAGATTTATTCCACATATGTCTCCCCTATGGGAGTTTCACAGCTAAATCCTTGTGCATCTTGTATCTTCTTGTAAATATGTACACTAATGATGCATAGAAATGGCTTTCACAACCTTGATTTGCCAGTGATTCTTGTTTGCATTACTTTTTATACTGTATTACAAAAAATCAGTGGTGATTTAATATTGAGGAATTCCTACCACTTAGTTATGGCCCTCTACCGAGGAGAAACCAGCACAGAGATCTGCAAACAATGATTTAATTTGCACAGCCACTGTATCTCACCTACTTGCATATCAGTAATAGTCCATCTGCTGCTGACAGTCTGTTCCAAATGTAGTAATATAACAAGTAATGGTACTACAGTAATGTAACAAACCACAGCAAATCTTCTCATAAAGAACACAAAGTGTTTGCCAGGATGGATTTGAAAATACTTGGTTTGTGTTTTATCTTTTTTTTTGCCAGTGTCATTATGTTAGGAATGAGGCTTATGTGAATAATTGGTTGATGCTTGAGCAGAAAAGTTAATATTTATTCAGGGGAATGGTCTGCATGGAGAAATATTAATGTGACTGGACACAAGTCTGTCATCAAAATAGGTTTTTAGTATTTCGATGGTGGAAAATGTTTCCAGACTGCTACGACTGAATTTGCTCCCTTTTTCTTCTGAAATCAAGGGTATAAATCAGTATTATACAGCTGGACTTAGCAGTGGGATACCTATCTGTGTGATAAGAAGGGACATGACTGTGTCTTCCTAATCCACACTACTGAACTTTTCATTCCAAGATGTGCTGAGAAACTTTTGTTCTCAATCACATTTGAGACACATGTTTCCTCTAACAAGGGAATGAACCAGAAGGGGCAGTGGCAGCAGAAAGAAAAATACCAATGCCACCTAACAGGGAAAGACTGCAGGACCTCTAAAGAGGACAAGAAGATCTGCTGGACCCTGTTCAGATCATTCTTTTCTCTGTGATTAAATAATTCATCAGGAATAAAAAGCCTTTAGGTGCAGAGTTATGTTTCCAATATTACTGCTCAAGGGGTTTTTTTATTGTACAAAGACTTGCATCTGAAGAACTATGCATATCTTATGATTTGTTTAGGGTTTAGGCTTTTTTTTTCTTTGATTAGTGCTAGTGGGTTTATTCTTTCAAGAAATTATGCTAATGTTATTCTGGATGTAAGACAGTGTTTTTGCTAAAATGAAAGCACTGAACTATGTGCTTGATGGTTACTATAACTTAAGTGACTCTATGTAAGTGATAAATCTTTAAATATTTGTAAATGCCCTGCAGTTACTATACCATTGCAGTAATTCTTCAGGCCAATGTTTTAGTCCAAGTGAAAACGATCAGAAGAGTTTGATTTTTTTTTACTTACTGGTGGTGGGAGAGACAGCAGTGCCTGATCATCTCGTGGGGAAAGAGGGGCTTGTGTTAAATAAATAAATACAGGCAGACAGAAACACGTGGAAATTAAAATGAGAGAGAAGAGGGGAGAGAAAGGGGGAGGGGAGGAGAGGCAAGAAGGAAGGAAAAGAAAGGGAAGAGAAGGGTAAGGGTAAGAATGTCTGTCTCTTCTGATCAGGGTCTCCAGACTAAGGAGGAGTGAAGCTGAGCCCCCATGACCTGTGATGCTGGTTAAGACACTGTCGAATGACACAGTACTACAGACAAGATGTGTTTGGCACAGGTGAATGACTGCATTTCTATTCAGATAGTCCATGCACAGGCCATGGGTCTACGCTGGCTTCCTGCTGGCTCCTGATCCCTGTTTCATGAGCACATGTGGTGTGAATACATCTACAGTACGAATCCTGCCTGCATGAACATAACCTCTTGGTGTTGTTTCAGCAGATTTGAGTTGGCAGAGTGAATTTATATTGGATCAATGCTTTGCATTATGTGGCCACAGCATTTCTGCTCCTATGTTAGTAGCCCTGAAGCCAGATTTGCTGCATAGTCAAAGCATGGCTTGAATTGGCATAGAAAGAAAAGCTATTTAAGGTCATGGTTGTGGCAGACTGCTGGCTCTGCCTGGAGCAGCTTGTGTAACTACTCCACAAGCTCTGCTGGCTCTGAGCATTGTGGTGTCTGTCTGTCACAGTATTTACTGCTGAAAAGGGGAAAATTGCTAGAGAAGTACAAAGGGAACATGTTTCCACAGGTTGCCCTTGTTATACCAAAGCATCATCCAGCTACAGCCTGTGGTGAGGTTGTGGTTCAAGTGGGTTCTGCTCTCCAAGGCCACATTTTATAAAGCCAAGACCTCTATTGCAGAGACACATCAGTCTTTAAAGAGATAGCATTATTCATTAAAATCAAACCCTCTGCTGCTGAGAAGGAGCTTTCCTGGGACTTAATTATATCAGGTTTAGAAGGCCAACAGCCAAGGGTGTTAGGCTTTCTCTCCCATGAGAAGAAGCTCCATTTTAATAATTTTAAACTCCCTCTAAAAATAAGGGCTATGAGAAAGACTTTGGAATAATTCTTTCTCTGACTGGGAACTAGAAATGAATAGATCTGAATCCCTGTATGAACATAGGTGGAAAAAATGGGTCGCAAATTTTGTAAACTGCTCTACTGTCTAGTAAGGACATAGGACACCAGCTACCTAGATTTCATCTAAATGCTTCAGAGCAGAGGTCTTTCAGCCTAGACAGAGACTATCCCTGCTTTGCAGAATGGAAAACTTTAGGCTGACTAGGGATAATAACTACTCAAATATTTGAAGTCAACTAATGAAATGTTTGAGGTTAAAATAATATATTGGACATGTTATCATTGGTATGATTTTGATAACACCTTTTCCACTCAGAATTTTTTTTCCAGTTAATAGCTGTGCCTTCATTTGCCATCTCTGTCTGGACATTACATCTACTTTAGATCCAAGGCTCCAATAGTGTTGCATGACATCCTTTCTCCCCCAGACACAGCAGAAAGCAGGCTCCTATTTTGAAAAGTAGTTTGCAACTATTCTACAACTGTAGAATAGTTGCATAGATAGTGTAAAAAATACCCTGAAGTATCTAAAAAGTACATATTTATTATTGTTATGGCAGAAAACCACTAAAATGAATTTTCAGAAGTCTAGTGGGACCAGTCTAGCAGAGGTATTCAAACTGCACACCAGAGTTTAGGGTCAGAAACTTGTACCCCATGGGAGCTGCTGGTGGCAGAAGGCAAAGGCTGAGACAGCACAATAAGGCAGAACTTCTCCAGGTTTCAGTTGGAACTGTAATTCAGGCTGGAGATGCTTTGAGCAGAATGGATATGTATCTCCTGCAGGAGGATCAAACACCAAGTCCTGCAAGGTGCCACTTTCTTACTCTGCAGAAAAGACCATATGCATTGTGAATTCTTCCAGGATGGCATGAATCTTCTCATCTTATAGCTAACAATCAGTCAGTCTTATGCCATTTTAAAATGAAGCAAGGTCTTGGGACTAAGGAATTGTAGTTGAAGTCTCATTAGTTAAACCAGTTTCCTTTAATGCAGACAGGGACACTTTTAATATCCTTCATTCAAAGTGGACTATCCAGCCCATTTTGAAATGAACTGACTTAAAAAAATCTATATAAAAAGGTAAAACCCTCCTTTGACCCTTCTTGGAAAAAAATGGCAGCAAAGGCTGAGACTGTTGATTTAAAATGCAAATGAGAAATGTGCTCTGCAGGACTTATGACCTCCTCTGTGTAGACACGGGCAGAACTTACTGAAAGATTTCTTCCACTTTTAAAGTTGACACTTAAAGGAAATTAATTTGTCACAAATGCTCTGTCTTGGTGATTGTTTTTTTTCCTCAAAGAGGCAGGGAAATGAAAAAAAAAAAAGGCACCACTAAATGCATCTTAAACATTTGCAGTTCCATAATACCTGGAAATACATGTGAAATACACATGTATTTCACTCCAGCATCTAGTATTCTGAAATGAGAAAGAAATAATTGTTCTTATGTAGTGCAATGTTATGCCTTGACATGATCACATTTACAAACACTTCTTCACTTTGGCTGTGGCAGACACTGTCTCCTGTGTTGAACCCTGCTGGTGGAAAAGGGTACTCACCACAGCCTGCCCTCAGTTTCTTGGTGCTGTGCTGCAGCTGGAGGCTATTGCTCTGTACCTGTCAGCACAGGAACTCGTGGGAACACTCCCTAGCTTGCTTCAGTCCAAAAGGGACTGGCTGGCTTAAAGAAATCAAGTGGCAGGTGTTTGTTCGTAGAGGTCATTTTAACTAAATTGCTTAGGGAGCAATCAGACAAGCAGTCTGGTTTTTGCTAACAGTTAGCAAAAAATTGGACAGGAGCAGGGGTGATAACCTTACCACCAGCACAGCTGCTTGAAAACAAATGTTTGTCTGTCCTGTGTGGGCAGATGGCAAGTCACATTACCTGACTGCAATATAAATTGGATGTGAAACTGTGTGAATGGGAAAAGGAAAAATGCTTGTTGTTAGGGCTAACTATTATAAATCATCCATAAGTATTCACTCCAGTATTTGTTCTGAGAACCTTTACATATTTGTCTTTTTTTTTTTTTTTTTTTTTTTTTTTTTTTACAGAATACCTTTGTTTAAGCAATGGATCACAATAAAACCTGTTTCAGTGGTTTCAGGTAGGTACTGTTTAGCATATCTTCCCACATTTTAATGGCAAATACCTTCCTGATAAAGAGTGTTAGTGACTAGGTGTAGTGGTAAAACTTCCATTTGGCCAAAAACTGCTTCAGTGAAGCTTAGTTGAAAAAGAAGATAAGGACCCAAAGATAAGGCACCACAGAATATGGCATTTTCTGTGTTTCATGGCAAATGCAAGCAATCCCAAAGAATGGCAGTAGGTACATTTGTCTACTTCAGCAGATGGTGCAGGAGAATCATTAATGTGTGTGGAGAATTTAAACACTCACTTCAACTTTTGGATCTCTCATTGTCCCTATGGCTGCATAAGAGAACTGAGATTGTTCAGCCTGGAGAAGAGAAGGCTTTGGGATGACCTAATTCCAGCCTTCCAAGACCTGAAGGGAGCCTACAAGAAAAATGCAGAGGGAGTATTTACAAGAGTATGCAGTGACAGGGTGAGGGGGAATGGCTTCCTACTGAAAGAGAGTAGGTTAAGATTAGATGTTAGGAAACAACTCTTTGCTGTGAGGGTGGTGGGGCACTGGAGCAGGTTGCCTGGAGAAGCTGTGGATGTCCCATCCCTGGAAGTGTTTAAAGGCCAGGTTGGATGTGGCTCTGAGCAACCTGGTCTAGTGAAAGGTGTCCCTGCCCATGGCAGGGGGGTTGGAACTGGATGATCTTTAAGCTCCCTTCCAAGCCAAGCCATTCTATGATTCTGTGATCTCTGTCTAGGAAGTTGAGTGTGGTTGGAGCTGCTGCTGCTGAGACCAACCAGTACAGCACAGTCCATGTCCATGGTGGTTTAGCCTCTCTTACCCTCTAAAACTGCTTGTTTGGAGTGGTCTCTGGATCTTGCCTGGGACTGCTTGGGAAAGTGCTGGCTGGTCCAAATTTGAACCAGACTGCTAGGCTGCTCTGCTCCAGCCTGGTAGAGGTGCTCAGGTCTCAGTGTCCAGGGACAGACTTGCACATTTAATAAACCAGCACAGATTTAGCCTGGGTGTTTCACTGCCCCACCCAGCATTTATGGCAGGGGTTCACTGCAGGTTATTTTACATTGCCTAACATGTTATGCTTGGGATCCCGTCTGTTTGTGTACAACATAAGAGAAGTCTAAAATAAATGAATGGTCATAATTTTACCTGGAAGTGAGGAAGGACTGGTTTTCAGAGCTATGGCTACTACTGATATTTATGTGTACCTTGTTATTTTCTGTATGGAATCTCAGCACTTCATAAACTGTTTAACAGAAAGATTTTGCATCCTTTCTCCTTTTCCCTAGTAAAAGGGTCAGAAAGACCCTAGGACTGTTACTGTGATATCAACAGTATTATCCTTTTGTTGTCAATACTTTGAAGGACTTAGGAACTATAGCTCAACTTCAACTTCTTTTTGAAGTAAATAGTAAAGAAACATTTTAGTTTTTTATTAGTTATTATTAGAGGCATATTAGTTATTTTTAGGTATTATATTACTATTATTAGCTATTAATTATAAATTACTTATTATATTTATAATATTAGTTATTAATTATATATTATTCTGCCCCTAACAACCCCACTGACCCTTGCCAGAGCTTGCTCTGTGCGACTGCACTTCATAATAGTTTTGATTTACCAGAAAGGATAGGTGACTAGGAAATGACAGCTGCAAAGAAACCTCAGAGAGTGACAACTGCTGGCAGAGGAGCCATCCAGGGTGGTCTACAAATTTCTGTTAGGATTTCACCTCCTGATAATCCAGAAATACTGAAGGAACTGGCATGAATTATTTTTGCCATCATTTGTCTTCTTTTTTGAAGCTGCGATTTCTGTTATCTCAAACGCGCCGAAGAAGATAGAAAATTCTCAGTTCCACTTTATCTCTCAGTCTGGAAAATCAAAAGATAAAGAAGATGCAGATCTGATGCTTAAATAGAATCAGGTACTTCAAAGACAAAACTATTTTCCTCCTCAGGTGTTCCAGAAATTTCTCCAACAAAAAAAAAACCCTTCTTTGTTCCTGTGTTTTAGAATATAGAAAACATGCAGTGCTAAGGCTTGCCCCCCTTATTCACACAATTTCCATCTTTTTAGAAATCAAAGTATCGCAGAGGAGGTGGAAGTTTAAAACTATCTATTCTCCCACCATTAAAAGACGTCTTTTGTATTCAGTTTCAACAGCTTTGAATGTGAAAAACAAAAGAATCTATTTCTTAAAAAACAGTTTCAATGGCTTTGAATGTGAAAAACAAAAGAATCTATTTCTTAAAAATTTCCCTATCAAATGTAATTATAAACCAATTAAATATTCCAGAAGCTTGCTTTTTACCTGTGAGAAGTAACAACCTACAAAGGTCTTCCACAAAGAAAAACTTTAAAAACCTTTTTATATATTTATTTATATGCATGCACATATACTTCAAATTTTAAATGATATTGCTCAGTTAACATATCCAATAGATGCATTAAGTATAATTTCAATTGCAGACACAACTTTAGCGAGACAATGAAAGTGAACCAGTTCACTGAACTGAACAACAACATTCTAAAACATGCCTGAGGCAAAGGTATTTTACTTTATAGCAATTTTTAAGTGAATGTGTTAGTGACAAAATTGCTCATCCGTATTTTTCTATCAATTTCTTCTTCTTCCTGGGCCCATTTGCAAAACTATTCCTAAGATAAACATGAATGCAATTTATTTTTGTCTTAATGAAAGCAAACAAAATGTCAGTTTTGGTTTTTTTAGTAAAAAGTATTTTGGTCAGTAACATTGAAGGAAGTCAAAGCATAGGAAAACCATCCTGGGTATAATCTTGATTAAGAGTCAGGTAGTATTTATGATCAATAGGATCTAAACTAAGGAGAGGAAGCCCAGGAAGGTCTCAGGAATCATGAGCATACACATCACTTTTTGGTCACATCCCCTTTTGGGTTCAGAAAACTTCTCCAACTGTGTATGTTCTAGAGTTAGATGAAATCTGTTTTTCAGTGCAGTACAGTGCTGTTTTCACTCATCATACTCATTTACCTGTTTATCTGTGTCTGACCTCTGCAAAACTCTTGAGGGGCATTCCCAAGTTCCCTGGATGTTTCCACCACGTCAGTATCAAGTCAGTGCCACCACCAGCTGCTCCCAGTCTTCCAACCACTGCTCGAAGAATGGAGCAGTAAAGCCTTTCTCACGGGCACACACAGAGTTTCCCAGCTGACTTGGGTGGGACTTGCATGGGCACATACCAGTGGCATTGGGATGACATCCCAGAGATCCACATCTTCAGTTTCTGTCTGAACTTGCAGAGGGGTCAGCACTTCCCAGCTATCGCTCTGAGGAAGTGTGGTAGGTTATAAATGAGACGGTGAAAATGAGTGAAGGATTTCTGTTCAATGGTTAATGTAAATACCTCTCTTCATTTGCATAACGCATAAGATAAGCAATGAAATTAAAGGAGGGACATATCACAGGTGCCAGGTGCCCCCAGCTACCAGGGTGTCCCACAGTTGGACTACATGTGCCCATAGAAGGCAGTTTGCTGTGGTTGCTGCATATGCGCCATAAGCCTGACTCAGCTGACACTAAATTTATGGGTTTTCTGCCTTAAACCAGGGTTGAATCAAAGCAAGGGACAAAACTGTTAGATGAACTATTCTCATTAATGACATAACCCACCTGTATCATGGCATCAAAGACACTGACCTGAGAAAAGCATTGTGCTTCAAGTCTAGACCTGAATCCATGTTGTTGCCTGAACATTAGGTATCCCACAAGGCTCATGGAGAAGAGGGAGGGAAGCTCAGAAATTTGAGCTCTTTGTGTTATTCTGATCCTGCCTTTAAAAAAGTGCAGAATATTTCATGTTTGATGACAAGTGTGGTACTGCAGGATCCCCCCAAAATTGCTCTGCAGATCTGCAGAAGGAAATTTAGATGTCAGTGAAACATTTGAAGAGGTTTTATCTCAGCTTGAAGTAATACTATAAGGAAGCACACAATTAATTGTACATCAGAGTGTCTGCCAGTCATCCCTTCACACTGATACACTGTCTGCACTTTCCAGCCAAGGAGATCTGCTGAGAGAACTGTCAGTGGGACACTTTGCATCCTCCCCTCTCTTTCTCCCTCTTTGCTGCTCTACACTGTCAGCAGGCTCCTGCATCTCTCTCAGTTATTTTCTACAGGGCTGTCTATAGCAGATGTTACAAGGATTTTGCTGTCACTGACATTTTCCTCTAGTGGCCAAGATACACTGTTGAGGGCTGTCTATCTATAGGAGGAACCTTCCTCACATCAAAAACATCACCTGGTCACCCCCAGCTATGGTGTTTTAAGCGATGAGACAGCTGATGGATTTGAACTGTGCCCATTTTTACCATTGCACTCTTATTGTAGCAATGGCCAAGATTTGCTACCTCTGTGTTTGTCATTATTTTTTGTTTGTTTGTTTTCAAAAGTTTTCTTCCTCTTAGCTGTCTTCCCCTATGGTTGGGAAACTTTCCTTCTTCACAATCAACATCAAACACAGCTGATGATTCACGTTGCCAAATAGGTTTGAGATTTTCCCCAGCTGCTGACTTTCTCCAGGAGATAGTATGGTAAAAAGAACTCCAGGATTTTTTTAATAGACTTCATCTTTTTGAAATTATTATTGTTCATGTTTATCCTTTTTCTTCCTCTGTGCCTTATCTGTATTGCTGGGAATATAGTCAGAAGGGGCAGTTCAAGATATAATTTAGTTTTTTCGATAATTCCTGTTTATTGCCCCTGGTTCTTCTTGATTAATGGGTGACTGCATGGGAAGCTGTTTGTTACTAACAGAGTTCTTCCACATTCCATGGGTTATGGTTTTATCTTTCCCTTGGCTCGTCATTTCTTTTTAATCTTCTGTGGAATATTTTTTTATTTTTCATTCCTTGATGCATTTTTGACTATATTTTTTCATTTGTAAGAACCCAAACCAATGCTGCTCCTCCACACCCTTGTCTCCCCTCCGAGAGACACCAGGTGAGATCACACTTCCACAGATTCATATTAGGTGCCAGCTTTTTCCCAGAGATTACACAGCAGATAAATCTCTCTGTTTCTGCACATGGTTTATTACTGAATATATTGTCTGCCTACACATGCAAGAACAGATAACCAGTGATTTATATTTTCATAATGACTACTGCAGTGATTCATTTACTCCGTCGTATATTGGTGTCGGGGCAAATCATTTATGTAAGAGGGGAGAGAGACCAAAGAACAAAAGGCAATATAAAGTGGTACAGAAAGCAAAAGAAGGTAAAAAACAGCCTGGACAGATACAAATGCTTTCAATAACATGAGGAAAGGGTTTTGTTGTTCCTACTTCTTGCCACCTTCTCCGTGTTCGGCTTTCTGGATCTGCTGCTTTACAAAAGTAGGTTGCTCCTTCCTGGAAGAGCCAAACCAGTGCCAGCATGGCATAGAGTCTGGAGTCACGTATTGTGCTCACTAATATTCCTACTTCAAAATTCAGCCTGCTCAGGGCAACTCCTGACCCCTGAGCAGTAAGGCAGAGGAACTTAGGGGAGCAGCTATATTCAGAGCAGCTACATTCAGGCATGTGGATTGTTGAACTGGCTTAGCTTGGAACTGTGCTACAGATCACTTTAGAATAAGCTGTTGGTAATGCTTCCATGCATATGAAAAACGTGCTTTAAATTTTACCTGCCCTTGAGAATTCCTCTTTTGTGTTGAAAATTTACCATTAGTTTTGCAAGTGCATTTTGTGTGGCATCAGTTGCCTCTTAATCTTGTTCTAGGCTGAGTGGTGGCTTTTCAACTTGGACATACATTTAGTGTTATTTGGGATTTCCTTTCATTCCTGAGGAATACATGGTCATAAGAATTATAGAATCGTAGAACAGTTTGTATTGGAAGGGAGACAAAAGATCATCTCATTCCATGCCCCAGTGCCATGGGCAGGGACACCTTTCATTAGACTGAGTTGCTCAAAACCCCATCCAACCCGGCCTTGAACACTGACAGGGATGGGCCAGCCACAACTTCTCTGGGCAACCTGTTTCAGGGTTCCACACTCACAGTAAAGAATTTCTTCTGCATATCTAACCTAAATTTCCTCTCTTTCAGTTTGAACCCATTACTCCTTGTCCTATCAGTACAGTTCCTGACAAAGAGGGCAAACACATGATAAGTTTAGTCTTTACCCCCTTACTTGGGGGTAATCCTGCAACTAGTTATGTTGAAAGACCTTTAAAAAAATCTACCCCATAAAGGCACTATTAACATGCTTAAGACACTACACAAAATAACCAGTTCACTGTCCATTCTACCACAAAAGTCTCACTGAAGTTGGTAAGAAGTGCTATAGCCAAATCTTTCATAAGTGCTGTTTACAAGAGTGCCTAATTTGGTGCTGATCAGCTGCTGGCTGATCATTTCATACCTGTGAATCTTCCTTCACAAGTTTATTCACACAAAGAAATGATGTCATGAATTCTTGTGCAAGGAGAAGTCCTGCATGGGTTAAGGAGTCAGAAGACAGCGACTTACCCAAGTGAAGAAAAACACATACAAACTGCTCAAAATTAAAATCTTATGAATACTTGCTATGCACACTGAAGGATTAATTGAAAAATTCTTGGCAATAACCACATTTGTGATCAGTAAGTGTATTTGCCAGTACTTTACAAATGAAAAATGAGGATAAGGCTATGAATAAATTGTTCAGGGTTTCTACTTTTAACTCTGGAATATTTGCTGACAGCATTGTTGAAATCAGGGAGAGGGAATTTATGTGGTAATACTGAATAGGTTAAAGCAGAGATAACATCGAGACGGTATATTCTGAAGGAACTTTATATCATTGGGAAAAATAGTGGTTTTCTCACCATAACTTCTTTCATAACTGTCTTTCAGCAGTGCTGAACAAATCAGCTTTTTTTTGTCGGTTACACGTGAGCTGAGACTTGTTATATCTACTATTCAGAAATATTTAGTAGCAGAAAGCATGTCATAGCTAAAAATTTTTATTTCAGAGAAAAACACAGTTTTTAGTTAATATAAAGCTATTCATGAATTAATGGAATAACTTGGCGAGTGAATTCTGGTCAAAGGGAAATATTTCACTAAAACAATTTCATTTTCTTGTGTTTTCTCAGTTAATATGGCTATTTGAAAGGGATTTTACCTACATCTTATTAAGTTCAATTAAAAGTAAAAATAAAGAAATAACACATGGGCTGGGGATGTTAAAGAAAAAATTATAAAGCATAATTCCCCTACAGTTGCCCAGTCTCCCATCACATCGACCAAAGCCAGTTAATTTGGTTTTAGTTTGCAAACTATCTTATCTGTTTTTCATCCATCTTTTGTTGCCTCAGTGAGGAGGTTGCTCTTTGCCTTTCAAATGGCTGGGCTTGTTTTACACCCAATGCCAGAGAGGTAGGGAACAGGTTTTGTTTTGCACAAGGGCAGATGCATCCGGGATGGCAGGGTGGGGAAGGCTTTTCACTGGAAGTCAGGCAGGTTTGTCACCACTATCTCGTCCTGGAGGAATTTCTTGAGGAAGGGATGTGTTTCACTCTGTCATCAGAGCTTTCCCTAATGAAGTCAGCGTACTCCCCTGGTTTGCATCAGAAACACCTCGGGGCAGGGCTGTTCCAGGTTTCTGGCAGGAGAGTTTGCTCTTCCCTGCCTCCAGCTCTTTTCAGGCTTTCCCTTGCTGAGCTCTGAGTCTTGTTGCCAGCTTAGAGGACAAACCAGACGTATTACATGAGTTCAGGCAGCTGTGTATTAAATGCAGGCAACTGTGAGCTCTTTCTGTTGCACCTGGCCAACCTCTCTTATTTCCTGCACCAAAACCGGAAAGGTTTCCTTATCTTTATCCCTCTTGATGTACTACAGGATACAGGTGAGAGATAGGAGGGGTTCCAGTGAAACAGTACAGTAGGTATCATTTGTCAGCTGTCAGAGCAGGAAGGTACAAGAAAGAAGATAGCATTGGGAAGGGCTGAGCAGCGACTTTCAGCCTTCCAGAAAACAGAGCAACAATTGCTCAGCCCAAACTAAAACACTGAGGGAAGTACACTTTCACTTGAGTGGTGAGAATTAAGCATAGTATTGTTTCTGTGAGAAAGTGGGTTAAATGTGGTGTAAACAGCTTACAGATAGGAGCAAATAAAGTCATGGGCTTCCTGAGGAACCACTGATGCATGGAATTGGAATCTCTTAAATCACCCTTTGCTCAGACATCTCACCCTGTCGCCTGCTTTGGTAACGGGAGCACATGGAGAGGGAAGCACAGACGAATCTGAATCAGTTCTGAACCTACATGTGCAAGGGGAAATGAACTGCTGGAACTGAATAACACTGCAAGCAAACCCAAATCCCGCAGTACGAAATGGGACCCCTCTAATATGCTGGTTTCTTGAACATTACCTCCTTCCCCCTCCAATCAGCAGCTGATGGGGACCAATAAATGCCAGAGTAACAGCCCTTTGGAGAGATGTATTGACATCATTTTGCCACTGGGAACTAGATGGAATTGCAGCATACCTAGATTGTTTATTATCTCTACTTTTAAATATTCATATGAATAGTTCTGAAGTTTTCTTTTGCCCATTGCCTTGAATGAAAGGTAGCAAAAGTCACTCGGTGTTAATATTCTTGCCAAGAAAAAAATAGTTTCATTTTAGCCAGGAAGCTGTTGTTTATAAACTGGCTGACAGAGGAGCACAACTGCCTGTGTAATGTAAACAATGATCATCTACATTCTAAAGGGTATTTTCTCCTCTCTGAAATCAACACTGTACTGCATGCAGGAAAACAGCAGCTGCAGGCAAAACAAGGGAGATCTAAGTCAAAACAATACTATTCCCTTTACCCCTCCTGAAACAAAGAGAAGATGCTGTTTGTAGGCGCTGGGGATTTTTGGTTTTGCTTGTTTGTAATGTTTTCCAACCCCAGCTTTCCCTATTCTCTGATTTGTTTCACAGAATCCTTCTACCTCCTACTTGTTCTCCCTTGTCTTCCTCCAATGTCTTCATTTGCTTCCTCTTTACGCCCTTAAAAATCCACACACCTTGAGAGTTTCTCATGAGTTATTTCTGTTCCTTTATCCTCCCAATCTATTGCCTTCTCTCACCGGATAAGACATGATTCATATCCACATCTTTTTAGTGTGTACCTGGTTTTGTCCATTTCTTCCACCTTTGGCTTTCCAATCCATTCTCTGCATGTCTCCTCTCCATGTCCTTCTCCTACTGCGTGTCATTTGACACTTCCTTTGGCTGCCACTACTCAATTCACTGCTTGCTTCTTCTTACATGTCCTTTGTCATCCATGGCATGTCTGAAAAAAGCGTAGCCAACCTGAGTGATATTTATATATTATATTATATATATTTTATATTTATATAAGATCTGAGTGAGACTTTTGCCCTTAAAGACCTGTACGCCTTTGCCTAACATTTTTTCTGCAGAGTCCTCTCCTTCCTTCACATTCCCCAACTTGGTGCTAAGTGTGGTGGGCTGATACTTCCCTTTTTGTTCTTTTTCTTTTTTAAGAAGCACAGGCTCTACTTCTTCTCTCCTGGCATATTGGTGTTATATATGACTGTCCTTTGATCTATCTCCTCCAATTTAGCCTTATTGCCAAAATGTAACTCCTGGCTCTGTCCCATCCCCTTCTTCTTTCATGCTCACCTTACATAACTTCAGTGGAGAGCTTGAGCACCCTTCTAATCCTTTACCTGTGCTCAGTTGACTCCTGTGCTCAGTTGACTTCTGCTAAGGGTTTGAATCTCTTTTCAAAGGCAGGACTTCACCCACTGCTATCTATTTCTGATTGCACTGACTGTAGCTTGTCCTTTTCTCTAACCATGTAAAATTCATGCTGGATTCACTTTGTTGCCTTAAGCTTACTGCAGTTGTCATGACTCCAACCAGCCAGCTTTCATTTGGAACTGTAAAGTCAAGTTTGCATGCCAGCCACACTGCTGTGCCAGGTTTTGTTGTCCTCCTGAAAATTTGCAGTGTATTGTCCCCTTTACCTAGGAGGAATTCCCAGAAATTTCAGATGTTGTTGAAATTCTTCTGCCAGTGAGTGCCTGTAAGACAGAACACCAATGAGACCACACTGTTTATTAGTGTTTCATTACTATTTAATGTTTGCTGTTTGCATCTCACCACTGTCATTCCTACTGGGGCAATCTCTCCTGTTTTGTCCTGAGTCTATACCGTACTGAGGTCTGTAAGGTCTTGGTTAGGTCCATGGCAGGTGATGTTTGACATACTGCCAGTGAAAACACTGACAATATGGCTAAAAATATTGGCAGCAATTACCTTAATTCTTTTGTCCTACATCACTCAATTTTGCATTTCTTGGAATGAAATTAGGAACTTATCAGAAGTAGGATCCATCCTGCTGTTTTTTTCCTAATTTGAAGGGTGTGCTAATTTCAGCTGTACTTCTTGTGAGACTCAAACTTCACCTGAAATTTTTAGGTCATTATTATTACTCAGCCTCCTTACTGTCCAAGCCCAACAGTTCATGCAGAAGTTATAAATCCTAAAGCAGTAATTATCCTGGCAGTGTTCAAGGCCAGGTGTGATGGGACATGGAGCAACCTGGTCTAGTGAGAGGTATCTCTGCCCATAGTAGGGGGGTTGGAACTAGATGATCTTTAATGTCCCTTTCAACCCAAACCATTCTATGATTCTATGATCTTGAACATGTTTGAAACATCAGGAATTATCAACAAATATTTCTTTTATCAATACTAACAAAATCAGATTAAATTCAAGTATGACCAGTCAGAAGAAAACTCATTTTAATTGGTTGCTTGAATTAAGAGTAATCTAAAGAACTAAATATTAATTGTGGAGAAATGTGATAAGTTTTCTCTTTACAGATTGATATGATAAAATCCACTGTTGTTCTTTTAGTTATTTGAAAATGAATGCCACCACCCCCATCCTAAAAATGAAACTCTTGATTTTTTTTCTGATGTGTTTATCTATCTTGCATTTTTTTTCCTGTTAATCAGAAGTGTTTTCAGTCCTATACTGACTTAAAAATAGCTGAAAACAATTAAGAAGAAATACTTATTTTTATCAGCTTTTGACAGAAAAATCTTAAGATCTAGTTATTTTCACACCTCTCCCATCCCTTGCTTCCTATTCAGAGAGATCATTGCTTTAAGTGTGGTATCAGCAGAGGGAATGGAAGGACCCTTTAAAGGAAACAACATGTCTAAATGGCAGCACAGTAGAGGACATAATATAGAACAACAGAAAATATTGAAATGCGTCATCGTGTCTCTCTAATGCTCTCTTTTAGCTTCAAGGAACCCAGCAGGTTTGGTAGCCTTTGGAAGCCTTTTAACTGAGCCCCATCTGCCTGCCAATTGCAAATACTCCATGCCTCTCACGGAAAGCTGCTCCCAGAAGAGAGTTCTTGACGCATGTGGAATAAGCAACCCTGAGATTTCACTTCTGTGCAAGATCCTTGAATGGCAAAAAATTTGTCACCTGCTATGGTGACAAATATTTCCCAAAGTACAATCAGTAAGCAGCACTGCGACCAGTTTTCTGTTCCCTTCTTCACCTTGCAAGGACTTAATCCTACCTTGTCTGAAGTTTCAGGGAGATTATGCAGCTAAATGATTATTTAGTCAATGTTAAAGAATTTGCAGAAGGAATCTAAAGGAAGGCAGCAATATGCAATCTCTTTCTTTCTTAATCCATATGGTTAACTATGCTTAGTTTCCAAACCTGTGTTACTATCCAAGGAAATGTCTAGATAATCCAGAATTAAACCTCTATGGTTGTTTCTTCAGTTTGCCAAGCACATTCCCATGGACTCGATTACGTCTCCCTTTCTCCTACTCAGGAGTGTCTTTCCCTATCGCTAAGGGTGAGCTCAGAAACCTGCCTGCCCACTTGCACTTGCCACTGACATGTTGTGTTAGTCAAAGCTGGATAGTGTGAAAGTTTAAAGGACACTCAGGGCTCAGACAGTCAGGTCTCTTTAGCCAGATCTCCAGCTATTCCGAGGAAGAAGAGCTCATCTCACCTGACCATTGCTGGGTATGGCAGTTGAAGGGAAGACCTCAAACAGCTCACTTGAGCTCACAAAATGAGGTAAATGAGGAGACTTGGGGATCACCAGTCAGCTGTGGCTCACATTGTCAGTATCTGCAAGTAAAATAGAGAAGAAAGACTTGGGGAGATCCCATAAAGGTTTCCAGCTGCCCCAGCTCAGTACTCCTTTGTGGATTAGCGCTGGTTTTGAATTGTGGCTTTGGGTACCAATAGGTTTGTTGGCCATTCTCTTCTCTTCTCAGAGTGCCATGATTTGCTAGATGCCCCACTGTCATCCATGATGCTAGATAGACCTTAAGAAAAAAAGAAAATAATTTAGTATAGTGAACTCAAGAGAGTAAGCAAGACAGATGAGGGACAGCTGTAGAGAGAAAAAAGTGAAAAGAGAAATCCCATTTTTTAATATCTATCATTTTTCTAGCTTGAGATAGTTCATATCAATACCCTTCATCTGAAAAGCTGTCTGGTAGTTTCCACATCTGTCAGATGGGAACAGATTCTCTCAGGAGATCTGTCTAAAGAATGGCTGATTTGGAGATGAGTGTCTTCTCCCATACTCTTTTTCTCCCTCAGCTTCCTCCAGACTCAAGTGTCCCCTTGAGGGTTTATTGCAGTTCATACACTTGATACTTAATGAAGATCTCTGGTTTTAATACCTTCCACAAATGATCATTGATTTTTTTTTAAAGATGCTCTGCAAATGCTCACACCTCTTGGGCAGGTTGCTACCTGGTTAGACAGTAAAAAAAACCATTTACCAAGGTGAAAGCAACACCTACTGAAAGATCTGATACCTAACTGTAGCATAAAGATATCCTTTATCCATTATGAATGAAGTTCTCCTTGCAACTGAATAGAGAATATTTTAGACTTCCATGGCAATTTATGCACCTTTATAACATATACAATGAAAACACAGAAATACAGAACAGTACTAGAAATGTGGCTTCTTGCTAAGTCTTGGTGGAGACAAGACATGACATTAAATATGTAAAATCTTGTGTGAAAGCCTATCTGGGTCGAGTGACTTCTCTAATGGCTTTCCAGATAGAAGAGCACCAGGCTGAAGTGCATTAACATATCCTGAAGGTTTCCTCACAAAGGCAACAACCTCAAACAATTAAAATTGATTTGAAATGCCAGAATTAGGAGACCTCTAAAAATAATAGTATTGTTTTAGTTGCTTAATAGGTCTTCAGAACACTCATAATTTTTTTAATGGCCAGCAGTAGTAACTGTGTTGCTTAGAAGTTGCTGAGATGATGAGATCAATCAACAAAAACATTCTGCAACCTTAGTGCTTATTGATTCAGTTGCTATTTCCCAGGAAAAACAATTATTGCTGTGTTACAAAACCCAGCTATTCACTCTTTGGTATGTGCACTGTTTTTTACTATTCACAAAACAGTTAATTCGGTCTAGAACTTAAATTTCCTCTCATCACTTTGGGTATCACTTTTTAAAATAATATGTGTAACTATACCTTCTCATCACTTTTGGGCAAATGGCTGGGGATGGTTTTCCTGGGATGAAGTTATGAATAAAAGATCACTTTTAAGGAAAGGAATGGTGAAGTTAAATGGATGTTAATATTATATGCCTATGGAAAATCTGGAAATTTTAGAGTACAATGGCGGTGTAATGTACTGCCAAATGGTCAGAAAGCTCTCTTTGTCAATGACTGGGGTGAAATAAGAAATTACAGTACTTTCTTACATTGTTTAACTCCCAAGAAACAGGAAAGAAGTAGTAAGGAGTGAGCAGGACAAGACATTCTGCATAAACAGAGAACAAGGAACAGCATCAAATGAAGGCAGCAGTGCTCAGGTTTTGCAGACTGAAGCAAACACTTAAAACTGCCAGGTTGCTCTGTTTCTAGAAGAGACATCTGCAAGGACAAAAACCTTACTGGCTTAAAGAGAAATTCATGTTGTGCATCTATTGCTGCTCCTCAGCTGAATGTTCACGACTTCTGCTGTGCCATTCATCTCCATTTGACCTTTTGAAAAGGCCTGTAAGGGTCATTATTCCCAGCAATTTTCAATGGACATAGAACAATTCACAAGCACTAGGATATATAAGCCTTTTTTTGCATGGAGAGCAGTTGTCCACAGCAAAATGACACCTTCCATCAGAGGTCAGTTTGAAGTTGTCCATCTATATGATTTGGGTTGGAAGGGACCTTAAAGACCATCTGGTTCCAGACCCTTCACCATGGACACCTTCCACTAGACCTGGTTCCTCAGAGCTCCATCCAACCTGGCCTTGACACTTCCAGGAATGCTCTTTACCATGTTTTATATCTCTTATATCACTTGTACTTATCCCTCCTGTTTGGTGACAGAACAAACAAAGTTAAAACAATGTTGCAAGCATGCCAGTAGGTTTCTTTCCAGCTAGTCTGACACAGAGGCAATGTTTTGATTCCTTCTCAGCCAGTTTGTATAGAGAAGTAATTTAAGAATACTAAGCCTTTATTCACAACATGTGGACAACAGAATTCCAGATGCATTCCTACGGATTTGCATCATTCTCTCATCAAAATCAGTGCTAAAGTATGATAACAAGCAAGTTTTTACAGTGTAGAAATTATGGAACAAATGGGTTAGTTGAGATTTTGAGGCCTGATTAATATGTCACAAATAAATCTGTGAAAATATTTGACTTTTCTTGACCTGAACTGGTGAAGGAAGTGGAGTTTTAATTTACCCAATAGTTTTCAGCTTTTGTACCTCAGCAAAAAGGTGTTTATTTTATTCCAGGTTCAATAAGGTATTTGCTTTTGAATCAGACAAATCGGTTTTGTTTCTTTGCTCTACATTTTTTTCACCCTTTTGAATGTTATGTAAGGGTAAATTTCAAAATAAAATGTCATTGCAAAATACTGGATCAATGTGTAAACAAGTTATTCAACGTTTCCTACGAAAATAAAAAAAAAATCCCAATAGTTTTAGCCAAAGCATTTGGAGGAATTTGACAACTTACATATGTATATTTTGGGTTAAGAAAGTTGCACCATCCTATTGTACTAATAACCTCATGGAAATACATGGTAATAAAATTTCCCTGTTTCATATTCTTTAAGCTTTATAGTTTGTTACTGCCATTGACTTTCAAAATTAGAGTGAGGTGGTTTGTGAATTAATGCCTTTCCCTACTAGAATTATTCCCAGTTTGTTCTTTGTCATCCTGTCTTCTCCCAGACAATTACTGCTTAAACATTTCAAGGGAGAAAGAAGTGTCCACGAGGACTATGGGCAGGACTACAGGCAGGACTACCTCTGCTAAAGAAGCAGTCAGATTGCTGGAGAAAAAATAATACAGGTGCAGCTGATGACATTGTAGCTGATACAAATAAGTGTGTTCCTGCAACAGCCTTCCAGCTCTTTTGATATCATATCTATAAATCAGTCTAAGAATCAATTTGAACTTGACTGTATAGATAGACATGAAGATGGAGAGGATTGCTTGTTCTTCAGCTATTAGTACAGAAGGACACAGCTTCTGTAATAGTCAACTCTGTATTTTTATTTGATGTACAGCTTTTTCATATATTAAACTTCCAAAAGGCTGTCTGGCAAGTGGTAAATGTGATCTTCCTGCACTTGAGACTAATAAAAAGAGATTTTCAGGCCTCTTAGTTTATTTCTATCACTCCTAAGAAAAATCTTTTCATAAGGCAGTAAGTACATCAGCAGACAGTTCTTTCCTAAGAATGCTAATTATATTCTCTCTGTATGAATTAATTATAATTCCTTTTGACTATGGTGATATTGTTTAGAGGAATTATCTCTCTGGTCAGATGAAAAGGTTTGACTTCATGTGACACATCGGAGGGATTTGTTCTCCATTGTGGTGTTAGTACTCCTTAGTGGGAACTCTGTGAAGAATTAAAACCAAATTAAACAGAGAAAGGGGCCCCCTCCACTGATTTCCTCATATAAAACATTATACACTGAAGCTTCTCCATGGACTGCCATGTACAGCCAAACAATGAAACAGGCATTTTCTCCTTCACAGAGCTCCTTCTGAGCAGCATCACGACGTGTGTTCCCCAAGTGTACTTTGCTGTGATATGGTTACACCGGAGACAAATGGAGATTAGGGTGCAGATGGGAGCTATCAGTAGAGTTGCACCTGCTTAGCCTGGTTCTGAAATTCCCTCTGATGTGTCACAGTCTGAAATACAGCCTTCCTAAGCATGAGTATTTATGGAAACTGTGTAATCTGCAGGAAAAAGCGTGGGGTGCAAATCTCTACCGACTTCTTCATTGCTGCCTTGGAGAAGAGATTTTTGGGTGCTGAGGCACCAGGCTTCAGATGGTCTCCAGTTTTGCAGAGAGTAACAGAAAAGCAGCAGAATTTCCTAGGTTACACCTCCCTACAAGCTCCTGAGCTTCCCAGGACATGGTGCACTTTGAAGCTGGAGAAGCATCTTAAATCCTTTTCCTACAGGCTGGATCCAGATTTAGGCTGCTCAAAAATGCTCTGTGGCTTTATGGTGTGTGATTCCAGAGCCTTGTAGAAAGGATCTGAGCTGCCTGGTATGTGTGATGTTGGTTACGTGGCATCATGAAAAAGCAGATGGGATACATGGAGGAAACTGGGCCAGACAAAGAGCCCTAGCACCTAAATTATTCTAGGATTCACAGTAAGTTCATCCACAAGAGCTTTTTAAGACTTTGAAGAAGACTGACAACCAGGGAGGTCCAAAGAGATGCTCTGGCAGGACATTCATATGACAGTGTAATGAATTTGGCCTTGAAACTGCTTTTGCTTACATGTCTTACTACTGCTTACCTGGCAATAAACAGTTCAGTCTTAGCTTTTTTTTTTCTTCTACCACCATTACGTCAGAAATTAGTAAACAGAAATTAAACACTCTGGTTCTCATGGCACTGATTCTGGCCACCAATCTCCATTGCCTCCTTCTGTCCTTCTCTGCAGCCTGCTTTCAACAGTTCAGTCACTGGTAAGCTGGCAAGAAGTGCAAGACTCATGATGAAGCTACAGGGATGTGAAGCAAGTAGTTTTTCTGCATGTATCCCAAGTTTGGAAGTCCTGGGGAAGCCTCAGGATAACAATGATTTCATCAACTTTAGACCAAAATGCAAAACTCCTTTGATCTGATTCAGCTTACCTGCGGAAAACTATTCAAGGTAAAATTAGATAGAAGATAGAAAGAGAAAATTGAGACTGAAAATGCTAGTAGAAAATAATTGGTTTTAAAGTTGGAAGGTATTAAGTGTGAACTGGGAAATCTTTTTTTTGTATGTTTTCCAGGAGAGAAGCGTAGAGAAACAGAGCCCTAAAGCTTTAAATATAGTGACCATGACTGAGAGATACTGTACATAAAATGCAGCTGCACATGATTGCAGTACTCAGCGGAATCAGCTGTTTCTCTCTCCTTCAGCTATGACATTGTCTAAATCAAAGAAATAGGAGGAAGAAAAAAATCCTCTACTATGGCATCCTTTCATTCTGAAATGCAGGAAGTGATGTGCCCAGGGTGGGGATAAAGGCTACAGTGTCTTCTTTCAGGTACAACATCCCAGCACAACCCTTCCTCAGCAACACCCAGGGATATTTGGTTTGTGTATTCCCCTTCTCCAGAAGGAGAGGGATGTGGATGAGAGTGGTCCATGACACAGCAGTTACTGTACTCTTCCTCTTTGCTGAGCAGTGAGCTGAGCACTGATCACAACGAAGGAAGAAGAGGGTGAGAGCTCCCATTGTGCCACTGCCACTATCCTCACAGTCACACTCTGTAGAGCTGCCAGTCCTCAAAAGGAAAGAAAACAAATGTGCTCATTAAACCCATGTTCTGGCCCTCTCTTTTTTACTTCTTGCCATATTAAAAGAGGTCTATGTTCTTCTCAGTCTCAAACCCAGTGTCTTTTGTTTTGATGATTTCCAGTTTCAGTAGTTCAATTTTCTTTCCACCTTCTAATTTGTATTCCTAGTATCAGCTGCTAAGGAGCAAGTTAAATGATTTGAATTCACACTGATTTAACATTACTAATTGCCCTGCCAATTGCTTTCCAACTTTGCATTTTTTTCAAGAGACATCAAAACCTGTGATAGGTTTAAGATCCTCAATACTTAAAAGAAGGAAATAGCAAATAAGGCAGTAAACCAGTGGAATAAATTATCAACTACAATCAGTTAACTGTCTTATCTAACACTGTGCCTGCTACAAAGAAGAAAATCAGTCTTTTCATGCTCTGTAGGTGGCTACACATGTATTGTAAGAGAAGTATATATGATGCTGTCTGAACCAGCTCAAAGAATGACATGGAGCAGCATTACACTGAACACAGTTAAAGGCAAAACCCCGGGAGAGAGGGGAAAGCCCTTGTTCCCATAGTTACAAGCAAGCCATTAAGATACACACCTCCAAAAGCTGAATTAGAAAAGTGCTTTTAACTCAACATATTCTATTTAATTTCAGCAATTTCCCCCTAACCATTATAATGCAGTGTGGGTTGCCTTGACTGCTGCTCTGTGGTACTCACCTTCAGCAGCTGCCACAAAGAAGCCAAGAAGACACTTTTGGGTTACACCACTAATAAACAGCTTATCACTACGACCAAATCTCTCTCCAGTGGGTGGGCTGACCACCTTGCCACCTTATGATAATTTAAAAGAGATCACAGGAGAAAGAACCTTAAACTAAGGGGCGAGGGGGAAGAGAGAGGATTGCTCTACATCTGCTTTTTGTATCAGTCTGACCACATGTACGAGGGGTGCAAGGGTTTAAGATAAATTAATAATAGTAATGATAATAGTACCATTGGTATAAGGTGCATGCAGGTTTAGTACCATCACAGCTTTTTACTCTTTCTGTAATAAAGCAAGCTGTGCTCATGCAAGCACTGATGTAATTGTATTTACTCTGTGCATTGGTATGTGTGCGGGGGATTTGTACTTCTGTAATTATATTAGTGTATCTAGCAGTCTGTGCAAAGATAAGTTCTTAAAATTATTTTCAGGAGTCACATTTTCCCCTTGAAACCTCCTGCCTTTGTTTGCTGCTATATAACCACATTTTGCTCTGCTTTGAAATATTTTCTCTTCTCTGTTGCTGTTGGAAATACCCACGCAAACCAAGAGGAGAAATGGGCTATAAAGGGAACAAACAAAACTGAGCATTGACTTAAATTGGTTTTGGTCTGTTTCCAAATGTTGCCAAACACAGAGGATAAATACATAGAGTGGAGAAAAACTGTCCCTCTCTCTTGCTTGCCTCTGGTGCCAGCTACAAATGCCATAAATAAAAAAAAAAAAGGCTAACAACACTCCATGTAGTATTAAGACATGCAGACTGCTTATGGTTATGACTTGGATTCTCAAAGATTTTTTAGTATAAACATCTTTGTACAGGATCTGATGACAATCAAAAGTAGATGTATGCAATGAGAAGGCAACACTGTCTTTGTTATATTTATCTCAAAGGTATTCTCTATTTTTCTTTTTTCATAATCTATTTTTCCATTTTACTGCTGGCAGTCTTATAATTTTCATGTCATTCAGGCCTATAATTTTACAATCACACTTTATTGATAAACAGAAGCTTGGTTTACAGTATTTTCTAGAGGCTCAGCTGAAAATTGGACTCTCTTAAAGAAACCCTGTGTCCACACATGCATATACACATGTCTAAAGGCTATCCTTCCCCCAGCAAATTTACAGCTTGGTACTTTAAACCAAGACAAGCATTAGAAATGAAATATGACTAGCACTTCATAAATGGAGAACTGAGAGAGAATAATTATGTCACATCCAAAATAATAAGATCCTCCTCCCTCATCTTGGGCCACACCTTCTTCTACACAAGAGCTTTCCAATTTGCTTTTAGGGTAATTTATTCTACGGTATTTTAGGCATCCCACCTTTGAATTCCACCCCAAACTCTCACCTAAGCTTTCCTTGCCTCAGTCCTCAAGTAACACAAATTTCCTTGGCTGTGCCTCTCCTTGCCCCAAGGTATCCCTTGCAGGGAGTGGCTGCCAGCAGCAGCTTTCCTGCTTCTCCCTGCCCACAGGAGCCCCAAAACACTGTTTGTAGCTTAAAGCCACCACCTTCATCATTAACACTCTTAAAACTAAAATGTCTTATTATCCCCTGTGTCACCACATTGTGTCCTGCCTCTTCTGCCTTGCTACTCGTGCTAGAGGTGACTTCATTTGTGCTTCCTTAGTCCAGAACTGTCAGTGGTGCACATTAATCAGGTGTTGCTGCTGTGAAGATATTTAAGAGAGAAAGGAGCAAATCATGGTGTCAGCACTGCTGCCAGACTTCACAATTATTGGAGAGAAGGAGTTACAATGAGTAAATGACACATTTATAGCAATTTAATACAACCCTTTGTGCTTTCTTCAACCTTGACTTTATGGGTGGATTGGCTGATAAAAACTGAACCACAAGGTCATTTCCTCCTTCATGATCCTTCTCAAGAATCATTTTTACTGAGGTACCTGGAGGAAATTAGCCATTATACGATGAAAAGGGCAGAAGGGTCACCGGGGCAAGCTTAGTCTGAAGGAAGAGTTTCCATGTATACACCCTATATTGTCTATAAACTGAGAGATTTCAAGGCAAGGTATGCCCAGAGCTCTGTTGGAGAACACGAGTGCTACTGGAATACCATAGTTACCAAAAAATAACAGTGGTAATATAAAGGACTCCATTAAAAATATCCATACAAAGGACATTTGCTAAATAGGCAATTGATACCATCCTATGCCATGAGGGTCAGACTCATAAAGAAGCCTAAAAGTGCCTGAAAATACCTCAAAAGAATTGGTGAGTTTGTAACCCAGTTTACATTTTTGCTCTTAATGTTCATTCTAGAAATATTTCCCTCCCATGTTTAATGAATCCGGGAGCAAATTAATTTAGAAAAATAAATTCAAATAGACTTTTCTGAATCAATATTCCAGCATTTCACATTCTTGATAACTTGAATCATAGTGCTGAAGCAATATTCAGCTGCTGTAAATTGCCATAGCTCCACTGAAGCCAATAAAGTTACAGTAATTTATTTCATCTGAGGATGTGATTTTTTACAGAATAGTCCTGACCTTATTTAATTGTGGGGCTTGTTCATTTATTTGTTTTAATAAATGGGGTAAAAAAGGGCAGACTCTTGCATTTTTAGACAGAATGAAGAGATTACTTCTGCAAATAAACTGGGGGTACCAGTAACAAAACTAGGAATGTCAGAAACTAGTATTTTGTGAGGAAAAGAGCTCAACCTGAGAACAGAAAAAGGGAAGTTATGCACCTTCTCTTCTCTTTCTCTCTTAAGGGACATTCACAAGTTATGGAAACACACTGGGGACATTTCAAAAAATTCGTATGATGTAATCTCATTCAAGTATGCTAAAACTACAAATACATATGTACCCCAATGGGGTTTTCTTGTGGCCTCTAGAACCAATGCTGGTTAGAAAGAGAATTTCAGAGAAGGGTCAAATAAATAGGGATTTTTCTTACAGCACAAACAGGCAATTTTAGGAAATGCTCACTGAGGAACGTTCTGACCTGGCTTGGATGTTTCTAGGCCAGAGGTGCCAGTAGCCCCACATTCAGTGACTCTCACTTGACACTTGGTAGCAAATTTATTCTGTAGCTTCCACAGAGATCCTGTGAGAATTAATTCCCTGGCCTTGCCTGAAAAGATTTTTTTTCCTCTCTGCTCTCACACTGCTGGCTGATAATTTCATTATCAGTCCACCTGCTGTTGTATTGTGAGAAACAGTGAATAAATCACTTCCTATTCCTCATATCTACCTCAGCCATATTCCATCTTTGTCATTTATTATCTAGTCTTTTATTATGAATTATCTGTCACCTAGTCTATACACTCTCCTTGTAACAAAACTGTTTAATAAGTTTGGTCTTCCCATCTCTGTCTTAGTTCCAGTACATCCTTTTGAGGTGGGGTGAAATGAATAATGAGTACATAATGTGCAGTAATAATACACAGGGGCATAATATTATTTGATTTTTGTCTTTGCCTTTCCTAATGATTCTTAATATTCTTTGTTTCTTAGTTCCTGAGGGTTGATGTATCATGTATTCAAACTGTCTGATGAATCTTGAAGGACTCCAGCTATTCTCCTTAAATGACATCAGGTAATTCACCACCTAACTGACTATATATAATAGCCTGTCTATACATACATACCTACATGTACATACACATGTATGTCTGAATTGCTTGTTGATATATCAGCAGAGTGTTGCTCTACTGCATCACATTGCAGTTACTAATGTGTAAATAAATACAAACACTTATGATCTTCAGAAATAACTCATAGTCAACTTTAGATTAGCCTTTTCTGAATAATTTTGTATGAGCTAGTTTATCAGTGCCCTTCTTATCTGCTTCCTTCAACATTTATGAATATGTTGAGAAGCACTGGGCCCAGTTCCAATCCATTAGTAGCACCACGAGTGACAGCATTATACTGTGAAGAATCAAGTTATTCTTGTCTTTTCTTTCCTTTCCTTTTTTATTTCTGCTTTTAAGCATCTGCTAATTGATTATTGTCATTTATGTTGGGAATATTTAATTTTTGTAAGGACTGTTGACTCATGGCAATGATTCATTGCCATTTTTTGGCAATGCAAAGAGACTGTATTAGTGGTAAGGTTTTTTGCTCCTCACCTTTTCTGAGAACTATGAGATATGTAAGGCATGACTGCCCTTTGCAAAAGCCATGCTGCCTTTTCCTTGGTGTTTCTTACACATCTTTTTTTTTTTTTAATTTTCTTCAATTACTATCATTTCTAATAATGTTTATAGTCCAGAAGTCAAGTTATTAGTCACTTGTACTCATCATAGCTCTTCGAAACTTTAGAAAAATTTTTTCTACCAGGAACCAAAACTAACTTAGCCCTTAGTAATTCAGTAATTTTAAACAGAATATTTTTAGGATTGTATGAGGCATAGAATTTGATCTTTTTACATCCAATTTATTCTGCTTAATTTTTGTTTCATAAAAAGTGTGTGTGTCTCATCCAACACTTTAGTCAAGGGCAATTCACAGCCACTTCAGTGGAAAAACTCTCCTTACCTAATTTAGATATTCATCTCTCTGTGTCTCTGTATGAACTCTCTCTCTCTCTCTGATGTTTAGACAATAAGCACAGTCTAGGTTCCTAATCTTTAGGTGGTAACAGCCAAATTAATCTGACTGTACATCAGGTTGACCTAAAGCTTCATTCCAGGACAGCTTAATTTGAAGCAGTGTCTCCTTCATTCTTGTAAGGCCTCCATGCAGAAAGTGGTGAGTAAAGTTGATGACAAGCATGTACATAAAAGATCCTCCCTTTTCTGGGGCCTCAAGTTTTTCACCATATTTCTTCTTCCTTTAAAGATTCCCTTGTGATGGAGTTCTCTGGGGAAAAAAAAAAGCGGATTTCCCAAAATGATTGTTTATTTCCAACCTTCTCACTTGTCATTCCCTGTTTTGTTTTGTGTATAACGTCCTCTGGTAATGACAGCACTGCCATGCACTGCTGCCTTTAGTCTATATTGAAGCTACTCTGTCTTGTCCTGACAGTTACCTTCAGATTTTTGTGCTGTGTTATTGTGAACGTTTGTCCATTCGTTCCAAATGATTTTTCAGTTTGAAAACAAGTATTCCAGATTCTGCCTCATTTCCCCCTCTCTCTCACAAACACAAGCATGAACATAGCCATGACTCCTTAATGGTGGATAAAATCACTGTTTTCCCTATGAGAGCAAAGAAATAGTGAGATGTCTTGAGCTGGAAGAAATTGATTTCTTCAAGGACTCCCTTGGAAGATATGTGGTTTATTTTGCACAAAAAGTGGGAGTGTAGTAATCTGACTTGCTGATGACACATCCTAGGTAAAGGCAGGCATTCAGAATATTTTACAGGCATAATTTGAGGACTGAGCATTATAAACTGATGTAGTTTCACAGTACAAAGTGCAAAATCATGTAGGGACATATGAGTTCCAAGAACACTTGCTGTCATTAGATGCCTACTATCAAAGGCTCTTCTGCTGGGATGGCAGAGAAAAGACAAGATAAAGACACGTAACCTCGTACAGAGGCTGTCAACATGACAGAAAACACAAAGACCTTGGGAACCCAAGATGGATTAGGTGAGTTATTTCCTGCAGAGAGAGGGATGTATGCATGCAGGCTGGCAAGTGGAGTATAATTTGGTCACCTGGGATCAAAAACTATTGCTTTAAAGTGGAATGCAAGATTGACAAGGGCTATTAAGATGGTTAGAAAAATGGAGAGCATAATATATGAAGAGATAATAGAAGAACCTGGCTTGATTAGTTTGCCAGAATGGGGTTGACAGGAAGCGTGGATAGACACCTCAAAGGGGTGAATGATAAACAGGGATAAAGCAATTGTGGCTAGGGAGTAATACTGGCAGCAGAACAAACAAGGCACCCAATGTGGGAGAAACGAAACCTGAATCTCTGGAAAAGTCCCCAGCTGATGGGCAGGTGAGCTTTTGGAAGCTTGGAGCACCCTGGAGTACCCCGGCAAAGAAATGAACTCTCTGAGAGGATGCACAGTGTCAACACCACCTGCAGGTGAAGACTTGGAGTTCCTTCTGCTTTTCCTACCAGCTCACTGTGTGTCCTTAGACAAAACCTGCTGTTCACGGGGCTCTGGACTCCACATTGGTAAAATGTAGGTAATTATGCTGATGGCTCCTGTAAAGAAGGCTGACACCTGCCAGCAAGGAGGGCTAAGCAGCACCAAGGTGTTGTTATTCTCATTTCCAGCTACTTCAAAGGAAAGCAGAGTCTGCCTTTCCAACCATCAGGTGAAATGAAGGTGTGTGAGGGAGTGAGAACAAGGGCTGAGAGAATAATGGTTCTGTCACCTGCACAGCTGCAGGCAAAACCCCAAGTATTATTCAGTTTTTTATACAGAGAATATAAGCTAAAGAGAATCTTTATTTACTTTTTAATAATTCACCTCTCCATGTACCACCAAAGATGCTTTGAAATTAATAAATTTCCTGACAGCAGGGACTGTAACTCTCTGCTTTTTTCCACCAACATTTTCTTTTGATCATTTCCTTTTCCACAATAAACATCTGTACTGAAAATAGCTGCCTCTTGCTGGTAAATGAATAGGTCCCTTCATGGTCTGTGCCACATTTATTTTAACTTGGTCAGACTGGTTAAAGTTAGATGAATGCTACTGAAATCTAAACCTCATTCAACGGAGATCAAAGTTATCCAGATTAGTGTGTTGTCGGCTGCATTTTAAAATCTTAAAATAAAGTCCTAAAATATTGGTTTATTCCCCACCAACTAGGGAATATTAATTATATATGAGGGGAAAAAATGCAACTAATCCCACAAATATTTCCAAAAATAAATTGATGGAACCACTGGACACCCACAAATACATTCCTTCACCTGTGTTGTTAACAGTACCTGTTTTGATCCCTCAGGTATCTCCTCTCTTTGACCATCACTGCAGGCTTTCCAAAGCTGAAAAACTCCAACAGACTGTCACTGAAATTGTTAGCAGGGATTTCACCTGGGGCATAAGGCTGACAAGCTGGGGTCAGAAGGGTTTGTTCAAAGCATCTTCAGCTCCAGTTTGGCTGATGTGGGAAATTCTTGGCTATGTACTGGTGATTCTATAGTGCTGGTAGCACTGGGAGATCTCTTTTTTCCTAGTGAAAAACGTTTCATTCTCACTCTGTCATGAGATGTCTAAATAAAAAAATAATACGAATGTGATTTTGTAACAGTATTTCTTCTGTGTAGACTCAGAGAAATACACATCCAGTAAAGTGTTTAGTTAGTCTTTTTAGTACCAGGGTAGGTTATGTCAGTTTTCTGATAGAAGGATAGAAATTATGGTACGTGGCAGAAGAAACCCTATATTTAAGGGCAGATACCTCCGGTTGCAACAGGACATGATTCTCCATTACTTGCACCATTAAATTTCTCAGGCTATTCAGGTGCATGCTTGACTACACTGACAAATCCTAATAAAATCAGATTGCCAAACAGAAAAAGGAAAAAAGTTACGCAAGATAAAAGGGCTGTAAGCTCAAAAGTTCATTGAGACAGCCATAGAGCATGATCAGACCTGCACTTTAAAGTACCTAAAGGCTGACGAGTGTTTGACAGTGCTAAGTGTGGTCTTTAGCTCTTTGTGCTAGAGGTAGCCCCTCTGGTACATACAGGCATCTGTCTCTATCAGGAGGCTCACTGATCCAAAGCAACACAAAACTTTTACCTTCAACATGACTTTCATGGTTTCCTTCTCAGTTTGCTTCATCTCAAGGTGCTTTCTTCAGACAAATCAAGTGTGAAGCGTGCCATACCCTCTGATAATGCTCCCCCCTCAGCTGAACAGAGCCCAGCTTTACTTTGGGGTAGAGTCAGTTTAGGAATGTTCCACTCAACAACATTCTTTAATACATAACACAAATAACACAGTAGTATCAAAATATGCCAGTGGTACTTCACCACCTCTTGTTTGTGCAGAACAGCTATGAAAATAACAGCATTTTTATTTTGAGCTTAAAATTGAAGGCAACACCATGCATTCATTGATATTCAAAAACTAAAATGTGGGTTTCTTGTAGCAATGACAAATTGTGGATTTCATTGGTTCTTTTGCATACACTGAAACTGGAGTTCATCTTACACAGCTTCATGTAAGTCAGGCATTTAGGCCAAGTCACTGATGTCCTCTCTGTAGCCAAAGGAGAGGGAAAGACACTTCTAGAGGACAAGTTCTTCCAGTTTAAATTATCTGTTTCCACAGTGAGCTAATAACCTTGTATTAGCTAATAACCTTGTATTAGTGACTGAGCCTTTAACCAATCCTAGTTGTATTTTAACTTCACTACCAGTTGAATTTTAACTGAACAATAGGCAATCCCTGCTTTGCAAGTTTTTACTGTGAGGAAGGTATTCTTATTATGGCTCACCAAAAGAATTTTTGTTTGGCCAGACTTTGTCACATGTGTTGTCTCTTTCCCAAACCACATGCCATTGCTTGCTAGTTACTCCTGCTTTCGTGCAGTAAGATAGAACTTTCTGATGCACTGAACATCACAACAAAGGAATAAGTTACCTGTGGAGGGTGACACTCCTGTCACCTGTGGGTGTTAGACACAAACTGGTCATTAAGGAAGGTTTCAGCACAGCTGAACTTGGAGTATGGACAGTATAGCTGGCTTAGTGTGGTTCCTTCCAGCCCTTTCCTATATGTCTCTGGAATCACTAAAAACCAAAAATACAATTAATCTGACTGAGAGATGGGGAAAAGTGTTACAGCATATAAACAGTGAGTGTTTTGTAAAAAAAAAAAAAAAAAAGAAGAAGAAAACCATGCTTTTTTTTATGTCCCAGCCATGTGCTGCCAGTTACCCAGTCCTTCTGAAAGGTTATTTCAAGATGTTAGTACTATATCACTTGACAGCCTGCTGCTTCCAAAATTCAGAATTCCTGCTGAGCTGCAGCCTGCAGTTAAGATTTGAGCATTCAGAAAGGACTGTAACTGAATTTAGATGCATGTAACTCTTAAATTACACAGTACTGTAAAGTATTGATGTTTATACTTGATAGCTTTAATATTACTATTTATGTCTCAATAAATTATACTTGCAGAAGTAAAAATGGAAAAGCCAAACTGCATTAATATCTGCACTAAACATATATCTCAAAATATAATTGATATGGATATTAGCAGTGCAATTTCAATAATATTAAACATGCCTGTGGCTTGTAATAGGTTTTCCTAAATGCAGCATACAAGTGATAAAGTGAATCAGGTAAAAAATATTTTTTGCAGAAGAGCTTGTTTGAATGATTGATTAAAACCCAGGTATTGGACACCAGATACTGATTTAAAGTAAGAAACTTAAGATTTCTGTTAAACTAAAGCAAGATAAAACGCGTTGTTTTTAATATCACACTAAAATGTGCCTTGAATTTGAGATCTGCAAATTATTCATATAATCATTGTGGGGTTTGCAGTGGAGCACACTTGTGTCATTTTCTCTGGACAGAAGACAACTTCTTGTTTGCCAGTCATGCTCCACAACAATTGGAGATGGAAAACATCTCCCTAAAGTAAAAGTGTATCTCTTAAATATTTAAAAATTAGCACACTGCAGCAGAATTTATCTGGGAAGTCAATTGCAGGCTTGTTGATTCTTCAGATGAAATTTCTGAAACAGCAGGGCACCGCATATCACCCTGAAGAGGTCTGTGTTTTTACAACAACAAATCTGTATTCAGCTCCTCTTCATGATCTGACTTGCAAGACTGTTGTTCACATTATATATTTGTTCTTAGTGTGGACTAGAGGAAGCTCAGAAGCTCATAAAATGAGCTTATCTTTTGTGTTAGGGTGAGAAGTGCTTTAAATTGTTTCAACCATGAACTCCATAGATAGTGTAGCTACCCATATGTGAAATTACATTCCATAAAACGGCAATTTCACTCAAATCCATTAATGATTTTCTAGCCTCCATGGGTTCCAGTGTGGTTTTAATTTGGGTAGAGCATCTGCAGAGAAGGGGATGATTGTTATTTGAAAAACATCAATGTTTAAGGACAGACCACCCTGCTCTGCAGAGAAGTGTCTGAGGAAATCTCTGGAAAAGTTGGAACAGTTGACCTTTCTCACTTCTTGGTGAACTTTCACATGTGAGGGAACAGAGTAGTGGAGGGTGAGGGACTGAGCAGCTGTAGTGCTTTTGCTTCACTGGGTGCAGGAAAAATAAGGCCAGGGAATGCATATAAATCTATTTTGTTGTGATATTCAGCCTACAGACTACTCTAAAAATTTTGTTGCTTAACCACACTAAACTGATAGTGTCAACACAATTAATTGCTCTATATCCATGTTGTTTAAAGATGCTTCAAGATTTGAATGGTCTTGTGGCCTTCTGTGGATGCCATGCAGCAAAACTCTATAGCTTTAGGAAAAAAAAAAAATATTAAAGCCCTGAAATAAATGATTGTAGAAATAAAGAGAATAAAGCTTATTGTCTGATGTCTCTTGCTCAGCACTTGACATGGTTACGGCATCTCCAGTATGTAGAAAGTATTCAAATATCTTCTGAAATGAACAGCATATCCTGCTGGTATCCCACTATGGTAAACTTTCACTAGTCAATACAGGTTTTCACTTTACATGAGGACCAAACAGATTAACAAAAAATTTATGTCTGTATCCAGAAATCATACTGGGTGTCTGGAGAAAGTGGTATTGATGGGGCTTGATGAGCTGGAGTCTAGACAAAATTTATAACTTTTTTCATGAAAGTCCTGGACCATAAGTGGAAAAGAATGTTTTGGGCTTGATAAGCTAAGTGCATGTTTTTGCTTGGATGGCATGTTTATCCATCACTTGTAGATTGGACCACTAATATTTTCCATGTATGATTATATTCCAGGAAACTTGTTGAGGATGATTCAGTCCATTTACTAGTGGAGTTTTACGCTGGCATCATATAATACCAGAGTTCTACAGACCGCACAGGCTAACAGCTGACTTCTGAGGAGAGTTTAATGATGATTTCACATGCATGGAGCCACCTTAGAGCCAGCCAAAATAAACTGGAAGCCTCTCGTTGTCTCAGAATTATATTTAAATCCCTGTCTGACTTGAGTCTATATTGCCTGAAAACAGTTGATTTCTTTCTATGAAACACTCACAGTTGAGGTTATCAGCATGATATGACTTTTTTGATATAAAAGACAGACAGACATCAATAAAGGATTTTTTAAGAAATGTTTCTTATTTTGGACTGTTTTTCCTGCTGCCATGAGTATCAGAGCTCATATCTCCATAAATACTGTTTTCAGAATACAGACATTTGAGGAGAATTTGGAGCAAGGTTGAGATGGGTTTTTTGTTTGCAAGCTATAATGAAGTCATGGGGTTAGACCAAGTTGTGACACTATGGCCTGGCAGTGACCTCATGAGAGATTAATCTCCTTTAACTGCAGATGTTTTGAAGTACAACATTTCACCCAGACTGGTTTCTTTTGAGTGAATGTGTGTCTAAGGAAGTTGGATAGAAATTGCTTGCACAGCTTCCTCTCTTTCAACTGAGTGCGAAGGATGAGAACACTTAGCTGACATGTGACATCTTGGATAAATTTTACCTACCTTTAAATTCATATATTGTTGAAAATGTTTACCATCTAGTGAATTCCTGCCGTTCTACTAATAATTGAAATACAATAATTAACAATCTGCCATGTATAAAGGGAAAATAAGAAGTGTCTCATAAAAATTCCATTTTGGACTTTACCTCCAACTCCTCTTTTTATCTTGCTTTTTGAGTATCCTAAAGGAGACAAGTAAAACATGACAGACAGAAATACCTTGGATATCAGACCACCATCTGCATCTTCAGCTTGCTGGTGTTTTTTCCTCTTCCCCTTTCTTGCCTTCTGTTACCACTACTTGCCAGATCTTAGATCTTATTATCCCCTTCCTCTCCTAGTCAGACTCTGAACAAGAACACAGAGCATGGATCAGTGTCTGAATATTTCCTTACAGATCAGCAGCCTTGTTGGCTCCCATGCATGGAGAAGTTTGAATTTCCCAGTAGTTTAGTGCTGTGATTTTTCACATTTGTCTTTCAGGCAGTTCCTCATCTCAGGCCTAATGTGCTTAGTCAGGCTTGCAGCTAAGGACAAGCACACCAGGAGATGAGCAGTAAGCCTGTTGCCTCTGAGAGAAAGCCTTCGAGGCTTTATCCTCTGGGGCTTTGGATGTTGATGAGATACTCTAAAAATCCTATTCCAACAAGTCTGAGGGTGCTGCCATTCCCCCAAACCCAGCTCCCCTGGTGCAGAGGTTGGCTGGCGGTGGTGTGAATTTTGAATACTGGGAAACAAAACAACAGAGAAATCGCTTTATAACAAGCAGAAACTCACAGGAATTAGCTGAGAAATAAAAAGGTCAAGGCGTTTTTGTCACATGCATCTAGCTTGCTTCCTAATTCCTGTCACTCTTTTTTTTCTTCCACAGAGTCATACTTTCTGGTACACTCTGCAGTCTGATGGTGCTACAATGACTTTTTTTAAGGACATCTCCCTTTGGAATGTTTTTGTGTGTGGTTTCTTTGTTCCGTGAGCAGAATATGCCTGCCAGCGAGACAGAATCTCATTTAGTTACAAAATACACTGATTCTCTTAATGAAGTTGTGGATCTGTTCTGCAGAGAAAGCACAGATGAGGGTCTCCTCAGCTTCTCTCTGTAGGACAATTATGGTTTGTTTTAAAAGTACAAATAGCCTCTGAGGCACCAACTCCTTCAGTTTTTTAGCAGGTTTTGTTGAATTATATGTAACAGAGGTTTCACAAATTGGCACTGCATTCTGTCCTGAGAGAAGGGCTTTAGTTTTCTGGGTGGATGTTTTCATCTTCATTTATCACATTGCTGCTCTGTAGGGGGTGCTTGAGCAATCAGAATTTAGTCGTGTTACTTGAGCATTCATTTTAAATCAAGATGGGGTCATCTTCTTCTGTGTTTGATAATTATCAGTTGCTTGAAGCACACAAGAAGATCTGGTCAGACAGGTACGCTTGAGCTTTCTGACGATGAAAATTGCACAAATCTTAAAACTTATTTGGCCACACAGTTAAAAACTTGTTCTCTTTTCTTTGTGCCCTGTAGGTGTATTCTTTATGCAGTGTGGCTCTTCCTATAAAAGCAAATGTGACAGTCATTCACAGAGGCATTTATCCTTGCTTTCTCACATGAATTCAGCTCCTCTCCCCGATAGTTTCAGCTTAAAAAATGTTTAAACTACTTAACTGCTTCAGCTGCTCTTTCTGGTCACACCATTTACCTCTTATCATTGTACACATAATCTGAAGGTGCTCTGCAGTGACAGAACTCCCCATCTTGTAATAGCCATGTTACATATTTATCCCATATGTTTGAAAATCTATCCATTTTTAGCCCCTTTCAATGTATTTTTGTTAGAAATACAGCTGCTGTTGTTTTTATTCTGAGCAGGAGTGCCTATAGGACCCTGATGAGACTGGCAGACTGCTGAGCTAAGCACAGAGTTTACATAATATGTCAGTCTCTGCCTTCAAAAGCTTGTGAGCCAAATAAACAGGACAAAGAGCAGGAGGAAAGAAGAGAGGTGAAGTGACAGGTCAAGGTCATGCGGCAGACGTCCATCACAGCAGTGGGACCAGAATGAATGTTTCCTAAGTCCTAGGATGACACCCTGTTGCACCAAGAGTGGAGTATATTATGGAGAGGATCTCAAGGCTCTGAGGATTCGATTATTTCTTGTTGCCTTCCCTCTGCTGCCCTTACATGTGACCGGCGGCAGCTGTGGTGCTGGCTATTGCCAAAGTAGTAAATAGAGTCTTTTATCCCCACTGAAAGGAGAGTGAATGATGTAATTTGGCTTCTTTTCACCCCTGCTGGCTGCCAAGACATTATTTCTGTATCAGTGCACATGGCCATTTGGCACCAAACAAGACCCTTCTCTTTGTGTAAGTGGAGGCAGGATGTTAATTCTTTTTGATGCACCAGTAACATATCTGGAGCGGAGCAGCCACATTTCTTTTCAGGAGGTAACTCATTCTCAGTGCTCCCTAACAAAAAAAGAAGTGTGAGCTCCTTTCACTGCACGTGGAGCGACCGAGGAGGTAACCACGTACCTCCTGCTAACCACAACTCAATTTTGTTGTGTACTTTTAATTTCAACGGGATAGCGAGGCTGTTTGTTTTGCTTATTGTGGTGGCTCTGCTTCAGAGCACCTCTGCATTAATTCATTAAACTTCTTTGTTCTACAGCCTATAGATCTGAGCGGTATCCCTTTTAAAGGCTGGAAGAAGGATTCTGATACTGTGTAAAATATAAAGTCATATGGCACCCACAAGGCCATATTTCTGCCTACTCTGCCTCCGTCTTCTCACCATATGAAAATATTCTTACTCGAGTGGCTTTACATCAGATCATTAACTTTGGTTTATTGCCTGTGAAGACAGTTCTATGAATTTTCCTTCTGGATTTTTGTGAACAGGAACAACTTGGTGGAAAGGGAGGGGAAGGAAAGAGATTGCCTTCTGATGCCAGTGCAGATTTATGTGTTTTGCATGACTAATACCTGGAATTACTGAGTTTCCTCCTTGAGACCTTCCCCACCTCACATTTAATGGTGTGATGACATCAGAAAATCTTTTTATTTGCTCTCTTAGGAAAATATAAGAGAGTCTTGGACAAACAATGAATGCCAAGGAAGGTGCTAGAACCAGCAGGCAAGTGAGGGTGAGTGCCTTTTCACCCTGTGTCTGTCCCTATAAGGAAAGAAAGAAGGTGCTTTCATTCAGGTAGGAGACACCTAACAAAATAATGGAGTCTACAATCTCAGGATGAAAAAAATGCGCTATTCTGTGTCAATTTGAAGAGGCTAAAGAGCACTTGCATAGTGTCTACCACAAAAGACATGGGAATCGACAGTGAGAACAAGCTGGTCCAGAGCCTCTTCCCAGGCCCGTTCCTCTAGCCAGGACAGAAACAACAGGGTTGAATTTTTTAACTGCACATTAATTATAAGCTTGACAGTTCTCTTTCCTTTTAACTTATGTAAGCTACCAGAGGCAGGTTCACATGTCTGCTCACAAGAGTGCTGCTAATGGATGGTTCGAGGTTTTCATGGCCTTTGTGAGTTGACACAGAGGCTCATTCCTTCCTTTGCAGTTTGGCAATCAAAGCAAAGAGACAGATTGGGCATGCCTGCATCTGTAGCATCCAAAGTCACTAGTAGTTGTGTTTATTTCTCCACACTCAAGGTGTGAGTGCTTTCCACACTGCTTTCGCTTCCGGTGAAAAGTGACTCTGGCACTGGAGAGCAGGGGGAGCTGAGAGGCTCCCAGTTTCAGGCTTTGTATATGGATAAGACTGGTCAAAAAGTTCTGGGGCTGTGCCCAGGGGCAGCTTAGTCACCAAAATAGACTTTATGGGGTATAACTGCCCTTTAACTCATCCTGCCAGGGTATGGAATTGCTCCTTGTGCCACCATTCCATCTTCACTACACCAATGCCATGGGACTGATCTGCAGAGGTGCAGGTGAGCAACTCAGAGAGCAACTCAGCAGACCCTTATGTTACAGGAGGAAACCTGTTCAGACAGAAGGCTGGATTTTTCCCTTCATGCAGAGACAAACACAGTTGCCTACTTCTCTCCCCTCTTAAACATCCACCCCAAAACCACTTGGTAGCACCATCTATATCTATTTCTAACACTATTCTTTTATTCCGTGAGTGGATTCTCTTGCCTTCTACCCTTTCCACTGGGAAAATGATTAATCAAAGATTTTTTTCCCAAGAGCAGAAGTGTGTGGCTAAGAGACATGCATGCATGTGTAGCTTTTCAGTAACAGGAACACTGCAGCCAGTCTGGGCTGATCTGATACAAGAGGGCCCAATCTCAGACTCCTTGATTCCACCTTGGAAAAAGCATTTGGCCCACGGTGAGTGTAGAGTTTTGTCACTTAGAGGTGAAGCTGCTTCCTCTGTGAAGAAGGAGCAGAGTTCAGAGGAGAGCCACAGAGGATGAGGCTTTTGCTTCTACTGTTTCCAAGGGAAAGAGGAGTGCTGCAAATTTGAGGGGCTGTCCTATGACATTTTGCTGCCAGGCTGGACATTAATATCTCCTTTGGGAGTAGTCTTGCCATCAATGGGAAAAATTGTTGGTAGTCACTGATGCCTTCAGCCACTGCCTTTTTAGTGGGCACCTATACCTTAGCATGTGTGAGCAAACAAAACAGCTGCAGAAAGTGTGTTCCCAAAGCTTGCTCACTGCTTCCATCAGAATTGCTCTTGGACAGTGTAGCTCTACCAGCTTGTCAGTGCCCATCTCTGGCTGCATGTGTGCAGAGCCCAGCAATTTAAGTTGTCACTGGCCTCTCATTCCTGACTGTCTGCTGCTTCAGCTCTGTGTCTCTGGCTGTACCCCTGTCTCACAGGGTTGTCCGTGATAATCACTCAGCCAGACTTCCTGCTGACTTGTCCAAATAAGTTTTTATCTGTCAAAAATGTATGGATACTCTGTTAATTTAATAATTCACTGAGGCAGAATCTTATGCAATAATGTTAGTAACAGCTGTTTTCCTTAACTTCCTTAGCTGCACAGGGAGACCTGGGAATGACAGCTGTGGATCTAAATGCTGCCTTCCTCAGAAATGAAGGTGAAACTCAACACTCACTTGTGTTGGATGCAACAAAGGCCTTAATGGCAAGAGACAGATATTATGGAAAAGGTCCTTATAACCAACTCGAACTTTCATTGAGGAGAATACTGGATTTTGGATTGGGAACAAATGCAAGTTTTGGAAAAGAAAGGATCAGCTGATCCAAACATCACACCTATGAAACAACCCTCAGCCTCCAAGCTTCATTTGGTACTGCTTAAAATGAAAGATAAACCTGTGAGGGGTTGGGAATCCCCAAGACATGGACTCCAAATGGGAGATTCACATCTATAATCCAGAATTAGAGCCAAACCTAACTTGTGGAAAGGAGCCTTTTCTTGTACAGGAAGGTTTAGACTGACTTCTCCCCGAGCTACTGCAGGTGCTGAGACAGTGAGTAATAGGTGATGTTTATTTTCAGGAGTTAGCTCCCTCTCCCTGCTAATGTTTGTGTGGGAGAGAGACAGGGACCTGTTCTGAGCTCTGCCTGCTTCTGTATTTGGGGCAGAACACAAGATGCACAGTGTCTGCTCCATCTTCTGTGCTGAAGACATGTTGTCCTCAGTCACTTGGTAGTGGGGAAGACTTTCCTCTCTGGTCTGTGCATGTTTGCATTTAATATACTAGCTCTAAATCCCTCCACAGTTTAAAGGAAACATTCAAACCCTCTATCTTCCAGGCTGGCCACTTGGCTATATCTTCACTGACATCCTATAAACAAAGCCCCACAACCCTGTGGATACTGGAGCTTTTTTCCCTACGTCTCTGCCGTAGTCAGAGATGGTCATAAGTGCATTAGCATGACACTGTAACAAATGATACAATTATTATTGCATACAGCACTGTTTCAAAGACACTTACTTTATCAGCCAGTGCATTTCGATGGAATTTATTTTCCCTCTCCTGTTATTCATTTACTTCTCTTCTTTTCATTGCAGTAAAGCTCTGAACAGAGAGGGGAAAATCTGGTCGTTAGTTCAAAATGTTGTAGTAAATAATTCACAGTAATATAAGGAAAAATTGCTTTCTGTTGACTGCAGCTCGTGCAGGGCATTGCATGCAGCTCAGCCCTGATAAACATGGTCAGCCCTGGATACACAAATTTAAAGTGTGCCTACTGTTTTAACCCTCTCTGATGTCATAGGATATACGAAGACTGGTGCCAGGTATTGACACAGAGTGAGGTAAAGTATGGTACAGCTGGCTGAGGTAAACAGAGGATGGTTATTTCTTTCACCTCAGCCCTTTTCCTCCTTCACTGCTTTGTCACTGAGAAAAAGAAAACAGAGAAGTGAAATGTGAAGCCTTACAGTTTCCTACATCTGTTAACCAATTTATTTTTTAAGGTAGAGGAAATGGGAGGGTAGAAAAGGTGAAGGTAGGAGTGTGTCTTAATCTACAGGAGATCTAGGTCAGCAAATAAATGTAATAATTCTTAGAGTTAGTGTGATCTATGTCAGTCACGTTAACCTGTTGAACCAATGACCCATGGCTCCCACCTTGAGTGTGGCTGGAAATATTAGTTTTAACAACTCCCAGGACTGCAGATGGAGCACAGACTTTCTGAGGCTGCAAACAGTGATTGAAAACTATCTGGATTATGGAAACTAAAACCAACCAAACAAATGGGAAAACAGCAACCCCTGTCTCCGTAACTGGTTGACAGAACATTAATTCAGATACCACTCAAAACATTAATCTTTACTTAGTTTCCAAATCTGAGCTGAAGCAGACAGGCTAGAGTTACTGGATTTAGTATCGTAACACATGGCTTTTACAGTTGTTTTTAATCTTTTTGATCCATGACAGGGAAAAATATCGGGGTGTGTTAGATCTGGCAGCTCTGTAATGGATAATCTGGCTTGTAAATGCATTGCCTTGGATTACCAGATGTACAGGGAGAAAAAGGTATTGGTAAAGAGGGGTTCAGGTTATTATTTACATTTAATAAAATGGTCTGCTAAATACAGTGGTTGCACAATAATGAGAGGAGAAGGAATCTTTCTGCTTCTATATCGTACTTCTGAAATGATAGGGCATGAATTTTTATGCTGCACCACATGTGCTCTGTGTTTATTGTTGTTTAGATAGCTGGCCTTGAAAAGTAGGGCTCATGAGTGTAGGTAATTTGAAAATAATGACTCTGACATTATATGACCTTTAGGTACACTGACAGCCACTCCAGACTACATGCTATTTTCTGAATAAAGGAATTTTTTTTTCTGGGGAAATCTGTTGATGGAAGAGTTTTAAATGTAATAAAGCTAGAGTTATAGTCAAAGTGACAGTCCTTGTTGTGGAACGCGCTGTAGGGGACATGAGATGATTTCTGTGCATGATAATGCATTTGCTTTTAAATGCCATCACTAGATTGATAATTATAGAATTCTTCATATTGCGCCTGGCGGGGTGTCAATGCTGAATCTTACCAGTCTGTAAGAGTGTGAGATAGAAAAGTCTGTAAACCAGAAGAGTTTAGTCAGTTTGTGCACGCAGCTGCTAAATGTATTTAACATGTTACAGGAGAGAGACTTTAGTCTTTTCTTTTCAGAGTCAGCATAAACCTGATGGTGTTTTATTTGCACTCAGCGTATTGGCAGGAAAGGTCTTTAGACCTCTCTGTTGCAAACGATCCATAAGTGACCACCACACGAAACCTGCCTCTTCCCAGTTTGGTTAGCTATGTGGTAATTGGTTTAATTCCTTGTATCCAGTTTTCTGCTGCCATTTTTAGATGCAGAGGAGTGTTTGAAAATCCTTTCATTGCACTTTCAAAATACAGAGAAATAACAGTGAGGAGGACAAAGCATCTGGAGCAGCATGAAGATAGTATCTGTAGCAGTCAGAGGATGCAAAATAGGAGGGACTCTGCTGGTCATATTTCTACCACCAACTTCCTTAGCTAACTTATTCTGAACAAAATAATAGGTGGAAATTTTAAGAACACCATGACCTAGGGAGTGATAAATGAAACAAAAAAAAAAGGGCATGGATTCACAACTGGGTTTTATGTGTTGGGTACACTGAAAACCATGGTTGCAGTTGCCCAGGTAGGATCAATGTGATCAGCACCTTTCCCTTTGCTGATTGCAAATCCTCAGTGTGTTTGCTGCTGTGTGCCACACTCCCCACGCAATGTGTTTGAAGCATTGTGAATTATGTTGGTGAAGAGTGGGCTTTTTAAAGTGCCTTAGTCATTTAAATATGCCAGTGTTGATTCACAGTAAGATATCTCCTTTTAAGCAGGTAAAAAGCAAATTAATCAAAAATGAAAGCCCTTTTTGGGTGGACAAGCTGTCTGTGAACTCTTAGATAAATATGAAGAATGGTTTCTGTAAGAAAAAGAGGAGGATTCTCTTAAGAATATAAATATGTTTTATCTATCCTTTTTTTTTTACATTATTTGGCCTTTTTTTGGTTTAAAAATTTTCCTGATTATTTAAAGGAGCTCTAAACACTAATCATAACACAGAATTTTCCTTTTTTATCAAATAAAACACTTCCACGTTTATCTAAAATTTTCTTTCTCGTTCCCCACTCACAGTGTCTCAGTTTGGGAACCAAACCAAAAATGCATTATTCATCCAGACCTTTTCAAAATTCCATTTATGGTCATCTAAAGACCCTTAAAAGGGCAGAGTACACTGAGGGTATGCTGAGGAACTTCCTTCCCCCTTTAGTGGGGAGATCGTACTCATAATGTGAAAGCCCAGATGCCCATGTCTGAGTCATTGGCTGTGGTGACAATGAATGAGAAGAGATGATGGCACCTTGCCCGAGACTTCTCTAAAGGTGTTGAGAGCCAGCAGTGAAAAAAAATATGTACACCCCTCATTTTTCATCAGCAAAAGCCACAGCCCAAGAGAAATCAAGGTAGAAGAACCAAAAAGTCAGCAGAAAAAGAGGAATGAGAAAGGGATAGAGGAAAAAAAAAGCACATCCTCACACAGTAAGCAGAAGGGGAAGAGGCACACTGAAAATAAGACAGCAGCAAACCAGACTGTGTGTCAGTGCAGAAAGCTTAACACAGGAATGGCAGGCAGGTTGGTAGTTGTATCTGCACCGTGAGATGTCCTGTGAGGGCAAAGCTGGACAGCCACAATGGAAAATCTGCCTGACTGCCAAGGATGAATTCCTTGGAGGAATACTTTTTTTGTGGGACAGGAGATCTTTCACACCACCTGTGCACGGTTGCAGTCTCACTCAGACCAATGCTGCAGAAAAGGTTCTGGGAAGTTATGAAGAATGCAACAAACACACAAGAACCTTTTGTTGCAGCCTACAACTTCCTTGTGAGGAGAAGAGGAAGGATAGACACTGACCTCTTCTCTGTGGTGACCAGTGACAGGACCCCAGGGAATGCTATGAAGCTGAGTCAGGTGAGGCTGAGGTTGGATATCAGGAAAAGGTTCCTGATCCAGAGTGTGGTTGGCACTGGAACAGGCTCCCCAGGCAGTGGTCACAGCACCAAACCTGACAGAGTTCAAAAAGCGTTTGGATGATACTCTCAGGCACATGGTGTGACCTCTGGGGATGGTCCTGTGCAGGGCCAGGGTGTGAACTCGATGATCCTTGTGGGTCCCTTCCAATTCAGTATATTCTCTGATTCCATCATATTTTTGTGCTCAGAAGCACATTCATTTCTTTACACTGCAGCATTAATGGACTGTTCTCTGATAAAGAAAACACCCTTACTGTGCACTGCATCTATTTCTAGGTATAATTAAAAATTCTTCTCCAGGGAAGATCCCTCTGTGTAGTGCAGGTGTGTGGGAAATTCTGAGTATTTCAATTACACTGTGTCTTGTTATTTTAGTTAGAGAAGGCTGAAGCAAAATTTCTAAATTCAAACAGAGAACTTCAAAAACGACGTGATTTTCAAGAGCTCTGAATTCCAGAGGTATGCAAATAACTTTTTTTTCAGTTCCCTGGCAAGTGTAAAACATCATCTCCAGCTGATGATATTTTTAGCAAATATAATTTTTTTTTGGTAGGGTGAAAATAAAACCAGCAATTTTGAAGTCAAAACCTGTTACCAAGCCCCAATAAAAATGTGTATTTCTTTCCAAATGAGAAACTATCTATGATATGAAAAGTAAAATGTTTTGTTTCAAAATATTAAAATTGAATATTTGGACCTTGTTATGGAGTGAAATGTTTTATTGAAACCGAAATGAATGGGTTAACTTTTCCCTGTCACAGAATCTTCACTTTTTCAATGGAAATAAAATTTTGTTAAGAAGTATTAGCTTTGCCAAGTTCCTTTGAGCTTTTAGTGGATGTGACTAATAGATGTTTATTCAAGCAAGCTAATCATTTGTGTACATAAATATGGAATTTGTAATATAATATCAGTTTATGGTTTCGTAGTGATTTTTAAAAATTACTGTAGCTTCTTCTATAAGCAGCAAGAGCTCCATAGGTACACCAGGTAAGGCATTACAGTAGAAGGAAGACACTGTCAGGTTTTGGTTGTGGCAATTTTTCTTACTGACATCACCACAATTACACCAGTAACTTATTGAACTTGCTCAGATCACATAGCTCATCTTTCCTCAAATAAAACAGCTGTTGATCTGATGAAGCACTGAACTGCTCAGTTTCTCTTGATTCTGTTATTATCCACTATCCTATAATACTTATTTGGTTTTGCAGGTGGTGTCGTTATCATACATCAGTTCCTCTTACAAAATAAAAACTGACACATTTTCCCTGGCACTTCTCCCACTTTCACTTTTTTTTAAAAATTGATAGATGTCTTCTAAATTGCTAAATTAGGAGTATAGACTGCCATCTGTCTCTGCTGGTAGGCTATGTGGAGCTGAGTTGTCTGCACCAAGAACCCCACCAGATAACATGGTCTGTGAGTGACAAACCCTTGTTTCAAAGCTTTTTGTGACTGATTGTTGCATTGTCTGGTGTCTTAATTTGTTGTAAGATCTGACTGAAGTTCATCCCTATGGCTGAAGTTTCATACTATCTGCTCTTTCTATTCTTCTTCCTCTGTTTCTTTCAACCTCTGATGTTTAGTGATGTGCTCTAACATGTTCTGGTATGGCAGCACTATGAGAGTTTGACTCTTTACCAGCCCTCCTTTCTCCATATTTCTGAAAGGAGCATTTTTTTTTCAAACCTTTATATCTATATTAAATTTGGTTGAAATCAACCAACTTTTGAAAACAAAAAACAGTTTGGCTTAGGAAACAATCTGAATACCAGACACACATTCCTGTAGACACTCACATCCAAACATATGCAGCATGAAACAAGGCTAACACATTTCAGAGCCACCACATACTGTATAAGTCAACACTTCTGGAGATACTGAACATCTGTGTGAACACTGACAAATTTTAGGTTTCCTGTGTCTTAGCAGTTTCCTTGTGATAACCTCATCGTGATGCAGGCAAGCACTAAAATAAATTAAGCCAATGACTTGACTGTGATGAACCCTTTGATAAAACACACTTGAAAGTTCCCTCCCCAAAAACATGTAAAGAGATTAAGTAGTGAGGTGGAAGGGTCCAGTTCTCCTCGTGAACTTATATGTGTTTAAAAGACAGGAAGTAAATCTGAGTATAAAAGCTCAGTTGTCACAGCAGAGAAAATGCTTCAAGAGGTGACCACTGAGATCTGTGCTGGAACTTGTGCTCTCCAATGTGTTAGTAAATGATCTGGAAAGAAGAACAAAGAGAAAAGGGATATCTTTGCTAAGGAGTAATAAAAACTAAAATTGACCGTGAAGACTTGCAGGAGGATGGTTTGACACTGAGTGATGGGCAATAAAACAGGAGGTGAAATTATCTTTCAGTCAGCTGAAAACCTGACATACATGTAGAAAAACATAGAAAACCCCCACCTATACATAAAGAGTGACAAATCCCACATCAGATGCTGCCATTTGAGGGATTAGATGCCCAGATCAGACTAGGTTGCTCTGTGAATAGGGCTCGCTGTTCAAGGGCAGTCATACAGAGTGCTACGAGATTTTAGCAAAGAAAGGGAAAAGAAGGAAAAAACCAGGAGAAAAAAAAACCATGAAAGGAAAGCAAAGCATATCTTTAAGTCAGAAAGTAAGGCAGTGTTGCATATAAATTTTACAGTTACGGTCTTGCTTCTCTAATACCAGAAAATAACCAACAAAAGCACTGTGGTTATGGAATAGTTCCTGTACAATAAGAAATTAAATAGAATACTTATCTTCCATGAAGAAAAAAGATGAGATAGGAGTGATTTCTGAAACCATAGGAGATGCTGAAGGAAGAAATTATTTCTTATACCACAAAAGGAGTGGCTTTCAAATTAAACCATCAAACTAAGGTTTTAAAAGAAACAAGAGGCAGAGTTTTCCACACAGTGCGTAATTAAACAGCAGAGCTTGTTGCCACAGGGTGTTGTGGAAGCTAAGGGTATAAATTAACAAAGCAATTAGGCAAGCTCACAGATGAAAACTCCATCCATGCTTGCTAAACATCAAGATGCCAATCCACTTCAGGCCTAAAAATTCCCTGTTTCACATTTGCCCTGTGCTGATATTTTGTCCTCAAGATGCTATTATTGCTTGATACCAGACGTGGATTAAGGGGTAGATGGACTTCTGTTTTGGCCTAATAAAACCTCCCTTATGGTCTTAATTGCATCACAGAGAAACAGGAGGTGAGGTGATCAAGGTCACTTATGGGATGACCACGAGCACTGGAATTAAAACTCAGAAACTCCTTCTTTTCTTGACCCACTGACATGCAATTTCTTCTTTGTTTCTGTATTTCACTGTTCTGCAAGACTTGCTTTCATTCTTTATAGGTTGCAGATTGCAGTTAAGTACCTCCAAGAGAGTCTGAGATTATTTGGATGGGAGCCTGGCCCTTGGGAAATATGTACGAGTGTAAACAGATCAAACAGAATTTACCACGACCTTGTGCATCACTTCTGAATTTTGGTAGAAATCTCAGGAGGCAATCATCTAATGCAACTGGGAAGGAACTACTAGTAGTGCTCTGAGGCCACTGGAAAATTTGAATTCCTCCTAATCCTTGAGGGAATTAATTGGAAAATATGCAGTTATGAAAATGTCTTTGGAACTCTGGAAACATATTCCTTATACCAGGTTGCCTAAGAACTAAAATGGAGTTGAATGTTTCAATAGCTTTGAAGTCAGAGATAATAATTGACATTTCTCCAGAAAATGATCATAGCATTAGTGCTGTGAGAGGTTTCAAATGAGAAGGTATCTGCCAGAGCTGCATCAAAGAAACTAACTGAAAAAAGCCACTTCCTAATAAAAAAACCAAAAAGCAAGTTTTCAAACCAAAGCTGCGAATCAGTGAATCTGTGATCCAAGTGCAGATTTTAGTCAATGAGAGGGGATCTATGTAGAGGAAAGTGCATGTGGACTCTGGAGTCCACTGAGGGCATTTTTAATTTAATTACAGCCTAAATACCATTTTTCATTGTGAAATAAAAAGGCTTTTATAATGTCAAGCCTCCTTGCTGGTGTTCTCACTAGCGCCAGGGGATATTGTGACGATAGGGAAGAGAAGATAGTTACTTATGTTAATTATTTTATATTCCATTACAGCCAAATTGGTGCATACAGTGTAAACCAGGAAAGAACATTGAAGAAAGAGAAAATTACAGTCAAACAAAAGATACTTGGAGAGGGGTTATTCTGTTAAAGGACCAAACAACTTAATGCAACACACTGCTGAACTTTATCTGCTTTTCATTTCCTAGAGCACTGCAACTACCCTCCTCAGAAGGAGGAAAATCAGTCAGAGACAAAACAACTGTTTCACACAGCAGAGGGTCTGAGAGGCAGAAGGGAAGGAAGCAGGAGGTAGGCTTTGTGGGAAAGGCACTGGAGACTCCATGGCCGCAGATTTCCTCTGTGTCTCTTAGGCATGATTGGGGATTGATTTTTAAATGCAATAGTATCAGCATAAGTGGGTACTGAGTAATTTGAGAAATCAGGCATTGGAAATGCCCTTGTGCCTTACCCCTTATATTAAGTGCATCAGTTAAGACTTTTCACTGTCAGTTCTGCTGACCGTGAGGTGCCCAAGATACTCAGGCAAAGGAGCCTGAGACAAAGCCACATACATGAGCAAAGGAGTCACAGGACAACCCCAGTGTGGTGGGACTGAATTAGACCATTCCCCATTGAGCTAAATTATGTGACTGCTTGAGTATGGACCATACCTTAAAATATGTATACAGAGAAGTGGGAGGATGAATCTAAGGATATTTCTCACCTTTTCAGGGTGAATTTTGTGATGTTATCCGTGTTCTTTTTAAAGAGATGTTTACGTGTAGGATGGATATGCAGAGAAAGCCCTAGTTAGGTGCCACTAAATTATACACAGATGAAATCATGTGGAACATTCAAGGTGAATCACACAAACATAGTTTTAAGGTAAGGCAGTCAACTGGTATGGGTTATCTTTGGTATTAAAACAAGCCATGGACCTTCCAGTGGTGCTGGGGCCTTAATCCCCAGATGCCATTATGGTTAGGGTTCTGGATTAGAGAGCCATACAGCCTACAGCTCCAGGGACACTTGGGATGGAAATATGCCAGGGGGAGCACAGCACTGCACCAACATTGCTGTTTCCATACATTTTAACCTTGGTCAGCAATGGTGCTGGACTTTTCATCCTCAGCCTCAGCCCCAATCTGCCATTGGGGTTTGGGTTAGGGTTCAGAGAACCACACAGCCCCTGTCTCCAGGGACACTGGGGGTGGAAAATACATTCAAAGGGAGCATAACACTGCAGCAATACTGCTTTCACAGCTTTCTAATCAGGGTCACCCATCGTGATGGGGACCTCAGCCTCAGTCCCAAGTTCCTGTTAGGGCTAGAGTTAGGGTTCAGAGCACCACACAGCCTACAGCTCCAGGGACACTGGGGCTGGAAAAGGCATGTTAAGGGGAGTAATGATACCAACATTGCTGCTTCCACACATTCCTAAACCAGGTTGCCCATGGCACTGGGGACCTCAGCATTAGGATTAGAGTTAGGGTCAGAAAAAAGACAGCTGAGTCAGAGCAGTTGTAGTTCATGTACAGGTGCAGGAATTCTCTGGCATATTTTGCGAAGGTCATGTCTATACAACAAAACATCTTTTGTCCATCTGCATTATTAACAGACAGAGAGACCTGTAGCTTCCCCTATGTAATGGAATCATGGAATCATAAACTCGTCAAGATTGGAAGAGACCTTTAAGATCAAGTCCAACTGCCACCCCAGCACTACCTCTGTAACCCCTAAACCACTAAACCAGATCACCCATAGCCAGATCCAGGTGTCTTTTAAATACCTTCAGGGATGGTGACTCCACCACCTTCCTGGGAAACCACCTTAACAGTGAAAAATTTTTTTCTGATATCTAATCTGAATCCCCCCTGCCTCAATACAGACATGGTGAGAGTGTAGATTTACTCCAGTCATTAAAGGGGACATATCCCCAGATCTTGGAGCTGATTTAGCACTTTCTCTCACTCATTTTTTTCCTGCTGACTACTTCTGCTGCATGACTGAATGGAAGGGTCATGGCTGTGGCATTTGTGTTCTCTGGAGACCTTATTCTCTGTCGGCAGCTGGAACAGGTTGCTCTAACTTCTGCTATGGGACTGGATGAGCACATAGAGAGCTGAGGTCAGGCTTTTTTGCCTTTTGGGGCTTGACTGTGCTGCTGCTCAGCCACAACTGGGAATCTGGGTCATGGTGTCTTGCTCCGGATGCAGTCCAGGACTGTGCTTATTGAGGAGAGGTTAATCTCTGTGTATGATTATGTCTGCAGATTGTGTCAAAAGTTCATGTCTAATAATAGCCTGCCTCCAACAGATGTTCCAGGAATTAATCAGCCCTAAAGTGTTTGGTTGCAACTTGATTTCTTCAAGTATAAATTAAATTACACACAAGGGCAGCTGGTTTAAACTAGGCAGTGGGTAGCCATGGAGAAATGGCCTATATCTTCACCACACAAATCAGAAAACCACTCATCAAATCATCTGTTCCCTTGTTTCTACCTTTGAAAAGTTGTCTACTAAAAACATTACCCAGAGTTTTACTCAGTCTGTGCTTTAATTTTCATTTAGTGTGATGCATTTTTTATCTAAATTAATTCCAATCACCCACCTTGACTACCAGTATCTTTGACAAAGGATTAAAAGCATCATTAATCTGAAAAAAAGTGCAGTCAATGAGATCATCTAAGAAAAAATAAATGTATTTAGGTTTCTGACTGTCCTAAAAGTTGCCCCTCAGCAACATCTCCATTCTCTAAAAGTTTCCAGCAGCAATTGATTTTGCAATACACCTCAGAGCACATCAATTCTGTGCTATTTGTCGCAAATGCCAAAGCTGATGCATTGCCTGCATTGGCAACCTCCCTCCTTTTAAACTAGCCTCGGGAGTTTCCACTGAACTTGGCTCTGGCAACACACTTGAGGAGCTGTTCCTGCTCCCACCAGAAAAAACACACAATGACCCAGCGGTTTGCAACTGCTTCACCTCAGAAAACCTTGAACAGACTCACACTCCATCGTTCAGTGGGGCCAACAGCTCAGGCAGCCAGGGGATCAATAACATGAATGAACCTCATGGCAGCTCTGACTGGCCCTCGACAGCCCCCCGGGGCTCCCCCACCTGACTATGGCCCTGGACCCCATGTCAGCACCCAGGGCCTTCAGTCCCTGCCCCAGGGATGCTGCAGCAGGGCTGGTCTCAGCTCCCCACAGCCCTGCCCAGCTAAGCTGTGCCCACCCATGAGCTCACATCCCAGCCTGGCCTTGGCCCTGCTCCATGTCCAGGGCTGCCATGGTGCCCCTGGCTGGGGCTGGGATAGACCCGGGCTGCCAGCACATACCCTGCTACCCCTGTCATTGGAATCCCCCAATGCTCCATTCCTGGGAGCTGCCAGCCTGGCTGCACCCTCACAATAGCTGGAAATGTCAGAGCCAAACAAGGCACTCAGAGGGATGGCAGTCCTGTGTTCTAGTGACTAGGCAGCCGTACCAGGCCCTGCAATAAGAAGATTTAGGCTTTGCCACATGCCAAGAGCCCCAGGAGAGGCACGCTGGCCTCCAAATGTGTCTGTAATTCCCTTCCTGCCATTATAATTTTCTCATTAGTCCTTGTCATGTGATTGTGAGCATTGCTCCGAGCCTCAGTCATGTGGCGGGGGCCTGGTGTGTCCCTTGACTGGGCAGAGCTGCCCTTCCACTCCGTGTCCATCCCAGTGTCCCCCCTTGCCCCTGCTGCTGAGAGGGGAAGGGGCACAATGACAGTGAGATGCTGTGCTCCGGCAGGATGGATGGCAGGCCTGCTCCCCCCAGTTCCGACCTCAAATAAATCCTCATTGAGGATGCACGGCCAAGCTCCTCCTTTGCCAGGGTATAATACATTACATACTTAACAGAGGAAAAAAAAAAGTTAATTACTTTCCAGATGCATTAGAGGAGTAGCTGTGAGTGCTTTCCTGTTCATCTTTTATTTACTATATATTACCTAACTGTTTAAAAATTTATTATTGTGATGCCTGTAATTGTTTGGGTTACAGCAGACCATGCTTACTGTATGTTTTATTTTCAGACCCTCTACAATATACCTTGCAAGACAGGAAACTGAGAGCCTGAATGTCATTTAGTGAGCAAGAAAAATGCTTCCCTCTGCCTCATGAACATTTAGGGCCAGATTCATTCCTTGAGAACTTCCTTGTTGTATTGCTGTGTTGTGAATTTCTGGCCAGAGCACTTAAGGGCACTGATTTGCAAAGCCAAAGAGGAATCAATATTTTCCTCTTTACAGGCAAAGCGTCACACAAAGTAGTCTACCAAATATCTGCATTTAGTGGTCTAGCCAGATACTCATTCCACAGGCATACTGGCATTTTTCTCTACTGTTGAAAAATACCTGCCTTCAAACCTACTCAATATTTTAAATATTTCTAATAATTCACTTAAAAGTAAGTTATCTAGAGTCAGATTCTTTTTTCCTTTCATTCATTGGTACTGTCTCTTCCATAAAATAATTTATATCCATGCGCAAAGTAGAGGAATAATATATATTTTGAGTAAACTCTTAAAAAAGCCACAAAAAAACCCCAAAGAAGTGACCCACTAACATAAATCTCATTTGTTCTGTTTGTGAATTTTTTCCATATCTCAGTTGAAGCTCATTTATAACTTGATATACTTTTTTTAACATTATTAATTTTTTCCTCTTTTTCTTTTTCTTGCATTTTAGTAGCACAGTTCTTCTCTAAAGCCTCAGAATATCCCCAAATAGAAAAAAAAAACACTATTCCCTAAAATAAAATCTGCTTCATCACCATCTTGTCATCCAGCCTACGAGACAGTGTTTCCACTGACTTCTCTAAGCTGTGGATAAGGCCCCATATGTCTTAATTACAGGGCTTAGCATAAGCTCTTTGCACAGAGCGCAGCTTTGTCACTGCACTCTGCTGTTCTGTGCACTGTTATCTGTAGGAGGCTGGTGCCTGGAAAACAGTTTTGACAAGGACGTCACTGGTCATGTAGCAACAGACAATCCTCACCCAAAGAGCCTGCAAGCTGTGCAGGGGTGTTGGACAAAATGTGGTGGGGGTGGGAGACTCCTGCAGAAGGAAAGGACCTTGTTCAGTGCTTGTTCATATTTTTGGAATAGAGTTATTATGCTTCAGAAAAACAGCTCACAAACTGATGAGATCACTCCATTTTGAAAGGAAGCTGAGTCTTTATTGAAATGCTGTGACCATGTAAACTCTGTTCCCAGTATCTTCTCTTGACACTCTTTTGCAAACCGTCTCCTGCCAAGTTTGGCACAGGTTACTGAATCTTGTCTTTAACCATTTCTGTTGGTGTTGCATACTTTTGCAATCATTTGCTGGTTGCTGGGGACCAGAGACTGCCATTACATCATATTTCATCTTTGGGATGATGTTGGCCCTCTATGTCACTCATGCACGTCATCTCCTCCAAACTCAGTGCTGAGGACAACAGAGAGTCTTTGCTAACCTGGAGGTCTCAGCTGCTTCAGGTCAGCCTGCCAACATTCCCCAGGTACCTTTGGCTATTTCAGTGCCAGTGTGCACTTGCTGGGCATTAACAAGAATTTGAATTTTTCCTGCCACTCCGGATAAGGCTTTATTACCCACCTGTGTCACAGTGGCTGTGGAGCAACCATCCTTTTTAAAAGCTGATATTTTATGAGTGTAGGTTGCTGGTTTACCACTAAACTTGCAACCTCCTTAACTGTTTTCTCTCTTTTCGTCATTTTTTTACCAGTGTTCATGACTGCTAGGATTTACTGTTCTCAGAGTAACTAGACACATCTATTCCCCCACAGCTTCAAAATCAACCCCTGCTGACTTCTCTTGATCCTTTCCTCAGGAGTCCCTGCTATGCAGAATTATTTCTCAGGGCCAAGTCTCCATTTCTCAGCAATCTATCCAGAAAACCTGAACCAGATGGTTCATAATGATGATGTTGATGCTTTCAGTAAGCAACACTTTAAAATACCTCATGTAACCTGAGGCTTCTTTAGGCATCATCTCATATCACAGTCCCTCAAAGCCTCCCAGATATGAGCACAGACTTGGAGAAGAAGTCATTGAGAGCAGCCCTGCAGAGAAGGACTTGGGGGTTCTCCTGGTTGAAAAGCTGGACATGAGCCAAAAGTGTGTGCTCACAGCCCAGAAGGCCAACCATGCCCTGGACTGCATCCAAAGCAGTGTGGGCAGCAGGTTGAGGGAGGGGATTCTGCCCCTCTGCTCTGCCCTTGTAAGACCCCACCTGCAGTGCTGCATCCACCTTTGGGATCCCCAGCACAGGAAAGATGTGAAACCTGTTAGAGCAAGTCCAGAGGAGGGCTGTGAGGTCTGGAGCACCCGTCCTATGAAGACAGACTGAGAGAGCTGGGGATGTTCAGCTTGGAGAAAAGATGGCTTCAGGGAGACCTCTGCGGCCTTTCAGTACCTCGAGGGGGCTTATAAAAGGGAGGGAGAGGGCCTTTTTATATGGGCAGTTAGTGACAGCACAAGGACAATGGTTTTAAACTGGAAGAGGGCAGGTGTATATTAGGTGTTAGGAAGAAATAGTTTCCTCAAAGGGTGGTGAGACACTGGAACAGATTGCCCAAAGGAATTGTGGATGCCCTATCCCTGGAAGTGTTCAAGGCCAGGTTGGATGGAGCTCTGAGCAACCTAGTGCAGTGAATAACAGCCCTGCCCATGGCAGTGTGGTTGGAATGAGATGATGTTTGAGGTCTCTTCCAAACCAAACCATTCTATGATTCTGCTGTCAGGGGGCAGTTACAAAATCTGAACAGGTCCTATTCAGTTTCGATTTCTGTGGGTATGGACTGACAGAGTCCCCTACCCTGACTCTACTTCTGATACAAACAAAAGAAGCAAGGTTTCTCAACCAAAAGAGGACCAACATCCATCCATCCATCCATCCATCCATCCATCCATCCATCCATCTATCCCTCTGCCTATTTCTCCTTTCCAGGCCACACCAGACCACAACTCTATGTGGGTCTTCCTAAATACCTTCCAAAGCATCCTACATTTAAGTGAGGTGCCAGATTTTCTCTCCATGTCTGACTCTTTTCCTGGAAAACATTTACATTTTTCAGGTAGAATGCCTTTGTCTTAGAAGGGTTCATAACGTCTATGTGTAGTTTCGTTTGAAGAGAAACCAGATGCCCTGCCCAAGTCTTTCAAGATATTCTTAATATGAGTGAGCTAGGTCCATCAAATACCATTAAAAGCTGATATGATTATCCAGTTATTCCTGATACCTATGCCTCTAGTTCCTCAATTCCTTGTGTCCACCTGCTGTGAGATAGTAAGGACTCTCTGCCCTCAACCTAACTTCTCTAGTTTTCCTCTGCACACAGATTTGGTTCTCCTTACTCAAGCTTCTGGATTTGTGGGAATATTTTTGTTTCCTGGGAAACTTGTGGGGTAGTCCAAGATCTGCCATGTCCCCTGTTAACTCTGCTCTTAGGTATCACTTTGTTCACCTGTTACTCATCCTCTCTCCTGGCTGTGGGTAGTAAGACAGTGCATTGCAAATGCCAGATGCTGGGTAAAAGTTTGAAATCACTCAGTGTTTATAAAACTGAAATGGCTCTTTTGTAGATAAGCAATTTACAAAGATGCTGGAACTACATAGTGCCCAGTAAAAGCCTCTTCCACGCCTCTCCTGTCTTCCACCTTTCATCTACGTTGCTTACAAAGAGAGAAGTCCTAAATATTCATACAGAGCTCTGAGACATTATGCTCTCCAGCAAATCTCAGCCCGAGAGAAAACTCAGCCTTTCTTTTCTTTATTTTTCTTTTTATCCTCCTAATTCTGAAATGATAGCTATTAAAAAAATGTTTACAAGGGTTTATTGCTTGTGGTGTTTCTTTCCTGGAATGCAAAGCAGTTAAAAAAGTAGTTTAGGATGCCTTCTGGAAATATCATATATGTTCTCCAGGAAACGTTACGATAGCTTGTGGTGCCATAATGCTTGGTTTCCATTAACTAATACCAATGGTTTGATGATGTGATAACTCATGCTAAGAGAAAATGCAGCATTTAACTAAAGCTACAATAACATCTCACTGTAGTGTTATCAAGAACTCCTTGCCGAACTAAATGCCAGCACAGTTTATGCAAATGTAGTCTGTTCTGGATATGTGCACCCCATGTTTCAGCTACCTCTTCCCTCAGAAAATCTGGTTTATCTCCCCTGGAAACTGACCCTGGCACTGTGACTTGTGGGCATGTAATTCTCTAGTCATATTAAGGCCATAATGACAACACCACATCATTCTTTAGCAAAATAGTGACTCTGGAAATCCCGAGCTGATATATCTTTCTGGAACTCTGTAGGATCTCTCAGAGATATTTTATTAGCTTGAACCATCACATGAAGTATAATTCCCTTCCACTTCCACAAATCCAAGGGGATACATGGCTTCCATAAACTCAGTATAACTCACAGCATTGAAAACTGTGCTCAGCCATATCTTTACCAGAGAGGCTTCCTGGCTGTGCAACACCATCACTGTAGTTACATCAGTGCAGACACTTACAGCTGTCACAAGCTGACTTTTGATGAAGAAAAAAAGCAGAAACCATTTTCATCAGTTCCTGTTTCTTTTCCTAAGTGTGATAACATTTTCTCATTTTATGGATCATGCTACTCATCTTCACAATTCATGCTTTTTCAAGAAGCTAGCCAGTAATTACTGGGAGCCAACACATATTCTTCTTCTATTGGGAACAGAAAATAGCTGTGTCAACTACTGACCACTGTGTAATTCAGTTATTTGCTGCTTTTGCATATGAAGAAAGATCAGTCTGAAAGAGTAAGAGTGAGATGTACTGGAGAATAAGAAATAATGTAAACGGAAAATATTTTCTTTAATTACTCTTCATTAAGCTTTGGTAAAATAATTCTAAACAACTTGAGAACTGTTACTCATAGCAAAAATACTTAAAAATAAGCACGACACCTACCATTTGCTTCCTGTGAGATGAATCCTCTGCCTTCCTACACACACACACACACACATACACACTTAAACACACCGACACACTTACCCAAGTTTGTTTAGTTAACATGTGTCTCCAGCCCTGACTTGAAAAACAAAGAGCTTTTTGTAACCACCATTACATTAAGTGAAGCCATAATACATATTGTTTGCTGTTTGTTTACATATTGTTTGCTGGTCTTTTAAGTTGCATCCTCCAGCCTCCAGCTGCGGGTTTATAATGGAAGGTGGTGCATCCATCTGAATAGATGGGTGTTGCAACAGATTACAGTGGGTGTGTGGAGAACCCTTGGTTTAGTTATCACCTGTGGGCTTTATTTCACCTTTTCTACCATTCAAAGGATACCTTAAAATGTTTAAGTTTTCGTGCAGGAGCGGCTGCCAATTCCATATAAATGGATGCTGAGGGAATTTTAAAAAACCTCATGTCTTCCTGTATCCAGCTGAGATTCCAGTCAGCAGGAGGAAGTGGAGACAGCTCTGTATATCACTCCATACCAAGACACAGCAACGCTGGCTGATAGATTTACTTTAGTGTGAGGACACTTATTCCTCAGGGGGTTTGGGCTAAAAATGATTAAGAGAGAGAGTGGGTAAAAATTCAATTCAACTTTCATGTCAGCTTGTGAATCAGGGAGGGCTTTGCAGATGGTGATAAAGTAAAGCAAGGAGATGTTTTTCTAAGCAGTTCCTCTAGATACAAGAGCTGCGGTCACTTGTTGCATTTAGAAGGTTTGAAGCACTGGAAGGACAGGTCAGGGATATGCTGGCAGGTTTCTGCTGGGGCTTGGAGTAAATGTAATGGACCTGCCTCTCCCTGTGTGTCTGGGAGCGAGAGAAGGAACAGCGCCAGGCTGAAAGGAGGAAATAAGGGGATTAAACAAAGAGCTCTAATTCTTGAATTAACACAGTGTGCCGTGTCTGCCCTGAGAGCTGAATACAATGGCTTTCAGTTAAATACATTTTTCTGCTGAGCTGGTTTTTGGGATGGCTCATTGTAATGACTTCCTAAAACACTGAACTTGAATAAATAAAAGGGCTCTCAGGGACTTACTCCAATAGAGCTTTATTTCTTCCACACTAACATTCTCCATGTTCTTTCCCTCCAGTAACACTTGCTGCAGAGGAAAGCAATCCCTACCATATAACAAGGCATGACATTTGCAACCCAAACCAACTGTCATGTAACTACAGTAGGAAATAAAGGCATGGGCCACAGTGGTGTTCATTTATCATACATCTCTCATGTCATGTCAGAACTGAATCTATCTTGGATGAGAACAGAAGAAACTGAGCTACCTGGATAAGTTGCTCTTGAAAGGTTTTGAGGCCTAAATGTTTGCAGGGGCAGTACTGCAGCAATGAAAGAAGAGGATGTAAATAATAAAAAATGAATTGCAATGAAGTAATGTAGAAGACTATAGAAGTAAATAACCCTGCCTTTTCATTTAAAGCTGTTGCAATGCAAAAGTATTCGGACTAGATGATTTTGTGCAGGATATAATGTTTGTAGTAAAAACAGACATTCTATAAAGCTGGATTGCTTCCAGGAAAATTTGCAAAGGATTATGAGAGCAAAATGCATCCACAAGCGTAAAGGGCAACACTCTGAGGTTAGCAAAGAAGCAGTGTTCTTTCTTGGATCCCCTAATACATTTTCAAGCCTAGGTATTACAGCTGACCAGCTAAGAACATGTAATCCACTTTAATTGAACATTTTACTGCATGTTTCCTGGAGCTATGGAACAGTGATGCCTTCACAGGAAAGATAATATCTGTGTCTGTGCTCCCAGGGGCAGCCCTTAGGCCTTGCTCAACACCAGGCTTGTCTTCCTTGCATACTGGAAACCATTATTCTCATTAGGTATCAAAAGCAAACTGTGACGCAATAAATTTAAACTGCTCCTGGAAAATGCAGGTTAAGTAACAACAGAGTGCTCTAAAGGGAAGGAAATCCAGGCAGCTGAACAGAGTACAACTGGATGATTAAGCAGGGTCTTCATGGGAGATATTTAAGGTTTAATCCTGCTAGTATAAGCATTTTTTAGCAAGCAGCATCTGAGGCAGTGTGTGTGTTTGATGCATTCTCTGGCACAGAATTAAAATTTTCTTGGTTTTCCTAGTCTGTGTGAGGGATGGGGAAGGAGAAGGTGCTCAGTTTGCAAAATCAGCCCTGGATTCTGCAGGTTTTCCCAGATTTCACTGGTAAAACAGAAGAGCTGTCCAATGAAAACATTCAAAAGCTCTTCTAGAAATATCTATCCTTCCTCCTTGGAAAGAGCACTTTAAGTCTGTTACCTGCATAAAATTTACCAGTTGTTCTCTAGAAAAGCACTGCAGCCTGTTGAAATTTTATGCTCTTCACCTCACTGAATTGAACATGAAAATAATAATTAGGAAAAGAAGTTTTTTGAACTGTTCAAATGGTTTATGTGCTGTATTATTTAGTGGTAGGAAGAAAACAGGCCCAACTGGGTATTTATTTTGCCTTGAACCTGTTCCACTCATTCTCTGCAGAGGTTTAAATTAGGTGGTTTTTTTTTTATTTTACTCAATGGAAATAAGGACAAGGAAGAGAATTGCAGCAGGAAAGAAGGGTGTTAAAGAAAAGGGATTGAAAATGACAGCAAATATGAAGCGTATTTTTTTCTATTTTCCTCTTCTCTGCAGGAATTTTCTGCCATATCAAGAGTGATGCAGCTTCCATGGTTTCAAGTTTGAAATCAACAGTATAAAAGCAATTAAAATACTCATCCCACTGCTAATACCTTTTACCAGGGGATCTCAGAGCACTCTGTCTTTATCCTGCCCTGTTCTACAGTGCAGCTATTTGAGGAACTGAAATCATCGTTGCCCACCCATGCATTTCAGCAGTCATCTTTTTTTTTTTTTATTCTTAAACTTTGCCTTAAGGCAATACAGAATGACTGACGTTTCTTCCTCTCATCTTAACCAAAATGGAATCCTGGATCCGTTTCCAAAAAGTGCTGGCATGCCTTCGCATTTCTGCATATATTATGCATTTTTATTATAGGTTTGTTTGCTATCCTAACTAAGATCACAGAGGGAAAGATATAGACTATTAAGCCTGTGAGTGAATTTAAGACAGTTATTTGCACTGAGGTTGCACTATTCTCTAAGTCCAGCTGTAGGGCTTCTGATACAAAGTAAAAAATGATGCAGGTGTATAGTACAAAGCACTTGTCCAGATAAGACTCTCTCTCCTGATTCAGGTTTTCTTATGGGTTTCATGGGTTAATATTGCAGTGGCAGTCTTTACAACCAAACAGATATCATCTATATTCTCACAGCTAGCATAAAATGATCATATATGTATCAGCCTGTTGTACTGTAGTTAATATGTCAGAGATTTAGCTTTATACTCAAGCCTGCTCTGGGTCCAATTTGTAGTCCTGGAAGATCCAGAGCTGCACAGATACAGTATTAATGATAGTGGGACTATACTGACATGGCTTCAAAAAATACATGAATGTTGTTTTATCATTAGTGCAATATTTCAGTGACAGAACTCAATACCAATCAGAGAATTCTGAAATAAAGATGAACAGCAGTTGTTTAGTGTCCCTTAAAGACCGACCTGTGAAAAGCAAAACTGGCTGGTTTAGGTTGGATAAAATACAAATTAGATTCCATTATTTGCAATAGAAATAGATGTCTCTATGACATTTCTCCACAAAAACCCCTCTAAAATAACTGAATAATAAAATACATGGAATAAACAGGTTTCTCTAGTCTCATAGTTAAGATGATCGGTCCATTTGTGGAAATCTCCATTATAAGAGGCGAAAAATTGTATTGAGGTACACTGAGTGTCTTAATATATTTCAGTGGTATATATTTCAAGATGTTTGAAATTTATAGAAAGTTGAGGATAAAGTAGGAATTCTCCTCCCTCAAACAAATGGAACCTTTATTTCCAGATGCCTTAAACAAAAGGAGGCATATTAATCCTTTCATTTTCTTTAAGCACTATCTGACATAACAATAAATTACTTCCTTGAGTCTGAAAAGATTTATGAAAATAAAGGACCTGGGAAACAACAGAAAATCAAAGCCACCTAAAGAGAGTGCTAAGTTGCACATACAGTGTACTAATGGCTCTAGAGCCAGAACCAGAACTCATTTACCTCTGGCAGAAATTCTCCCTTTTATTCAGGTGTGTGAGGCAAAGGAAGGCAAAATCTCGTGGAACAGGGAGGTAACAGCTTCATGCAATTATTTATTTCCAGGTGTCACATCACTGTCATCCCCGGGAGATGCCTCAGCTGAGTGCCAGGAACACCTGGCATCGCAGACAGCTCCTGCTTGAGGGAGCTGACGGGTCAAGGGCAGGGAACACACCAGCAGGGGTGAAAAAGGGAATATCATCTCGATCTTCCAAACGGGCAAGGGTGATACACAGACAAGGAAACTCCAGGGAACTGGAGTTCCTTGAGTGTCCTGGGGCATGATGGCAGCTCTTCTTCCCCAGAACCACAATTGTCCCAGAGACACCACAGGTGCTCTGCAGGTTTTTGGTAGGAGGAAATCGTTAGCAAGCAGATAGCCACATGCACCTTTTCCTTCAGTGACATAGTGCAGGACAGCACTAGACACCAATGACTGGTAGGAAATTCCATCACAGTGGTGAATCTGAGGCTAAGCAGTAGGACAAATCCTAACTTTTGCCCTTCTGTGCTTTGTCCTTGTCTCCTCAGATTCCAGAGAGGCCTTAAAAAGGATGGGCATGTCCCAGATTTGAAGTGAAAGGAAACAAGAATCTGTCAGTGACTTTTTTTAGAAAAGCTGACGCTCAAGTAATGAAAACAACATTCACCCAGCTGAGAGACAGTAAAAGAACAGCACTTATTCTTGTTTCCTAGCATGTGATCTCTGTGCCCAGCTTTCTGATTTCTCCATGCTTCCCTTACTACCTTCAAAGTGCAGACTGTGCTAACACAGGCAGCCTTCAAACTTCAGGGGAAATTTTTGCCTGAAAGACATTATGAGTCTTTCACATTGTGCATCATTAGCATATGGGAATATGGTGTATCAGAAATAGACCTTACTTGGATCTAGATCTTCTCTGATTGAGTTCCAAGTTTTGACACTGGGCCACCAGACAACCTCCTGTATCAATAACGTGGACTACTTTGTGGAACTTGTTAATGGGGATGCATGCACATTTTAACCTAGAAATTCTGGATTACTGATGCTTGCAGCTGTCATGGCAACAGAGTTGTAGGCATCTCTTAAAAAGTCTTTTTTTTTTTCCTAAGGACTCCTTGAAAGCACAACGCATTTATCATCCAGCAGGCACAAACAGGTTTAGCTATGAAAACAGTTTGCCTACAAAATGATAGACACTGTCTCCCCTTAGTTTCTGTATAGTTCATATTTTTAGTTCTATGTTCATGCTACTGCATTTAACAAGATTTTCATTAAAGCCCTTATTTTATGGCATATAACTAAGCTAGATTTTCAGGACTTTCCAGTGTTCAGGTTTTAGCTTTGTAATTCTTCTTGATGTTACTGGGAGTTGCCCAAAGCGATTTTCCTTGAAGGCTTCTGAAAATTTAAGCCTCATTGTCTTTGTCTAGAAACAGTGAAAAAAACCTGTAAGCTAAATCACTGAAAAAATAACAGTTTGCTATTTTCAAATGAACATAGAACTACTGAGGATTTGTCCACAGAAATAAATGTTCTGATTCTGTATAGCTCCAATATTTTATTTTGAGAAGCGTTTGCTATGTGTTCACTCTTAATGTCCCTGGAATAATCACAGTTTTCTATGTTTTTGACAGGTGGCACTTCTGTAGATGTGTTCACCAAAGGGACTATTTAAACTTTAAACAAAAGACCATAAGGGCTATACAGACTGTGCAATACACAATTTCTATCTGGCAGTCCTAAAGCCCTTCAAAAACATGAAAGCTTTAAGACAGTACCAAGGATGTGAATTCTTGTTTGCCCTTTTGGAGAATGGAGACATTGACAAGTTAAGCCATATTAACTGACTCAGTAATCCAATCTCCAACTCTGCCACTGGCCTGAGATTTCCCTTGAACCCATTTCTTGGGATTAATCACAGGATTATCTTTCTTTCCTTCTTAAATGTGCATTTAAAGGACTAGAAAGAGACAGCGTGGAGTGTTCCAGTTGACAATCTGGTCAAAATTTTTAGAAGACTGGATTATATCTGCATGCTTTAGGAAGAGTTTGGAAGCCTGCCATTTATTATTTCTGTTGTAGACCAGGCCTCCATTCTGCTAAGTGATCACTTGAAAATCAATTGCAGATGCCTTCGTGGGAAAAGATGACACACATTCTCTAGAAAGGCATGATTCATGGCACAGCAGAGAAGGAAACTCTTGCTTTCTGCACAGTTCTGGAACTTCTATCAGTATTAAAGCCTTATCAGCTCCAGGAAGCGTGCTTTTTTTTAAACTGAGTCAGGGTATCTTCAGGGACTGAACACTGTGCTTAAGAAGTTTGGTATTTTTCATGAAAACAACCTTTCCTTAGGAACAGAGTTGGATTACTGAGTTGTGGAGTCCAAAACAGTCAGACCATACAGTAAACTGATAACACCCTTTTTACTATGTCTGGGCCTCTTCTTTCACTCCTGCATCCCTCTGCTCCCCTTCCACCTCACCTGCCTGACCCCTTAAGAGCCAATGGGATCACAATCGAGCTGGTCTGGCTACAGGCCATCTTTTACAAGGAATTTAAACAGGTTGGTGAAGAATTAAGATTCTTAAACCCTCGCTCAAGTGTGAAACAATAAACTTACGCTGCAGTCTGCCTACACAGTGTTATCAGGATAGCACTTGAATCCCTCTCTAACATGGGATTTGTACCTGAGAGACATGCCAAGACAGGAATTAACTTGTGACTGTGGTGATTTACATTGAAATTTTTGAGTCAGAATCTTCACAGGTCTGATTTGGTGCTGCCTCTTGAGGTCAACACGGCACATAGAGTCCCTTTATTTGCAGGTTAGAGCTTTTGCAAAGCAACTTGTTTTTCCATCCTGTTAAAATTCATAACGCTACATAAAGTTTGTGGAGGAAGAGTTTCTAAGTACTTTGCTAATAGAACAAAAGCTCAAATGTCCTTCAAAGGGAGCTGAATGTGATACTACCTTGCACAAAGTAATCTTCTGCTTCTTAGAAAAGGAGGAAAAAGGCAAAACAGAACCATGAAAAGTGGATCCCTTCATTTGTACAAAATTAAAATTGACAAACATTGGGCAAAATGCAAAATCTTTCCTGTCATCCATCCTCCATTCTTAGTTTTGTGATACCTTCTTTGGATCCAGGTCTGATTTCCTGTGAAAACACTGCCCAGGAAAGAGACTGTGAGATTTCAGTGATTATTTGGCAGTGACAGTGGCAGCCCCTCAGCCAGACAGCATTTCCTGATGGATCCAGCACTGTGACTGTGAGAGCCAAGGCTGACTGCCTCTGGCCCTTGGCAAACTTAGGTGAAAAATGTGACATAGTCAGCTGTGAGGGTACTGTTATAAGAAATAATATAAAAATTATGAGTGCAACTGAGAACAATGTAATAGGATGATGTACCTGAAAGCAGGTTCAGTTCTATTTGCTGCTTATGGAGTGACTTTTTTTATAAGGAGAAATTACTGAGGATGTTGCCTTTGTCTTACATGTGAATGACCTTGTTCATGTCTCCTACGTTAAACTTATTCAAACCTTTCTATCAATTTGTTATATATCTGTAAGCTTGGGATAATTTAAAAGCACTAGATCTTTCATATTTAGCCACTGTATCTGTCAGTAAGGAACAAAATACATTTATAGAGGATAGCTCGGCATTTGTGCTTCAATGAACTTTCAAAGATCCCTGTGTTGCCTGCTTCTCTTCCTTTTGCCTTATAGATTGACAAGACAGAGCTTAAGATGCCTAAAACTCATTCATATCTCAGTGGTTTTCCTCTTAAAGGATGCAAGTGATTTAGTGGAACCTTTTCTTGAGCTGTGCAGCATCTGGAATGGGCTGACAAACAGTGAGAAAAAGAGAGGCAGAACTTGCCCATGAGTTTGGTTCCTTCCTTTCTGACCTACAAATAGTCAGTGCTGAGTCACAGGAACTAATATGTGAGTACACAGCAGCAAAGATGGGTCTTCTATCCCACCAGAAGCCTTTATACACCATATACTTTCTTACAAAACTGATACTACTTTCAGAATTAAAATTCAAGTAAGACTTGGCTGGTGTTGGTGAAGATACCAGAAGTCCCAGCAGAGTTGTTTCAAAACTCATTAAATGGAGTCACCTGATCTGTCCCATCCTACCCTTTACACACATCATGTGCAACAGCTGCTGGCTTCTACTAAAGCAGGGGAAGAACTGACTAAAACTGGCACTATTCCTTTCAAGAGGCAAGGAAGTGTATTTCAAGAATTTTGGGAAGCTTGCCCCAGTGAGACTCTAAAATACAAAAAGTGGAAATTCACATTTGTGTTGACCTAGACTGAAGTGAAGATCTAATCAGACAAAGGATCTGATCACATGGAGTTCCTTATGGATCAGAATCCAGAATCTGGATTTACCCTACCTAACTTTAGGCATGTATATAAGGCTTAAAATTCCTTTAAAACCAGTGGGAAGAAAAATCGTGCCCAAAAGGTTATTCAGGTTATAGATGAAGCAAATTAATCACTGGAATTTTCACTGTCTTCTGATTTGTGAATCATTTTACGTGGCTGCAGCCCAAACACTCTCCTACCCTTTGCTTTTGCTGGGAAGAAATTCACCTCCAAGAGTCTACAATGAAGTCTTTCTATCATTTATATTGGTGAGATCCGGATGCTCAATGCTCCTTATTCCTTCACACATTGTGACCTTTATGCAAGTAGCTAATTGTATTTGGTTTGCATGACAAAGTTTTGGTAGTGGGGAGGACTATAAAGGTGTCTTCTCTGAGAAGCTGCTGGAAGCTTCCCCCATGTCTGACAGAGCCAGGGCTGGCCAAGGCTGAGCTCATCAGCAACGATGGTAGTGCTTCAAGGATAATGTATTTAGGAAGAGAAAAAAACTGGTGTGTAATGGCAGCCAGACAGAGGAGTGAGAAGATGTGAGAGTAACAGCCCTGCAGACACCAAGGTCAGTGGAGAAGGAGGAGGGAGAGGAGGTGAGTTAAGTGCCAGGGCTGAGATTCCTCTGCAGCCCATGGAAGTTCATGGTGGAGCAGAGATGCACCTGCAGCCTGTGGAAAACCCCATGGTAGCAGGTGGATACACCTAAAAGCAGCTGCAACCCCTTGGGCTTATTTTTGGGTTATTTTTGTATTTCACTCCTATATATTAATGACATCCTATAAATATCAATGAGCGTGCTTTCCATGCCCTGGGAGCAACTCAGGAAATTTGAGGCCAGCAAGCATCTGCTTTTCTGGTTGTCCTCAGTGGATTTATGTGGCCAGTGTTATGAAAGTGAACAAGAAGTCTTACAATAAATGTAAGATTTTGGATGCACACATCCTTTTCAATCAGCAGGAGAAAACATCTGTCGATACTTATAGAGCCGTGAAAAAATTACTGATCTTCAGAGCTCACTTAATCTCCAGAAGCAAAGCTGGAAGGAGTTGCATGTCAGAACCAAGAGGAAATATATGGATAGGAGAAGGTAAATTTGGAGCAGAGAGGACTGATATCTTCTGCTTCTGGTTCGCACCATGCACGCAGGGAGTTAAGGCAAAAATAATTCTAATTGCTCCCCACATTTGTCCTAAAGCAGTCTGTGACCTGGATTGTGGTGTCTGCCTGCTAGTGGAGCAAACAATAGAGCTGCAGTTTCATTGTAAAGTGTATCAAGAGAAAAGGCACAGCATAAAGTAACAAAGTTAAATGGCTGTCACGTACATGGTAAATCATGAAATGACACCAGCCAACAGTCAGCTACATCTGGCCTAAAGGACCAATAGCTTGGATAGGGAAAGAATGCAGATACTGATATGCTAAATTACCAACTCATCATCAGCATGATGGTGAAGCAGAGAGTCAAACTGCCTTTTCTGAGGCGCTGCCTTGCATGATGCATTCATGAGATGATGTGATCTGACAAGTTAGTGAGTGTTTCACCCCCTCCTCTGTCAGTGGAGACTTTTTTCCTGCTTCTCAGCAGAGGCAGCATTGATTTGCTGAGCTCAGAATAACCCTGTGGGTGAGAGCTGTTGTGGTCTCATACACAGTATTTGTCTGAAACCTGTCTCCCTCAGACAAAATTTTGAAAGAGAAAACCCTTCTCACTCAGGCTGAGATTCAGTATGGTCAGAGATGCCCTGGGCTGGAAAAGGAGAGGAAGAGGAGCAAAGAAGGTCATAATATGAAGATCTGCAGAGCTAAGCTGTCAGCACACAGTAGGTAAAGCCAATCCAGTGTTTTGCAGGGCAGAGGATCACACCTTTCAGGATCACCATCAGGTAGCCCTGACTGGTACTTTGAGCCTGGCTCATAGCTAGCTAGAGGTGGCGAACTGGAACATCAAATGAAGAATACACTATTCTATTTGCACCACAAATGGCTCTTCTATTGCAGGAGTCTTGGTGGGGCACAATTAGAGGAGAGACCCTCCTCTTGGCCGCCCAGACACCTTGGATAAGTATGTCACAAAAAATCAGTTGGATTAACTGGATAATTCTTCTACAGTTTTAGCTCCACATGTAATCAAGGATGACAATGGACAAAATCTAGATCTGAATGAAAATAATTTGATTAGAAGAATACTAGTTAATGGGTTTGCCCCAAGACATCAAGGTTTGTTCACAGAGGAAAGTCTTCAATTTCTTCTTCTCCATCATATCACCTTACCAGCACAGAGCCCTGCAGACTCATTCCCCCTTTAATTTGCACTGATTTATGTCAAATCACCACATTACTAAAATATAGTGCAAAAAACTATTTATCTGTAAATGTATAATTGCCAACTCCTAAAGTTAATTCTAGCTAAACATCAAGTATCCTCTGGCATTCATGACAGGTGAAAGTACCATATGGTTAGGGCCCTCCTAGATAAATCTCTGTGCTCCAAGTTCTGTACTGGCCTGTAAAAAAACAACTTCCTGTCCTGAGGACGGACAGCACACCCCTATAGGAAAAGAAGTGTGGACCATAGTATGTAGTTTGATTTCACAACTCTGAAACAAGTAAACAGTGTTCTAACCAATTCTTTTTTCATCTCTAAGGATTTCTTAAAATGTTTTTTTGTTCTGCAGAGGGTTAACATGGATCTTGTGTAGAAAGAAGCAGGTGGAGTATGAGTGTGTGTACACAAGCATATGTGCCTGGTGCTCAAGGGTTGGGGGTTTGACAGCAGTGGGGTCTGTTAATATAGGGACAAGGAAAATATATTTTCTTTGCTCCCTTCAGAAGCAAATGAGCAGTGAGTGGGTGGGAGATGTGGGAAGTACTTCTGTCTCTAATCATCTGTGTGCTGGGTGGCTGAGGGAGTGTGCTGAGAGGGATGCTGCTGCTTCTGTGTCCAGGCATGTGTGTGTTGTGCTGCACTTCCCAGACAAACTGTTCGTGGTGCATCTCCATCCAAGGCTTGTCCATTTTTTCCTGGGGTGGGGTTGGGAAAGGTGTATGGTCCAGGCATGGCAACAGTACAGACTCCAAAGTAGAAGAATGCAAGAAGTCAATAACCTGATATAATTTTTCTTGGTTTGTTGCAGAACTTATCTTACTATTGTACCCTAAAAGATGCTACTGATCACCTACTCCATGCTCCAAAATCCACAGCACTCATTTCTAAACAAATACGTTGTTTTAAAAAGGAGTATGGACTTCAGTAGCACTGATGGGCAGTGTACTGATATACAGCTTTGTAATCCATAGGGGCAGCTGGGGTGAGGGATTGGAAAGTGCTCTAGAGGTTTATCACTTGCAGGAATCTGAATACTTGAGACAGAAACAGACCACATGAAAAGAAGAACATAAGCAAAGAAAAGGAGCAATACACTGGAATAAGTAAGGATAGGTAGAAAAAAATGCAGTGCAGGGAAACTCCCAAATGCCTGAATGTGCAGAAAAAGGAAGATGAATGTTGTTCAGATGAATACAAACTCTTCAGCTAGAGTGATTCACATTGAAGGAAAAAGATCAAAGAAATCCAGTGAAATTAGTCAGCTGAATTTTAATATGCTACCAAGTAAAGACTAAGCGAAGTCTTACAAATGATGGTAGAAACATTTTCTAGAGATCAAAGTTTATCTGGAGATAAAAGACAGAACAACAAACTATCATTTTGTAATTTCCATCCCGCCCCCGACAACATTTTTCATTCATTATTTATGAAGAGACCAGTATGCCTTTTTTTGGGGAGAACATCTTTGATGGGGTTCCTTAAACTTCAGAAAGCATTTCAGTTGCAGTGGTCCCTGGCAAGTTTGCTATCAATTTCAACAGCATCTGAATTGGGTACATGGTAAATTTAACAATGAAAGTAAACCAGACACTTTTAGTTCCTTATGGTGTGTCCCAAATAGCTTATAAAACACAAACGCTTCTTCAGTCATTAGGGATGAACAGGTCCCCTGGCATCCTAAATAGAATGTAAAGTGTGGATCAACCCGGGTAATAAATTGAATTAATGTGGCAAAGACATAGGCTGATGTCAAACTGATGTTACGGGACTGACTTATACTGAACTTCTCCTTGGAGACAGCAACACAGAGAAATGGTTAGTGCTTCATCTGCAGCACAGCTCCCAAGCAGTCTGTTGCCATGCTACAGTATCTAGGTGGCATCTAACTGGGCCACATAAAGGAAAATCCTGATTGTCTCAGTGTCATTCCTTGGTTGGGGTGCTAGCAGGAGACTCATGTACATCAGCTGAGTGGGCTGTCTTCCTCCAGATGCTGCTTGGACCAGAGGAAGGTGAGGACATGCCACACAGTATTCACCATGGCACACTCCTGTAATGACTACTTCACACTCTGCATTTACACTGTGGGAGAGACCATGGAGCTGAGCCACGTACTAGATGCCTTTCACATCCCTCTGTGCCTGAACTCCCATTTTCTGTAGAAGGACTGAACCAATTTAGCATATAAATGTGCCTCTGGGGAGACAAAATGAAGGGTGGGATTTACCGGATGAAAGTTCACAACAGCAGATCTAAAGAATGCCGGGAAATCTTTTGAAAGGGAACATGAAAGGTAGTAAACAGCAGAAAATGGAGAAAAACTTATCATGGAAACAAACCAGAGAGGTAGAAAACAAAAGTGAAGATAGTAAAAAAAGGAAAAGGCAGGATGAGTGAAGGTTAAGAAAATATTCCCATGAGTTAAATGAAAGGAATGGAAGTGGTCAATGATTCACGTTCATCTGGGACTCTTCCTTGTTCTCTGTAATTCCCTAAATCAGTCACAATGTTTCAGAAGTTCCAGTGCTGGAAGGATGCAAGGCCAGGGGCATGTCTCCTGGCACAATAAGAACCAGTCCCATGCAGTGAACTTTCAAATCTAGAAAGTCCAAAACCTACACTGTTTGTTTTTGATCCAACCAAACATATATTTTTATGGTTCTAGCAGTTACTCTCCACACTGAAGCAATTCTGTGATTCTGTGATTGAATAATTTAATTATACAAAATACTGCAGATATTGAGCAACTCAGATGTTGGGATGCACTTCAGGTGCCCACATATTTTCCAGTCCTCAGTGTTTTAGGGATAGCCCACTGATTAGATGCAAGGCACAGCAACTCTAGTACTTAACTAAAAACAATGGTGCCTTTCTGTGGGTTTCATGAACTCTGATTGGAAACACACTTTGCCATCAGACCCTTTCCAGCATTTTGTGGATCAGCTTGGTCTCAGGCTGAGGAACATCAATGCCAAGTCTCCTCTGCAGTTTCTCTGAAATTAACTGTGTAGCACATACTGCCTGACATGAAGAAAAGAAATACTGCAGAAATGTAACCCATGAAAGAAAAATCAAGCTTGGCTTTCCTCCTTATGCTACAAAACACAGTTCCCTCCCTGCTCCAGGATGGTCAATGTTTGCAGTCGGAGAGGGATGTGCTTTCTGGGAGTTGTGAGAAGAGCATTGAGCCTGACATGGCAAAAGCACTAATGGAGCTGCTGCCTTTGCCCTGGCTGAGGAGGAGCCCAAATTCAGTCACTTTAGGTTATTTTGCTGGAGCTAGAAACCATGGACCTCATAAAACACTACGTGGGACAGCTGATGCTGCCTCTTCTCACCTTCTCTGTAACACCCTGGAGTGACAGGCGGACTAGACAGAAGATCCAGAAAGGACCTCATTCGGAGTACTCAGAAAAGTCTGACACCTCACCATTATCATCTCAATAAAATGTTGCAGAAAAAAAAGGACAAAGAAACCCCCAGAGCCCCTGTGGCTACTGGAGAAGCTGCTGCCCTGGGCAAGGTGTCCTTGTGTCTCAGAGAGTGCTCCCCTCCGCAGCTGTGAGAAAATGCCAGAGGTTTCACAGGCCTCTTTTACACAACTTTTACAAAATCCAGTGAGTGAGGGGTGGCACCAGAGTCCCACTGGCAGGGACAGCTCCAGGGTGAGGCCAAGGAGGCTTCCTGATCGTGGCACTGCCATCTTGGATCCAGGCACAAATGTTTTCTGTGGCGCTTGTAGGCAAAGTCTCAGGAAAATCTTTCGGTGTCATCTTAGACCGAAGGCTTAATCTACTTCCAGCAACCTGTTCTGACTCAGAGAGCTTGGACAGGAGCAGTGTAGCCCATCTGTCTGGCCACGTGCAGGCAAAGACAAGCTGTTAAGATGGAAGGTCTGACCTGTCCCCACAGGGTTGGGGTAAGAAGAAGGAGTGGCCCAGTGACAGATTGGTTACAAGCACACAACTTTCAATGAATTAAAATGTCATCTAACCTACAGGGAATATATTGCAGCTATGGCAGCATTTGAAATCTCTTTATGTTTACCTGGACAGCTTTTAAAAATGGTTTGAAAGTAATAAATACCAGAGAAGGTCACAGTATAGTAAACAGGAGGTGAGCCTGCATTTCAATTGGGAAAGACCACTTGGGGAAGTCCTGGAGTAGAAAGTCATCCTGTTCTTACCAATCTGCAGTAACCAAGTAGAGTGCACATCCAGCCAGGAAGACTGCAGAAAAGACCTTCACCCTACAGTGGTCTGAGGACAGCTGACATGGATTGATTTAAGTAATATGCTATTAAAAGCCCTCTGAATGATTGCAAGCTATTATGTGGCTTCAGACTTAAGCACATTTAAAATGCATATTGTTTAATTGACACAGCATTAGAGGTCCTTTATGGACATTACTGTTGCTCATACTGTGACAATCTGAATACAGAGTTGTCATTATGTTGATTCCTATACAGACACACATACAAGAAAAGGAGGGGAGAGGATACCATCCATGGCATAGAAATGGCATCTCAGGTTTAATGATACCCGTCAATTTGTGCTGCTGCAGTGCATGTCACCTTAATCCATAGCTGAATGACCAGGGGATGCATATTTCTAGCATGATGTTAATAACAATTCTTACTAGTTTCAGAAATGCACTGGTTCTACTCCAGTGCATACATCAAGGCAATGGCTGCAGTCTGCTACTATACTTCCCACCCATTTTCTCTCATCTTTCTAGCTGGGATCCTGTATCAACTGTGAAAATAGAGGACATCAGAGGACATACTACTACTACTACTACATTATGACACACTGAAGAGAGGAAGACACAGCTATATTTAAATCAATGTTCCATAGAGAGTGTTCTGCATTGGCAAATAAGTCCTTATACATTTACCTGTCATAAGATTACCATACATTAATGTAGAAATGGTGATACATAATTTTTTTCTTCTTTTGCTGTTCACATGTTCCTAATTCCTTTTCAGCTTGACTCCTCTTAATATGCCAATTGTAATTTGCAAGCTTAAAATACAAATTCTGTTTGTGAAGATAAGATTCTGTAAATATTATATCTCCCCTGGAAGAGGGAGAGATTATTTTATGTCCTCTTTAGCAAATTATTTAGATAATATCAAGTCTGCTTCAGGTTAGAATTTTTGAGATGTAAATAAGTTTTAATATGCCATCCTTATACTAAGTATATTATAAACATTTGTGCTATTTTAGATATTTCGGAATACTTGCAGTGAGACATGCTGCAGCTAGAAAAAGAATATTAGACTATAGAAAGGGAAAAGATAAAAAAAAATTAAATGTCCTAAAAATAGGCATCTGTCCTCAAAAGCCCACGCTCTGAGGGTGATATCATACTGTCCCTGTGCTGCCCAGCAGCTGCAACCTATCCTACCCATTCAGTGGGATTTCCTCTGGTGGAAACCAAAGAGGGCATAGCATGGATAAAGGGAATGATGTCCACTCCTCTCACCCACATCTCAGCCTGGCTTTCTGCCAGGGTGTGGTGACGACATGCACCCAAGCAGAGCAGACTGGATGATGGGAAGTGGTCTTGGGTTGAACTGTCCTGAATGTTAAACTTGCACTTGCCATGCAGGGCAACTCGATGGTGTGCACTGAAATACTGAGTGTACTTCAGCTGTCTGTCAGAGAGTAGGAGGAGGAACAGAGTGAGGGAATACCTCTGAAGGATAGGATAAGTGTTGCTCTGGTAATGACAAGATGTGGGAGGAAGATGAGGAAGGTTTAGAGCTTAGGGAGCAAAAAAACCTCCAATTAAGAGGTTCTAGAAGATAGTAGGAACTCCTCATTTTCAAACATTGCATCATTAAATCCAAAAAAGAAGGAAAAGAAAGGGCAGGGGTTATAGTTGCAGATTCACCAGGTTGCCACTGAGCTCCAAATGAGCTGGGAGAGAAGAGCAGCTGCTTCTCACGTGGACAAGAGCCCACCACAGCAAGACATGGAGGATCCTGGCTGCTCTGACCTGGGACCACAGAAGCAGGAGAAAGCATCTCCTGCAAGAGCATTATCCCGCCATGATGAGGAACAGCAGTTCTGCTGAATTCCTGGCTCAGCTGGAGCAAGAAAGCCGGGGCTGACTGGCTCTCACAGTGCTGCAATATAGCCAGTGAGATGCTTGGCAGTGTCTTGCTTCACTGAGAGTCAAAGGTTTTTGAATCACAGATCCCACTGAATTCCAAGCATGACACTGAGCACCAGCACCACACAGTTACTGATGAACCCCAATTCAGGAGGAACTTCCATCCAGGAAGTCCTTGCTTTTGCTGGAAAGATACCACTGGGATCCAAGTTGCCTTGCAAATGTGAGAATATGCTGGATGAGCTGGCTTTTTGGACTGTGTGTATTATTGCCATGGAGGAGACCACTGCATTAACCAGTGCAGTTGTCAGTGGTCGTGGCCTAACCCTTCTCTAGACCTGTCTGCAAAGTGCTGCTGGTGCAAAGGGGGCAGAAATACAGAGCTGGGGGTTCAGGAGGCAGGGACACTGCAGAGCTGGCAGTGACAAGAGCACAGGCTGCAGTGCAGTCACATCTGACAGTGTGGAGAGGGGAGTCCTTTCCTCAGATGGGGAAATGTCCGTGTTCTTAAAGCTGAGGTAAGGATATAGGTAAGAATTGCCTAAGGATTTTGCTAAAACACTAGTGTCCAACTGTTGTTTGAGAATGAAGAGGAAAGCTGAAAAAGCTGATATTTTTGGAGAAAAGACATAGCAGTAAGTAGCTTGATCAGAAAACAATGTGGTAAGCAATGATCTGTATTAAAGGGGCATTGATTTCAGAAGCTATTAGATTATTTCCATTCTGTGCAAAGGGGAACTTTTGTACTCTGGTGTGGAAGTCTGCAGTGCCTGTAGAAGTCTCTGTGAGCAATTTTTCATCCAATCAAAAACATAAATCCTTCTAAATATGGCTGCCTAGCACTACCTCGATTGGAAGTGCCCATCTTTAAGAAACTTTTGATGGAAACTCACTGTATATTTGCATTAAGTGGTGGTTGTAAAATAATGAGAGTAATTAGTGCACATTATGAACTAATTATCTGAAAAAAAGACCTTTAATGCAGACTGAATTTTTATGGTTATATAAACCTTGAAAACAGAAGCTTATACACTGGAAATGCTGAGTCGCTCTGAACTACAGTGCTATGACCAGCTAATTGAATCCATATTCCCCTGCATTCAGGGAATCAATAACTATTAGAGGGCAAAGGGCAGTGCCTTAAAAGACCAGTGAGTGCTTCATGCAAGGGGGAGTTCTTGTGATGAAAATGCAGCTGTGAAATTGTAGGAACATGTGCCAGGCATCTGAAAGAGGATTGTCCAAAACAGCACATTAAGGACATGCACAGTCAAGCCCTAAGCAAACGCCGTAAGTTATAATTTTTTCCTGATTTAGGATGATAAACAGTCTGATGTGCCAGCTTCAAAAATTGCTGGGTTCAGAGATCTTAAGCTGAGCCAAGCAATGCTGCTGGACACTAGTATCTTAACCAGGGTGTGAATATACCAGGGAGCAAGTGTGAGAGGGGGACTTATTTATAGCATCAGCAGGCTGTTAAGCACTGGTGTAGCAAGACTGACTAGTGACTTGTTACTTACTCATGCATGAAAACGACACCTTATGGTACACAGGCTGCTGCTAAGGAATAACCCCAGGGGCAACCCACTGGTGGAGAAACAGCCCAAGAACCTTCTCATGGGAGCAGTATCCTGCACGATGTGGTGGCTGCTCCAACCCCTGAACTGAGACCCAGGTGCCCTGCATCTATCTAGGCTGCCTGTGGGGAGATGCACCAAGGTTCACCATCAGGGAAGATGGTGCCAGACCTGTGTTAAACACAGTGACTTGCTCTTCTGAGAGGAAGATCTGTCAATTCCTAACAAAAAGCCTGCTGCGGATGTTTTCACATTGCTTTATAGGTTTTTTCATAGCTAAGTGCTGTCCCATATTGCTTCTAGTAGTGGGGTCAGATCAGGACACTGTGAGATTCTGTGTGTGTGACTGTGTGAATTTTTCATGCTGACAGAGGAAGAAGGAAGAAGGGAGGGAGAGAGAGAGAAGTAGGAATGAAAAACTGTTACCATCAATTAAATACCATGCATGCCTCAGGAATCCCAGGGAAAGGAATTTGTGCCTCCTGCTCATTTTACTGTTTGCAGCTACCTTGTGCAAAACACTGTCTTGCTCACGTTTACATAGGGGGTCCGGTGAAGTAATTTAGCACATGCTAGCTGCAAGCATATGAGAGTTTCCATTACAGCTACTCCCATTCACATGTACCAATGTTCTCAAAAGATTTATTAGATGTCAGTCTGGGAGAGGAAAGAGCTTTAAAAGCCTTTACAGGTCAGACTCCCTTCAGGATTACCTGATGTGTGCCACTAGGCCATTTTTGAGGGTTTAGTGCTTTGTCAGTGACTGCTCTCCTTGCTTGTGACAGTTCATCTGAGCTGCTGTACTGAATTGTTTTCTGCCTCTGGGTTGCTTGTAATCTCTCTGCTTTGATTGTTCATTATTTGTTTGATGTCTGTGGCAAACAAACACGCTTTTTCTTTTTTTTCTTTTTTTTTTTTTTTTTTTTAGTGCTCTCTGCCAGGTGGCTGAGTTGTGTAAAAAACCAAAAAATACAAACACAGTATGTTTCCAGTATTTTTCAAAAAAATTCACAAATTTTTAGAAAACTTAGTCTAATCCTCTCCTCTGCTTGTCAGGCCAAAATAATCCAGACAAACAAATCCACTTGTGATAAAATAAGTTATAACTCCAGGATTAGCAGACACACCTACTAGCATGCAGTAGGCAGAAGACAATGTGAGAATAAAACCCCAAAGGAATCCTTGAATATCCAGACTAGGGGAATTCATTTGGACAGCCATCACAGGGACAAAGCAAACATACCCCCAGCAGCAGACTTTGGGAGCATCCAACCAGCCGTGGGCTTTCTCTGCCCCTGGCACAGCCATGTAAATTCAGGCTGCTGGCTGAGGGAGCACAGCGGGCCCGGATGCCTGGGGGGACCAGCAGTTCTGGGGCAGGCAAAGGGCAGCAGTGCTGACCCTGTCTCTCCCCTGGCAGTACGAGACTGGTCCTGCAGGGCTTTCTTTTGCTTCCTGGGCTCAGGTCCATCCGATCTCCTCTCCCTCTGGCCTCGTGCCCCATATCTCCTCCTGCAGTAACTCTGGCTTTCTTCTCCGGGAATCTCTGCAGCTAAAAGACAACATAATCTTTCTCTTTGAGAGTCATCCTGTCTCCATCACAGGTTTTTCCCAGGGCCAGATCCTTCGGATTTTGTAGCCTATGAAGCCCTTGCAGGGCAGAGTGGGAAGATGACAAGGTTTGTCTTCTTCCTCCAGAGTAATCAGAAGTAAGACAAGAGATGAAGCAACCCTGCACTGGACTTGGTTTTTTCCACTGTGTTTCTTAACAAAACGGAGAGCTAGAGGAGGAGGAGTGATAAGGACCTGGGGGGGAGGAGGGAGATAGGGGAAAGGAGAAGTTTTGGCTTGTTGTCTTGCCAAAACGTGCAGTACAGATGGGAAGGCACAGATGGAGTATTTCTACTGATAGTTCAAGAAATCAAACATGAAGGGAGTTGCAGCAATTTCCTTGTATCAGTGTATTGGAACATTCTGTAGCAGCAGTTCTTAAAGAAACAGGCTGTCACTTCAGCAGTGCTTTGGGAGCCTGCACATGCATACAAACAGTCACCCTAAAAATCTGCTGCAGCAACTCTTGCCTGGCACAATGAATTGAGATATTTTCTTTCAGCTCCCATTATGTTTGCTGGCCCATCTGTGAGCACATAGGAACTAAACTATGCTCCTTAACTCAGCAAGCTAAACTTGCCCATGGCAGAGTTGCGAAGCAGTAGATGTATGGGAGCAGATCTGTCTTCTTTGTGTTCAGGTGCAGCAGAAGTCTGAAAACCAGAATGAATATTGCATGCAATAGTGAGGTTACCGTGCAAGGAGGGAGGAAAGAAAGGGATCCAGGGAAATGCCATAAAGAATTCTGCAGGTACTATACGTCAAGTCCTCTTATTAGAAGCACTGAAATGACTGAAGAGTCCCAGGAGCACAGGCCCTGCAAAGGCCTGCCAAGAGTTTCCAGTCTAATTAGCCTTTAAGAGTTGGCAGGAGGCCTTGATATCCTCTCCATTGCAAAGAGATCTGTGACTGGATACTCCTTTGTCTCTGTGGGAAACTAGATGCTTCCAGTTCCAGCCTCCTGGTCTCTGTGGGGTCACAGCCCTGTATGACTTCTGCAGCTGATAGCAGGGCAGGGAAAGCTGGACAAGAGCATTCTGGCTCTGGCACATGGCACCATTTCTCCATGTCCCCAGAGAAACCCAAATGGATTCTTTAGAGGAGGCTAATGGGGCTAGGAGCCTCCTCTCAGAGCAGCTAAGCAAAGAGAGGTAGAAACCCCTTTGTTGTTTCCCTCTACATTCCTCAAGAGAAAGATCTTGGGGAAAATTATTTCATTATCTTCTCCTGTCCTGTTTATCTTCTTTTACTGTGGGAAACCTGATTTAAGACTATTAAGATATATGTTGGGTTCAGATCATTAAAAAAAGTATTCCTTATCCGTCTGTCTGTCTGTGTTTTTCTGAGGGCAGCTGTCACCAGCACATCTAAGAAGAAAAAAAGCTTTTGAAAATAACTTTTTTTCCCAGATTGTGTGAATCCCAGCACAGGCACTTTCTTGCCTCTCACATTCTGATTTTCATCCTGCTGCAGTAAGCAAATGGGAGTTGGAGAAATCATTAATGCCTAATTTAGACTGGTAATTAGGCAAAATCTAATGGGCTGCTCTCAGGTTTAGAAGCTAGTACTGTTGGTTGCAGCCTCTAATTCTGACACTAGCTTTTTTTTCTGTGGCCAGGATGAATTCCCTTCCCTTGGGTCAAAAATTACTATTCTTTATGAAACTACATGCTGTTGGGGTTCATTACTTAGGATTCATAAAATAATTTGGAAAGGAAGGGTAGGAAATATTGTTTTTACATTTTAATGTGTGTCTGAATAGACTTGAAAGCCCTACTCTGGTCACTTCAAAACTCTGTCTTGTGTGAGAAAATTCCTGATCTTAGCAGACTCACACATTAAATTCAGCAATAGCATTGGTCCAAAAGACACAATGTTCCGTGGAACTGATTAAGGTGCCAGCATTACACAGTAACAGGTTTGACCATCTAGAGGGATTGCTGAGGTAGAAAAGGTGACAGTGGTCACCATATCTGTCAGACACCATTTGCCATTGATTCTGTGAGTATTTGGAATTCAACACTGTCATGGTATATGGCATGTTTTGATGTGTAATGTCAGTGGACTCTTTTTTTTTTCCCCTGCATCATCATCAGCTTCAAAAGTGAGGTTAAGGCAGGACTATCTTCCATTAAAAAAGATCCTTGAAAAATCCTTTTAAAAGATCCTTTATAAGAGTTTGCAAGAACAAAACAAACCTCTCTCAAATAAATGAAAGCCTCATAACACAAGTTTTTACTTAAAAGCTGCTACTGAAGCTCCTGTCCCTGGGTTGAATCTCTCTCCATGATAAGTTCATCTTCAAGGAAATAAAATAGGAGGAGTGATCTTTACTTTCCTCTCCATCTAGGCTGTGAAGGGCTCTGTTCTCTGCTTTGAGATGGAGAGAAGATAAAAACTTCAGTTACCATTTTCATTTAATGTCCATGACACCAGCCCCAGCGCTCTGGGGGCTCATCCTCAGAAGTCAGTTCTGGGCAATGCTGAATGATGGTGATGCCAATACAGACACCACATGTCACTCTGCAGTGTCACTTTAGCCAACATGTTTTGGTCAGTGAATCACCCCCACGGCTTAGCTGGATTTGGTCCTCAGTGATTTTGCAGTCAGGAAGAGATACAACCTGAGCTAAAAAAGGACTGGGCTGAGGACAGGAGCAGAAGCACCAGACATCAGACAAGAAGGTAAATGTTCACTTGTCCTGTTTGGTGATCCAGAGGGAAAAAGAAGAAGCTGTGTCACATAGGAAGATGGCAGATGACAAATCCTTTGGCTTTGCTAAAGTCTGTTCTTGCAGAGGGAGATATGAGCATTCCAGTCTGCCTGGCAACGACTGTTAAACATCTGACTCAAGCCTATCGTGTCTTTTCTGGAAATTGAAGAGAAATCAGAAATTTTGAAATTTATGTCCCTTTTCCAAATTATAGTTTACTGCCTGGATCTGTAATGCTTGCTGTCCACAGAGACACTGAGTGGTAAGGAGCAGCTGAGCCACCTGGGCTGGTTCTCTGCAGTATGGACTTCTGGAAACAGGGCCAGTGTAGAAGTTCAGAGGATTTAATGCCACAGGAGTCACTAAGGATAATGGCAGATGAGGAACATAACAACAACCAGCAGGTCTACCAAGAGATTCCTTCACAGAGAGTGAGTTAGCACTGTTTGTCTAAAATTCAACGAAAACTGGAAATAATGACAAATTAATTCATGTGAGTGTGATGCTGGTAAGAGACCCTGCCCAAGGTAATATGATTTTCCATTTCACATCTCAGTTCAAAGCTGTGATGGTATAGAATCACTTAGGTTGGAAAAGACCTGGAAGGTCATCAAGTCCAACCATAATGAAAATACACATCATCTAAGGACTCCAGAGCTTCTGTGAGCTCTGATGTTCAGCAGTGGGAAATGTGGAGATTTTCATATGCAGCTGGATACTTGCAGGTTTAAAAACATTTTTACAGTGGGTCATCACTTGCAAGTCCTACAGTCAACAGGTAATCTTTCTGGCAAGATTTCATTTCTGATGCCTCTTCTGAACAAGAGAGCACAAAGAAATGAAAACTGAGAGAATATGGAAATATTCCAGCCTTGTTTTCATTTGCTGGTATTCTGGTTTGGGTTTTTTTCAATGCCATTGGGGAGTTATTTTACATGTAATACCATAGAAAAGAATTACTTTTTTTGGCTAATTACGTAGTCCTGTGATCACTGGCCTCTTCAACATTTTAAATTCTCTGTTTCAAAGTCTTCCTTCTACAGCAGCTTAATGCAGCTAAGCAGATATGTGACAGATATTTATAAGAAGCACGAAAGTGAATAAAATAGGAGAAGTCAGATAAATTAGGAGTCTAGGGATGTTTGCATCAGCTCTTCAAGAGGGTTCTGCTATGTGAGGAGTTTGCTGCCTGGCAGTTTATTTCTAGTTTGTTTCCCCCACAGTATTCATTTTTAACCATGATTAGCCTTTACTGTGACTAACTTTATAAGCATAAGGTGAGGATTTACTTTAAAGAGCACATCTTCCACATATATTGAATATATAACTCTTATACTATTGGTAAGAGAGGGATTTCAGACAATACATGAATATTCAAGCCCTTTTTAAAACAGAATGTCTCTGTGTACCAGGATTGTATTTCCACTCTTTCAAGGACAGGACGACAAATTCAAAAAGCATTTGTATCATTGTCTTTCTAAAATAATCGGATGTTGAAATCAGTGGTTTCAGGAGTAGACTATTAATTGTATTGCTTTAGGCTCTTCTAGGAGACAAGGATGGTGAGATAAGAACCTAAATAGAAGAGAATCTGGTTTCCGGGACGATCATACCGAATCCAATTTATAAGCTGTTAAACATATGAAGGGCAAGCTGGAAAAAATCTTAGGAAAATTCAATGGCCTAGGCCCCAAAGCTATTGGCTTTTGTCCTTTGTTCAAGCTTTGAAGGGAATATATTTTCACGGTTGACACTCACAGATTGTTTTTTACAGCCCGACAAAGCAAACACAGTGTTATGATGGAGATAAACACATCTTACAGATTTTATAAACATTACAGATGTCACTTTTGCTCCTGAGAATCTCACCCTATGAACCATCTTGGGACAAAGTGCCCTGGCAGTGGATGTTATCTGGCCCTTGGTTTCTAACAGCATAGTCACAGCTATTTGTATAGTACAATAGAATTTTGCCCTACATCCTTGATATAAATGTCAAGTGCCCTACTGTATTGTGTACTGTTCCTGGAGAAATGATCCATTAAAACCATCTATATGAGAGGAAGTATTCTCAACACTCCAGAAAGAAATTATATTCTCGTAGAATAATAGAGGAAATTGGCTGGCTTGCATAGACCATACTGACATGGAGCAAAACTCAACTCCTCACTAACCACCTCCCCATGCCAGAGCTAAGGGCATCCTGTCTGCAAGGGGGACACACAGACCTCCTTAAACTCTCTCCCTTCATTACAAATAAGCAAGGCTGTGCAGCTGGACAAAAAGAAAATGTATAAAGTTCATCAACAATGAGGAATGGAGGCCAATAGAGTGGTGCATGAATTAAAAAATACACAAAGGTTAGCAAATGCAAATACAGAAGTCAAAAGAGAAGAAGCTGAATTCACAACACTCTGTACGTTTCAGAGGATTAGAAGTACCAGTGTTCAAATTGCAGAGATGAGTTTCCAGCTTATCATAGTCTAAGTGTTCCATCACTTGCATGCATATTGGATGATGAAAGGATTTGTCTGAGAGGAGAAGTTTTAAGGAAAGGAAGGCTACGTAAGTTGCTCAACTTAAAAGAAAATACAAAAATAGTTGGTTTCTTATGATGAAAATATCTCACCAACCTGCACTTTCAGTTCTACCAGGCTGCAGTTCCAGCTGGAGAAGACTCCCTCTTTGTTCCCAGTCTGGCCTAGAGGATGCTACCATCCACTGCTGTAACTCCTGTGAATTCAACAGGAGTTTTGCCACTGGCTGTAATGAGAATTTGACTGTGCTTTCTGTCGGTGTGCTTTTAAAAGGGACTTAATTACTGCATCAGGAGGGGGCCGCCAAACAAGATATGGTAGTTTCCTATAATGGGCTTGAAGGTAGTTGCAAACCAAAAGCCTTATGAATTTCTTATAAGCAAGACACACCCAGTGGCTGCTGCTTCTTTCACATCCTGCTTAGTCTGTTTAGAGGCTGACTGAGGTCATACAGAGACACTTTCAGCTGCTTTGCACGCTCTGTGCAAAGGGACTATGCTCAAAGGAAACCAACAGTGATTCTTGCCTCAGGAAGAATGGAAATGGTCTCTCCTTTTAAGTTCACCCAGTATTCAACAATTTAAAAACACAGCACTCTCACTCATCCTTGGAGGACATGATTTCTGAGGCTCTTTTCCCTGTTGTTTTCTGTCTTAAAGAGGATTCTAACTGACAGCCCTCAGCCATGGTAATGAAAATAACTGATCTGGTTAGAAGTGGTGCTAAGCAAGCTTCTAGATTTAAGAAACTTTACTTTATAAATCTGTTCAGTAGTGGGGGATTAACATGGCCCTGATTCAAAGAAGGGGACACTGCCATCCACCTGGAGATAACCTCCAAGTGCTCACATTAGCCTTCTTCTCTTTTTCTTCCCTGGTGCCCTCTGTACACTCAGTTGTGGCCCTCTCTCTGCATTATTTTCCTTTAAAACTAAAGTAGGGTGGAAACCAGGTTTGTTTAGACTTCTACTCTATGCTCAAACTTCCAGTGAAGCTGAAAGGGCCTAAGACCATCTATAGGCTGTAGAGATATCCTTTGCGGCACTCCCTGCAGTCTTGGTCCCTCAATTATCCAGGTCTGGGATTGGTCCAAAGTAGATATTGGTTCTCTTTTTGGGTTGTGCAGTTCTTGTATCCTTTAGAGCACAGGGACTTGGGAATGAGGGCTGGTTGACCCTACTGAATCAGGAAGCAGTGACTCCCAGAGTAGGCAATCCAGGGGCCAGATGCATGTGGAAGTCACATCTCCTTGGCATAATGATCTGTCAGAAGTTACCCTCAGATATTATTCCTCTGCAAATAAATGTGACTTAGGACCTTCAAATCCTCAAGATGCATGTTTATGAGGGTTCTAGAAGACCAGAGGGCAGTTTCTAAGATCAGTCTCACCTTCTAAAATAACCAGGCTTTCTCATTCCCTCAGAAGCTTAAATCACTGCACTTCACTGAAAGATACAGATACTTTTTATTTTTTAAACTTACAACCACTTTTTCTCTTGCATTAAAGTCTCTTTTATTTTCAGAAACTTTCCACTTGAATTATGAAGCAGATCACAGGCCAGCAGAAAACCCTTCCCAAAAGAAAAAGGCAACATAATGGAAGAGAAATTAAAATACACATTCAAGCAAAAAGCACCAGGAGTGGTCTGGAACAGAGCATGCATATCACTTTAAAAAATATAAAGCAAACAATTTAGTGCTAACACCCACGCTTTAAAAATTGCAGTGCATCCTAACATCTTCCAGATGTGGATTTGATTAGGACTAAAGCTAGATGGATTACAACCTGTACATAAAAAGCATTTCTTTGCCAGAGATTGAAGAGAGTAAAGATTTGCTGAAGTACAGGGAAAGAAAGGAGACGAACCTCCCCCTGCCAAAGACTCTGCTAATGAATACAAGTATGTTACTGACAATCAAGGAAAGAGAGAAGTTCCCACCATTCAGTGAATTTGGTAGAACTTCTCACAGGAAGGATGTAGCAGAGAGGATGGCTGAGTACAATCTCTTATTTCTGTGTGGAACCAACTGCTTTTTACAAGCAAGTGCACCCTGGAAGCACCGAGGCATAAATGCCCACATAACAGCATATAGCCAGCTAAGTAAATGGCAGGTTTTCATCGAACTCTGTCTTGTGTGCATCGAGCTCTGTCTTGTGTGCATCTAGCATCCCTAATCAAACCTTGAACTTTCCCATCATGACTGAATAACCTGAGTTTGTGCAGCTTCCTTGTGTGGAAACCTGCATGTCGCCTTGGTCAGGAACAGGCAGAGGTGTCACAGAGCACACAAACATCCTTCTTGAATGCTGCGTTTGTCCTGGAGACAGAGAAGTAACTCTTGTCTTTCCAAGCAAGGATTCCCTGGAAGATGTGTTTGCCTTTCCATTGCAAAGCCTCTAAGCTCCCTAGCAAGATGAACACTTTTGGAGTCAGTAAAGGTTGCTTCCTTGCAAGACTCTTGGGGGGGAAATCTCCCTGTCTGCACAGGTGATTGTGGCTCATGTAATCTGAGCACTCTCAAAAGTTAAAACACTGGTGCTGTTCTATATGATCATATCTGAGCACTGCCTGGCTTCCCATGTTTCTTAAGTTCCTGAAGATTTGCTCCACCTTACGCTGGGCTCACTGTGAAACCAGGATCCCCTTCTTTGATAGGAGAGTCTAGATATCAAGGTGGCACATCCTCAGATCTCTCCACAGATGCAGGGAGAATTCCCCCTGCTGTCTGTCAAGGAGTAAGTTATAAGGACCTTTGCTTTTCTTAGGGTAGAGGATGAGAGGAATCAGACACCACTCTTTCTCCATGGTGAGCATGTGGCATTTTTTTAAAAGTAAGTTTGAATATAAGTGGGTCAAAAATAATTAGAGATAAACACAGGAAAAAATCATCACGTATTTCCGCCAAAGCCTCAGTCCTCAGCAGCTGCACTGAATTTGGTGTGGTAGAAGAACCTTTCTGAATAATTATTGTCAACTCTAGGAAAGTACAGCATGCTCTGCACAGCATGCCAAAAATGCCCCTGAGCAAAAAAATGGCTGAATTACTATTAATGCTGGTCGTATTCTGAATGAAAAACTTACTTCCTTGGTAAATTCAACATTTTAAAGGTGAAAGAGCACCTTCCTGAAACAAGATGTGCCTTTAATATAAATACATTTTATGAAATATATTTGTCACCATGAAAGAGATAATGACACTGGAAACAGGTAAACAATAAGAGGCATCTGACTTTCTTCTCCATGCATTACCAAAGGATCAGCATGCACATCTCAAATAAACTTCAGAATTTTTCAGCCATCTTCCAGCATCAGAAGGAATTGGAGACTTTTGTATATGGCAGCTCATTGACCACTCCATGTAGGGCACATCAGCTTCTTGGGAACTGTATCCACTTGCATCGGCTGAGAATGGCTGTCTGTGAGCAAACAAAATGCTGCTAGCCCTTGTGTCTCACTTAAGAATTTAAGATACAAGTGATTAAACAAGCTGGCATCAGTTGTAGAATATCTGGCATGGGGATTGGTCAAAAAAGCTGGTGAAGGAAAAATGTTGTACCTTGAATCTTTGGGCACCTCTTGAGATTTTAATTCTTTAGGTAATAATTCTTGGGATAATTCGAACTAATGTGAGCCAGCTGCTTCTGGCACTGCAGAGTGAAAAACTGAAAAGCGGAAAGAACACAATGACTAGGAGTCAGAAAAACATATTTGCAGTGAGACACTTCTCTCTAGAGCTGATGAAAACTTAGCAGCCATTTAACTCCCCATGTCTCTTTTAGGACTGGTGGTGTAAAGGAGAACAGCAGCAAAGAGACAGAGATGACTGCAAACTGTGGAAAGAGGAAAGACAAGAGGGACAGTTAATCTGTAGTTTGCCACAGTTAATTCACATGACTTATGTTTACTTGGAAAATCAAGTGGACAGGCAGGGAAACCGTTTTCCTGAGTGCCAAAAGTCTTAATTGTGTAACCTGTTTGATAACTACTCATACAACTGCATATGTCTTGTCATAGCTACATATCACTGCAAGAAAAAATCTGTTCATGCTGAAATGGGGTATGAATAACTTAGAAAGGACCAACAAACTTTTAAAAGGCAAAGATGGCTTGGAGCAGCAGAGAGGAAGAAAAAACAAAGCAATCTCCAAATGTGATGAGGAACAGGGGGAAGCAAAGATGCCTTCTGCACCTCCCCTGGCAAAATTCTGAGATCAACAAGGAAATAATTGAAAACCATTAGCCTGGAGAAAGATGCAGATAACAAAGTTCAAGGAGAAGCATACACCAGTATATAACTGTCCCAACCAGAATGCTTATGCACAACTGCATGGCAGCAGAATGACTCCATTTATTACAGTTTAATTTATTGGCAGCTGACAATTGTAGTCTGTTCAGAACAAACACAGTGCAGTCTCTGTCCTCACAAGTAGTCAGTTTAGCTAGAAAAAAATTAATTAAGGTCTTTCAGAGTTCCTTTGGCGTGTTTTAAAGCAAAGGTGTTACAGTGGCTCACTCTTGCATTTACCATTTTTATTGGTTGTTGCACACAAAAAGGAAGTTGCTTATTAACTAATTTGACCTCCAGGTTTGCCCATTTTTCTTCAATTCGGTTCTTCTCTTCCTTTTCAGGGGGAAGTCCTTAGGCATAGGCCAGAGGTTAGATTGGACCTTCCCTGGCCATGTCCTACACTAAGCCTTTCTGTTTTGCAAAGGTTGGGCCACTGTTGGGACATGATGTGAAGAAAGGGCAGAAAAATCACTGAAGGCCATGAGCCCCCTGTAAGGACATTCCTCCTTCTCTGCTCATTGTAGTGCAATGCTGCAACCATAAAGTTCACAGCTTTGGTGTTAGTATTGAATGTGGGCCTCTATGTGCATACGAAATACTATAAAACATTCTGTGCTCCTCAAACTACAACAACACAGCATGGAGAGAAAGACTGATTGCCTTTCAAAGCCCTTGTGTATTCATAAAGTTTTAATGGCAAGGGGAAGGACTGTTTCAGACCTTTATCACCCAGAGCTGAAGGATGACACATAAAAAAACCTTCCTGATCATTTAAAGGAAGAGAAAAAGAGTGGTATCCATCACAGTTTATCTTACTGCCCATTGCTAAAGCTCCTCTTCACAAAATCTGGTGTCATGTGATGTGGGACACCTATTGCAATCCCTGTGAGTGAGAATGGAGCACATTAATTGCACTTACTGCTCTGAAGCCTGTATGATGGGGTGCCATGGCAGAAAGACAGGTATGTCTAGAGGTGGAACTCTTTGCTAGTCATTACCAAGTGGCTGAATTTCTGATGGAGAACACTACATAGTCATTCCAAAGGCAGTAACTCAGGTCGTAACAAAGAACCTGAGACACGCTAATAAAAGCCCCATTTCTATTTTATAAGATGCATAATGGATGTCATGTTCAGTGCTTCTTGCGTGAACAGGCTGCTTATTAAGCGTAGTCTATGACTTTATTTCATTTTAAAATTGCCATCTTTTCTAATTATTCTAACTTTTTAGACTTTTCTCCCTTTTAAATAAGGATATTTTTAGCATGAGCCTCAAGTTACAAACAGCAGAAGTTGCTATAGAAACAGTAAAAGCACTTTGTAGAATAAAAATGCAGGAAGAAATACCATTCACTATTTATCTGCTGCAGACAATAAGATAGAATCAATACATATAGGACTGTGTGTGTGTATCTATACATATGTATAGATATATATGACTTTCCTTACTGTATCTATGAACTCTTCAGTGTTTGTCTTTGTACCTTAGATTTAGCCAATTTTTGACGCTTCTGCTGTAGCAGTTTTTCTCCCCAGCTACATACAACTACCCCATAACTAAGTGCCCTGCATGCATCTCTGAATTCAGTCAGTCAAACCACTGCAAGTAAAACCTATGTGATGTTGCAGCACAACCAGAGGTAGGTGACTTGGATGGGGTGGTGGGGGAAAAAACTGTTCAGTAGTCCTATTAGTGTCCCATTATTTGGCCCTCGTCACACACAACATTGCTAATAGAGGGGCTCCTCTGGCTTTTTCCTCCCAACCTAATCAGCCCCTACTGTACAGATATTTTGATTTTTCTTTGAAGGCATTTAGCTTGTTGTCTCAGTTGTAAAAATAATCTTCATGCTCTAGCAACTTTAAATTAAACAAAGGTAATTTCCAGTCATGGGATTTGTCTGAAGTTCACATCTTAAATGCTGTGCAGCCTCTAAGCCTTATCCATGTAGAGGCTAATATGAATTAAGTATTATATAGTTTTAAGGCACTGGGAAGCAGAGTCAAAGTCCAGTGCAACAGCATGGATTACTAAACCTGATTAGTGGGAAAGAATACTATATAGATTGCACTTCATGTACTCATTAAATTGTAACAAAAAAACCCCCACATTCGGATGTTTCATAGTCAAGCTGCCTGCAAGATTGGGCCTGAAACATATTTCTCACTTCTGCTCTTAAAGCTTTTATTTAACTTCATTGTTCTTCATAATGATTCAGCTTTACAGTCATTCTGTGTTAACAATAGGTCACAAAAATAGCTACCAGAGATAATTTAGAAATAGTTGATCCTACCCTGTGGGAGAAGAGACTGGAGGCAGCGGAACGAACTGAGTAGGAGTCAAGGACCCTTCCAGACCTATTTTTATGTGGTCTGTTATTGCTAGAATAGTTCAACACTGTCTTAAGGAACGAGATTTTTTTCTTCTGCTTCAGAATTCATATACAATGCTAGCAAACCACTTAGGATCAGATTTCTGAGTACTTTGGTACCTCAGAGAGGAGATGGTTGCTTACAGTGATTGCCAAGTGGATCTTGGAAATCATGGTCGGTGTTTTTCTGCATGTTGGTTGCCCAAATAACTTTGTGAAGCTGCTTTTACACAGATTATCGTCAACTGTGAGCTCTTGTTTTCCCAACTGTCTGCCTAGCTGGTGCCTTGGTGTCAGTTTTGCAGGAGAGCTTTGGACTCACAACTCCAACACAAAGGGAGCTACTTCCTGGTGTATCTGGAGCTGTGTTTAAGTCCACTCACTCAAAAAGTAGAAAAACCCCACATCATAATGGCTAACACCTTACTCCAGGTGTGCTGTGCACCCCAGCAATGCCCTGGCCCTCTGTGAGGACAAGACTTAGGTGTATCTCCTTAGGCAAGATGTTTCCTCTGGAAAACAGTCTGGTGGAATCTTCTGGGATCTCCAGGGGATTGCCTAATCTGGATGAAATCCTGTGGCAGGCTCCATTGTGGAACATGCACACCTCACCATGTAGACATAACAAACAAGGACACCCAAAGGCAGAGTTTTTATTTTCAAGTGTTTTTGCCTCAGTTCATGGTTTATAAATAGGGGATAGTGTAAAGAAGTTTTTGAAGCACTAAGATGTAATGAGGTGCACATTAGAAATCCTCATGAGAAAACTAAGGTTTTAAACTTCCAGACAGGACTGGAAAAGTGGTCATGTTTTACAGCCTAGCAGTGTGCACAGTCTGGCAAAAAAAGAGTAAAACATTGAAGACCTGCTGGTTAAATAAGCAATGTCCATCTCAGGTACTGAATAAGGCAAGGGTGCTAGAGAAAAAATAGTAAATGACCCTGCAATTAGAGACTGTGGTTTAATACACACTCTTGTAGGAATAGATGAAGCACTCACAAGCAACTTGAAGTCTGACATTTCCGGCTTTTAGATCTGTACCTTGCCCTGCTGGCCAGAGTATAGGGAAAAGATTAGTCTACACCTGCCTATTTATACATACTTTTAGGCTTCCAAGTGGTTCAATCCTAATTACTGCTTACAGAAGCAAGTCTGATTTCAGAATTCAGATAAGCATCAGTAGATACCAGAATACCAGGATACGTGATTTACATGTGCATTGTTCAGCACATAGTTTTCAGCAGGACTATTTTCAATTCTAGTAATATTAAAGCAGTATATTTCTTTTTAATATGCATGTCTCTCTGACTCAAGCTACTCAATTCTTGAATGCACCCTTGTTAAAGAGAACAGATGGTTTCAGTTTCACTAAATGAACTCTTAAGGGTAACTTCAAGTCTGGGTGAAACCACTGTCTATTTGGTTGAACTGTAACACAGGCCTCAGTGCCTTTGAGATGTTGTTCCAACCCTGCCTGCTTCTCTTACCCTTTCTGCCTTTCTTTAATGCTGGGTTGCCTTTGCAACAAGAATAAAAGACCAGCAACTTTCTCCAGACCAGTCTTTTTTCTCTAATATTCAGTACAATAGGTAGCCAACTAATTCCAATTCAGTATTAATAGTCGGGGCATGAGAGGAAATGGCAGTCAGGAAATTAAAGACAAATGTGATGAGCTCAACATTTCTCAATAGGATCAAGTACTTGGAGATGTATGTTCTATTTACAGCTTGCCCATGTGGTGCTCCCTCCTCTGTTGAATTACATGTGTCAATCAGCTGCGGCACTAAGTGAAATTGAGGAGGGATTCTACCTTTGGAGGCCATGTTGCTAGTTAAAATGAAACTATTCTGAGGAAAAAATTCCCGTGAAAAGGAAAACGAGACAGAAGATGAAACGACATTTTGATTTTTGAAAGAAATAAATTTTCAAAACTTCTGTAATAACTAAGAGTGAGATTAAAACCAAGCGGACTTTTAGCACTACACTGATCTTTAGTGATAAACTTACAGAAACCCTTTTCTCTGGGACATGGGTGTTGGCACCTTCCCTTCCACCTCCCTGCCACTAGGACAGTGGCAAGGGAGTCAGGAGCTCTATCATCCTACTCTGCCTGAAAGTGCCTCTGACTTTTTCTCTAATAATATCCCAGCTGGGTTGTTATTTCCTATCAAAACTTTATTGATTCGCAGCGGGCCCTTTGCAAATGATAGATTAACCTCATTAATATACAAAGCATTGTTAACAGGGAATTACAATGCACTAGATCTATTTTCCAAACAGAGACACACACAGTGGGTGAAAACCAATGATCAGTGTGCAACTCAGCAGCCTGGGTAAGTGCATCTGTCTCTTTTGTGTGATGTGAGCATAATACTGGTTGCTAGACCTGTTTTCTGAACAAATTTTCTCCAGAAATTACTTATGTAGGCAGAGGTGGAGAAAGATTCTCAGAGATCAAAGAAAGTGCTTAACATGAGTAACCAGATCAAAGAATTTTGGTTATCATGCTTTGGCTGAGATAGATGAAAGAGTTCTTTAGGGTAAGAGGGAGATTTCTGGCTCTTTTGAGAATGTAGCCCTGTGCACATCAGATGTTAAATTTGGGTACCCATGTTCCCCCAAACTGTGCTTTAGGCTATGTTTTAGTAGATTTTTTTATAAGGGAGCCAGTTCTTCATCACCGTAACAGCTTTCACTTTCTTCACAGGCTGGGGAGGAGAACAGCTGATCACCAAGAATTGGTCTAGGAAGCACCAGAGGAGAAGAGAGGCTGTAGCAGGCTCTGACAAAGGACCATATGAGGGGCTTTCAGGAGCAACCTGGCAAAACTACAGCCTGTAACGAGGCCTTGAAAATGCAGCCTGGGTAATGGGAGGAAATGGAACAGTGATTTAGCATTTCTGCTGGGGGCTCCTGCCCTGTGCCTTGGTGTTGGACTTAGTTGTCTTTTTGACCTCGGTGAGGTCTTTATGAATTCTTCATGACAGGAAATAGATTCTACATAAATCACTCACTCTGTGGCATCAGTTGCCATTTTCCCTGTCTTTCGCTGAGACTTGCTATAAAGGAGTTATCCCACCAACTGGGATTGCCACTTGCAAATCATCCTTGGAACAGATGTGGCTGGGAGCCAGCACAGTAGCAGATGCCTGCTTATTTAACAATAGGAACCAAAAAGAGTATGAGAAAACAGAGTTTTAACTCACGATTTTTCCTCTCAAATGTGATAGTAAATATGATCCCAAACACAACACTAAAATGCACCAGCCAGACACATTGTGGGTTTTCTGTACCAGTCAGTAGTGTCAGATATCTCATTCAGAAATTAATTAAATTTTGTCAAACAAGAATCCTCCCTCCTTCTGCTGCTCTCTAAGCCCCTTTATGAAACCAAATAACAGGTCAACTCTTTCAACAGAGCACTGATATGAGTTTCTAAGTTTGGACTCAGGTGTCTCTTCCAGAACAGTCTCCTCTCTGAAGGAGTCATTTCTGTTCTAGTTCTCATCTCCTGTTCTTGCACCTGACTACATTAACATTAAATATTCTCTGGTGGTTCCCAGTTATTTGACCAAAGAAATTTGACTAGACTGTGCCATTGATCTGTTTTCATTATTAAGTATTACACCAGTTCAGGTGCTGTTCACAAATGTTACAAGGAAAGATTTAGTGGTCGTCTCAGTCAAAGGTCCTAAACCTGCCAGTCTGTGGACTCCTTCCCAGGGGACAAAGAAAGATTAACTGAGAAAAGCAGTACTAATGCCAGTCAGCTTTAGTTTTCTAGGGGGTGTGCGTATTCTTTGTCTGAAAAAATAAAATAAACAACAATCATCTAAGTCACTGATGACAATATTAAGCAGTATTGGATCAAAATTTGATTTCCTAGGACAGTGAAGGAAACAATCTCATTTGCTGATACCTCAGCCTTGGCAACTACCTTTTCAGATGTGTCACGACCAATTCTTAAGCCATCTGTGTTCTCTTAATTCCATATAATACAAACATTTTAACCAAAGTATCATGTTTTGCCAGGTCAAATGCCTTGAAGAAATCCAAATGTACTATATCAACAGAGCCATCTTTATCAACCAAAACTATAATCCTGTTTTACAGCAGGGATGATGGTTATATTTCATAGAATTAAAGGAAAAGATCTTCAAGATCACTGAGTCCAACCATTAACCCAGTACTGGCAAGTCCACCAATAAACCATGTCCCCAAGTGCCACATCTAAATGTCTTTTAAATTGCCCCCAGGATGGTGACCCTACCTCTTCCCTTGGCAGTCTGTTCTAATGCTAGACAACACTTTTGGTGAAGAAATTTTTCCTAATATCCAATCTAAACCTCCCCTGGAAGAACTTGAGGCCATTTCCTCTTGTCCTGTCTCTTGGGAGAAGAGACTGACACCCGCCTGGCTACAACCTCCTTTCCAGGTAGCTGTAGGGAGCAATAAGGCTCCCCTGAGACTACTTTTCTCTAGACTCAACAACCCAAATTCTATGTTCTTAAACTTACAAAACTTATTAATAACCATTTGTTTCTATTTCCCCCCCTATTTCTCACTTATTAGTCAGATAACTTATTCTTGTTTTCATATAACCTTGAAGCTGGGAGGAATTCTAGGACAAAGTAGTCCTTTTTTTTGTGTCTATACTGTGGTGGCTTCTTGGAAGGGTATTGGCTTGACTATTCAGAAAATATTCTTAACATTCATTAACATTTTTATGTTTAATGTACATTCTCAGTTTGTTTGACTAGCAAGATGTTTAAACTTGGGAAAATTGTCTTTTTATACTTTCAGATAGACAAGGTAAAAGTGTCACATTCATTTTCATGAAGAAAACACAAGTCCTGATGGCTGATGCATCATCACAGCCTTTTTTTAGGTTTACAATTAACTGCTGTATCACATCCTCATGCAATCAATTTCATGGATTCAGTCTGTGTTGTTCAGGTCATCAGGTGCTGAGTTGCTGTCTGTGAGAGAAAATCTCCAGGGCTTTCTATACCAGTCATTTGAGTTCAGCAGCAAGTATCTTCCAGTTATTTTAGTGATAGGTTGTTCTTTTGCTGCTGTTGTTCAGCTATTAAACTAAATGTAATATGTCTAAATAAACATTTCTTCTTATGAGGCCTCATAAAAGATTCATAAATTCATACAGATTAATTCCACAGTTTTCAGAGAGCACGAGCTTTGTTGTTCTGTGCTGTTCAATGCGGGGAGAGGAGGTGCAGGGACCTCCTCTGGTAGGGGAATGAGGACATCCAGAACAAGGGATATTTTGGATGTAGATTAAAGACCAGCTCACTGCAAGAGCCAGACAGAGCTGGGAGGAAGTAAACAACTTTGGCTGAGGGAACCTCAGGCAAACAGACAGATCTTATTCTTTATATGTCATGACACAGTTTGTAACATATTTGTATACATAATACATCTTCTGGAATTTCCACATTAAAGTGAAGATGTATTCATCTGACAGCTGAAAAAATAACTGATGTAACCACAGCTACATCTTTCCTAGGAATTCAGCTATGTCAGGGACAGGAAAATAAGAAAACAAATGATTTTAATATAATAAATAAATTAAACTCACAGTAGTACATACTGTGTGACCCAAGGAAAATGACTGAGCCAAGTGGGCAGGAACTCTGGGTTTCTGTAGAGGATCTAAAAAGTCTTTGGAATCACTGTGTATCAAACCAAAATAATTTCCATGCAAACTGTTTTTAAAACGTTAGTATAATTGGATTACAATTGTTATATCAGTGTCTTATTTTTCATTTTATGCTGTGGAAAAAACAAATATATTGATCTCAACTTTCACAGTGGGAGGTACATAAAACCCACACAGATTCTGTGATGCAAAAACAAAACCAAAACACTACAAAATTCGTAGGATGTAGTTGTCTACCTGAACACTGACGCAGACCAATTCTCATCAGCTTTGGTAAAATCCTTGGTGTGTTAGATCTCTCAAAGACAAAGGAAAAGACATTAGCATTAAAAGTAGGCACTGAATTGTGCTCTATATATGTTTTCTCTCCATTCTGCATATTTTTCTTTATCTTCCTTCCTCCTTTCCCTCAATTAACTTCATCCTAGATGCAAAGAATTTCTTGCTGACACTGAAATATTCCTCAAAGTATACATTTATTGTATTTGTAAATGAAATTCTGTATTTTCTCTGTTTAGCTTGTAAGAAAGTTTTATCTATTAGAAAATGAATTGTTATCGGTTGGCAAAGAGGGAGAGAGAGAAGAGGGAAAGAGAGAAGTGAAGGAAGGGGAAAGAAGGAAAGAAAGATAAAAAAATATTTAGGACTTTTCAGCCAATGGGAAACTGACTTAGGAAAAGCATCATAGGATTCCATTTGGTCAGTAAAACCTTAAGAGATAGTAAAAAGGAGAACGAGCACAAACTGTTTTCTACAGAGGGAGAAAGAACACTTAGTTTTTCCTACACCACACAGGATTTCTGTGGAACTTAAGCTGAAGAGACTCAGCACAGTGGTTAGTTTGACAATGCTCTTATTTAATGGAAATGTAGACACACAATGTAGGAAGGTCTGACTGTACAGAAGAACCAGAAATCTATTCCAGAGAGTGTTGATAACACTGAATATAGATGTTATAATTACCAAATACCCAATACTGAAACAATGAAAAGCATATTCACATCTGGCACAGAATATCAGTGACTGAAATAGTTTCCTGGGAATGAATAATAATGACAGCAATAACCATCATCATCATCAAAATGTATATATTGGAAAAGGAAATAACAGCTGGATGGTGTAAATATGGTGAATTTCCTCATTAATATCAATACTCTGGGAACATTTCCTTGTCTGATGTGTATAGCTTTGGGGCTATTTTCCCCCACTTTCCTGCTTTCCCTTTTGTATTTGCATTGCTTTAAAGAAAAGACACATGAATTTCTCATCATTCAGTCACTGGGGAGTCAATTAAAAGCCAAATGGACATGCTTTGTTGGTTTTGAAAAGGTGGTTGCTTTCTGTGAGCAGTGCTCCTAACTCATCATCCTGCTGAATCTGTTCTCCACCCTCCTTGCTGGGTGGTGGGAAGGAAGACAGCTGTCCATCCATGGCCTCCTCCACCCTTGTGTGCTGGCCAGCTCCTTGCAGGGTCAGTGCTGCATTTTCAAGAGAATAAATACCTCCTTAATTTAATTCTTTCTCCAGCAACAGTTTGGGATCTGATACCTCAGCCACCTGAGAACTTCTGAACGCCCTGTCCCAGCAGCAGCCCTACTTAGTGCAGAATTTCTTCTTCACTGGGACAGAATTTGTGGTGAATTTTACCCCAGGAATTCTGCATGTTGTAGTATGAAAACACACAGGAAGAGCCCTTGCTCTGCTTCCACAGAAGTACTTCCTCCTACCATGCCCTGTCCTGCTCCGTGTAGGAAACACCAAAAGTAGTAGAAAGGAGTGGTATAAACTGGCTGACTGTCAGGCTTACTGTGCCTTGGCACTCTATAGCAGACAAGGCAGCAGCAAGATGAGATCCCCTGGACAAGAAAGCAAGAAATGTTATTTGAATAATTCAGAAATTATTGTGCAATATGCTTAGTAAGCCTTTCCCACGTCAATACATGGCAGTTTACAAACATCATTAACATTATTTCCCCTTAAAATTGAGTGAGTTGTCAGATTTTTAATGGATATGTTGTCTAGCTAAAGTAGAAAAAGGGATTGATTTGCAATTGTTTATTTCAGATCTTGAGTAGTTCGATAGGCCATTTGATGCTCTTCCAGTGATTGGTTTGTCAGTGCATGTTACGGATAAATTCAAAATGGTACAGAACCCAGAAATAACTGCTTTTAACCAAATTGATCTTGCAAGAACCTACATGTAGTCAGAGAACTCCAGAAATGACAATTTTTTCTGGGCATACCTGGGAACACAGCTTGAAAGCAGTATGAATCTGAGTGCACGTCAGCAGAGTTTTGGCACAGATGAATTAACTGCACACGTACCAAAGCATTCTTCTCCACACTTCCCCAATTGAATATTGCTCTCATTTTAGTGCTACTCTGATAACAAATAACCCGTATTGTTCTCTATTTGGTACAAAACTCTTCTCTTAAACTTTCCTTACTTTATGTACACACACACACACACACAAACACAAACACATACACACACTGACTGCAAACCTTTCTCTTCAGCTGTTCCTCAACTAAAATGTTTTAGATCTGCTGCTGCTCAGGAGACGTGAAATTTTAAGCACAAATGAGTCCAAAACTCTAGTCATTAAGGGCATTAGAAAATGAAATATTATATTAATTGGGATGACATTTCTCACCCTTGCACAGAGCATATGTTAACTCTAGACAGGAAAGTCTCATTGTGAAGGACAATGATTTAAAGTCTAAGTATGGTACAAGAAGATGTCAAGAGATACAATCAGAGCACATCTCAGTTTACGTGGAGCTTCCTAAAAAAAGTGCTCTTAGGTCACATTAAAAAATAAGAGAGAGAGAACAGAGGTAAAATATCTGACTTTTAATGAACTAATTGCAGATGCCCCAGTTAGTCTAATCAGCATGCAAACAAGTAGATATGGAGGTTTCAGTCACCTAATGGTATACTAGAACAGTCTTAACCAGTTGCTCTGTCTTCATCTTAGAAATGAGATCTTGGATGTAGTTGCTTTGCCTTTAGTAGCATATCTGAGCTTCAAGCACATTACATCTGAAAACAGATGTGAATTTATTGGCCCCGCTGAGCTAAGCTACACTTGAAGATTTGAGATTGTAAACAGGTAGTTTCACAGAGTTAGCAAAGGGTAGAGCAAGAAATCCAGCCACGCAAAACCTGTTAATACCTGAAAAGAGGAGAAAACACAAAACCCTAATATGAAGGTCTGAAGTTCTGCCAGTTTGGTAAAACTTGTTAGCAGCCAATAGACATTTCTGAAGTGACTTCACTTGAAGTTCACATGTTCCTGTGTCTACAAACACAATTCCCTGTCCTGTAGTCACTATGTTAATATTGAAGGCTCCAATCTATTAAGATAATACAAATAATAAGCCTCAAGATAATCAAAAAAATAAACCTAATAAACATCAAGAAACAACAAGTTCTGCAGTGGCAAATCCTTGAGCATGAGATTAAAAACTGGAGGCTCTGTGTGCAGAACTACAGTACACAGGTGTCTATTGAATGAACTGGAACTATTTGCTTGGCAGGTGGGTGAATCCTTGTCTGACAGGGATGAAAGCACTTCATCTTCCGTGTGAAAATAAAGAAGATCACAATGGCCTGACTGAACAAGACAAAACAATCAACTTTGTGAGTTTTACTTCTAACAGTTGGGCATGAAATACAGTATGTAGAGTTCTATAACCAAAGAGCTAAAAATTGTGTTTGACCTGGTTATAGTGTCAAGAAAAGGCTGTTTTATACAAAAGTGGGACATGATATCATTATGTGGTGTATCTTCACTAGCGTTTATGGGGTCTTGGTTTGGTTTTCTTTTTGATTTTTTTGTTTTGTTCTGTTTTTTTTTTTTCCATGAATTGATTTACACAAATTGTCTTTACTCCTTTTCTGCAAAGAGAAAGTAGCAGAAAACAGCCACAAACAGGTGATCAAGGCTTTATCATGTTCTGAAAACTAATAATGTAAGTAGCAGCAATTGTATTTAAAAGATTTTGGGTTTGAGTTTCAAATTTGCAAAGACTTCTGACACTTTTTCACTTTCAATATGTGACCTTAAACAAATGAAATAAATGTGATTTAGAAAACAACAGAACAAAGACATTTTATTACTCAGAGGCGACACTCCTACTATTCACATTTTACTGGTTTTGTTTGTGTTATTAGAAATGAAGGAATGAAATCACATTGTTCCAGAACATTTGTTGTGTGCAGGTATTGTGGAATATGTTTGGCAATGAAAAAGCTATTGATATAAAGAAAAATATTCCAAGTCTAATCGGGTAAATTCTAGATATAATTTCCAAGTAAATCTTGATTGGATTTTGTCTTTGATTAACTTCTTGATTATCCCCAACACAATTTAATTTAATTCTCTATAAAGATTTTTAAAAATGTGATGGAGAGGAAATTTTAAGCTTCCCAGGATGCACATATAAAATATATGTGCAAGTGAAAGTTGAAGTTGTAGATATATCTGGTCAAACTGAGTAATCATACACAGTAATAACCTTGATTTAACAGTCACTTTCATATCAGTCTTTGCCAGGACATGTCAAGATTTGCCTTTTATGTCTATAATTTATTTACCTATTCATATATCTATTAAAAATATCATAGTTTGTTTATATCATATACTCGTTATTTCACATCTCTTTTAAGGCCTAGTATCAGGTAATTTTTATTTATTTAAACATCTCTGAAGAAAAACTACAAAATATTTTTGTAAACAGAAGGAGAGGGATCTCCATTTACCTCTTTTTACTGTTCATTATAAGAAAACAAAATCTTTTTATCCACTTTTTTTTTTCCAACAATTTAGCACTCCTCACACTCCCCATAGGTTTTCCCCTCTCTTTTTCTACATCTCTGTGACCTTTCCCACACTTATTATATAGATGGTTAAGTGAAAGCAAAAAGCTTTAGAAACAGTTGCATCTCCATGGTAATGAACCACAATATCTCATTTCTGCTCCAGGATTCCCAGGTAAATGTTTTCAGCTCTGTTTTCGGCGTGGATTTCAACTGCATGTGTGTGGGGCCCTGTGTTCTCCTAACCCAATTCTGACTTTCTTAATGTCATAATAATCAATACAGCAGTTTCAAACTACATTGCACACAAACATTTAATATTTATAAGTACGCATAAGAAATATTGTAAGGTCATTCCAGCTATTGCAAACCTTTTCAAGGACAAAAGTCTTCAGCTGTTTTGTAAACTGAAAGCACAGAAGACTGAAGTGTTTATTTTCCCCAGAAGAAGACCTGAGGTAGCAGGATACACAATTTCTCCCCAGCATTTGTCCCATAAGACAGTTTGACCTGGAAGGAAAAAACGAAGATAAAAGAGTTTCACTTTCCCCGTGTCCTGGCTTCTTCATCTGCTCTGTGAACAAGGTCCCCAGTCACACTAATCTGACAGGTTTCTGCTTTTTTTTTTCCCCTTGATTTTTGTTAATGGGAATCTTTTCATAAGGGAATAGATGACAGATCCAAACCAGAGAGCAATTAAAACAGTATGGGGGCAGGGCACATGGACACTCACCTAACATGGACTCTGCAGGGTGGCAGCAGAAAATTAAACTTAATTTTTTTAATTTGAACATACAAAACCCTTTTGGTGGAATCTGGAATCAGAAAATAATTAAAAGTAACTCCTGATCTAATAGGTTTTGTTGTCATGTTTTCCCTATACTTTCCAGTCAAAATATTACATCTACATCAGGAAAGATGGGGTTTGAGAAGGCAGAATTTAATTATGTAAAACACGTGGCAGAGGTGACCAGTCCACTTAGTCCAAAGAATTCTAACTGAACTATGATCAGTGAACTAGTCATGACACGTTATGAAAGATCTGAGACTCAAAAAATGTGCTCGTGGTTAACACATTAAACAAGCTTGTCCTTTCTTGAGGAAACCTGATTGCTGAAACCCCTCATCTGTAATGCAGTCCACTGGTAAGGAATGCTGTCACATAGTTCTTCATCACTGTCACTTCACTCAATTTACATTTGCATCTCAAACCTGACACAATGCTTTAAAGTTTGCAAGAAGCATGGGCAGAGGTCAAAGAGATATTCTATTCAGATTCTTTCAAGGTTATCACTTGATCAGGTTTCCTAATGATTTTTTAGGTTGACCTTTAAATAAAATTTTCCAGACTTTAGGAGCAAAAGTTAGACTAAAGCTTGTGGTCCAACTAGGCAGGAAGTAAATTTAAAAGTGAATGAATGTATATGTGTATGTGATTTGTTGTCTGTGCCTATAAATCCTGTAAGGCTAATTTTCTCTGTGATTTGAACATCATTGCCAAGTTTAGATTATTTTAAGAGGAATTTATTCAGGTTTAGGAAGACTTTTGAATGCCCACACTAAAGCTTTATGTGTTTAACAGTAATTCATGTCTCTCTATGCCACTTTTTTTTATCTGCCTGTCAGGATTTAATTTCCATTTTAGCCAAAGGAAAGACCAGCCAATTTTCAGTTATAAGAATGTGAATGAATCAGTGAGGTACAAGTAAATGAATGGATGAGTGCACATATAAACAGCCTACCAGAATAAAGGCAGAAATACAATATCTGCTAAAGATTCTTGAAGCATGCAGTTGATGGCTTGAGCACCCAAACGTTTCCTTCTAGAAACAAATGAATGTGGGAGCTGCCAATGCAGGCTCTGATAGTGATATCAAATCACAGGAAGGTTGGAGCTCCTGGTGTAGAGGATGGCTTTCAGTAGTTAGGAAAGTGAAATGTCAGTAAGCAGTATATAAGATTGAAATCAACAGAAATTTCAATAACAGGAATACCAAGTTTTGCAGCGCAGACTTTTTCAGATAAATGGCCAAAGTAACTAAAGGGAGCCTACAAGAATCATAGAACCAGGGAATGGCTTGGGTTGGAAGGGACCTTAAAGGCCATCTAGTTCCAACCCCACGGCCATGGGCTCTGCCCACGTGCAGAGCAGTGCCAACAGATGCACCACCTTTCTGCACCTTTCTGCCTCTATTCTTTCTCCAGGTAATGCTGTCTTTAGCTCTACTCTCACATATGACCTGGAAAATTTTTTGAAAGTTGAAACAGAAAGCTCACAGGTTCTCAGGAGAGAAGAGCTGTTATCAGATGTGCTGGCTGTCAATCCCCAAGCCAGTTCAATAGGAAAATCTGTTTCCTGGAATGGCTTGTATCTATACAAAATAGAATCTCATTTCTGTGATATAAAGTCAGCTACAACAGAAGTCAAAAAGGAGATGTGTGTAGAAAGGCAGTTTTCTCCACGTCCAAGATCTGTGATTATTGAAAAGGCATTTGTGTGCTAACAGTCTACTTAGATATTCCTGTGCTTTCTGAAGCCTCTCATTGCACACAGAGCAACTCTACAACCACATATAGCAAGGCAGAGAATCCCCTACTCAACTCCCACAGTCATCACAGTCAGTGGGGGAAGAGCAGCCTTATATTTCAGGCTTGGATTACTTGGATGAACAGGAGCAGCACAGGAGCAGCAGAGAGAGCACCGGATGCCATTCCTGACCTGCAGGTCACTCTCCTGCCTAACTGATCTATTCAGAAGATGCATTGCAACTATCTCATCTAAAAATTGCTCTTGCTTTCATGCCACCAGAAACCCCCAATACAACTCCCTAAAGAGAGTGACAGAAACCTTGGTGCCAGCAGTCAGAATGTACTGAACACAGAGTCAGCTGGAAAAACCCAGGGAAAAATAAGTGTGTTACTTTATCTGAACCATTCAAAACAGACTTCATGGTTGCAAGGATACCCTAAAATCAGATTAACTCAGGCCCTTGGAAGGAGGTGTTAAATAAGTAGGAGTCAAAACTACTCGTGACTCTGGAGGATGTCATATTTCTGAGTAGACCTCCTGTGCTGAGTAGGTGGTCTTGAGCAGGGAGCACTCAATAGCAGTCTGATGGCAGTAGAATCATAGAATGGCCTGGGTTGGAAGGGAACTTAAAGATCATCCAGTTCCAATCCTCCTGCCAAGTGCCGGGACACCTTCCACTAGACCAGGTTGCTCAGAACTCCATCCAACCTGGCCTTGACAGTTCCAGGAATGGGACATCCACAGCTTCTCTGGACAATGTGTTCCAGCGTCTCAACACGTTCACACAAAACCTTTTTACTAATATGTAATCTAAGTGTACTCTCTTTCAATATAAAACCATTTCCCCTTGTCCTGTCACTACATGCCCTTGAAAAACAGACTGTCTCCATCTTTCTTGGGGGTTCCCTTCAAGGTACTGGAAGACCACAATTAGGTCAGGTGAGAGAGCGGTGTCCAGGAAACTTGGAAGTGCTAGGGTTTGGCTCTTCTGAATGGAGATGGGTGTGAGTCATTGGCTCAGGGTGAGATTTCTCTAACAACACACACCATTTTTTTTGTGTGCGTTGACAGGAATTTGGAAATTTCACATGCACAATCCACTTCACCTTCCTTGAAAGTCTACATCATACTCTTTTGTTTAAAACTAAGCATTCAGACAAGCAGGTGAAAATTTGTGGTGCTATCAGTTGCAAAGCCAAACCTGGAAAGTTTATCCATCCTCTGTCCCAGAACATCAAGCTTACACTGACACAGTACCACTGATTGCCATATACTTTACCATTTACATGAAGTTACAGTAACAGGTGCTTCTACCATGTCGCACCAAAGCCCAGCCTCAACTCCTGACTAAAACTGTTACAAGTGTCTTGACTAAAGCTCGTAGTGTTCATCTCTCTCTAAGTATGTGTTTTCACCATCTTCTAAAGCTGTCTTCTGCTATGTAAGCATTCTGCTTTGCTGAGTAGAGACTATTAGGTATTCTAGAAGCTTGTGGCATTTATGGTTTCACTCCCATTACAAAACACTGTTTACTTCCAAATTTCCCTTCTTCCTTCCCTCCCCTCTCCAGAATATACATAGCAATGAGTTGAATGGTCTCTGTTTTTCTTGCGTGCGTGGCATCAATCAGCACTTGCAAAGGATAGTGTATCCTTGGCTCTGCTTGATTGAGATCTGCAGTTTCACATTTACATAATTAATATACACATTCATATTTAATCTGTGCAGATGAAGACAAAGTCATGACTGCTTAAATACCACAGAGCTTGGCAAGATTCCAGTGTTGGCAAAAAGCTGTACTCTTGTGCTTTCCTCTGGGTGGAATTGTGACTATTTAGCCAGTTCTGTGACAATTTAGCCAGTTCTGTGACATAGGTACTGAGCCTCTCTACTTTTCGGATGGGAGAGAGGGAGACGGAGTAGTAAAGGTACCCACAGGTACTCCCTTACACACTCCCTTAATGTCCTAATCACTTGAATTAGCTTTTGTTTTGCTTTCTTCCTCCTCTCATCTCCACTTCTACTTAAACTGAAGCAGAGACTGGTGTTTTCGGTTGTGCCTGTTGGAGCTGGCATCATAAAGGCCTCTTTTTTAGGAATCTGTGTATCTTACACAGTAGAAGCTGCAGAGGTAAAGTGGAGACAACAGTTTCATCACTAATATTTCTGTGCTACTGCAGCAGGGCCCCAGGAGAAGCTGTGTCTTGGCTACACAGGAGCTCACATTACACGTGGTTTGTTCTCAGCAGCTCTAAATAGAGAAACTTGGATTCCCCCTCTCCTTCTTAGCTTTATGCATCTGACAGAGGTGCCTTCCTTCAGTTCAGTGTGTCCCCAGATTCCCTGTGTGAGTCAGTAGATTCAGAAAAAAGTCATAAAGTGAAGTGAGGTGAATTCAAGCCTAAGTCAGGAATAGGGCTGCTCAGAAAGGAATAATTCTCTTCTGTGAAGTAAAAGGAAGCCTTGACCTATATTTCTGTTTCTACCTGAAGCAAGAACAAGCTCTGACATTTTTTAATTAGAAATGGACAAGTGCCTGCCAGCAGCAGGATGGTCAGGTGTGGCTGGGGAACTTGAGCAAGCAAGAGGATACTTTGGTGTTCTGCCTTCTCCCAAAACCCCTGCTTGCCAGCAGCCATGAACCGAAAAGAAAGTAAGGATAATCTATATGCGATACAAAATATTCAACAACATTTAATAAGGAACACTTCTGAAAGGGCTAGGGGCAAGGTTAATAGGCTGACTAGGAATGAATAAGGTCTATATTAAAAAAAATCTTACATCTGGGTACCAGGAAAAGCTGGCTACTATGTAGAATGGCATTTTGTGATTCATATACCACATGGCTGTCTAAGGAGAAATAACTACTTAGTGTCATAACAGCTGGAGAAGTGCCATACAGATGTATCCTAACAAACCTAAGAGAAAAGGGAGAGAGTATTTCTGCAAATCTTCAACTATCCTAGAACTCTGAAATCCAGAGATAGCAAGATTCCTCAGGAAGAAATACTAAGTAAAAAGAACTTCCAGTTTATAGTTACAGTGATCATATTTCTTGTCCGTTTCTCCTATTCCTTTACCTGTTTTTCCCAGTCTTCTCTTTAAAAGCTTGGCATTAGGTCTAGCTTAATTTTTTTTCTTTGTTTTGTCATTAGGCTTTTACCCTGTTTGTGTCCCTGAGAAGCAACAAATTTATCTCACACTACAATCACAAATTAGCATATCTCCAGAAAACGGTGTTTGACAGCAGCCAAAAAGACCTGTCCTTCAGGTTATGTTTTGGGAACACTAGGATATTGAAAATTTCCCACTAGACTAGCGAGGACTAGTGAGGAAACAGGTATTGCTCAGTATCTTGTTTTATGAGGAAATTCCATTCAACAGACGAAACTCACCAGCAGAAGACCTGATGGTTTCATTTTATGACATGTCCAAACTGGGACAACAGCTTTTTTTTCTCGTTACATTAGTGGCAACAATTAGGGATACCCTTAAGGTCTGATTTTCTTCCTTCAAAGTAGGTTAAATATAAGACTTTCATTTCAACTCTAATTATTTCCTTCTTTAAAATACATAATTATATTTTTAATGGATGCACACTGGAACACAATTAGTAATTACATCATTCTGGAATCATTCAGAAACAGCATTATCTTCTCTCTTAAAGGCAGCATCTGAGCTGGCATCAGAACCGGCTTTTTCACCCCCAAGGAAGAGACTTTTTGAAGGGGCTTAGTGTTCTCTGTAAGGGAGATGACACAAGGGGGTGGGACAGGATCACTGTCCTGCTGCTTAGAAGAGATGAACTGCATTTTGTTCCCCTGGATAGTAAGACAGAGGAATCAGAAAGATGACATTCCCTGTTTTCTGGCAGTCTTAAACCCACAAACATCTTTCTTTGGTTAGAGCACCAATGATTTGCATGTATTTCTCAATATTTGTATTGAGAATAATTTGTTATTTTCACAATAACAAACAAGAAACCTGTACTAAGATGTCTCACAGTAAGTATATTTCTTAATCTAGAAGAATATGTTGAAATTATTTCAGTGTATGTATAAAATATAAAACTCGAAGGCAAATGATAGTTTCCTAATGTTCTCTCAGATCAAACAGGTTGAAATCTCCAGCCTTCTACAATCCATTTACTTCTGTTCAACCTTCTTCCAGCAGTGATACCAAATGACACATAGGAAAGTAATAGGGCTAAATGCTCTATAATACAGCACGTTCTCCTCAAAATCACCCAGAAGTAAAACACTTCTAACTGAGGAAGCAGAGCAATTAGATCGATTCACCCTCCCTGACAACTGGAAACATGGATTGAATCTTTGCTTCCACTTGGCTGGGAGCCTGGACCATGATCTGACAAGCTCAGTAGGGGTGTATCTAGGTGGCAGTCAAATAACAAAATCTGAAGAAGAGGAATACTGAGGAACACTGAAGAAGCACAAGAAATGATATTAACCATTCAATGGCTACAATTCTGGGATTCAGCACTAAATATTCAGTGCACGAGATTAGGTTATACAACCCTATTATTAAAGTAGCTGAGGGTCTGTGGTGCAGTGGGAGATATTCAATAGGTTAAGTGCTGGTTATAATTTTACTTCATTATTCAGGTTCTAAGGTCTTTAGGGCAGACAATCTGTATTCTCTAAAGCAGTATGTATATTTGGGGTGCTATCTAAATGCTTCAGTGTAACGATAATGTCAAGTTGTAATTCTGTTGAGCTCTTAACTTGGTTGAAGATCAGGTCACCTGAGTACACAAGGTCCCAAAATGCAGCTCTACCATGACCTCTCCAGGCTGCAAGATGTAGTTCCTTTCCTCTATACCTCCTCACCGACACACAGTTTAAAATTAAGTGGCGTTGACAAGTGACTTTGCTCTGAAAAATGGCATTGCAGAAGCGGCTTCTCGAGGTTTGACGGTAACGCTACCCAGTGACTTCCCCTTGAGATTGCTCAGTGCATGACTGGGCTAAAATGGTTGCAGCTCTGTGACTTTCCTGGTAACTTATCTCTGATTCTGAGGACCAGTTTTGTCATCTTCCACTCTAGATATATGTCACCATCACCCACTGAAATCAAAAGAAAGACACAGGGTAAAAATTAGGCTAATATAGAGGCAGACCTGACCTTCAGTGGAGAGTTTGCCTGACATGCATTGGAAATGGACAAGTATTCACCAAATCCAACATTAGGCATCTAATTTGAGCATCTAAGTGGTCAAGGGCCATTAGAGATCCCCAGTCACAGGATTCAAGGTAGGAACCCAACTCACTCCACAGCCAGGCAATCTGCTCAAAGCAGCAGGCCCACTGAGTGAGAAGGTCAGTTTTATCATGACTAGTGTTGCACCACATTCAAGAACTGCATTTGGAACACTTAAGACACCAGCCACAAGCTTGTTGAGACAGTTCAGAAGTATGTGCCCAGGTAAAGAAGACCACAGTCTGCTCCTGGGCCATATGTGCCTGTTAACTAATGTTCTACTCATCACTACTCACATGGAGAGGAGACAACTTTCCTCATTTTGGACAGTAAGGAGCAGGGAATGAACTTTCTTTTCACAACTTTACCTTACAACCGCACCATTTAAGCACTGCTACTTCAAGAAAGCCAGATTTAGAAGTCAGTAGACCTCAGTTATTTTCAGTGCATGAACCATAGAAACTCTGGACACATAAAGACTGCTTACAAGAGGACCACAGAAAATAAGTAAAAACCAGGACATTGTCAGTGGATTTAAGATCCCTACAGAGGAGCCTGGACACATCTGAGGAATGTTTTAGAGTTCAGGAAAAAAAAAATTAAAGATTGGAACCCACTGCCCCAGCAAAGTGGATAGAAACATACAAATACACTGGACAAGGACTGTTCCACCAGTACCTTTTACTGCAAATAAAGTTTAGGAAAATTTTCAAGAATGTGACTGGCTGGATGATTCAGGAGAGGTTGTTTCTAAATAGAGAAAGTGGGGAATACATCAAGTGTCGAAGAGCAGAAAGAAACCTGCATTTCCAGGACTTGGTGGCAAATATTTCTTGGCCGATGTCTCTCATATGAGGAGTTAATCTGAAGACAGACAGGAAAAAACAATAGCTTTGTAGGATAACTGAGGCAGGATATAGCAAGGGGCTGGTTTTTGTGACCTAGTTGTTCTTCCTGCAGTGCCAACCTCTAAAGTAGAGATGTGTGTTTTTCCACATCCTGATGCTAATAACCCAGATAATTTCCTCCTAGCTGGCTCCGTAGTCTGTTTTATGGGCACAGTAAGTCCTTGTCTTCCTGGAGTGATAAGATGCCACCTGTTCCCCACAGTGAATTCTGTTGGAAGGTCTCCTATGCCTATAAAAAACCCATGTGCTTTTCCTGCAGGAAAAGTGTGACTTATGTGTAAGGACTGTATCTTGAAAAATGGAATTTATTATATAACTGCGTAGGTTTCTTGTTGTCTTTTGCAAGACTTAATTATTCCTAGATGAAACAATGGCTCCACAAAAATTAATGACTCTTTCTCCTTCTCTATAGTGACAACTCATTTCTGGTGTTTCTCTCTTCTTGTTTCTCCCACAGATGAAGCTTCTTCTGCTTCATATAATGATAAATTTGGCTTCTTGCGACATACTTTCATCACAGTAAAACAAAAAATGTGCAGTGTATCCAAAGAGGTGGGTGCCATACCTCTCCTGCCCCCTTGGATCTTTCAAGATAATTTTCAGGATAGGCAGAAAACATAAAACAATCTCCTACACTGGTAATTGTTACATTCTCTGTGCTCTCCATGAACTCCCTTCAGCAATCTCCAGTCTGTCCAGAAGGTGCTATCAGATTTGGCTCTGTGACATGGTGCAAAAGTTATTGCCCCCTCTCACCCCCTGCTGCATCACCAACTCAGCTTTAGCTGCCTCTCCTCACATTTTGAGCTCTGCTCTGGGCTGCTAAAGCATCTTTCTCATGAGGGAACCCCTTAACAGGATTAAGCAACTATATTAAATCCAAATTGAATTGTGGACTCATTGTACTCACATTTGATTCTATTATAGATTGTATTTGTTTCATTTCATTATTTACTGTCAGAAAATGAACAACCCCCTTTTTAGCAGAAGGCTCAATCAGACTAATGGAGCTGTGGCCCAACCAGCCTAATAAGAGTTAGCCAAACTCCAGGCTCCAGAGACAATAATGTGTCTATAAACAACCACTTATATAAGAAACTAATAGATCATTTCTATATACTTGTGTTTGAAGTACAGGTCAGGGGACAAAATTGATGATAGTTAGAAAACCAGTGCACTCTAAAAAAAAAAAAATAGATAAATTCATATAGTCAGAGATTTGGATTATATTTTAATTTGGTAAAATCAATATCTGCATCATATTTCTGGAAGGAGAAGGCAAAGACTAATGAAACTGACACAATACATTTTCTGTAATGTTATTGAGGTGTGACTTCGAAAGAAAAATGTTGGAAGGGTCTATAACTCATACATAGCATATATGAACTCCTTCATCAGCTTTCACTGACTTGTTTATTGCAGAAATCAATACAGCGAACAAACAAATATTTTCAGTATTCTTCTGGCCGTTCCCCACAGTGTCTAAAAGTAGTGTGTATCAAAACCTCCAAAGTGTTGCAATATTGCAAAAAGTAATACATATTTAACCTAGGAAAAACATACTTGGTGCTTTTAGATATCCAATATTGCTACAAAGTGAACACTAAGAAGAATGATAAATTGAACCAACACCAAGTGAAGTCTAAAATCAATCTTCTTTGGTTTTACAGGAAGTTTTGGTCAAGTTCTAGTTTCATATGAGTGATTTTACCTAAAAGTTTTACTTGCAACTACTGACAAAGGATTGATGCTTCACAGCAAACCAAGACGCAGCATGGGCCAGGAATCTGCTGGTTGGCAATACCTGATGCCCAGAAAGAAAAAGAGAGGGGTAAAACAAGCTCCTTTTTTTAGCTTCACTGATAATTTTGGAATGTCAATTTCTTGTCTCTAAGACGAGAAAATTCCCCAAAGTCACAAGAGATAAGAAATTGAATATCACAAGGAAAAAGGAAAATTGTTTGTTACTCTGTTCTGCAGCCATTCCAAGTTTGGTCTGGAGGGCTTGAAGACTATGCCTCAGGGAGGCTGCTATAGGTGCTATAGGCCACTTGCTCTCTTTTGTGCAAAATATTTTCTCCAATCTTCACTAAGAAAATGGGTGGTAAATCTTCATTTCATCTCTGAGAAAAAGCAACCTTTCTGTCTATCCTTATGCAGTCCTCCTGATCTGACAGTCTGAGTCTCTGGCACGTCCCTTCAAACAGGGAAGCTGCCTTTCCACAAGATGACTTCAGTTTACAGTTTGGGGTATAGTGAGGATATTGATGTCCTTATAGCTGTGTGTGGATGTGGTTTTGTGCTGTGTGCTATTAAGTGGAATAAAAGTGGGACCGGTTCCTTATTGTAGTGCTTCCCACCTCATAGCTTTGGAACCCATTGCCATGGAGGACAGGGTTCTGCCACTCCTACTCCTGCACCACAGCAATGATGTCTCTAGGACCTGTAGAACAAGGTTTGATGAAAGCAGTGTGAGATTTTGATTGCAAAAAGGTTTTTCAGACTGAGTTTCCCAGGCATTAATAATCCATATTGCTGTAGGATTCTAGTTTGCTGAACTCTGGCTGCCATGCCAAATGCCTTCATTGCACCACTGATATATTGCATCTTTTCCCTGAAGGAAGCAATGAGTTTGATGTTAAGGATGAAGGGACATAGTGTGTGTAAATTATTTCCATTGTACTGGAAGGTGCTTTCGTATCGCAGCAGGGTTTAAGACAGCGAGTGGTCAAAATGGAGAAGATACTGAAGTGAATAATCAAAGGGAGTGTTCACTCCAGGACAGAGCATCTACCTGGGTGATGGAGCAATGGATGGAGAAGTCTGCAAGTCATCTGTCAGAAAACTAAGAGCAGGGATAACCTCGTTTTGCAGTGTGTGTTAATGCCATATTTA